>NC_059107.1:10315000-10958750 GCF_020740685.1 Jaculus jaculus | reverse complement strand
GCCATTCTATCTACTGGGGTCCGGAACTGAATAAAAAAGAGAGCCGGCATTCATCTTCCTGACGGTGGACGCAACGTGACCAGCTGCTTTACGCTGGTGGTGCCATGACTTTCCCGCCATGATGGACTGAACCCTCTCAAACTGTAAGCTGAAACAAACCGTTCCTCTCTTAAGATGCCTCTTGTCAAGTATTTGCACATGGCAACAAGAAAAATAACTAATGCACAAGGCACACTTGGTAGCTTCTTCCTCCAAGTCGCTTGGCTAACCCAATAGTACCACATGGTTCTGTGGGTCTGGTTCTATCAAATACTCCCATTGCAGTTTTGAAACCAGCACCATAATCAACTACACCATTTTCTTTAGGCCCCTGATACCTTCAAAACAATGTCCATTCGATCTCAACATTAGCAGATCATTGTTTTAATTCTTTCCAATCCTCATTCCTAGAGAAATTGATTCCACAACAAATCCAGTAAAAACTTTATTCGTAGGAAATTAAGGACCTGGATCAGAATGTGCCAACAAATTGCTGCTTATCTGGGGATGAAGATGGTTTTCTTTTTTCTGTGAGTATTAAATTTTCACACAACTGTATTCACAGTACAAAATGTCAATCCTTTCCCTAGGCCGTGGTCACTCTTAATTCCTCAATAAAAACTATTTATTTCCTTTGGAAAGAGATCAATGTTTTGTATTGAAAATATCAAAACATCCCACTATAGATAGTATATAATAACAAAAGGTTTAAAATAAATAAAAATTGTAAATATGTCCCATATGATGTTAAAATTATAGAAAAAAGTATGTTATCCTCTAGTAATTTTCAAATATAAATAACTTTAAATCCATATTAGTATAGAAACCTAACTGCATTTAATACTTCTAGAACAAGTTTCCACATTCCTTTCTGAAACATAACCACTTGCACATGAGACATTAATATTTTAAGGTTACAGATGTGTTATAATACTATGAAAAAAAAGCATGAACTTTGCAGAAGCCAATAATAAGAAAAATGGGCCAATTTGGAAGACTGTTGAAAATACTTAAGTAATTATTCCTTAGTTATAAGGATTCTGAGTCCGTTGTCAAGATATCATATTACATTGACAATTTTCTTTACTTGACCCAGAGGATTCTGGCAAGATGGTGTACACCTGCAGGACTTAGAAACAGAATAGTCAGTCTCTTCCATAAAATCTGTATTGTGTCAGAGAAAGAGGAAAAGCATGGGAGGACCATGGTGGCTACATTTCAGATGGGGGCTAACGTTCAGGAATGAAAACGAGTCAGTTTTCTCCATGTGGGACTATCATGCTCTTTGTCAGCTGCCTGTCACAGAGAAAAATCACCATGGACAACAAAGCATACAAAATAGAGTCTATACCTGCAAAGCCAAAGGACTTGGGTTCAAGTTCCCAGGACCCACTTGAGCCAGATGCATCTGGAGTTCTCATTTGTACTTACTGGAGGCCCTGGAATGCCCAATCTCTCCATCTAAAGAAAAAAATAAAGAAAAAGAAAAATGGCTTAACAAATGAATAAAGTATAAATTCTATAAAGAAGGTGAGAAGCAGCATTGGGACACTAGAGCAAAAAATGATTTTGGGGCTGGAGAGATGGCTTAGCGGTTAAGCGCTTGCCTGTGAAGCCTAAGGACCCCGGTTCGAGGCTCGGTTCCCCAGGTCCCACGTTAGCCAGATGCACAAGGGGGCGCACGCGTCTGGAGTTCGTTTGCAGAGGCTGGAAGCCCTGGCGCGCCCATTCTCTCTCTCTCCCTCTATCTGTCTTTCTCTCTGTCTGTCGCTCTCAAATAAAGAAATAAAAAATTTAAAAAAAAAAAATGATTTTGGCTTGGAACAGTGTACTTCACAAATAGCCACACTGAGAAATTCAGTATTTCGTAAAGAGGCCATCTTTGGGATCATGGGAAGAAAAGAAATACGTATCCATACAAAGAAATTTTCAATAACTTTTTGAAATGTTGTGTTTGTAAGAAAGTGACATCATTGTACAGATACAAATGCTTATGGCAGACTCTGTAAACAATACAATTTCCCCTAAGGTAGACGTTGGTCTGCTCTTCTGTTTAGGACACCAACTCCATTTTAGACCTGCTCTTTGGCCATTTCCTTGTTTCAAGGTCTTTTCTTGAGCTCACTCAGGTGTGTTCCCAAGACAGACAATTATAAAAATGTTAAATTAGAAGAAGCAGAAATCTCTCAAGAAAGCTCATGTCCAACAGACCTGAAATAATTATACACATGAAACTTCAAGTCTCAGAGGATCCAAGAGAACAAACCTCATGAGTCTCCACACCTAGTGAACAAATTCTTTCTCCTGAATTCTGGTTAGTTCTTTCCCTCTCTCAACCAAATCCCAGGTTCTCCAAAGAGACCTGCATCTCTGACCTATGTCTCAAGATACCTCAGTTTTCGTATCTCCCTTCTTCTACTGCGAGGTAAGTGTGTGGTGGCCAGGGAAGGCTTCAGCACACATATTCACTTTCTTTTCTCCTCTATTGTGCCCCAGAGAGATAGGAAAGGAGATTCTCTTATTCAACCAAAAGCTGGCTGTCTGTGGTACACAGTAGAGTGTAAACCACAGGATCCAAAACAAAAGCATCAGGGAGATAATCTTCCCATACCTGATTTCCATGACTACCTCCATCTTCACAGAACTTCTCGAGTCCACAAAATAATACAAACTGGGCCTGGAGAGATGGCTCAGCAGTTAAGGGGCCTGCCTGCAAAAACTCAGGACCTGGTTCAATTCCACATACCCACAGATGCACAAAGTGGCACATATATCTAGAATTTATTTGTAGTGACAAGGGTCCCTGGCATAATGACACTCACTCTTTGTTGTTTCTCTCTTTCTTAAAATAATAGATAAATAATTTAAGGAAAAAAAGAATACAAACTGAAAAAGCACAGACTTTTTGAAAGTGAGAAAGGAAAAGCCAACAGACTAAGAGTGCAAGACTACAGACAGAATAGTAATCACCTCAGAGACACTGGACCACCAAAAGCATGGGGGGTCTCGCACACAGGGCAGCCTCAGAATAGGTATTCATCACCCCATGGCTTAAATGAAGGTAGAGGCAAGTAGCTGGAAAAGACACAAATGTTCACCTAGTTTAGAATGTTGGGTAGAATTTGTGTAAAGGAGACAAAAAGCTCTTATGACAGGGGAAAGAAATACAGTGTGTAAGTAAATGGAGCTGTTCATTCATGCATCTGCTAAAGAGCTGCCACAGACCAAGACTAAGTGTTTGGAAGACACCAACATGTTCACGGAGCAAAAGGGGAGGTAAGAGTGGCTGAATGAAGGAGGGGATCCCCAAGATAGTACAGAAACCCCTAAGAGGACTGGGTCAACTTTGTCCAGGAAAGGATGCCTTTTCCAGTACGATAGGAGCAGTGTGGGAAGGAGGGAGGGACACTGGCTTGCATCACGGATCAAGCCTGGAGAATGTGCTCTTCCGTGTGGTAGAGCAGATGGTAGAGAGGACGGAGAAGCTAGGAGAGGACGCATGGAAAGAATAGGAAGTAAGTGTGATACCACAAGGAATGTGGAGTGTTTCCATGCATTTTAATGCTCTTTACCAGAGTGGTGGGGAATTTAAGACTGGGGTTTTTTTTGTTTGTTTGTTTGTTTTTTTAATTTTTTTTTTGTTCATTTTTTATTTTATTTATTTGAGAGCGACAGACATAGAGAGAAAGACAGATAGAGGGAGAGAGAGAGAATGGGCACGCCAGGGCTTCCAGCCACTGCAAATGAACTCCAGACGCGTGCGCCCCCTTGTGCATCTGGCTAACGTGGGACCTGGGGAACTGAGCCTCGAACCGGGGTCCTTAGGCTTCACAGGCAAGCGCTTAACCACTAAGCCATCTCCCCAGCCCAAGACTGGGCTTTTGTTTCCTTGCTTGCAGTGGGGCTCTCTCAACCACGGTGGCCTGACTGAACCTAGGGAGTTTCTCTCCACCCTTCTTCCACTGATTTTCACAGGGGCGGTAGTCTCTTGCTGATCCTGTGGTTTACCATTTTTGTTGCACTAACATTTCATGTAACAGCATGCAAGGGTTTCCTTTCTCTCCACAACCTCACCACAAAACAATTGTATAAGATGAAGTGTACTAACTAGCTAGACTGAATCCAGAATGAAACCATGCTTCTAAATGGCGTACTGCACCATTGAAGGATGCATGTAGCACAAGTGACTCCAAGCGTCCATTTTGAGAAAAATGCCAGGTACCTTATCAAAAAAAAAAAGACCCATTTGTAGCTTATTGGACACTGGTTATTTTGGAAGGACTGACTCAAATTATGCCATTTTGTTGTTGTTTTGTTTGAGACAGGGTCTTATGATGTGCTCTATTCTGGTTTCAGACTTATTGCTACCTGTAAACTCATGGTACCGCTGCTTCAGCCTGCCATTGAGGCTTGTGTCACCACACCGAGCAAGACTTCCTTTTGAGTCCGGCCACATCTTACCTTGTCTGAAGAATTTTCACTAGAAATATCGCAGGTAAGTCCTGCTGTGCCTCGGTACCCCTCCCTGCAGCGCTGACATTTGTCCCTGATGCTGTGTGATGGGAAATCCCCGGTTGTCAGTTTCACAGGGTAAAGAATCACTGCAGAAACAAATCTCTTGGCATGACTGTTAGGGGTTTTCTAGATTAGATCAATTGAGGTGGGAGCACCCACTGTAATTGCGGGCAGTGCCACCGCATGGTCTGGGAGTCCTGGACTTTATATAAAAAGGAGAGAGCTGACTGAGCACCGCCATCATCTCTGTCAACTTCGTCCACGTTGATGTGATTATAAAAAGCTTCCCACTTCTGCCATGATTTCCCCACCGTGATGTGCTTCCCTACAAAGTGCAAAGAAACCCTTTATTTCTTTAAGCCGCTTCTGATTGGGAATCTTGTCCCAGCAAGGAGAAGGTAACTGAGACATGTTCGGATTTGATCCCACATTGGAGAGGAAGTGAGAGACATTTGAGAGTCAGGACCAGAAGACGTGTTTGGCTAAAGTCAAGCACCCGAGAGATGTGGAAGCAGAGTTGCTTTGGCTGAGTTTAACTGGAGTTTCATCGTGTCTGTCCTACAGGGAATATCCTAGATTCTCAAGACACTGCTCAAATGGTCTAGAAGTTAGACTGTTACAGAATATTAACAGACAAGAGTCACAAAATTTTGTAAAGAAAACAAAAAACAGCAAGAGCAAATATGTTAAAGAAAAACATCACTTATTTAAAAACTAAATACTAGTTCCAGTCATAGTCTATGAGTTCAATTCCATAAAGAATCAAAAGTGTGGGCAACAAGAGAAAGAATAGCTGTGATTAGAATTTTGAAGGAGGTTTAACAATTGACAAAGCAGTCTGGTCATTTCTATTGGATATAACATTTTAGGATAATAATTATGATTGGTAGCATTATATCAGTATTGTCTTTTAGAAAAAAAGATTCTTTTGCAAACAAATGAAATTCTTTTCTTTTTTATTAGTACATATTAATTATACATAATATTGGGCTTCATTATGACATTTCTTTCTCTCATTTATAAATGTGTGTGTGTGTGTGTGTGCGCGCGTGTGTATGATATATATATATATCATGCCAGTAGTGCACTAGTGGTATTTTGATGCTCTGGCCTCCACCTCTTCAGCAATATCCTACCAGCCTGCACCACCACAACTGGCCACCAGTGGTATTTCCTTGCTGACCCATTGATAATGTAGCATGTGGGCCCAGAGCTGAGTAGGATTACTGATGACAATTCTCCCTAAGAGGCCTGCATAGCACTTTCTGGCTCAATGAGGGCTAGCCAGCTGGAAGGAAGCTTCCAGACAAGTTCCAGGTTAATTTCTTTATGTGCCACCAGAACAAAAAAACAGGGGGGAAGAAAGAGGACTTTGCCCTCTTCCCACCAGAGTAGCTGCATTGGCGTTCTCCACCTCTTATCCCCAGCTGAGCCCCAGCATGCTTCACCTCTGCGCCCTGAGAGAAGATCCTAGGAAATGTTTCCTATGGATGCCATCCTGAGGGAGATGAGCCAAAAGCATGTGACTACAAGATTGTTTCTTTCTTTCTTTCTTTCTTTCTTTCTTTCTTTCTTTCTTTCTTTTTTGTTTTTTGGTTTTCAAGGTAGGGTTTCACTCTAGTCCAGGCTGACCTGGAATTCACTATGTAGTCTCAAGGTGGCCTTTAACTCATGGCCATCCTCCTATCTCTGCCTCCCGAGCGCTGGGATTAAAGGCATGCACCACCACGCCCGGCTCAACACACTTTCCATATCATAAGACAGAAGTATTTTTAATGAATTGACCCGAACACAGAAAGAATGGTTGAGATATGTTTTTTAAAAAGTAGGAAGTAGGGGCTGGAGAGATGGCTCATTGTTTAAAGATGCTTGCTTGCAAAACCTGCCAGCCTGGGTTCAATTCCCCAGGACCCATGTAAAGCCAGATGCATAAAGTGACACATGCATCATGAGTTTGCAGTGGCAAGAGACCGTGGTGTACCCATATCTTCCCTCTCTCTCTCTCTCCCTCTCTCTCTCTCTCTCTCTTTCTACATGCAAATAAATAAATAAATTTTAAAAAGAAAAGTAAAGAAAAGAAAAAGGACCTGGGCGTGATAGCTCATGCCTTTAATCCCAGCACTTGGGAGGCAGAGTTAAAGGCCACCCTGAGCCTACACAGTGAATTCCAGGTCAGCTGAAGTAGAGTGAGACTCTACCTCAAAAAAAAAAAAAAAAAAAGAAAAGAAAAGAAAAAGAAAGAAAGAAAAGGGGGGAAATGTGATGAAATGAAAACAGCATGAAAGAGACATGTTTTAACTTAATGAGATTTTTACCTAAATTTGTGGCACATTATAGAAATTCTCTTTCATGGCTACTATAATCCAGGTCTATCTCCTTTTGAAACCAGAAGATAAGATGGTTTAACACAGAACCACTCAAAATACGAGAACTTCTTTGAACATTATCCCACCAATAAAGTATGAGGCTTGATGATGTTCCCATGAAAATATTGAAATAATAATGGTTTGTTGCACTTTGAAATCTGTCTCTTCCCTGCCAGGAATAAATAGTACAGATGGCCATTGGAGGTCAAAACATGAGTTTCCCCAACACATTTGTCCTTTTGGGCTTCTCAGATCACCCATGGCTGGAGACCCCTCTCTTTGGAGTGGTCCTGGTCTCCCACATCCTCACCCTGATGGGAAACAGCTCCATCATCCTTCTCTCCCTGGTAGAGCCCCAACTCCAGACACCCATGTACTTCTTCTTGGACAACCTCTCCATATTGGACATTTGTGTCACCTGTACCATTGTGCCACAGCTACTGGTCAACCTCTGGGGCCCATAGAAGACCATCTCTGCCTGGGGCTGCGTCACACAGGCCTATATTTTCAGCTGGGCAGGCTGCACAGAGTGCGCCCTGCTGGCAGTGATGGCCTTTGATCGCTACGTGGCCGTCTGCCAGCCCCTCAGCTATGCTGCCCTCATGCATCCCTGGGCATGCGTGTGGCTGGCAGCTGCATGCTGGTCCAGTGGCCTGGCCAACTCTCTGCTCCAAGCCACACTCACCATCCTGCTTCCCCTCTGTGGGAGAAATACACTGGACCACTTCTTCTGTGAGGTGCCTGCTCTGATCAAGCTGGCCTGTGTGGACACCAGTGCTAACGACCTAGCCCTGGTCTTGGGAGCCATTCCCTTTGCCATGGTGGCTCCTCTGGTGGTGCTCATCTCCTACAGCTTCATTGCTAGGGCTGTGCTGAAGTTACCTTCAGCTGCGGGAAGGAGCAAGGCTCTCAGCACCTGCAGCTCCCACTTGCTGGTCGTCACCATGTACTTTGACCCAGCCATCTACATGTACCTTCAGCCCCCAGCCAACAGCACCCAGGCCAAGTTCATGTCCTTCTTCTACTGCGTCATCACATCAGTGCTCAACCCTCTCATCTACACGCTGTGGAACAAGGACGTGAAGGCCGCATGGAGGAGGATCACACCACCCAAGGGTATTGGGAAGATATCCAAAGCCATATGATCTCTGCTGTCTCCTGGCCCAGTCTCATGCAATCATGATTTAGTGCTGTCAGGTCTCCATGTCCAAGCAGACGCCATGGACAGAGTTCCCATGTCTCAAATTCCACTACATTCATGACTGAGGGGCTCTTTTGTGTGTGGGGAGGCGGGGGGGTTCTGGTCTCTTCTTAGCTTTCTTACTCTCCTCGGAGAGAACAGACATCAAGTTCTATGTACCCAGAATGCTGAAGACCATTGTCAGCAAATCCCCTTTCATAAGTTCTCTCTCTCTCTCTCTTTATTTGATGCCTTCCCACATTTTTGGCTGAAAAAAAAAATTTGGAACAGCTTTCAGTATGACATTTTAAGCAGATTTCACTGGATTTACCAGGACACTTACTCAAATTATTTTCATCTATTATGTCTGACCAAGCATGGCCCTCTCTTTCTTCAAATACCTTGCCAATAATCATATGTTTATCTTTGTCCAGCCTGTAAAACTTCGATTGTTTACATGGTACAATCTTGTTCCCATCATAAATTTTCTTTGCTTTCCTCAAATAACTTACAGTAGATACCATTTAGTATGTTGTTATAGGTATCTACTTATTTGTGATCGTTATGCTAACTTTACTTAGGGACATCTGAACAGAGGCATATTCACCCTAGATAGGGCACCTACGACAGGCTTAGTGAACCAGTGGATTTATTTTCAGGAATGTGAGGAGCAACTTACTGGTGGAAGGATGACTCAAAGGCAGCTCTGTCCCCAAAAAGGCCCTGCCAGCACGGATAATGAATCAGGAAAGCTCCAGCCCCAGAGCTCACGGCACAATGTGTGGGCAGCTCTTCTGGTTGAGATTTTCTTTTTCCCACCAATTTTTTTTTATTGCTTGTGTATCCATGGAGAGGGGTCTCATGAATCTTGTCAAGTTTCAAGAGCGTCGTAAGATTTGCTGGCTATGTGCTCGCTGATTGTCATGAGGTGCCCTCCTCTCTCCAGGAGGAACAATTCTGATTCACATACATTGTTATGCAGCATTCTAGTCCATCTTCTGGCATCCTCTTCCATGATGTCCCTTTATCCTTGGACAGAGCATAGGTGTCCACCAGTGTTACACACTGAACCATTATGCCACAGCAACAATTCCATCCTTAGTCTCAGGAAATTGACTGGTTGAGTCTTGGCAGTATACCATTCATTGCAAAAATAAATAAAGTTTCCTTTCATAACCAATTGAGTTTAATGGCTGAAATAATAAGGGCATTACTCAATGGGCATAAACACAAAAGTTTGGAAGACAATTTGACAGATATGTCCTATCCAGTCAACAAAACAATAATGGTTGCTTCCCCACTAGGGCCTATGACCTCTCCACCACAGGATTTTTGTTTTAGCTTAAAGTGCTAGATGTGAATTCCCTCATGTGGGCCAGGCCTTAATCAAAATCAGAAAGCCATCGGGCATGGTGGCGCACGCCTTTAATTTCATAACTCGGGAGGCAGAGGCAGGAGGATCACCATTAGTTCAAGGCCACCCTGAGACTACATAGTCAATTCCTGGTCAGCCTGGGCTAGAGTGAAACCCTGCCTTGGAAAACCAAAAGCAATAACAACAAAGTCAGAAAGCTATTGGCTGTATCCAGAAGGGTCCATGCCACTATTGCATCAGCTGGTGCATGTTGCCTGGCATTTTTGGTAGTGTAGCCCAGAGGGTCCATAGCTGGGTAGGACTAGTGATGACAACTCTCCCCAAGCAGCCCCCGCAGTGCCCTCCAGGAGAACAAAAGCTGGTCAGGAGAGGGAATCTTTCCAGCTCAATCTGAACCTGACCTTTCAGAGTCCCGCAATCAAGGCAGGTGGCATCTTCAGCATCAGGGACAGACCGTGCAGCTCTGCCTCACAGCAGAGTAATGGCCTTTATCACTTTGGACAACTCTGGCACCTCCATGGTCAACAACTCTTAGAGAAGTTACCCACCTAGACTACTGAGATTTTCACTCAACAATCCTGGAAGTGTTCTTCCCCCCACTCACGTAGAGTACTTTCTTTTATTTTTTTGTTAACTTTATATTGACAACCTCCATAAATATGTATAATGTACCCTGATGAAAATGCCCTCCCACAACCTTCCTTTGTCTCCCCTGACCTATACCCTCTCCACTGAACCCCTTCTTCTCTGAGGATATTCCTTTAAACTCTAAGTATCTTTACTGTTGTTCCAAATACATGTACATTTTTAAATTTTTATTTATTTATTTAAGAGAGGCAAATAGAGAGAAAGAGATGAAGAGGCAGATTGAGAGAGAGAATAGGCGCACCAGGGCCTCCAGCCATTGCAAACAAACTCCAGACAGATGTGCCACCTTGTGCATCTGGCTTATGTGGGTACTGAGGAATCAAACCTGTGTCCTTAGGCTTCGCAGGCAAGTGGCTTACCCACTAAGCCATCTCTCCAATCCCATGTACAAATTGCTAAGATGCTCAAAGCTTAGCATCATATGAAGAGCCATGTTACAGAGGGTGAGCAGGATCTCCCAAGTCCCACCGACATCCATTCCAACCAAGCAAGTGCCAGTGAGTTTCAGGAATCAGCAAGCTCCAACACAGCAGGAAAGCGTGCCACTGTGTGTACCAACTGTTTCCTCTGAAGAGCAGCGTGGGAGACAGAAACAGGGATGGGAGAAATTGCTTCATCTAGACCTCTATAGTCCATAACCACTTTTTAAATTTATTTATTTTTTTGCAAGCACAGACAGAGATAGAGATAGGAATGGAGGGAGAGGGAGTGTGGGTGTGCCAGGGCCTCTTGCCACTGAAAAAGAACTCCAAATGTGTGCACCACTTTGTGCATCTGGCTTATGTGGGTCCTGGGGAATCAAACCCAGGTCACTGGGCTTTACAAGCAAGCACCTTTAACCATTGGGCTATCTCTCTAGCACCATAATCACTTTTTTTTTTTTTTTTTGGCTTTTTAAGTTAGGATCTCACTCCAGCTCAGGCTGATCTGGAATTCACTATGTATTCTCAGGGTGGTCTAGAACTCATCATCAGTATTTTAAGGATATAGAAGAAATATAACACAACAAAAACAAAGCATTCCCTTTGCAAAGCCAATAATAAAAGAAAATAGACAA
Source organism: Jaculus jaculus (assembly GCF_020740685.1). Taxonomy (NCBI): domain Eukaryota; kingdom Metazoa; phylum Chordata; class Mammalia; order Rodentia; family Dipodidae; genus Jaculus; species Jaculus jaculus. Next base: position 10,947,570 of record NC_059107.1, on the reverse strand, counting down.
ATACAGCAAAATATCAAAAGTACTTAAACTGATTATCTAGTTAAAAGGGTTCTGAGTCCTTTGTCAAATTTAAGATGTCCTGAATAAGCCATATGGAAAGCTAATTTTTGGATGATGGTGCACCCACAAGCCATAGACTGTTACTAGAAAAAATTCAGTGCCAGAGATGGGATATGTGTTCCAGTGAGTTGTTGGCCAGGGAGGTCCCTGATGCCCTCAAACCCTTATAAGCCATTGCCAAGACTCTTGGTTTCCCACCAAAAATAGATAAGACCCTATTCCTGAAGAGTCCACATGCTTGGACTACAAGGTCACTGAGAGATCAAGCTGGAGATGAGCTGAAAACCTCCTCCATGTAGACCAGCTGACAGAAATCTTAAAAAAAGACTACACTGCATGTAGCCCTATGGGAGAATGAAGTCATCAGTGGTGATAGACAACAGTGGACATTGCAAGCCTTAAGTTTGGTCATCCAGGCAAAATGAACCAACAGGTGCAATAGTGGCATATCTGCTGTGGGGGAAACCAGCCACTTTATAATTGGGCTAGAGGCCAGCTCCATGGAAAGAAATACATGCCTGGTACTAAAACCTAGTCAAAAGTCTATGGTGGGGGAGGTCATAAGCCCTAGGGGAGCAACACCTGCTGGCGTCTGGCTAAATGCATATATTATGCTCACCAAACTGCCATGTAAGCACTTTTCTTAACGTTCATACCCATATATTAATGCTACTCTAACTTTTGGTTAGAGAAGCTTCTCTTTTCAGATGGCAGTGACCACTGGGATGGCTCAAATGGCACCATAGTGCTAAGAAGTGACAGAGGAGTGCTCAACACTGAAACATCTCTATCTCACCTTCCAAGGCTCAGGGTCCATTGTGGAAGAGGTGGCAGAAAGAATGTAAGGGCCAAAGGAAAGGTAGGACTGCTTACAGTGCAATCTTCCAGACACACAATGGCCTGGATATCCATGGCCTCACAGTGCCTAGTACTACAAGACTCTCTTAATAGAAGAAAATGATGATGACATCAAAATAAAAGTGGGACTAATTGAGAGGGGGAGGGGATATGCTGGAAGGTAGATTTGTATAGGGGAAAGTGGGGAAGCGGAGAAAATTATCATGGTTTACTGTGTATAACTATGGAAGTTGTCAATTAAAAAAACTAATTTTTTTTATTTATTTGCAAGAGGAATGGAGAGAGAGAGAGAGAGAGAGAGAGAGACTGGACCTGCCAGGGCCTCTAGTCACTACAAATGAACTCCAGATCCACGCACCACTTTATGCACCCGGATTTATCTGAGTACTAGAGAACTGAACCTGTGTCATTAGGCTTTGCAAGCAAGTGCCTTAACCACTGAACCATCTCTCCAGTTCCTAAATGGCTTCTTAATGTCCCCCCAAAATAATGTGTCTATGATACAAATGATATCTTTATACTTAAATGACTTTCTTATGTTAAGCCAAACTCTCCATTAATAGAAATGCCCTGAAGTGGGCATCAATCCTCCCTGTGCACCTTCTTTGACAGGGAGCCCACTTCCACAGTGACAACAAACACTCTGTTTGAGTCCTGTTCTGTGACTATTTCCTAATTTCAAGTATCTTCCTGAGCTCACTCAAGAATATTCTGAGGAAAGAATGTCAGAGCCACATGTTGGGTCAGGATATGCAGAGACATTTATAGTACCAATAACTGTGGGCTACCTCCACAATACATGACCTATATAACTCAACAAGGAGGGGCCAATGGGGAGGGGGTAGGTCACGGATGAGCCTAATAATGGTACCAAACTGCCTGTATTTGATGAATAGAAAACTAATAAAAAAAATTTTTTTAAAGAATATTCCGAGGGCAAAGACAATTCTAAAAACATGAAATTAGATGAAGCAGAAATTCTAGAAAGCTCATTTCTTCAGACCTGAACTGAATATCTACATAAAACACGGATTTCAGGGTACCCCAGAGAATAAACCTCAGGAGCCTCCAACAAAACTTAATAAATTCTCCTAAATTTTGGTTAGTCACTCCTTCCTGGATCTATGTCCCAGGCTCTCTGAAGAGACCTGCATCTCTGACCTGTGTCTCAAGTCCCACACTGCCAGCTTCTCACTCTGCATCTCCTCTTTCTTCTCCCCCAAGATAAGTGTGGAGACCTCGTGCATTTGATCTCTTTTCTCCTCTAACGAGCACCAGAAAGAATAGCAAAGGAGATATTCCCATTCAACCAATGGCACCACCCATGTAAGCCAGATGCACAAGGTGGCACATGTGTCTGGAGTTTGTTTGCAGTGGCTGGAGGCCCAGGCGTACCCATTTTCTCTCTCTCTCTCTCTCTCTCTCTCTCTCTCTCTCTCTCTCTCTCCCTCTTCCTCTTTCTTCACAGGGACTGATGCGCAGAAGGTGGGTCTGCAGGTTTTCAGGCCTGATCTCTGCCAAGAGGCTTTGTCCTTTCATGAAGCCAATGGAACAGGCAGCCGGGCATTCTTGGTGCTCGGGGCAGAAGCTCAGTTCAGATTCCTCTGTGCCTGTCACCATTTTGAGGGATTTACAAGCCAACTCACTTCTCTGTGACAGGTTCTGGAGAGCAAGACCAGCGACACCAGTGAATCACAGGGAGGCTGGGGGACCTGCCTCAAGACCCACAGGGAGCAACTTGGGTGCTTATTCCAGCTCAGCTTTTTGAACTGAATCATGGGCTACACAGGTCAACTTCCCCCTCTAACTTTACAGATCTTCTCCCCAAACTTAGAGTTAAAATAAGAATTAATAATAACTGATAGTAATAATAAACGATAATAATAAGCCTTCATGCTCATGACTGCTCCATTTACTCTAATCTTCTGGACTTCTCCATTCTACAATTAATTGCAAAACCTTCCAGCTCACACTTCTGCAATTACCAGTGAACCCCTTAGACACTAATTAAATAAAGCATCAGAGTTCCAAGCCAGAGGAGAGCAAGCATCTACTCGTGGTGTCTGGGGACAGAGTGGGCAGGGGACAAGGTCAAGTTTAACCTGGGGAATAATTGTGAAATGCACAAGAAGCATGACATGAGCTGGCTTGGCACCTAAATGCCCTGTCCTTCGCAGTCAGCGGCACTGTCTATATAAGCGCGGAAGCCGGCTTCACTGTGCCACAGTCCACAGCACGCAGCTATTGCGAATCTGTAGCAGGGGAAAGGGCACAATCAGCTCTCATTGTTTCCAGCAAGCCTGCAGCAGGGAAAGGTGCTCCGTTTCCAGGCTGGAAATGATTGCTTCATGCCTGCCTAGGGCCCTGGCCACATAGTCACTGGGTCCCATCACAGCTAACAGGAAGCACTGTCCAGGTACATATGCGATATATGTGGTGATTGCCTACCTAACACCTCTCCATACTGAGACCAGTGCAGGTTGCAAGGAATCCTTCCTCCTGACGGGGAACCAGGAAGGGAAAGGTCAGCGCTGGCCTCTGGAGAAATTCTGGCTGCAGAGAGGTGGGGCTTGAATACAGGTTTGGTAACATCAGCTTTCAGGTGCCGTAACAAATGGAGGTTAACTTGAAGTGTGAACACTTTTGCTTCACTTGCCCGGTAATCCTGAGGAGAGTAAGAGCAGACTGAGCATTTACACCCTTCTGCATTTTCCCTGCTGATGTCCTGATTTTACTCTAGACAGAACTCTGAGGGGAAGGCTGCCAGGGACCCAGAATGGCAAACACATCTAGCGTTGCCCCTCTTGTCTTGAAAAAGCACCAAGTCACCAGTTTAGAACACAATGTCCGTGCAGCTCACTCCTGAGGCTCAGTCTCCTGCAGTGCAACCCTATGCTGAGGCAAGATTCAGACCTTGCCCTGGCTGCTCAGACTGGGGAAATTTTCAGCTGAATCTCAGGATGAAGCAAGGGCTAATAGGCAATAAAATCCCAAAGCTGAGTGGTGTGCCAAAATCATGAATTATTTTTGAGAATTTCCACTTACTTACTCTTGAGTTTGTTTTTCCCTTTTATGATAGAGTGATCTAAAAAGCCCCAACAGGACTTCAACAATAAGTGCCAAGGGCAAACGATAAATAAAGGAAAATCACTATTTATGTGTCATTAATATATGCCAATGAAAGCTTTTAAAAACATAGGTAAGTAGATGAGAAGATAGATAGATAGATAGATAGATAGATAGATAGATAGATAGATAGATAGATAGATAGATAGATAGATGATACTTAGAGGATTCCATTGAGAAGGAAGCAAGCCCTACTTCATCTGGCCTGATAAAGGTTCTTATCTTTTAGGAAATCAGAAGACTTGAGGGACTTTGCTCTTGAGACCTGAGTCTGTGAAAGACGTCATCACTGTGAGTATGCGGGCTGTACTGGGGAAGGAAGGTCTGCCTGTAAAGCCAAGGTCAGCCAGCTCTGATGTCCATGGAGGCTTTCCTGCAGGGAAAGGGCACAGTTCACCCAGGGAAGTGAGCCTGCACACTAGCGAATACTTCAGCAGGAAGTTACGGTGTTTGGTGGCATAGCAGTGAGCACAGAGGTCCTAGGAGGTGAGGGAAATGCAGAGGCCAGACTGAGCAGAGTGCCTGGTGAGAGAGCGTCACAGCAGGGCATTGGGTATCGGGCGCAGGGGACAGGGATGCACAGTACCTAGCCTGGAGTTGAGAAGTGGGAGCAGTGAATACAGGCACCTCAAAAATAAACTGGGCTGGAGAGATGGCTCAGTGGTTAAGGTGCATGCCTGCGAAGCCTAAGGACCCAGGTTCAATTATCCAGGTCCCACATATGTGTCTGGAGTTTGTTTGCAGTGGCTAGAGGCCCTGGTGTGCCCATTTTCTCTCTCTCTCTCTCTCTCTCTCTCTCTCCCTCCCTCCCTCCCTCCCTCCCTCCCTCCCTCCCTCCCTCCCTCCCTCCCTCCCTCCCTCCCTCTCTCTATATGTGTGTGTTTGGCCTTCTCTTCCTCTAATAAATAAATAAAAATAAATCTTTTTAAAAAAATTTTAAAAACTGAAACTAGAACTAGCCACAATCCAGCTATCCTGGATGTGTGATAAAAGCTAATAAAATCAGCACACAGGAGATATGGGTGCCTTGCTTAGGGAGTTTTATTCACAATAATGAAGACATGGAATCAGCCTGGCGCCTGTCAACACATGCAGGGTAAGGAAAAGGTGGAGTGAGACTCATCCATAAGAAAAATTGAATTCCCTTGCCAATGTTTGGCACACTCTCCTTTTCCTGTCATCCACCTGATATTGACCAGGAGGAGATGACCGTCCTTTGTTCATGCCGTCAGTTTCACCTGCCATTATGGAACTTCCCCTCAAGTCTGAAAACCAAAATAAATCCCCCCCCCCAAAAAAAGAAAGAAAGGAAAAATTGAAATCCTACCATTTGTGGGAAACTGGATAGAGCTGGAGGACACTATGTTAAGTAAATAAGCCAGGTACAGACAGGTACTGCATACAAGCTCCCTGTCATATGCAGACACCAACAGAGGTAGACCCAAATGTTGAACAGTGATATCTAGAGGCTGGGAAGTGTGTGGGATTTGAACTGTGCATGCACCATAGTAATATATATTTTTCATGTGTGTTAATAAAAGCAAAGTAAAGTCTAGTTCTGGTACCAGAGGAACCAGTGAGTGGCACTGGACTCTGAGGAAAGGAGCTTTCACTTATGGTACAGAAATGGCTTGCAGCAGCACCACATAACTCCTTAGGTGGTTGCTGGAAAGATCTAGTGAGGACCATGATTCTGCCACCGCCACCATGAATGCACATGAATCCAGCGTTGGTCTCCTGTTTGAGTTTTAACAAGTGGCTCAAAAGAAATGTTCCAAGCACCATGATAGTTCATGATGTTTGCACAGAGGTCATGAGCTGCTTACAAAGTTTTTTTCTTTGAATTTAATCCCATCAAATATTTTTGACAATACAGAGAAAGAGCAGGCAATAATTGAATGTTTCGTGAACATATTGAGAATGCTTAGTGTATTAGCTGGAGGGAGTGTGCCTGGTGCAACATCTAAGCTGAAGAGACTTCTGTTTATTTTGCATTTCATGCACAAAGAACCAAGTCAAGAATTAAAATGGCCGGGCATGGTGGCACACATCTTTAATCCCAGCACTCGGGAGGCAGAGGTAGGAGGATGACCGTGAGTTTGAGGCCATCCTGAGACTACATAGTGAATTCCAGGTCAGCCTGAGAGAAAATGAAATCCTACCTTGAAAACCAAAAGGAAAAAAAAAGAATTAAAATAAATCTTCCAGAAATTGTATACATGTAAGATTTATTTTCAGTTTTACCCTAAGGCATAGCATCTCCGTCATGAACTTGAAGGTGTACATGCTTTGGCGACATAAGGACTTAGAGCTCCCAGAAAGATTTCATGAACCACAGATGGAGCTCACATGTTTCTGGCTAGCTGGAGCACCGAAACATCAAATTGGCCATGTTTTCCATCTCTGGGAGATGACAGCTGCTTAGAAAAGAAGTTGTATTAGGAATTCCAATGTCACTCATGCCCCCTAAGTATAAGACAAATATTACTACTGGAGTAGTCTCCAAGATCATCTGAACTTTCATCAAACAAACCTAAGGGGTGCAACTCACACCAATCAAAAGCCTTCAGCCTGTGCCCTAGAAGGAGGTCAGGGAAATGCAAGGAAAGAGAGTTGTGAATTGAATTACAATTCAGTACTCTGAAGACTCATCCAATATAAGGAACAAGGCAGGAACTGAAATGACATGTTTCCTGGCTACTCTAGATACCATGAGATTTGGGAACACTGATATTTTTACTGCCAAAGTCAGTGATGTTGCGAATAGTCATGAAGAAAGAGTGTGCTGTGGTTGAGAGAGCCAGCAGCAACACTTCACAGCGACAGAGCTAGGCGTCAGTGGTCAGAAGTTAGTAAGCTGTGTTCATATCAAGTGAGCCCCTTGGTGCCGTAAAACTATCTTCTTCTTCTTCTTGGGCTGGAGAGACGGCTTAGTGGTTAAGCACTTGCCTGTAAGGCCTAAGGACCCTGGTTCGAGGCTTGATTCCCCAGGACCCACCTGCACAAGGTGGCACATGCATTTGGAGTTCATTTGCAGTGGCTGAAGGCCCTGGGACACCCATTCTCTCCCTCTCTCCCTCTCTCTATCTCTCCCTCTCTCTCCCTCTCCCTCCCCCCCCCCCTCTCTCTCTCTCTCTCTCTCTCTCTCCCTCCCTCCCTCCCTCCCTCCCTCTTTCTGTCTGTTGCTCTCAAATAAATAAACAAACAAAATGTTTTTAAAAGATCCTCTTGGTTTCTGTCAACTCCTCTCAAATCTGCCACAACTGTTTCCAATGGCAAAAATGAGAAAGTAAACACATCCTCCCCCATGTGTTCCTAGAGAAATCAAACGTTCCAATGTGAACAGGAGGTGTGGTAGGCACGACAAAATTCCAGTGACATTCACATTCATGTGGAATGCTTTCACATTAAGAATCTTGACTGTCTTCAAGATCCACAATTGAAGCAAGTATTTTCTCCTCATTTTAGCAGACGCAGAAGTTGAAGGTTAAAAACACAGAATGATTCATAGTCACGGAGAAAATGAATTGTGAAGATGTATACACTACTGTTCAAATGTGTCGCAGATGTCTCCGAAACTAGAAAAGATAAAACAGACACCGTGTGAGATTAAACAAAAGGAGAAAACAATTGAATCTTTTGCTCAGAAATTACTTATTGGCACTCTCTTGATTCATCATGGTGCCTGAAGACGTTTCATCATGGTAAGTAACAACCAGAGCTCCTTGGAGAGCCATCCCAGGGACTTCATCCTCCTGGGCATTTCCGACAGGCCATGGTTGGAGCTCCCTCTGTTCGTGGTCCTCCTGGTGTCTTATGTTCTGGCCATGCTGGGAAACATCTCCATCATCCTGGTGTCCCGGCTGGATTCCCAACTGCACAGCCCCATGTACATCTTCCTCAGCAACCTGTCCTTCTTGGACCTCTGCTACACCACCACCACTGTCCCACAGATGCTGGTCAACATGGGCAGTGCCAAGAAAACCATCAGCTACGGTGGCTGCACAGTGCAGTACGCCATCTTCCACTGGCTGGGAGGTACAGAATGCGTCCTCTTGGCTGCCATGGCCCTGGACCGCTACGTGGCCATCTGTGAGCCTCTCAGGTATGCCATCATCATGCACCGCCCGCTCTGCCAACAGCTCGTGGCGGTGGCCTGGATCAGCGGCTTTGGTAACTCCCTCGTCCAAGTCATCCTGACTGTACAGCTGCCTTTCTGTGGGCGGCGGGTGCTGGATAACTTCTTCTGCGAGGTGCCGGCCATGATCAAGCTGTCGTGTGCCGACACCTCAGTGAACGACGCCACGCTGGCCGGGCTCGTGGCCTTCTTCGTGCTGGTCCCCTTGGCTCTCATCCTCCTCTCCTACGGCCTCATTGCTCGGGCTGTGCTCAGGATCCAGTCCTCCGGGGGACGGCACAAGGCCTTCGGGACTTGCTCTTCCCACCTGCTCGTGGTCTCCCTCTTCTACCTCCCCGCCATCTACATGTACCTGCAGCCTCCATCGAGCTACTCCCAAGAGCAGGGCAAGTTCATCTCCCTCTTCTACTCCATCATCACCCCCACCCTCAACCCCTTCATCTACACCCTGAGGAATAAGGATGTGAAGGGGGCTCTCAGAAGACTCCTGGGAAGGCTCGGTAGGCTCTGTGGAAGGTGAAGAGCTGAGCTGTGGCAAGTACTGTGGATTTTTTAAACCCTGGACAGAGCATTGGGTGATGCCTAAGGCTGTCACTCAGGGGTAGAGTGCTTGCCTGACATACACGACGTCCTGTTTCAATTTCCAGTACAGCAGATCTGCTCAGGCATCTTTTTCTTTAGGAATTCTTGATCAAACAGTAGGCTCTGGAGAGATTGAAAGCCTCATAAATTCCCTATCCCAAGTGAAGCCAATTCAAAAAGCGTAATTTTAATTTTCTGGCCATTTTCCTCTTCTTCCTTCTCCCTGCCCACCCCCCAGGTAGGGTCTCACTCTAGTCCAGGCTGACCTGGAATTCACTTTGTAGTCTCAAAGTGGCCTCAAACTCACAGTGATCCTCCTACCTCTGCCTCCTGAGTGCTGGGATTAAAGGTGTGTGCCACCACTCTTGGCTCCTTCCTTTTTTTTTTTTTTTTAATTTTCTGCACTTACCTCTTTTTTTGGGGGTGGGAGTTGAGGTAGGGTCTCACTCTGGCTCAGGCTGACCTGGAATTTACTATGTAATCTCAGGGTGGCCTCGAACTCTTGGCGAACCTCCTACCTCTGCCTCCCGAGTGCTGGGATTAAAGGCGTGCGCCACCACGCCCGGCCACTTACCTCTTTTTAAGCTTTCTTTTTCTGAAATTGCTCCAAAGTATAAATAAATGAACCTGACATCTGGGGAGATTTTGATGCAGGGTTGGAAATTTAGGAGGGATTAATTCTAAATAAAGATGCAGAAGAGATCCCTAGGACCATGAACCCTGGCTTTGGGTCCTTGTCTAAGTTAGCAAAGAACTAAAATTGTGGGCTCAGAGGAGGATAAATTATTAACTATGAGATTTACTTTAGGGATAAATAGGATTAATAGAGACAGTAAGAAGGAAAGCACACACCAAAAGAACTTCTCCCCAGGCTGGAGAGATGGCTCAGCAGTTACGGTGGTTAAGGTGCTTGCCTACAAAGCCTAATGACCTTGCTAGATTCCCCAGGACCCACGTAAAGCCAAATGCACAAAGTGGTGCATGCATCTGGAGTTTGTTTGCAGTGGCTAGAGATCCTGGTGTGCCCATTCTCTCTCTTCCTGCTGGGTGTGGTGACCCACGCCTTTAATCCCAGAACTTGGGAGGCTGAGGTTTGAGGATACTTGTGAGTTTAAGATCTACACTGATGTTAAAAGCCAATTTATATGAACCAAACATCTGATCAGAATAAGCCTCATCATCAGGTTGAGGTGTGTAAAGCAAAGGCCTGATTTGTGGGCTCAAGGGGCTGAGTCAGGAAAGGCCAGACCACAGGTATTAAGCCTGGGAAAAGCCCAGGAAGAGGCAGGAAGCTGATGCTGGCCTTGATGTTTGCACCCACCTTCAATGAGACAGGCACGTCTACATGTGATAGTCTGGCCAGAACAGGCAAGGTGGCATCCGTGCTTGTGTACCAGTCCCTAACTAGCTACCAGAATGAAGCTATCTTATTCCTAATCTGTCATATTGACTCGGTTGGTAGGATTGTTGTCTGCACAAGTATGCATATCTGAGTCAGAACCCCAGCACCTATGTCAAAAGCCAGGCATGACCATACATGCCTGAAACCCCAGCACTGAGAAGATCAGAAAGAGAAGGCGAATTGGGACTTTGTGGTCAGCCAGTCTTAAGCAGAAACCAGCAAGCTCCAAGTCCAGTGAGACACCTATCTCTAAGAAATAAGGCAGAACAAGGATAGAGAACACCCAACAGCCTCTGCATGCATGCACACAGGATGTGCATATCAATATATGCATGCATACATCACACACATGCATGTGTGTACATGTAAAAAATTTTTCCATCACTGGTTAGACCCTATTGCTGAAGACTCCACATACTTGGGCTGTAAGGCCACTGAGAAATCCTGCTGGAACTGAGCTGATAACCTCCTCCATATAGACCAGCTGACAGAATGCTGGAAGAAGCCATTCTGCATGCAGTTCAATTGGAGAGAGAGAAATCACCAGTGAAGATACTCAACAGTGGACACTGCAAGCCTCATATTTGGCCAGCCAGGCCAAATGAGCCAATGAGTGCAATAGTGGCACATCTGTCATGGTGGAAACCAACTGCCCTCTAATTGGACTGGAGGCCTGCTCCATGGGAGGGAATACATCCCTGATACTGAAAACTTAAAAACAGGGGTAGTCATGAGCCCTAGGGGTGTAACGTCTGCTGCTGTTTGGTTAAATGTATATGCTATGCTTATTAAACTGCCCAGTAAGCACTTCTCTTAATGTTCATTCACTTATATTAATGCTACTCTCACTTTTGGTAGAGAATCTTCTCTTTTCAGATGGCAGGGACCTTGGGATGACTCAGAAGGCATCATGGTGCTGGAAAGAAGTAGCAGGAGTGCTCAGTACTGCAATATCTCTATCACACTTCCAAGGCTCAGGGTCTATTGAGGAAGAGGTGGTGGAAAGAATGTAAGAGCCAAAGGAAGTGTAGGACTCCTTACAACGTGCTCCTCCAGACACAAAATGGCCTGGATATTCATGACCTGTGTATTAGTCAGGGTTCTGTAGAGGAACAGAACTGCTAGAATGAATTATTTAAAAAGGGGATTTATTGGATAAGCTTACAGTAGTCCAATAGCAGTTGCAGGCCCGAGAATCACCGAACCTGGTAGCTGCTCAGTCCTCGTGTCCAAAAGCCTCAGCAGTCCCGACCCGGCACTGCAGATGGTGTGGGGAAGCCTGGAGGCTTCCTGAGGAGCCACTGGGTTTCAATCCATGTGAGTCTTCAGTTGATGCTGGTCTCAGTCCGCACTGGTCTTCAATCCACGCTGGAAGGTAGCGAGCAGCTCCAGCAGCCAAGTGGAAGGGAGGAAGGAAGGGAGGGAGGGAGGGAGGGATGAAGGGAGGAAGGAAGGAATTCTTTTTACCCAGAGCTTCCTTATATCAAGTCCCCCTCTGAGTGGGGGCCGCCCACTCTGGGGGAAGGGCTCACCCTGGGGGAAAGACTTCTTCCTTTAGTTGAGCCTTCCTAGAAGCAACCTGTGGATTACTAAACAGAGCAAGTTGACAACACCTAAACTATCACAACCTCACAGTGCCTGGCACTACCTTTTTAAGACCATCATAATAGGAGAAAAAGATGATGACATCAAAATAAAAGCGAGACTGATTTAGAGGGGGAGGGTATATGCTGGAGAATGGAGTTTCAAAGGGGAAAGTGGGGGGATGGAGGGCATTACGATGGGATATTTTTTATAATCACGGAAGTTGTTAATAAATTTTTTTTTAATTTTCCATCACTGCTGGAGAGATTGCTCAGTGATTAAGTTGCTTGCCTGTGAAGCCTAAGGACCCAGGTTCCTCTCCCCAGAACCCACGTAAGCCAGATGCACATGGTGTCAGCACGCATCTGGAGTTCATCTGCAATGGCTGGAGGCCCAGCATGCCTATTCTCGTTTCTCATTCTCTTTCTCTCTCTCAAATAAATAAAGTGAATTTTTAAAAAAGAAGTTGAAGTAATTGTTCAAGTAATCCTGGTAGCCAAGGGAACTGACAGACGCCCCTCTATCTCCTTCAAGCTCTGGGGCCATAACTTTATATTTCCGTTTGTTTTCATGGTGAAGGTTCATTCACACTTTGTGTCTGTCCTCGTGCTTCTTCATGCCAAACACTAACACAACCAAGCCTAGCAAACAACAATAAACAGAGAGAATGAGGAAATTTGAGAGTTTCTTATAGTAAAGGCAAAACTGAAAAACAAAACACAACTCTGAAGGACTTAATTTAAATTTAGAGCTAGGACTGGAGGGATGGTTAGTGGTTAAGACGTTTGTCTGGGAAGCCAAAAGACCCAGGTTCGATTCCCCAGGATCAATGTAAGCCAAATGCACAAGGTGGTGCATGCATCTGGAGTTTGTTTACAGTGGCTGAAGGCCCTGGTACGCCTATTCTATCTATATGCCTCTCTCACTCTCTCTCTCTCTCTCTCTCTCTCTCTTTCTCTCTCTCTCCTTCTCCTCCTCGCTCCCAAATAAATAAAATGAATAAAATTTTAATTATTTTTAAAATAGGGGCTGGAGAGATGGCTTACTGGTTAAGGCACTTGCCTGCAAAGCCTAAGAATCCTGGTTCAATTCCCCAGTACCCTCGTAAGCCAGATGCACAAGGTGGCACAAGCATCTGGAGTTCGTTTGCAGTGGCTGGAAGCCCTGACATGCCCATTCACTCTCTCTCTCTCTTTCTCTCTCTCTCTCAAATAAATAAATAAATATAAATATTTTTAATTTTTAAATAACAAAATATAATAAAAAGAAATGTTGAAGCTAAAAAATGGCTCAGCAGTTATGTGCACTTCCTGTGCAAGTATGAGGGAATGAAGGAGCCTGAGACTGCCTGAGTTCAAATCTCCAGAACCCATCTGAACAGCCTGGGCATGACCAGGTGCACCTGTAACCCCAAAACCCCAGTCCTGTGGGGGAGAAGACACCAGACAATCTCCAGGACTCACAACAAGCATTCTGAAGACCCAATACAGAGACTTCAGTGACTAGTGATGACAGGGAACTTCCGACTCCCAAGTCTAAGATCACTAGGTGGCCTTTCCCTGCTAATCCATCACCATCTGCAGAGGGCTAGAAAGGAGCTCTAAGGGAGGGAGGAGAAGGGAAGACCTAAAGGGATGGTGTTGTATATATGTAAATAGATAAACAGGTTTCTGGGGGTGGAAAGGCCTAAGTGAGGTCAAGGGAAGAGATGAGGAAAGGAAGGGTGGAGGAAGGATATCAAAATTTAAGATGTTATCAGTAAGTCATATGAAAACCTACTTTTTTGGATAATGGTGCACCCAGAAGGCATAGATTGTGACTAGAAGACTTTTAGTGCCAGGGATGGTATACTTTCCCATGAGCTATTGGCCAGGGTGGTCCTTGATGTCTCAAAACATTAGAGGCTATTGCCAAGGCTTTTGGTTTCTACCAGAACTAGATGGTAAGACCCTATTGCTGAAGAATCCACAGTCTTTGGCTGCAAAGTCACTGAGCTAAGCTGAAAATCTCCTCCCTTTAGACCAGCTGACAGATAGCTGGAAAAAGCTATTCTGCTTGCAGCCCTACGGGAGAGAGAAGTCCTCAGTGATGAGAACAGAGGACACTACAAGCTTTAAGTGTGACCAGCCAGGCAAGATGACTGAACGGGTGCAATAGCGGCATGTCTCTTATGAGAGAAACCAGCTGCTCTCTAATTGGACTGAAGGCCCACTCCGGAGGAGGGAATATGTGCCTGGCACTGAAAACCTAATCAAAAGCCTATGGCAGGGGATGTCACGAGCCCTAGGAGTGTAGCACCTGCTCTCATCTGGTCAAATGTATATGCTATGCTCAACAAGCTTCCATGTAAGCACTTTTCTTAACATTCATACCCATATATTAATGCTACTCTAACTTTTGGTTAGAGAAGCTTCTCTTTTCAGATGGCAGTGACCACTGGGATGACCCAAAGGGCAGCATAATGCTAAGAAGTGACAGAGGAGTGCTCAGCACTGAGACATCTCTATCACACCTTCGGAGGCTCAGGGTCCATTGCGGAAGAGGTGGCAGAAAGAATGTAAGAGCCAAAGGAAAGTTGGGACTCCTTACAACGTGCTCCTCCAGACACAAAATGGCCTGGATATCCGTGACCTCACAGTGCCTGACACCACCTACACAAGACCATCATAAGAGGAGGGAAAGATCGTGATATCAAAATAAAAGAGAGACTGATTGACAGAAAGAGGGGATATGATAGAGAATGGATTTGTGAAGGAGAAAGTGGGGAAGGGGAGGAAATAATCATGGCTTATTGTCTATAATTATGGACGCTGTCAATTTAAAAAAAGGTTTAAAAAAAAATTCTAGAGAGAAAAAGCAACTGAAAGCCTCTTGTCCACAGTGGTCCCAGTGTAACCTTTTATTCCCAGAAAATGCCGGCGTGGATGCAGGCTTGCAGGTCTGCGTGAATGGTCTCTGCCTTTTTGCCCTTTCCGTGAAGCAAGTGGAACGGGCAGTGAGACGTCCTCAGTGCTGGAGGGCAGAGCTCTGCTCAGATTCCACTGTGCTCACCACCACTGAGAGTGCTTAACAAGCCAACTCACTTTTCCCCTGTGGCAGGCTCTAGACCACGACACTACTGCCTCTGTTATCCCGACGACACAAGTGAGGCCCGGGTTACCTAACCTGCCTACAGACCCACGGAAAGCAACCTTGGGGCTGAGGTCAGTTCAGCTCATTTTCTAACTGAACAACAAGCTGCACATGTCACTGCTTCACTCCCCAGCCTTAAAAGTTAAAATAAGGGCTGGAGAGATGGCTTAGCAGTTAAGGTATTTGCCTGAGAAGCCAAAAGACCTCAGTTCGATTCCCCAGAACCCATGTAAGCCAGATGCACAAGGTGACTCATGCGTGTGGAGTTCATTTGCAGTGGCTGGAGGCCCTGGTGCACCCATTCTCTCTCTCCCTCTCTCTGCCTTTTTCTCTCTCTCTCAAATAAATAAATAAAAATAAAGTTTTTTTAAAAAAACAACTTAAAATGAGAAGAAAAAGGAGGAGTAGGGAAGGCTTCCATGCTCATGACGATTCCATTTCCTCTTGTCTTGTAATCTTGGATCTGCCTTAATTACAAGTAGTTCCATCACACACTTCCTCAATTACCAGTCAACCCCTTAGACACTAATTAAATAAAGCATCAGGGAAGAGTTCCAAGCCAGAGGAGAGCAAGCTTCTACTAGTAGTATCTGGGGAGAGAGCGTGCAGGGGACAAGGTCAAGTTTAACCTGGGGAATAATTGTGAAATCCACAGGAAGCATGACATGAGCTGGCTTGGCACCTAAATGCCCCGTCCTTGGCAGTCAGCGGCACTGTCTATATAAGCGCGGAAGCCGGCTTCACCGTACCACAGTCCACAGCATGCGGTTATTGCGAATCTGGGGCCCGAGGAAAGTGCTGCCAGCTCTCCGTGTCCCCAGCAAGCCTGCAGCAGGGAAATGACCTACACCTGCCGAGGGTCAGGGTCAGGTGGGTACTGGGTCCCATCAAAGCGAACAGACAGCACCCTCCGGGTACATGTCCCACGTTTGCAGTGAGCTAACACCCTTCCCTAGCACAGACAGACTGGTGCAGGCGGCATGAAATTCTCTTTCCTGAGGAGGGGACCATGGAAGAAGGGAGTCGTTGTTGGGCTCCAGAGAGGGGGGGCTGGCACAGGGTTTGTAACATCAGCTTTCACATGCCGTTACAAGAGGGGCCAACTTGAAGTGCTAAAGCTTCACTTATCCCAGTAATGTTGAAGACTACAAGAGAAGTTGAAGCACTGACACACTTTCTCCTCATGCTTGTTAATATCCTGATTTTACTCTAGCCTGCACTTTGAAAGGAAGGCTACCAGAGTCAGGACTGTAAACACAGCCTGCGTTTCCCCTCTTGGTTGAAAGTTTCTGTTAGTTAAGAGCACTCAGTGTCCATACACCTCACCCCAAGGTGCAGTCGCTTGTAGTATAATCGTACGCTGAGGCAAGGTGCTGGCTGACCTGGCTACTCAGATTGGGGAAATTTTAATATGAATCTCAGGGTGAAGCAAAGGTTAAGAAACAATAAATTCCCAAGGCTGAGTGGTGTGCTCAACTCCTGAGCTGCTTTTGAGAAATTCTGCTAACCACTTGGAGTTAGCTCATCCCTCTATTATGATGGAGTAACTGACACATTCAATGAAGCCCCCAAAAGACTTCAACAGCAAGTGTCAAGGATAAGAGATAAATAAGTAATTGGAGCCCATTATTGTGCATAATCAATATGTGCTAATAATTTTCAGAAGCAAAAAATAAGCAGATTAGAGATAGGTAGGTGATAGATAATACATAAATTCAAAAGTAGGTAGGTAGATATATAACAGATAGAGTGATAGATAGATAGATAGATAGATAGATAGATAGATAGATAGATAGATAGATAGAAGATAAACAACTGGCAGATAATTCCATATGAGGACACAAGTCTACTTTCATCAGGACTGTTATGGTTCTTATCTTTCAGGAAACTGGAAGACTTGAAGGCATTTTGTTCTTAAGACCTGAGTCTGCAAAAGACACCATCACTGTGAGTGTGTATGCTGTTCTGGGGAAGGAAAGACTGCCTGTAAAGCCACGGTCAGCCAGCCCTGAGGCTCTGACAGGCATGACTGCCCAGAGCAGCAGGGGAGGATGACAAAACACATGTTGGCCCTGTGTAGGCAAGACTGATAGTGCATGGTCCTGGTGGAGGCATGGGCAAGGAGAACCTCATCAGAAACCATGCGGATTCTTTGAGTCTCTTTGACTAAACGTAAATCAGCCATGAAACAGGAGGAAGAGGCCGGTTTGAGATTGGGAGCATGTAGGACAGGGGCAACTGTGGATGTGTCTGTTGACAGTGTCAAGAAATGGTGGGGGAGGGCTGGAGAGATGGCTTAGCGGTTAAGCGCTTGCCTGTGAAGCCTAAGGACCCCGGTTCGAGGCTCGGTTCCCCAGGTCCCACGTTAGCCAGATGCACAAGGGGGCGCACGCGTCTGGAGTTCGTTTGCAGAGGCTGGAAGCCCTGGCGCGCTCATTCTCTCTCTCTCTCCCTCTATCTGTCTTTCTTTCTATGTCTGTCGCTCTCAAATAAATAAATAAAAAATGAACAAAAAAAAAAGGTGGGGGAGGCTGCGGAGGCGACACGTGGAGATGCAGGTTTAGGAGGACTCTGCCTGAGTGTGTGGATTGTGGCAGGTGTGGAGACTCCAGGGCTCCCCGAGGGAAGAGAGACTGCACCTTAGGGAACACTTCAGGGCCGGGTGACGGCGCTTGGTGGTGTAGTGATGAGCACAGAGGCCCTAGAAGAAGTCAGGGAATGCACAGACCCAACTGAGGACAGCGCCAAGCGAGGGACCTGGACAGCAGGTGTCAGGCACAGCGGGGCAGGGCTCTGACGGTGAGAAGCTAGAGTGGGGAGTACATCCATCTCAAAAAAAAAACAGAACTGGTACACAAACCAGCCATCCACCCCAAGGTCTGTACCCAGAGCGAATGAAATCAGCATACAAGGATATGGGTGTTATGTGTACACTACTCACAAAATAACTAAGATGTGGCATCAGCATAGGTGCCTGCCAACAGGTGGCATGGTAAAGAAATTGTGAGGTACATACACAATGTAGCTCTTTTCAGCCATAAGAAAACTGTCATTTGTAGCAAATGGATGCAACTACAGCATATTATGTTTAGTAAAATAAGCCAGGTATAGACAGACAAGTACTGCATGTGAGCTTCCTGTCATGTGTGGAGACTAAGAAGAGATTCACATGAAGTAAAATAGGCCAGGTATAGACAGACAGGTACTGCCTGCAAGCTTCCTGTCATGTGTGGAGACTAAAAGAGATTGACCTAAAAGTAGAACAGGGATAACTCGAGCCTGGGAAGTGTGTGGAAGGAAGGAAAGGGGAAGAAGGGGATTTGATGAGTGCATGCTATATATTGCATGCACTCCAGTTATATGAATCTTTCATATAAGCAGAGCAAAGAGCAAAACCCACTGGCTCAGGTCTCCAAGAGAGAGTGAGTGGGTGGCACCTGACTCTGAAGGAGTTGCCACTTACTGCTCAGAGATTTCAGATCAATGACCCGCAGCCCAACTGCTTGACCTCTGAAGTGACTGCAAGGACGCAGTGATGACTGTGACCCTGCTACCATCACCACACGCACAGGCGAATCCAACCTCCGCCCTGCTCAACTCATAAACCGTGATGTTATGGGACTTCCGGTTAAGATGCTGGCGTTAGAGCCACGCCAAAGCAGCCCAGCGGAGAGAGACAGTGTTATGCCCTATGATAGGTACCTGTGTTTACAAAGAGGTCCTGAACTTGTTGGAGATAAAAATTCTGTTCTTTGAAGTTAACCCTTCAAATATTTTTGAATATTTTTATTTATTTTTTTAAATTTATTTGATAGTGACAGAGAGATTAAAAGGCAGATAGAGAGAGAGAGAAAGGGAGCACCAGGGCCTCCAGCCACTGCAAATGAACTACAGATGCATGAGCCACCTTGTGCATCTGGCTTACGTAGGTCCTGGGGAATCCAGCCTCGAACTGGCATCCTTAGGCTTCACAGGCAAGCGCTTGACCAGTAAGTCATCTCTCCAGCCCTATTTATTTATTTATTTATTTAAGAGGGAGAATAGGTGCACTAGGATCTCTAACCACTGCAAACAAACTCCAGATGCATGCACCACCTTGTGCATCTGGCTTTCTGTGAGTAAGTACTGGGGAATCAAACCTGGGTCCTTCGGCTTTGCCAGCAAGCACCTTAGCCACTAAGCCATCTCTCCAGCCCACCCCTTCAAATAATTTTGAGAGAATAGATAAAGTGCAATAATTGGATGTTACACCAGCAGATTGAGAACGACATTTAGAGCACTGGCTGGAGAAGGTGTTCCTGGTGCACTATCCAAGCTGAATAGACCTCAGCTCATTTTCCAGTTTATGCATAAAGTACCCAACCAAGAATTAAGATGAGGGCTGGATAGATGGCTTAGCTGATAACACACTTGCCCGCAAAACCTAAGGACCTATGTTTGACTCTTCAGGTCCCACGTAAGCCAGACGTGCAATGTGATACAAGCATGCAAGGTTGTGCATGCACACAAGGCGATGCAGGTGTCTGGAGTTCAACTACAGTGGCTGGAGACCCTGGTGCACCAATTCGCTCTCTCTCACTCAAAAAAAAAAAAGGCCAGTCTATTGGGCTTGCCTCAGAAAACAAAAAAGAAAGAAAAGACAGCACTAGAAAGATGGTTTAGCATTGCTTGCCTGCAAAGCCAAAGGACCCAGGTTTGATTCCCCATGTGGCATGCAGTAGTGCATGCATCTGAAGTTTGTTTGCAGCAGCTATGAGCCCTGGCATGCCTGTTCACTATCTCTCTTCCTCTTTCTCAAATAAAGAAAAAGAAAAAATGTTTAAAGAATTAAAATGAGGGCCTGGAGAGATGGCTTAGCAGTTAAGCGCTTGCCTGTGAAACTTAAGGATCCTGGTTCGAGGCTTGATTCCCCAGGACCCATGTAAGCCAGATGCACAAGGTAGCATATGCACCTGGAGTTCATTTTCAGTGGCTGGTGGCTCTGGTGCGCCCATTTTCTCTCTCTCTCTCTCTCTCTCTCTCTCTCTCTCTCTCTCTCTCTCTCTCTCTCAAATAAATAAATAAATGAATAAGTAATTTTTTTAAGAATTAAAATGAGTCCCCCAAAATTATGTACAGATAAAAGTTATTTTCAGGTTTACCCTGAGGCATAGCCCCTTCATAAACTTAAAGGTGAGTATGCTTGGGAGAACTAAAAAGGTCAGTGCTCTGCAGCAAAAGCTCATCACCAGGCAGGAACAGATCCCACTTCTTTCTTGCTAGGAATGGCATCCAGAAATCAAGCTGGCTGTATTTTCCACCTTGTAGGGATGACAGCTGCTTGAAAAAGAAGTTGTGTCTAGAGTTCAAATGTCATTCTAAGTTTAAAAAATATATTAACACTTGGATTGGAGAGATGGCTTAGCAGTTAAGTGCTTACCTATGAAGCCTAAGGACCTCGGTTCAAGGCTAGATTCCCCAGTACCCACAAAAGCCAGATGCACAAGGTGGCATGTGCATCTGGAGTTCGTTTGCATTGACTGGAGGCTCTGGTGTGCCCATTATGTCTTCTCTCTCTCTCTCTCTCTCTCATTTTTTCTCTCTCTCCCCTTTTTTCTCTGTCTGTCTCTCTCAAATAAATAAATAAAAATAAACAAAAACTTATACACACACACACATTAGCACTTGAGTAGTCTGTAGGGCCACCTGAACTTTCATGAAGCAACACTAAGGGCTGCCTTTTACTCTAACCAAAAGCCTATGACTATGCTCAGAGCGAAATGCTCTGGGGGCAAGAGTCAGGAGTTGAAGTAACATGCTTCTTGGCTACTCCTTGTACTGACAGAATCTGGAATTCTGCTATTTTTACTGCGAAAGTCAGTGATCGTGGGACATAAGGAGAGAGCTTACTATATCCAGAGAGCCATGAGCACCACCTCAGTGACAGACCAAGGTGTCAGCCATCGGATGTGAGTTGGCTGTGGTCATATAAAGAGACCACCTCACTGCTTACAAAAGCCTTCCTCTTGTTTTTTGTTTTGTTTTTTGTTTTGGGTTTTTTGGGTTTTGTTTTGTTTTGTTTTTTTGAGGTTAGTCTCACTCTAACTCAGGCTGACCTGGAAGTCATTCTGTAGTCTCAGGACAGCCTTGAACTCATGACGATCCTTCTACCTGTGCCTCCCAATTAAAGGGGATTAAAAGCGTGTGCCACCATACCCGGCTCTTCCTCTTGTTTTATGACACCTCCCTCATCCCTCCCACCACTACCCCTATTAGGCAAAATGAGAGAGCACAGACAACTCCCACTGATGTGTCCCTAGACAAAAATGAAACACACCAGTAGAGAGCTGCGGTGGGCATGACCAGATTCCAGTAACACTGAAATTCTCATTGTGTGGTATGCTTTCACATTAAGTCTTCACAACCCTCAACTATTTTCTCTGCATTTTTAACAGATGCAGGAGGTGAAGCTTAGGAAGACGGAATGACTTAAGGGTAAGTGAGAGAGTGTGAGGACGTACACGCTGCTGCTCCAATGACCCCTCACTGAGATGTCTCTGCAGCACAAAGAAGGTCAGACAAGATGGAGCCTAAGAAAGAGTAGGCTGAAGGAGAAGCAATTCATTTACTGCAAGCTCCTCATTCAAACTCTTTTGACTCATCACAATTGCCTGATGATGCCTCAGCATGAGAACTGACAACCAGAGCTCTTTGGGGGATCCCCCTGGGGACTTCGTCCTCCTGGGCATTTCCGACAGGCCATGGTTGGAGCTCCCTCTGTTCGTGGTCCTCCTGGTTTCTTATGTTCTGGCCATGCTGGGAAACATCTCCATCATCCTGGTGTCCCGGCTGGATCCCCAACTGCACAGCCCCATGTACATCTTCCTCAGCCACCTGTCCTTCTTGGACCTCTGCTACACCACCACCACTGTCCCACAGATGCTGGTCAACATGGGCAGTGCCAAGAAAACCATCAGCTACGGTGGCTGCACAGTGCAATACGCCATCTTCCACTGGCTGGGCTGCACCGAATGCGTCATCTTGGCTGCCATGGCCCTGGACCGCTACGTGGCCATCTGTGAGCCTCTCAGGTATGCCATCATCATGCACCGCCCGCTCTGCCAACAGCTCGTGGCGGTGGCCTGGATCAGCGGCTTTGGTAACTCCCTCGTCCAAGTCATCCTGACTGTACAGCTGCCTTTCTGTGGGCGGCGGGTGCTGGATAACTTCTTCTGCGAGGTGCCGGCCATGATCAAGCTGTCGTGTGCCGACACCTCAGTGAACGACGCCACGCTGGCCGGGCTCGTGGCCTTCTTCGTGCTGGTCCCCTTGGCTCTCATCCTCCTCTCCTACGGCCTCATTGCTCGGGCTGTGCTCAGGATCCAGTCCTCCGGGGGACGGCACAAGGCCTTCGGGACTTGCTCTTCCCACCTGCTCGTGGTCTCCCTCTTCTACCTCCCTGCCATCTACATGTACCTGCAGCCTCCATCGAGCTACTCCCAAGAGCAGGGCAAGTTCATCTCCCTCTTCTACTCCATCATCACCCCCACCCTCAACCCCTTCATCTACACCCTGAGGAATAAGGATGTGAAGGGGGCTCTCAGAAGACTCCTGGGAAGGCTCGGTAGGCTCTGTGGAAGGTGAAGAGCTGAGCTGAGGCGCTCACCACGCGTTTTTACCACAGTACACTGTGTGCTGGCTTAGGGATGTGGCCTAGAAGTAGTGTGCTTTCCTTACATGAGCACAGTCCTGAGTCAATTCCCAGAACTAAAAAAACATACTCAGAGAATCTGTTGCCTTATGAATTAATAATCATACAATAGGCTCCTTAAGAGATTTGAAAAGCCTCAGAAATTCCCTATCCTAAGTCAATTTTTAAAAGCATAATTCTAAGCCAGGCGTGGTGGCACACACCTTTAATCCCAGCACTCAGGAAGCAGAGGTAGGAGGATCATCGTGAGTTTGAGGCCACCCTGAGACTACATAGGAAATTCCAGGTCAGCCTGAGCTAGAGTGAGACCCCACCTCGAAACCAACCCCCCACCAAAAGAAGCAAAATAAATAAATAAAAGCATGATTCTAAGAGGCCATATGTTTTCAAGAACTGCTTAAGTGACTCAGTGTTCATAAGTGTTTGTGAGGTATTCCATTTCTAGCATCCTGGCTCTTTGCCATTTATTTCTTCCTGTTTCTTCTATTTTCTATTATTGCTCTTCGCTTAAACTTTCTTCTTTTGAAATTTCTCCCAACTGTGTCTAGTAGGAATCCAGCACCTGAGGAGATGGCTCAGTTGGTAAGTGTGCTTGTTGTACAAAAATGAACCCCAGAATCAGAACCCCAGCACCCACGCCAAAAGGGCTGGACACAGCCATACAAGCCCGACACATCAGCACCAAGGAGGGCAGAGACAGAAGGATCATACCAGCTTTTTGCTCAGCCAGTCTAACCAAAAATAAATAAATAAATAAACAGCAAGTGCGGAGTCCACTGAGAGATTCTATCTCAGGGAAATGAGGCTAAACATGAATAGAGGACTCCCCCTCCTTGGTTGCACAGGATGCACACATCTACACATACACACTAAAGAAAAGTTCTAAAATGTACCTATTGGGCTGGAGGGATGGCTTAGCGGTTGAGGCATTTGCCTGCAAAGCCAAAGGACCCAGGTTTGATTTCCCAGGACCCACATTAGCCAGATTGCACGCATCTGGAGTTGGTTTGCAGTGGCTGGAGGCCCCAGCATGCCGATTCTCAATCTCTCTCTCTCTCCCTCTTTCTCTATCAAATAAATATGTAAGTGAAATATTTTTAAATGTACCTGTTAACAGTCTTATCTCATTTATGATAAACATATTTTCCATAAATTTAATTTTCATGAGTTTCCTATCACTTTTTCTAACATCACACAAATGAAGTGAGCTCCTGTCTTCCGTGGTCACAGGCGATCCTATTCTCCCATGAAAGCTCATTTTCCCTTCCTGTAGCAAGTTTTCCCATTTCTGATTTTGGAAACTATAGCGAGCCTGCCTACCATGGGGTGGACGATTCTGTTAGGATGCAAGGGTGAAAACCAAGATGATCTCTTACCTCATGGAAGGAAATATTCTCATTGAGAAAACAAATTGTCAGTATAATCAATGTTAAGGACAATGAAAAGTTCAAGGGCTGAAGACATAGTGGAGGATACTTACCTAACCTGGCCCTGGCTTCAGTCCCCAGAACCACACACAGGAAACATAAAAGGAGATGGCCAAGGCCAACACGTGTAAACGGCAAATACACTACGTGTGTGTGCACCAATCTGTTAAGTTCTGAACCTCATGGCATGATCACTTTTATCGCTCCCCCTTCTTTACGTGACAACTCTCTGTTGGAGAATTTGCTTCTCTTTTTCAGATGGACACAAAACCTAAGGAGAGAATCATCCCATCACACCCCAACAGGGCACCAGCTGAAGCCATAGAGTAATTGGGGTAATGAGCAAGAGATGCTTTCTTGGTGAACCTGATACCAGCACAGGGTGAAGGAGATGGACACAGAGAACACTCAACTCCTACCAAATCAGATATCCAGAGACACAGAGACTCCCAAGACCTCATCACTGAAGTAGACCTAAGATGAACCCAACACGACTCAGGGAAATTTGCGGAAGAGGGGGCGGAAAGATGTTAGAGCCATAAGTTGGGTCATTATGCACAGAGACATTGCCTCTCCCCCATAACTGAAGGCCACCCCCACCATGCAAGGCCAACAATACCCATGGGGGGACGACATGGAGAAAGCTAAAGATGGTACCATCCTGGCTGTATACACACTATGTACATAACTAATAAAAATAAATAAAATAGACCAACAGAGAGAAGGAGGGGATATGATAGAGAGCAGAGTTGTGAAAGGGACAGTGTGGAGGAGGAGGGAATTATCATGGTCTATTGTCTATAAGTATAGAAGCTGCCAATAAAAAATTATACATTAAAAAAAGAAATATAAAACAAAAACTTGTGCATACAAAAACACTCTAAGGATTACATGCCCATACACACAAACTGTTACAACTAACAAATGAATTCGGAAAAATTACAAGATATGGAATCAATACACAGAACTTGGTTACATTTCTGGACATGAGCAATAACCTATAGGAAAAGAAAATTAAAGGAATAGTCCCCCTTACAATAGCATCCAAATGACACATTACTCAAAAATTAATAAGCATGTGAAAATCTTGTACTCTGAACAAGGTAAAATTTGTGATGGAAGCTGGGCATGGTGGCACATGCCTTTAATCCCAGCACTTGGGAGGCAGAGGTAGGAGGATCACCATGAGTTCAAGGCCACCCTAAGAGAACATTGTGTATTCCAGGTCAGCCTGAGCTACAGTGAAATCCTACCTTGGAAAGGCAAAAAATAAAAAAAGTGACTGAAGAAATTAAGTGAGCATGATATGGTAGCCCACACTTACAATCCCACCTTCCCCTGCGTACATTAAATCTCTGTGCTGTGAGGGCTAAAACCGGCCCAGAATCCCTCCAGAATTTGGATAATGTGATTCCCGCCTCCCCTAGCCTCCCACTAACCACACTGGAACCGTTTTGCAAAGAGATATTTTAAATATCTAAGGTGAATTAATTTATTTTAGTAATTTAGATAAATAAATTTAGAAATTTCTATGTACATTTTTTTAAACTAAGGAGGCAATTTAACTCAATAAATACATAAGAGTTCTCATACATCTCTGAATTTCCAGATAGCTATAATAAGCATAAATTATCTTATTAAAAAGTTCAACTCTTAGGGCTAGGGAAAGAGCTTAGTAGTTAAAAGAGAGAGAGAGAGAGAGAGAGAGAGATTGAGAGAGCTGGGGAGGACACTACCCGTGCCTGAAGCCCCTCCCATGGGGAACAGAAGACAGAGAATTACTGGGCCCATGAAAACTGCAACCCTGGGGTGAGAGACTTCATCTCAAGGAATACATGAATGAGCGAAAGACATCCTGTGCTTTCCTCTGGCTTCCACATGCACACACACACACGTGTGTATCTGCACATACACATGAATACGCCACACACACCACATATGAGCATACAAAAAAATACAACTGTTACAAAAATTAAAAATAAATAAGTAGCTGCCCCAAACGTTCCACATAACATACGGTCAACTAGCTCTATTTTATGGACAATTAATAGAAGGACAGACAGCAGGGCTGATGATGTAGGCAAAAGTAAACAGAACAGACGACAGAAGATAAGAAGAGTTAGAGTAAGATGAGAAAAGAGTAGAGGAGGTGCTTCCTTGAAGAAGTTAGTTTCTTGGGGTCACCCCAGGAAGAAACCCTACACACACACACACACACACACACACACACACACACACACACACACATACACACATGCTAGTCTGTGATGAGCATCATGTAATTTGGATGGTTTTGCATCCCCAATGTCTTCACCAGGGAAGAGATTGCGTGGGCTCCTCACACAAGCCTTTGCTCTGGACCCTGGACCAGAAGACTTGCAGCTGTGATCTTGATGTCGCAGGGCTTGCTCCACTGGCGTGTACTGGAGTGCTGGGAGCCAGGACCTTTGGCAACTGGCAGTCTTGTATTTGTGCCTACCAAGCTGGCTCAAAGATGATGGTCAACTCGGGCTTTTCTTCCTGAAGTGCTTCTAAGGCACGTTTTGTCTCGTAATTGAAATACATTTCACACAATCTGTAAAAGCAAAAAGAAGGTTGTGTGTTGTACTTTTCAGAAAACTCAGTGTTGAGTTGAAAATCTCAGTTCACTGGGTGTAATTATGGAGGTACATAACTCCAGCACTTGCAAGGCTGAGTTAAGAACATAGCCACAAGCTCAAGAAAGCCCAGGACAACTTAATGAGACCCTAACTTTATATATATATATGTAATGCATATATACCTACACACACACACACACACACACACACACACACACACTAGGTTGGTTATACTGTTAAAGGTCTTTGTTAAAAAATAAACCTGCAGAAGCTGACAGAAAGCAGGAAGAAGCCATTCTGCATGCAGTCCAATGGGAGAAAGAGAAATCACCAGTGAAGATACTCAACAGTGGACACTACAAGCCTTATATTTGGCCAGCCAGGCCAAATGAGCCAATAGGTGCAAGAGTGGCATGTCTGTTATGGTAGAAACCAACTGCCCTCTAATTGGACAGGAGGCCCACTCCATGGGAGGGAATACATCCCTGATACTGAAAACTTAAAACAGGGGTGGTCATGAGCCCTAGGCATGTAACATCTGCTGTTGTCTGGCTAAATGTATATACTATGCTTATCAAACTGCCCAGTAAGCACTTCTGTTAATGTTCACACCCTTATATTAATGCTACTCTCACTTTGGGTAGAGAATCTTCTCTTTTCAGATGGCAGTGACCTTGGGACGACTCAGAAGGTATCACAGTAATGGAAAGAAATGACGGCAGTGCTCATTACTGCAATATCTCTATCACACCTTCCAAGGATCAGGGTCTAATACGGAAGAGGTGGTGGAAAGAATGTAAGAGCCAAAGGAAGGGTAGGACTCCATACAACATGCTCCCTCCAGACACAAAATGGCCTGGATATCCACGGCCTCATAGTGCCTGACACTACCTGCATAAAACCATTATAAGAGGAGGAAAAGATCATGACATCAAGAGTAAAAGAGAGACTGATTGTGATGGGGAGGAAGTATGATGGAGAATGGAGTTTCAAAGGGTAAATGGGAGGAGGGAGGGTATTACCATGGGGTATTTTTTATAATCATGGAAGTTGTTAATAAAAAAAAAAACTGCAGAACAGGTGTGGTGGTGCACGCCTTTAATCCCAGCACTCAGAAGGCAGAGGTAGGAGGATCGCCATGAGCTCAAGGCCACCCTGAGACTACATAGTGAATTCCAGGTTAGCCTGGGCTACAGTGAGACCCCCACCTCCAAAAAAAAAAGAAAACTGCAGGTACCAGTTTGATCTTTCCCAGAACCCATGTAAAGCCAGATGCAAAGTGACACCTGCATCTGTAATCCCAACATGCCTATGACAAATGGTAGGTGAAGCCAGGAGATGGCTTAGCAGTTAAGATGCTTGCCTGCAAAACTTAAGGACTTATGTTTGACTCTCCAGGTCCCATATAAGCCAGTCACACAAAGGGATGCAAGCACACAAGGTCTTACCTGTGCACAAGGGGAACATACGTGTCTGGAGTTCAAATGCAGTAGCTAGAGGCCCTGGCGCACAAATTCTCTCCCTCACCCTCACACATAAAGAAAAGGCCAGTCTAGCCGTGCATGGTGGCACACACCTTTAATCCCAGCACTTGGGAGGCAGAGGTAAGAGGATCACTGTGAGTTTGAGGCCACCCTGAGACTACATAGTGAATTCCAGGTCAGCCTGGGCTAGAGTGAAACCCTACCTCGTAAAACAAACAAGTAAACAAACAAAGAAAAGGACAGTGTATTGGACTTGCCTCAAAAAAAAATAAATAAAATCTACAATTGGCCTAGGCCCAGCCTGACCCTAGGTATAAATGAGTGTGGAGAGGTCTTAGGGCTTGCTTGGTAGCACTTGACTTTCTGCAGAACATACTCACTGTAGGCTTTGCAGGAGACAGCCCTGCTGTTTCAGGACTTCACAGAGCATCATGACACCCAGATCACCAAGGTCATTGTTACCAAGGCTCAGCTTTCGCAGGCTCTGGTTGGAGGTCAAGATTGTCGAGAGATCCCAGCAGCAGTGTGCTGTGAGGCTGCAGTTGTCTAACCTGTAAGAAAGCGGGGAGTGATTTAAAGAAAATGTTTTCTTAACCATTCATTCCTCCAGGTCTCCATGACCTTAACCTGCACAAAGAAAAGAACAAAAAAACACAGAATTGAATGGCTAGATGAAACTTTATATGACAATGTTGCTTTTCTTGCCTCTTTAGAGGGAAATGTCTTTTCCAATTGCACAGGATTGTAAAAATCAAATTAGTCACAGAAGTTTATGAATTGAGTTTGGCCAAGTGCTATCTCCCCAAAACAAGTTCATGAAAGGCAGTCTCATATATATACACACACACACACACACTTGTTTCTGATATAGGACTGTGGGGCAGGATCTCAATTCTGCAAACAGACAACCATCTAGCTTTATGTAGGTTGCTGGGGAACTGACCCAGACAACAGGCTCTGCAAGCACATGCCTTTAGCCATTGAGCTATCTCCTCAGCCCTCAGAAACTCAACTTTGGAGCTTTACTTCATCTAGAAAAAAATACCTTCCCAGTCTCACAATTCTGTACTGATGAAGACACCTCACTCCTCAAACACAGGCTCCCTCACGGTTGCTCCCCACCAAGGCCCACCTTACCACCACCGTGCCCACCACCACAGTCCGCCCAGGAACTCACTCCAACATCTGAAGCTTGCAGCTGGGGTGCAAGAGTCCCTCACAGAGGAGCTTGAGCCCCTGGTCTCCAAGAGCATTGCCTCGTAGATAAAGGTGTGTGAGATTCTGGTTGGTTCTGAGAGCAGAGGCCAGAGCTGAACAACCCAGAAGTGTAAGGCCACAGTTCACCAGCCTGCAGGAAGAGCAGAGAGGGGCCCTCAGCGCTGATCCCCAAGACATCGTGCAGCTGTTTCAGAAGCCAGAATCTCGGATACAATCTGAGGGGAGCACAACTCCCTGTTTCTCAATCCCACAGGAGAAACCAACAATGGTTTCTGCAGAGGTGCTGTAAGGACTGGGACGATACAAAGAGCAAAAACAAGCCATTCCGCTTCCCCCACCTCCTCCTGACACCGATTCCTTCTAGCGCCTCCCCACCACCTCTTCCAGAACAGCCCCATGTTACTTTGACAGTAATGCGCCTAACACTGCAGAGACCTGTCCCATATGTATGTATGTCTGTATGTATGTATTATGTAATTTGTTATTTATTTGAGAGAGAGAATGGGCATGTCAGGGCCTCAGCTGCTGCAAACGAACTCCAGATGCATGCACCACTTTGTGAATCTGGCTTATGTAGGTCCACAGGGAATTGAACCTGGGTCCTTTGGCTTTACAGGCAAGTGCCTAGGTGCCTTAACCACTAAGCCACACACACACACACACACACACACACACACACACACATATATATATATATATATATATATATATATTTTTTTTTTTTTTAAGGTAGGGTCTTGCTCCAGACTGACCTGGAATTTACTATGTAGTTTCAGGTTGGCCTCAAACTCACAGCAATCCTCCTACCTCAGCCTCCTGAGTGGTGTGATCAAAGGCGTGTGTCACCACGTTCAGCAAGAGACCTGTTTTGATTCCACTATCATTGCTGTAGTTACCTTCTTGTTCCTTGGACAACCAGGTGCAGTTTATGAAAAGAAAAGGTTAATTTTGACTTACAGTCTTGAGGGCATGTTTCACTGTGGTGGGGAAAGCTTGGCAGAGCAGAGACTGAACATCACAGCCTGTCATTTCAGCTGGCAGGTGACAGCAACAGGAAGCTGGCTCGGGTCACAAGGTGTGCTAGACTTACACAGCTCAAGGTCTGCCCCTCATGACATGCGGCCTCCGGAAAGGCTCTGCCTCCCAAAACGCCACTAGCTGGGGACCAAGTATCCAAAACACCTGAGGCTGCAGGGACACTTCACATTCAAACCACCACAATTACCATAGCAAGGTAGCACTTAGCCACAAACCCTACACGTTTCACAGATTAAAAGTCAGACATGTGCCAGGTAGTGTGTTTCTCTCAAAGAGAAGGCAAGTGGTAGAGCAACCACTCAGACACAGTAGTACCGAATACAACAGAAGCTATGGCAGGACAAAGGGAAGATCGGGGATAGCATGTGAAAGGTCCGGCAACTTCACAGTCCTCTCCAACATCTCTCTGTGGCATCTTCTGTGTGTGTGTGTGTGTGTGTGTGTGTGTGTGTGTGTGTGTGTGTGTGTGTTGTTTGTGTTTCGTTTGTCTTTTCTGTGGCATCTGCTATCCATCTCTCTTCTCCTTCTACCATTCAAAGGGATTCTCGAACACAAAGCCCTTAGCTTGCATGGATACCACAGAGTAAGAATTATTTTTGCACATGTATGCTTGCATGTGTGTGCCATGTCCGTGGTATGGGTCCGTGGGGGGGTGGATATGGAGACGTGTGTGTGGAGGCTAGAGGCTGGCATGGACGGGGGGCCTTTCTCGGTCATTCTAAACATTATTCCTTGAGGCAGTGTTTCACACTGGACCTAGTGCTCACTAATCCAGATAGACGAACAGTTCAGTGAGTCCCAGAGGATTTGTTGCCATTTCCTCAGCACTGGAACTATAGATGTGCAACTGGCATTGTACACGGGCTCTGAGAATACAACTCAGATTGTGACGCTCAAGTGCCAAGTACCTGAGCCATCTCTTTGGGCCCACGAATAAAAGTTTCTGATGTACTATGCTTGGATTAAGTTTAGCACTTTCTATAGACCAATGTTATGGTTTAAATGTGAAATACTGGGCTGGAGAGATGGCCTAGTGGTTAAGCACTTGCCTATGAAGCCTAAGGACACCAGTTCGAGGCTCAATTCCCCAGGACCGGCATTAGCCAGATGCACAAGGGGGCGCACGATTCTGGAGTTCGTTTGCAGTGGCCAGAGGCCCTGGCACGCCAATTTTCTCTCTCAATCTGCCTCTTTCTCTCTCACTGTCCGTCACTTTCAAATAAATAAATAAAAATAAAAACAAAAAAATTTTAAGTGTGAAATATCCCTTACAGGCTCATGTGTTTGAACTCTTGGTCTATCCCCAGCCAGTAGTGAGGTCTGGGGAGGTTGTGAAACATTTAAGAGGTGGAGCCTGTCTGGGGGAATTGCAGGCTTTATGAGTTATAACTTCCTGGTTCTGGCATAAGCTCCCTGCTTCCTGACCGGCCCAGGTAAGAGCCAGCTTCCACCACCACGGAGCTGTTTGCTGCCATGACCTCATGACGGACTGTATCCCTCAAACCCTAAGACCATATAAATCCTTTCTCCAGCCGGACATGGTGGCGCACGCTTTTAATCCCAGCAGAGGTAGGAGGATTGCTGTGACTGGAGTACTGAGTAACATCTTGATCACACCTTCCAAGGCTCAGGGTCTAATGTGGAAGAGGTGGCAGAAAGAATGTAAGAGCCAAAGGAAGGGTAGGGCTCCTTACAACGTGCTCCCTCCAGACACAAAATGGCCTGGATATCCATGACCTCATAGTGCGTGACACTACCTACACAAGACCATCATAAGAAGAGGAAAAGATCGTGACATCAAAATAAAAGAGAGGACTTCCGGTTCAGATGGTGGCGTAGGTACCACGCCAAAGTAGCCTAGGGGGGAAAAAGACCAAAACAACTCAGCAAAATACACACTTTTACTAAAAAGTGAGGTGTATAGGAAATTGAAGTGGCAGCGGAGAAGTAGGAGAGATCCAGAGCATCCAGAGCCTGCACAGGCCGGCAAAAGTGGCTCCAGCAGCTCGGCCAACCGCCGCGGCGCACCAGAAAGCCGCCAGGCTCGGCTCCAGCCGCAGGAAAAGCCAGGTGCGGGATTTTCCCCTCACACCGCGCTCTCCGCAACTCGGGAAACGTGAGGGGAGAGCAGCAGCGAGCAGCGGAGGAGAAGACCGCGAGGAGAAGCACACGTGGAGCAGCGAGACAACCAGAGCAGCCGCGGCTCCCTCCCCTCCCCCAACGCCTGAACCCAGCTCCAGCGAACGGAGCAGCGGTCCGGGACCCAGCCTCGCCAACTTGGGCTGATGGCGGGACCCAAGCAGGAGCAGAGTTCGGCAGCAACATCAGCAGCTCCAGCACTGGTAACAGCGGCCCCAGCAGCAGCAGACCCAGCAGCGGCAGCAGCGGCAGACTCGGCAGCAGCAGCTTCAGGGGGAGCAGCAGCAGTGGACACAGCAGCAGCAGCTTCAGCAGCAGTGGTGGCTCCAGCAGTGGCAGCTACAGTAGCAGCACAGGCAGCAGCAGCGGTGGGTCCAGCAGCAGCACCTTCAGCAGCAGCGGCTACAGACCCAGCAGCAGCAGCTTTAGCAGCAGCAGGGGTGCTGATCTGCAAGGCCACACTTGCCAGGCTCGGTTTGCCCTGCAGGAAAAGCCAGTGTCCAGCTCCAGAAATCAGAACAGCAGCCCGACAACCCAGGCAGCAACTTGACTGAGACCAAAATCATCCAAGGTAACTGGGATTATACCAGGGAAGGGTCTCACTTGGTCGCAAGCTGACTTGTATCCCTCAACAGACCAGAAATCTTAACCTCTTTGTTGATAGAGGATCTGGTCGTTATAATAACTACTCTTGCAATACATAGTCGGGGCTGTTTTTGATTGAATGTGTACAGTGTTTAGTTAAATTTTAGAATCTACCTGTATTTTATTCCACTCAGCCTGCTTGAATACTCCCATAGCAGGGAAACCCAACCCCTAAGAACATCTTTGTAGATACTCTGAGAGTCTTAAGAGCCACACCTAACACCTTAAGCTCCTACCCTGAAAATATATTACATCAAATCAATTGATACAGCTAAGAATACCCAGCTAGCTAGAAAATCCAAGCATTAACTTAACCCAAGATGCAAAAATATATACATTATAACACATAACACAAAATAAAAGAGAGACTGATTGACAAGAGGAGGGGATATGATGGAGAATGGAGTTTCAAAGGGGAAAGTGGGGGAAGGGAGGGTATTACCATGGGATATTTTTTATAATCATGGAAAATGTTAATAAAAATTGAGGAAAAAAAAAAGAAAATGCTTATCTGATTTATCAGCATGAGGGAGAGGACCAAGCAGGTTCAGAACGAATGTCGAAGCCCCACAGAGAGGGCAACTGCAGCCTGTCACCAAGCTGCCAGACGTGAGGCCCAGGCTCGGGGATCACACAGAGGTACGTGCTGTGGACTCAGCCCCTTCCTCCCCAGTACCTGTCAGCAAAGGTCTAATCTGCCTGAGCTTCGTTTTCTCCTCTTCAAATCAGGTGCTGATAACTACTTGCCCCAGTTTTCTGAGGCCACTGAGCTAACTCGTACAAACAGCACAGAGAAGCGGTGACTCGCGGGTCGTCACGCTCATTAGCCGGTAGTCTGCATTCTGTGTACTGCGGAATGCCGGCATCAAGAGCCTGATGAGACCGCCGGACAGTGAGGGACCGCGGGCTGAAAGCAGAGTGTGCTGCCACGGGAAGCGAAAAGTCTGCCACCTGCCTTCAGGCCTGCACATCGCCCTGGGAAGAGAGGCGTCCACCAGCCGGTGGTCACTGAGAAAGCGGGACTGGTGTCAGTGCTGAGCCCCATCGCTGAGGAGCTGGAGGTCTGTGTCACAGAAGCGCGGCTGTTGTCCCTGGGGAATGAGGGTGGAGCTGCTTCCCAGAACCCCAGAGCGAAGGACGAGCACAGGGCGAGGACCCTGAGAAGCTGACAGCCGGCCAAGAACTTGGTGCAGAGGCAGCTTGCAAGGAAACCATGCAGCCTTACCAGGACTCACAGGCGACATGAGTGACTATTCACATGAACATATGAAAAGCAAGCTTTTCACTCGATTCAAGGAACTTGGGCTCCACAAACTCTAAGGTTTCTGCCAACTTTTACCATCATGACTCGGCAGCCCACGCCTCATTAGCAGTAGTAGACTTGTCCCTAGCATCCTCCAGGAACTGGCTCCAAGACGCCCCGTAGATGCTCAACTCTTGTGTAAAAGGCATAGTTTTTGCATATCAACTCCACGCCTCCTCCCATGTCCTTTAAATTATCTCTAGATGACTTACCACATCTAATGCAGTTACATGAGGTGTTACATTATCAATAGTTGTACTGTACAGTTTAAGGAGTCATGACAAGGGGAAAGCTTTACACATGGTTCAGTACAGACATAATTGTTTTCTGGTTTTGGTTTTTTTTTTCATCCTCAGTTGGTTAAATCTACTGCTACTTACCAAGAGCGGTTTGTGTGATTCTAGCTCTACAAACCACTTCTGATACCGCGACTGCTGTTCCTACCCTTGACTCTGGTCAATCAACCTTTTCTGTGGTAACCCCATCCACGATTTCCAAATAAACTGTCTTTGAAGAGAATCTGATTTTCTGCTGAGACAGGAAGACTCACCCCAGTTTCTGCAGCTGACATTGGGGGTGCTTGGCTTTTTCACATAAAACTCCAACTCCTGAGTCTCCCAAGGCATTTTCCCCAATGTAGAGCCTGGTCAGGAAGCAGTTGGTGCTCAGGACAGATGCAAGATCCTGACAACAAGCTGATGTGAGGCAGCAGCTGACCAGCCTTCAATGCAGACAGGACAAGGTTAGGGTCTCATCTTCATGCCCCACATGCCAGGAAACTGCTCTTCTCAGCCCACACCTGCACCGACCTCCAGTGACCTCTCCACCCCTCTGTCTCATGTAAAACACCCTCCACTCAAACATCTTTTCCTACTTCATTCAATTTATTGTGGCAAAATACATGTATGAGGGCTGGAGAGATGGCTTAGCAGTTAAGCGCTAGGTGCACAAGGGGGCGCACGCGTCTGGAGTTCGTTTGCAGTGGCTGGAGGCCCTGGCGCGCCCATTCTCTCTCTCTCTCTCTCTCTCCCTCTCTCTCTCTCTCCCTCTTTCTCTCTCTGTTACTCTCAAATAAATAAATAAAAATGGGAAAAAAAATTTTAATACATGTATGATAAGATGTGTTAAGGGGTTGGAGAGATGACTCAGCAGGAAAAGTGCTTGCCTGCAAAGCCTAGTAACCCAGGATCAATTCCCCAGTGCTCACGTTAAGCCACAAAGTGGCACATGCATCTGGAATTCATTTGTGGGGCTGGAGGTCCTGGTGCGCCCATTCTCTGTCTCTCTTTCTCTCCCTCTCTCTCTCTCTCTCTCTCTCTCTCTCTCTCTCTCTCTCTCCTCTGCTTGCAAATATATATAATTTTTTTTAAAAGTGTGTCATTTTCCAGGCATGGCAGCACATGCCTTTAATCCCAGCACTCGGGAGGCAAAGATAGGAGGATTGCCAAGAGTTTGAGGCCACCCTGAGACTCCATAGTGAATTCCAGGTCATCCTGGGCTAGAGTGAGACCGTACCTCGGAAAAAAAAAAAAAAAAAAAAAAAAATTCAAGTCACCCAGAAGCCTGGGTGAAGGGCTACATACAGATAACAAAAGTGCCACTTTCTCTAGTGTGGTGAAGGGCTGAGCACCAAGTTTCAGAACATGACCACAGTGATACATGACAGTGGTTTTGTTGTCTCAGTTAGGTAGCAGGTACCTTAAAGGTGGGCATCATCTATTGGGTTGTTTATACCCCTTACCTCTAGAACTTTCGCACTTTCCTCAGAGCTAAAACTATCTGACCGAATGACGGGTAAACAAGTAGAGGGGACCACGGGAAACCCAATGAGCACGTTCTCCCAGTCAGACGTGAGCTCCTTTAGCCTCTCAAAACACGTCTCATTGGCAGAGCTTCCTAGGAGAGGTGCGTGGGACTCACCAGAGCTTCCGCACGGTGCAGACCAGGTGCTTCAAGCCCATGCACAGAAGTCTGACTCCGAAGTCTCCCAGGGCGTTGTCGCTCAGATCCAGCTCCACCAGCTTCTGGTTACTGCTCAGGACGGCAGAGATGTCGAAACAGCACTCGTGGGTAAGGCCACAGCGCCCCAACCTTCATGCCGAGTACAAAGTAGGAAGAGCATCAGAGCGTGATGGGGGCCTGGATCCTCCAGGTCCCCAAGAGGCCATGCGTTCAAATAGGGGGGATGGTGAAACCTTTAAATTAGAGCCTAGAGCAAAACATGTGGTTCCTGTGGGTGTGCAGTTGAAGGGAATATCGGGGTGCTGGTCTGGGTATCTCTCTCTCCCCTCAGTCACCACAAGGTGCATCGACTCCTCTCACATAGTTCCAGCACATGTTCAAGCAACAGACTTAACTGACCACAGTCTGAAACCTCAGAAACCATGAGTCAAAACAAATCTTTCCCCCGCCCCCCTTTAAGTTGGTTTCCTCAGGTATTTGTCACACAGATGAAGAACTACTTCACACAGCCTCCTTCTCAGCTGTTGTCTCCCAGTCTGGACTTGGATCTCTGCTCTGGGCAAAAGCACACGTGTGACCAACATAACTGCCTGCAAATCCTGTGGGGAGCTCCAGAAATGCCACTGCTGTGAACAGCCGGGGGTGGGCTTTTCTGCGATACAACTATCTTTGAGCTGTCCTGTGGGTCAGCCCAATAAACTCGTTAGTTCACCAAATAACAAAGAAAGAACAAAGCACATATGATCTCTGGTTATCCAAGAGCTCCTGAGCACAGCCCAGTACACATTAGAAAGAGAGCTCTCAGGCTCACAGTCCCCAGCAGCAGTGTGGCATGCCCACCAGGGAGCTCCCAGCAGTGAGGGCCACCAGGATATGGTGTTTCACCTCAGGTGCACAAATCGTATGCCCTGGTTTATAAATGAAAAAGGTGGTGAGCTTGTGGGCCCCCAGCCTCACCATGTGCTTCAAAGAGCTGAAACCCTCACTAGACACATGCTACAGGGTTTTCCTCATCTACCTAACAAGAAGTCTTGCTCTCCATTGTGCTTGGTGATTTGATCCAGGACTCCATCTACACTGAGGAAAAATTCAGGGAGCAAGGATCTCAGTTTGTGACTTGTTTCACACTTGGGTGGATGTGGTTTGTCCCTCAGGGGTTCGTGTGGCAGAAACTAGATCTTTGGCATGGTGATGTGGGAGCTGGTGGAACCTTTAAGAGCTCAGGTTACCTGAAAGAAGATGAGGTCACCACAGGCCCTCTCCTCAAAAGGGATTCAAGTAGTTTACAAAAGACCTCAGTTCCCACAAAAAAAAAAAAAAAAAATTGTTATTAAAAAGACGGAGGGATGGGGTGTGGTGGCGCACACCTTTAATCCCAGCACTCCGGAGGCTGAGGTAGGAGGATCACCCTGAGAATGAAGCCACCCTGAGACTACATTGCAAATTCCAGGTCAGCCTGAGCTTGAGTGAGACCCTACCTCCAATAAAAAACAAAAAGACTACCCATCGACCCCACTCACTTTCTAACTTCGTGTCTCACCATGGGGTCTCTCCTCCAGCACATGTCCCCATGAGGTCCTCCTTAGATCTGGAACCATGCTATCGGAATTTCCAGCCTTCAAACTGTGAGCTAAATAAATCCCTTCACTTTTTAAAGCACCAGCCTTCCCTTAGTGGAAACAGAAACACTTCCTTTCCAGGCCAATAGTTTCTTTATGTCCTCAACTTCAAAGCAACTATAGCAAATTAACAACTGATGTCTCATCTGTAAATATCATGCTATCCTCTGTGCTTCCCCAGTAAGACTCCCTCTCCAAAGACATCTGTGGGCAACAATGGAAGAAAGACAGGGAGCCAGGCTTGGTGGTGCACACCTTTAACCCCAGCACTCACCCAGGAGGCAGAGGCAGGAGGACCATTGTGAGTTAGATAGAGGCCATCCTGAGACTACATAGTGAATTCCAGGTCAGCCTAGCTAGAGCAAGACCCTTTCTTGAAGAAAAAGAAGAAAGAAAGAAAGAAAGAAAGAAAGAAAGAAAGAAAGAAAGAAAGAAAGAAAGAGAGAAGAAAGGAAGAAAGAAGGAAGGAAGGAAGGAAGGAAGGAAGGAAGGAAGGAAGGAAGGAAGGAAGGAAGGGAGGAAGGGGAAAAAGAGAGAGAAAGAGGGAGGGAGGGAGGGAGACAAGCTACAGCCGGGCTTGGTGGTGCACACCTTTAATCCCAGCACTCACCTGGGAGGCAGAGGTAGGAGGATCCCGAGAGTTTGAGGCCACCCTGAGACTTCATAGTGAATTCCAGGTCAGCCTGGGCTAGAGACCCTACCTCGAAAAAACCAAAACAAACAAACAAACAAAAAGTAAAGCTACAGAAGCAAGAGTCATTACCAGAACAACTAAAGTTCTGAGTTTATCAAAAAGTAAGGACAAAGCATTTCACAAGGGAATGGCATGACTAGAGTCTTCTTGCCCAGTGTGGTGCACACACCCACACACACGAGACTAGAGTCTTCTTGCTCAGTATGGTGCACACACTCACACACACGAGACTAGAGTCTTCTTGCTCAGTACGGTGCACACACCCACACACAGGAGGCTGAGGCAAAAGATCAAGAATTCCAGGCCAGCCTGGGCTACATAACAGGCCCCTGTCTCAAAAAAAAAAAAAAAAAAAGAACTTTGTAAATAATCTTCTATCTTTTGTGTGGAAAATGGGTTAGTTTTGTGGTGGGGGGGGGAATGGGTCAGGGGCAGAGGGACAAAAGCAGAAGAAGCCAAACAGTCAACACCCATTCAATCTGCACCTTTTTTGTTTGTTTGAGGTGGGGTCTCACTCTAGCGCAGGCTGACCTGGAATTCACTATGTAGTCTGAGGGTGGCCTTGAACTCTCAGTGATCTTCCTATCTCTGTCTGCCAAGTGCTGAGATTAAAGGCGTGCGCCACCACACCCAGCCTTCCATCTGCACTTTTAAGCACTGATATGTACAAACAAGAACGCTGCCCAGTGAGCTGACAGCTTACTGCGATTTCCAGGCAAGTGGTGGTGGTTCCCGATCTTGGGCTGCCTGAGTGACTATGAGGAAAGGTAATGAATGGTTAAGTCTGGTGACAGGGTAGGAGATATGAGCAGGAGGGATGTATTAACAAAAAGTCTGAGATGAATGAATTTTAAAAGCTATGCATGGCAGCATATAAAGTGTGTGTGTGTCCCTCTCTCAAACACACACACACACACACACACACACACACACACACACACACACACGGACTTACCACAACCTCTGAATGTTACAGTCAGGATGCTGGAGTGTCTCACACAACACCCTCATCCCTGGGTCCCCCAGAGAATTGTCGCTGAGGTCTAGCTCAGTAAGATTTGGGTTCGTGCTTAGAACTGAGAAGAGACTCCGGCAGAATCTGGACGTAAGATAGCCGTTTGCCAATCTAGAAATGGAAATGAAGACTGTGAGAAAAGAAAGGCGGTCTCTAACCCTAACAACCAAAAGGTCGGGTCATGGGCGCCACCTAGGGGTCACAGACTCAAAGATCATCCCTGAGGAAGGAAGCAGGCTGGGCTGTAAGCAGAACAGTTCTGCAAAGAACCAGTCTTTAGCTGACCTGGGAACGTCCCTCCTAATCAGTCAACTGTCCTTCCCATGGTCTGGACACTAAACAACTGCATTAGAGACTTTAGGGGTGTAACATCTGCTGGTGTCTAGCTAAAAGTATATACTACGCTCACCAAACTGCCCAGTAAGCTCTTCTCTTAATGTTCATACCCATATTTTAATGCTACCCTCACTTTTAGTTAGAGAAGCTTTTTTCAGATGGCAGCGACCCTGGAATGACTCAGAAGCCACCATGGTGCTGAGAAGAAGTGACAGAGGAGTGCTCAGCACTGAAATATCTCTATCACATCTTCCAAGGCTCAAGGTCCATTGTAGAACAGGGGGCGGAAAGAATTAAGAGCCAAAGGAAGGGTGGAACTGTTGACAGTGAGCTCCTCCAGACACAAAATGGCCTGGATATCCATGATCCCACAGTGCCTGACACTACCTGCACAAGACCATCATAAGAGGAGGAAAAGATCGTGACATCAAAATAAAAGAGAGACTGATTGAGAGGAGGAGGGTATAGGATGGAGAATGGATTTTCAAAGGGGAAAGTGAGGGAGGGAGGGAATTACCGTGGGATATTGTTTGCAATTATGGAAGTTGTCAATTTAAAAAAATTGATAATGCTTTAAAAAAAATCCCAAGGCCAGCCAGGAGTGGTGGTGCATGCCTTTAGTCCCAACACTGGGGAGGAAAGGTAGGGGGATTACTGTGAGACCAGGCCAGCCTGAGACTACATAGTGAATTCCAGGTCAGCCTGGGCTACAGTGAGACCCTACCTCAAAAAAAAAAAAAAAAAATCCCAAGGCTACGTTGCACCCATAGAAAGAATCTCAGAGGAGAACTCCAGTCCACATTAACATTTCTTCTTTTTAACATCATCTCCAGGAATTCATATTGGTGTCCCCTGCAGCTCTTGTGAAAATGCAAGTCTTGGAGGCTGGGAATGGAGCTCAGTTGGTAGAGGGCTTGCCTGATATGCACCAAGAACTGGGTGCAATTCCCAGTTCTGCATAAAACCAGACATGGTGATACATGAATACAACCCCAACACTCAGGAGACAGAGGCAAGAAGATCAGAAGTTCAAGATCGTCCTCCATCAGCAGCTACATATTGAGTTTGAGGATAGCCTGGGCCTCATGAGAGTCTGTTTCCAAAAAAAAAAAAAAAGCAGGTGATCTATGCACAGATCCAGGGTTGGACTTGTGACCCTGAACTTCTAAGGTTGCATGTCCATGCTTACGGCCTTCTTGGGAAGTTCTAAGAAGAACAAAGCAAGCCCCTTGCCTGTGGGGAAGATGGCTGTCTAAACAGATGAATCCTCAATTCTCAACAGAGTCTTACTCAAAGGTGTGTGATCCTGTCAAGTCTCCTGTCCTCTAAGGCTCTAAGGAACAAGTCTACCTTCTTTTCTATCCCTTTCTCTTTCACCCTTCCCCACTTGTATGGCCCAACGATCCTCCTTACCTGTCCCAAAGACTCATAAACTGATATCCTATTCCCAAACGATGACATCAGGAGGTCGGTCTTTGAGAGATAGTTGGCCATGTGAATGGAACTGTATGAGTGGCATCGATGATTTGTAAAAGGGAACCTCCAGGGAATTGCCTTGTTCCTTTTACAAGGACACAGCACATGTGTCCTATTCACATGTGGGCCATTCGATCTCGGACTTTGCAAGCCTCCAGAACTATAATAAGTAAATCTTCATTCCTCATAAGTTACCTAGTCTCAGGCATTCTATCACAGCAGCATAGAGTGAAATAAGACAATATTCTAGAAGCTACACATGGATTATAAGCAATCAAAGTTCACAAACATTTGCATGCAATGCCACACACCATCCAATACCTTTTGCCAAACTGAGGTTCCCCCAAATGCTTGTTCCTTATTGTATTTTTTTTTTCTCATCTCATTTGCCCAAAAGTTGCCCTCTACCAATGAAGGGGTAGCGGTTGCATTATCATGTAGCTTGGTGATTGGATTTAGGAAGATGGTTGGAGACAGAAGAAAGAAAGGAAGACACAAGTCAAGCAGCAAAAAGCACAAGACACATCCTACCACCGGCCTGAGGTCAGAATGCCTCACCTGTGAGAGCAGGCAACATGAGGGCCCGAGAGGACACACTGGGCCACGTCCAGATGTGGACTTTCTTCCTCCTCTTCCTCCTTCTCCTCCTCCTCCTTGGGTGAATTGTGGAGAAACCCCAGGGAAAGTTTTTCTACCCGCTGACAGTTCTCAATACAGAAAGAAGAAACCACATGATCCATCCGGGTAGAGAGGTTGATCTCAATTTTGGGGAAGTGGCCCATGGCAGTGCGCACGAAGTCTTCCTCCTGCATCTCGTACAGGCAGTAGAAGAGCTCCAGCTGGCTGGGCTGCCTCTGCAGCGTCTTCGCCTTGGCTTTCACCTCAATCCATTTCAGCAGCTCCAGCCTCACTTGCTGAGAGATCTTGCAACTTAGTTTCTTCTCCAAATAGGAAGTCCTTTCCTGGTTTATAAGGCCAAAGAGGAAACGGACAACAAAAATCAGATACCCCTTTTCAAATTTCCCATAGTTTTCTAGAAGGACCTTCACATCTCGGTTCAGAAGCTCTGAACAACTCCCTGGCACCTTCCTCATCATCACCTCCTCTTCCTCCTCTTCCAGCAAATAGTACATGGCCGCAAAGAACTCCTGGAAAGTCATGTGGATGAAGCTGTATAATTTCTCGCAGTCCACTCCCTTCTGGAACACATTCATCCTTAGGAAAGCAGACACATCTGCCTTCTCCAGGCCATGGTTCCTGAGGTCACACTCCTCAAATAAGATTTTCTGGTTCCAGATTCCATCTGCAGCCAAGGAGCAGAGCCCTCGGAGGTGAGCAGAGAGGGGGTGCTCCTGGCTGCCTCCTCGGGATTGCCACAGACTGGAGAGGAAGAAGACGTACACGGCAGTGGTGGTCTTAGAGGTCTGGGCCAGGCTCTTGCCGGTCTCCATCTGCTGCTTCAGGCCGGTGCACACGATCCAGCAGACCAGGGGGATGAAGCACATGGTGAAGAGGATCTCGTTCTCCTGGATTAGCCTGAAGGCTTCCCTGGCCTGCAGTTCATCCGGGAAATACTTGAAGAAATACTCCTTCCTTCTGGTCTTGGAGAAGCCCAGGATCTCCACATGGCGAGGGTGGTCCAGCAGATGTTGCAGCTTCTCCAAGGCCACGGGCCTTGTCGTGATGAGCAGAGAGGCCTCAGGAAGCAGCTTCTTGCGGATGAGGCTGCTCAGTAGAATGTCTCCACGCACAGCCTTCTGCCAGTCGGTGCAGACTGACCCAATGTTCTCATCAAAGGCCCCTTGCAGCTCGTCAAAGCCATCCATGAGGAAGAGGATCCTGTAGGGCTTACGCATAATCTTGTGCAATGGTGGGTTTGGGTCAGGCCAACAGCTGACAATTAAGTCCCCCAGACTCTTTGGTGTCACGAGACTCACCTCACGACAATGGATATAAAACAAATAGTCAAATTTGTCTTGGAAGAGTGTCCCCGATGCCCAGTCCAGCATAATCTTCCTGGCCAGTATTGTTTTCCCTATGCCTGCTGCTCCCTGGAACACCACGGTGTGTACCAGCTCTGATTGTTCCTCGTCATGTTCAAACAGCAACTCCACCTTAGTGGGACTCATCGGGCTGTCCCACATCTTGTTCCTGCCAATGGCCAGCAGCTCGTGCTCCCACTCCTGCTGGTTCGGGTGCTCCTTGGCCAGCCGCAGCTGGGTGTAGCGTTTGTTGAGGTTCACGCTCTCACCTAGACGCGCGTTCCGGTCTTCAATGCACTGGAACCTGCTTTTGACATGTTTTCTATACATCTGACAGTAATCTGCAGGAGAGACAGAAGGGCAGACTCCAAGAAAAAGCCCACACATTCTTCCACCCCCTGAGATGAGCTGTCAGTGGGCTCTTACAGGAGGGAGGCTGAGAATTTTCAGGATCCAAGAGCACAAAACACACAAGGCTGATCAACTAGAAGGTACTCTGCTTCCCAAGCATTCTTATGCATATAACAGGATCTGATGCAGCAGTGGGGTGACTGTTATGGGGGTTCTAACTACTTTCTGGTTGGATTTGAGGCCCAGTTCACAGAAGGGATTTCACATCTGGTATTGGAAACCCGGTCAAAAGCCCACGGCTGCATGGCTGGGGAGGTCATAGTTTGTAGTGGCAACATGCTTTCTCTCTAAGTATTCATATGACTATTTTCCAAATGTGGCATGATGCAACATAAAGTGCAAATTCATATAGAAGCATGTTTTCACACATAAAAGAAAACCAGGGGTTTGCAACCCATAGGAAGTGGCACCTGGGCTATAGAAATGGCAGGTATAACTGCACTGTTAGTGCATAGCAAATCTTCATAGGCACATTGGCACAGAAAACTAACACTATGTGCAGAGCCCCCAGCCAGAAAGTTCTTTTTTTTAGTTTTTATTTTTTTCAGAAAGTTCTTTTTTGCGATCTTGGGCCTTAGTTCGTAGGCTGTGTCATCATACGTGACACCTAGAAACACCCTCCCCTTACTGCTAAGAGCCACGCAGCACGAGTGGGCTTCCTCGGCAGACAGTGGGATCCAGAGAAAGGCGCTGAATCCCAAAGACTGGGAACATAGACAATGGCCAAGTTTCCCTACTTCTCAGCTCCCTGGCATCCTGGCCCAGGTCTTAAAACCCAGATGGAAAGAGCGCCCCAACTGCTTACCTTT
The DNA here is from genome assembly GCF_020740685.1 of Jaculus jaculus. Lineage (NCBI taxonomy): Eukaryota > Metazoa > Chordata > Mammalia > Rodentia > Dipodidae > Jaculus > Jaculus jaculus. The sequence continues at coordinate 10,902,840 of NC_059107.1, read as the reverse complement.
CTTTTTTTTACACATTGAGATTCTGGAGAGGTACGCCAGTAAACCCATCCACTCCTCTTCAATGCTGTCTTCCTGGCATTCCACAGTTGGATTAGAAACACGTGTGTCATCTGCACACAAAAGGAAAAAACGCAGTATGTCAAAAACAGAGGATGGATCCAAGGCTTGGCCTAACACTTGGCATGGATCAAAGTCCCTAATCCCAGACACTTTCCAGACCAGAACACTGGGAGAGCCAGGTGCAGGAGCACAAACCTGTCATCTCAGCACTTGGGAGGTGGAGGCTGGAGAACCAAAAATTTAAGATTATCCTCAGCTACATGGTGAGTTTGAGACAAACCTGAGGTACATGAGACCATGTCACAAAAACAAAGAAAAGAACAAAGAAACAAAGAAAAAGAAAAAGATTGGGCTGGAGAGATGGCTTAGTGGTTAAGCACTTGCCTGTGAAATCCAAGGACCCTGGTTTGAGGCTCGATTCCCCAGGACCCACGTTAGCCAGATGCACAAGGGGGCACACGTGTCTGGAGTTCGTTTGCAGTGGCTGGAGGCTCTGGTGCACCCATTCTCTCTGTCTCTCTCCTCTCTGTCTGTCTGTCTGTCTGTCTGTCTGTCTCTCTCTCTCTCTCTCTCTCTCTCTCTCTCTGTGTCATTCTCAAATAAATAAACAAAAATAAAAATAAAATATTTTTTTAAAAAGAGAATAAGATAGAATAAGGAAAGAAAAGAATGGCAATGAAATCACACACACACACACAAATCCACAAACTGAAACCCCTCAACATAACTTTTTAATTTTTATTTATTTACTCACAAGCACAGAGAGGAGAGAGAGAGAAAATGGGTACATCAGAGCCTCTTGCCACTGCAACTAACTCCAGATGTATGTGTTACTTTAAGTGGGTGCTAGGGAATCAAACCCAGGCCACCGAGTTTTGCAGGTGATCACCTTTAACCACAGAACCATCGCCACAGCCCTCAACCTAACTCTTACCTACAATCTCATCCTAGTCAAGAAAAAAGAACTTCAAGCCAGGCCTGTCGGTACACTCAGTACCCAGATGTGGAAGCCAACATGGCACAGCAGTTAAAAGCTATACGTTGCCAAAGACAATATCCGGCTTTTTTGTTTGTTGGTCTGTCTGTCTGTCTGTCTGAGGCAAGATCTTACTGTAACCCAGGCAAACCTAGAACTCTCTCTGTAGCCCATGCTGGCCTCAGACTCATAGCAATCCTCCTTCCTCAGCCTCCAGCATGATAGGACGAAAGGCCTGAGACCCCACAGTGGGCTTCCTTACCTGACGTGTCCTGGCTACAGGTCTGACTAGAAGGAACCTTAGGCAATTAAAACCCCTCCCTGGGTCACAGCATGCATTTGAAAGCAGGTAGAATACTAGAAACTACTTCATGGGGTCACTGAAAAGTCAGCAAAACCCCTTAAAGCTGCCTGGTAAAGCACTCCCTCAGCTATGATAGTCACACCCTAATTTGACAGCATCCGTTTGTAAGCACAGGCACAATTACAATGGCATTGTGGTGCGTGATTCAACTACAGACAGAATCCCCTGTCACCAGCTCTTTCTCCCATTACACCCAAACTGTGTGTCACCCTGGACAACATCACTGTCCTGTGAGTTTCTCCATCATGGCATTCCCTTCTTGGGGTTCTTCCCTTGCGTGGAACACCAAGCCAGAAAAAAGAGTAACAACACACGGTACCCAGCAGCTAGGACAGCTTGTTTGGCTGGTCCCAGCACTCGGGAGGCCATAGCCAGCAGAGAGAGAGAGAGAGAGAGAGAGATTTATTTTACCACTTTAGTTCCAAAGTTGTGGCCATAGGAAAAGGCTTCTCCACAAGTGGCCTAACTTACAAGGACGGACTCCCTGGTGAACAGAGAAGGCAGACACTCCAACTGCGGGCCAGGCAAGCAAACACTGGACAGATAGTGTGCCTCAAGCTAAATGGAAAACTGGGCAGGCCCCCCCACCTCAACCCCCAAGCCCTGACAAAACTCAGAGGATGGGGCACGAAACAGGAAAGCTTTCTGGGGTAGGAGAAAATTTCAGCTGTTTCTAAGGAATTAGGAAAAGCAAACTGCTTGCTTCCACCTCACACAGCACCACCTCAAGAGGAAGAAAGAGGAATGAAGATACTAAATGATTCCCTAATTCACCTTTATTTATCTATTTATTCTTTTTTTAATATTTTATTTTTCTTTATTTGACAGAGAAAGATAGAGAAAAAGAGAGAGAATGGGTGCACCAGGGCCTCCAGCCACTGCAAACAAACTCCAGACACATGCGCCCCCTTGTGCATCTGGCTTACGTGGGACCTGGGGAATCAAACCTGGGTTCTTTGGCTTTGCAGGCAAACACCTTAACCACTAACCCATCTCTCCAGCCCTGTCTATTTATTTATTGTGTATTATGATTAAACTCATGATGATGACTGAGACGGGCCCACGCTGTGGCACAGGCTGATCTTGAGCTCTCAAGCCTATTGCTTTGCCTCCCAAATTCTGGGTTTACAGGCATGTGCCACTACACTTGGCTTAATAGATTATTATTCTAACCACACTAACTTCTGTGTATCAAAGGAAATGATCCCCTCGAACTGGGGAGGCTAAGGCAGTTAGATCTGCATTTGAGACTAGCCTGGGACACAAAGTGGACTCCTGTCTCAAAAAGAGAGGAGAAACTGAACGTGGTGGTGCATGCCTTTAATCCCAGCACTTGAGAGGCAGAGGTAGAAGGATCGCTGTGAGTTCAAGGCTATCCTGAGACTACAGAGTGAATTCCAGGTCAGCCTGGGCTAGAGTAAGACCCTACCTCAAAACACCAAAAAAACAAAAAAAAAAAAAGAGAGAGAGAGAGAGAGAGAGAGAGGAGTGCCAGGCATCAGGCATGGTGGCACAGGCCTTTAATCCAAGCACTCAGGGTCAGGGAGGAGGGAATTCGTGGTACCAACACATGATGTGTCTGTACATACTTAATAAAAAAAATTATTAAAATGATAAAGGGTCTGGTTGGAGGGAGAAAGAGAATCAGAGTGGAAGTAGGATAAGAGAGAGATGGGGGGTGCTTAATGGTTAAGGTGTTTGCTGGCAAAGCCAAAGGACCTAAGTTCGATTCCCCAGTACCCACAGAGAGCTAGATGCACAAGGTGGTGCATGCACCTGAAGTTCAATTGCAGCAGTACAGGCCCTGGCGTCCTTTATCTCCTTCTCTTCTCTCTCTATCTGCGTCTCTCTCTCAAATATATAAATAGTTTTAAAAAGAGAGTGATGGGAGGACATTATGATCAAAACATATTATAGGGCTGGAGAGATGGCTTAGCGGTTAAGGCGCATGCCTGCACAGCATAAGGAACCAGGTTCAATTCTCCAGGTCCCACGTAAGTCAGATGCACATGGTGGCACACGCATCTGGAGTTTGTTTGCAGTGGCTGGAGGCCATGGAGTGCCCATTTTCACTCTCTTTCTCTCCCTCTCTCTGTCTCTAATAAATAAACAAAAATAAGTAATTTTAAAAAAACATTATATACATGTGTGAAGGTTGTCAAGGAAGAGTTTTTTTTAAAGAGGAGAAGAGAACACACAGTGAACATGGAAACACATGGCGGGAGAAAATGTTTGCAAATCATATATATGATAGTCAGTTAATATACAGAATATAAAAAGAGCCCTGCAAATCAACAACAAAATAAGATGATGAAAACAATGGGAAAAGGATGTGCCTAGAACTTTCTCTGTAGAAGAGCAGTAAATGACAGCAAGCATGTGACATGATGCTCATTGTCACTGACCATCCAGGGAAGGTCAATATCGATGACAATAAGACACCACCTTGTGGTTACTATATCTTTTTAAAGAATGCATTTTTTTTATTTTTTAAAATTTATTTATTAGAGACAGAAAGAGATAGGCAGGGAGAGAGAGAGGGAGAGAATGGGCGCAACAAGGCATCCAGCCACCACAAACAAACTCCAGATGCATGCACCCCCTGGTGCATCTGGCTAACGTGGATCCTAGGGAATCAAACCTGGGTCCTTTGGCTTTGCAAGCATGCACCTTAACTGCTAAGCCATCTCTTCAGCCCTGTGGTTACTATTTTAAAAAGAAATAACATGCTTGTGAAGCTATGGAGAAGTCAAAATGGTTGAGTATTGTTAGCAAGAATATAAAACAGTGCACCTGCTTTAAAAAAAAAAACACTCGAGCCGGGCATGGTGGTGCACGCCTTTAATCCCAGCACTTGGGATGCAGAGGTAGGAGGATCACCATGAGTTTGAGGCCACCCTGAGACTACATAGTGAATTCCAGGTCAGGCTGAGCCAGAGTGAAACCCAACCTCAAAAAAAAAAAAAAAAAAAAAAGACAGTGATTCCTCAAAATTTTAAACATAATTATGACATGATCTATAAATTCCACTTCTGGGCATATAAAAGAATTCAAGCCAGGATCCAGAGGCGATATCTGTGCAGTGGTTCTTATAATATCACTACTCACAGTAAGAAAGTATAACACTGACACAAATATGCACTGGCATAAACAGAAGCAGAATGTGGTGCATCTGCGTGCTTACAAAAACAAATGGTCATCATTCCATCTTCTAAAAAGGAGAAAATTCTTGGGAGGCAGCGGTAGGAGGATCGCCAAGAGTTCAAGACCACCCTGAGACTACATAGTGAATTCCAGGTCAGCCTGAGCTACAGTAAGACCCTACCTCAAAAAAAAAAACAAAAACCAATAAAGTAAAAAAGTTATGGGGGGAACCAAAGCCTCTCTAATTGGACTGGAGGCCTGCACCATGAGAGGGAACACATGCCAGATACTGAAAAATCTATGACAGGGAAGTCATGAGCCCTAGGGGTGTGACACCTGCTGGTGTCTGGCTGAATGCATATAGTGTGCTCACCAAACTGCCCAGTAAGCACTTCTCTTAATGTTTATACTCATATATTTATTTATTTATTTGGTTTTTCAAGATAAGGTCTCACTCTAGCTCAGGCTGACCTGGAATTCACTATGTAGTCATAGGGTGGACTTGAACTCGCGGCGATCCTCCTACCTTTGCCTCCCGATTGCTGGGATTAAAGGCATGCGCCACCACGCCCGGTTATACCCATATATTAATGCTACTCTCACTTTTGGTTAGAGAAGCTTCTCTTTTCAGATGACAGTGACCTTGGGATGACTCAGAAGGCATCATGATGCTGAGAAGAAGTGACAGAGGAGTGCTCAGCACTGAAATATCTCTATCACACCTTCCAAGGCTCAGGGTCCATTGCAGAGGAGGTGGTGGAAATAATGTAAGAGCCAAAAGAAAGGTAGGACTCCTTACAACATGCCCCTCCAGACACAAAGTGGCCTGGATGTCCATGACCTCACAGTGCCTGGCACTCTCTACATAAGACCATCATAATTGGAGGAAAAGATGATGACGTCAAAAATAGAGCTGGGCATTGTGGCGCACACCTTTAATCCCAGCATTTGGGAGGCAAAGGTAAGAGGATCACCATGAGTTTGAGGCCACCTTGAGACTATATAGTGAATTCCAGGTCAGTCTGGGCTAGAGCAAAACCCTACCTCAAAACAAAAACAAAATAAGGGCTGGAGAGATGGCTTAGTGGTTAAGTGCTTGCCTGTGAAGCCTAAGGACCCTGGTTCGAGGCTCGATTCCCCAGGACCCACATTAGCCAGATGCACAAGGGGGGCGCACGCGTCTGGAGTTCGTTTGCAGAGGCTGGAAGCCCTGGCGCGCTCATTCTCTCTGTTTCTCTGCCTCTTTCTCTCTCTGTCTGTCGCTCTCAAATAAATAAATAAAAAATAAAATATATAAAAATAAATAAATAAATAAAAGAGAGACTGACAGAGAGACGGGGAGGGAATATGATGGAGAGTGGAGTTGCAAAGGGGAAAGTGGGGAGAGGGAATTATCATGGTGTATTGTCTATAATTATGGAAGTTGTCAATAAAAAAAATGGATGTGGTCACACATGTTTGTAACACCAGAAGGGGATAGATATAGAGACCCCAGGGAATGGCTAGAGCTCACTGACTGAAAAATGACAGCTCCAAGTTGAGGAAAAGACCCCATCTCCCCGAAGTATGCAGATGAGCAATAGAGATGGACGTGCAAAGTTCTCTGGCCTTAGCACACATGCACTGGGTGTGCACACATCAGCGCACACATATGTATATATATGCCACACAAAATACTACAACACACATGCTCTACACACACAAAAAGAAATAAATAAAATAAAATAAAATAAAATGAAGTGAAAAGACAAATACTTTCAGGAACTTTGAGGCACCCGTAGCAGTGCAGCTCGTAGACAGAAAACGGGTGGTTGCTTGGGCGTTGTCTTGTGGGTGAGAATCCTCAGTTTTGCAAGCTGAAAATGTACTAGAGATTGCACAATAATGTAAATTTACTCACTACTGAACCCTACATTTAAAAATTCCTAAGACCCTACATTTTGCAGAATGTGTGCCATAAGTTAATTTTTAAAAAAAAAAAAAAAAGCCTTTTTTGACTCACCCCACACTGGCTGATTCCTCATAGCTTTCTCCCAGAGATCTCTTCTATTGATTGCAGCAAAAATCCACATGGCCATGGCCCATGCCTTCTCTTCCCCATTGAAGTCAATCATGAGTGTGGCTAGATCCACATGGTCAGCCTTCTCTGTCTGACCCCTGGGGAGCGGGGTGAAGCCCTCTTCTGGGGGGTAGTCTTCCAAATGCATTTTGAATTTCTTGAAGTCCACATCCTCTAGGTCCTCCAGGTAGTGGGCCAGCCTGCAGCGGACACTCGCCATCTCCATCAATAGCTCTTTCAAGGGTCCTCAGCCTTAGGTCCACACTGACACAGCAAGACTGAAGACAGCATAGGGGTAAGGAGAATCTTCTTAAAGGTCTCTGCTTAAGGAAAACCAAATTATCACCTCAGAAAACTCTATTCACGTATCAAAACATCACAGGGTATTCATAGGTAGGTATAGGTTTTTAAATTTCTCAGAAAACTCAAGGGAAAATAATTATCATGTGACTATGATGAGTCAGTGACGTAGAAAAGTGAACCAAATATTTACCAGAAAGTTCTATTGGCTTGTTCCAGGACTATGTCCTGAGCCGTGGAAGAAAAGTTCCCCTGCAAAGATAAAAATATACAACCTCATCGACACACCCATTACGTTGCACAGCAAGCAAAGCACTGCATGAGGCCACCTCAGCATGCCATCACTGGTGACGAGGCTGCGACCCTAGACAGACCCACTATTTCCCAATTTCAGCTTCCTCATTAAACACCAAGAGAGCAGAAGAGATTGCTTCCTAGTTCCTTCTAATGGAAAGTTCTGGTTTCTTGCTTCTATTTTGACCTGAAGGAGGATGAGAAGGGGACAAAGGACAGAGAAGGCCAGGAGATGAACAGCTGTGATAGCAACAGAACAACACAGGACCCAGAGGAGAGAGGGGACAGCGGCATGCGGGGGAGGAGACAGTCCTACCCTGGCCCTCTGTCAGCCCTCTGATTGACAGAAAGTAAAAGATGGAAGTCCAGTACATGGAAGGGAAAAAAAGAGAAACATGGATCTCTTTCATGTCTCCTTCAAATACACAAATACAATGAGGATTAGGACTCCCATTGAGGCAGGGTTACTCATGGGCTAGGGGCTGCAAGGATTCTTTCTCAGCCAGTATCACGAGGGCCCTGAGGTGTGCGCGCATGCACATTCCTTCTGCTGAATGCTGGAGACCCTGAGTGTCTTGCCCAGCAGCTTACTGGCAGGAACACGGGCAGGATTTAAACGAGAGATATCTTCCACCACTTACATAGGTATTTTAGTCAGACAAAAGCACAAAGAAAGAGTGATATTAAAAAGCCAACATAAGCTAGAGAGATGGCTCCACAGTGAAAGGTGCTTGCTTGCAAAACTTGATAGCCCAAATTCGATTCCCTAGTACCCACACAAAGCCAGAAGCACAAAGTAGCACATGCATCTGGAGTTCGTTGGCAACAGCAGGAGTCCCTGGCACATCCATGTTCTCTCTATCTCTGTCTCTCAAGTAACTAAATAAAATTTAAGGCTGGAGTGATGGCTTAGCCATTAAGCACTTGCCTGTGAAGCTTAAGGACCCCAGTTCGAGGCTTGATTCCCCAGGACCCACATTAGCCAGAGGCATAAGGGGGTTCATGCGTCTGGAGTTCCTTTGCAGTGGCTGGAGGCCCTGGCGTGCCCATTCTCTCCCTCCCTCCCTCTCTCTCTCTCTCTCTTTCTCTCTCAGATAAATAAATATAAATAAAAATTTTTTGAAATAAATAAAATTTAAAACATTAAAAAAAAATGTCAGGCATGGTGGTACATGCCTTTAATCCCAGCACTGAGAAGCCTGAGATAGGAGGATCGCTGTGATTTTGAGAACAGCCTGAGACCACATAGTATATTCCAGGTCAGTGTGGGCTAGAGCGAGACCCTACCTCAAAAAAAAAAAAAAAAAAAACACCTTCCCCAAGGCGTCCATTGCAATGTCACTGCACTGTAGTGCTAACCAGACTATAAACTCCGCAGAGGCTATCTAACACCCTAGCATCTTTAAATCCTCCGTGTCTCCTACTGTTGGGATGGAAGAGCAAACTGACTTTGTTGGAACTCTTCCCTGCTTGAGTCCTTCCTTGCGCCATATTGAGCAGGAAGCATGGCATCAAGTGAAAGCATAAATACTGACAAAGGGTGGGACGGGGCCTGGGAAATGCAACGGCATCCAAGCGGGAACGTGTGTGATGGCAATGTTTGGCACACTTCTACTGGCAGCTGCCCTGCAGACCTATCTGCCCAGCCTTTGACCCTTCAGCCCCCTCAAACCACACCAGGATTTGCTGCCCCCCGCCCTGTTACTCCGCTCTGGTCTGGGCTTCGGGGCAGGTTCATTCTAACCCACCCCTCACCCCTAAGTCCCAAACCCTCTGCGGTCCTGAAAGAGTCCTGGGCAAGCCTACTGCTAGGAAGCTATGATTACTGCTTCTCACTCTTCTCCCCCATGACAGACAGACAGACAGACAGACACACACACACACACACACACACACACGAACCTATTAGCATAGAGCCAGATAATGACAGACAGAACATTCCAGAAATGCTATTGGCAAGCACAGGTGGAGTCTAGAAGAAATTCCTAACCTATCAATCAAGACAAATCCTGCTTCTCCATATAGCTTCCCAGTCCTCCCCTGAACCTCCCATCCACCCTGCTCATGGAGCTGGACTCACCCAGATGCTAGCCTTGGGGACAGCCAGTGAGGAAATGAGATGCATTTATAGTCATCACAGCCTCAGCAGAGACAGGAAGGATGTGGTCTCAGCATGGAGTGAACGTGCTTGCATCACAGATGGTGACAGCCTGATAGTTCCCCATGAAGCTGGATTTTCCAAGCCCAGGCAGCCTCATTCTCTCAACACAAGCCTGGATTGCAGAGCACAGTCTCTCAGGCTCCTCGTAGAAGCAATGGAGGGGAGGGAGGCTTGAAGCCTCCATGCCCAGTACACACTGGGGGCAATCCAAAGAGACCTGAGACCTCTGCAGAGAGGGAAGAAAGGTGTGGGTAAGGCCAGAGCTGGTAAATGAGGTGTTGCGGATGAGGCCAGTCTTTCCAAACCCAACCCCATCTTCTTTTCTCTCACAATCAGCAGGCAGCTACGAGTTCATGCTATTTCACTTTTTAAGTTAATTTATTAATTTATGCAGAGAGAAAGAGGCAGATGGGAAAAAGTGAGTGTGGGTATACCGAGGTCTCCTGCCACTGTAAACGAAGTCCTGATGCATGTGCCACTTTGTGCATCTGGCTTTATGTGTGGGTACTGGGGAATCCAACCTGAGCTGCTCAGGGTTTGCAAGCAAGGGCCTTGAACCACTGCATCTCGGTGATCCCTATTTTGTGTTATATTAAGGGGAGAAATTAATGCCCTGACTTTTGGACTCACTGCCAGGCTAATCATAGAGAACTAGCTGCATCCTAGACAGAGCCAAAAAAAAAACAAAAAAAAAACCTTGCATTACTCTCTGGAGATCTAGGGGAAAACTAGCCACACAGACCCTCGACTAGGGGGGGGGGGCGGGCGGGGGTGCTGTATTCAACAAGGACCTCAGATGCTAAAGCAGGAGGAGAAGCAGTTTGGACATACTTAGGAAGACAAGAAGCCCCCGGCTCAATGTGAGAAGCATTTCCAGGCAGGCTAGTTGAAGTATAACTTACATGCAATAAAAACCCATGCCTTAGGGAGAGTAATTTTCCTCAATAGTGTAGCCAAGATAAATTTGTTTTCACTGTTGATTGATTGATAGGTCTCCTGGAGTCCAGGTTGGTCTTGAGCTCACTGTGTAACTAAAACTAGTCTTGAACTTCTGAACCTCCTGCCTCCACCTCCCAGTTTGGGATTCCAGATTTCGTGTCACCTTGATGAAATCACTCTACCAAACAGTATGTGCACTTAAACTTTGGTAAGAGCTGGGTGTTGTGGTGCATGCAGATACTCCCAGCACTTGAAAGGCTGAAACAAGCCTGGTGTGGTGGCGCACGCCTTTAATCCCAGCACTTCGGAGGCAGAGGTAGGAGGATCGCCATGAGTTCGAGGCCAGCCTGTGACTACGTAGTAGATTCCAGGTCACACTGCAATGTTTTAACTCTGCTTTGTCATTTCTTCTTTGTTTTAATATTTTTTGTTTATTTTATTTATTTATTTATTGTTTATTTTTATTTATTTATTTGAGAGCAACAGAGAGAGACAGAAAGTGGCAGATAGAGAGAGAATGAGCATGCCAGAGCTTCCAGCCACTGAAAACGAACTCCAGATGCATGCGCCCCCTTGTGCATCTGGCTTACGTAGGTCCTGGGAAATCGAGCCTCCAACCAGGTTCCTTTGGCTTCACAGGCAAGCGTTTAGCTGCTAAGTTATCTCTCCAGCCCCCTCTTCTTTTTTTAATAAGCTAAGATTCTCACTCCCTCGTCCAACCCCAATAAAAATGGAACGTGGCTTCGACCTGGTGTGGCAATGTTTTTCCTGACTATTTTGCCACTTCTGCTTTCAGGAGCCTCCCCCAGCTGCTGTTCCAACCTTATATTGAACTGGCCTGCTTGCTTTCCTCTTTCCCCTCTCCTCTCCCTTCCCTCCCCTCAAGAAAATGGTTCATAGGGCTGGGGAAACAACTATCAGTAAAGTGCTTACCTCACAGGCATAGAAGCTGAACTGAACCCCAGAACCCACATTTGCAAAAGAAAAAAACTGAGCATAGGGTCAGTGTTTATAATGCCAGCTCTGGGGAAACAGACACATGTGGATCCCTGGGGTTCCCAGGCCAGCCAGTCTAGCCTACTTGTTGAGTTCCAGGCAACTGAGAGCCCCTGGCTCAAAAAGGTAGGCCGGTGCCTCAGGAACTACACCCAAGGTGGTCCTCTGGCCTCCACACACAAACACACATGAACATGCATGCCGCCCACAAATCTCAAGAAAACACTTTGTGGGCTGGAGAGATGGCTTAGCGGTTAAGCGCTTGCCTGTGAAGCCTAAGGACCCCGGTTCGAGGCTCAGATCCCCAGGACCCACGTTAGCCAGATGCACAAGGGGGCGCACTCCTCTGGAGTTCGTTTGCAGAGGCTGGAAGCCTTGGGGCGCCCATTCTCTCTGTCTCCCTCTATCTATCTTTCTCTCTGTGTCTGCCGCTCTCAAATAAATAAATAAATAATTTTTTAAAATATTTCAAAAAAAAAAAAAAGAAAAGAAAACACTTTGTTTACTGTTACCAGCTTACCATGAAGGTTATAGCTCAGCCACAGCCCGCCCCATAGAGGCAAGCACGCCTAAGGGGAAGATCAGGGCACCTCCATGCCTTCTTGGGGGGCCCACGGTTCCACCTGCTCCGCCATCCAAAAGCTTTCTGGCTTGCATTTAGGAGCCAGCTTGGAGAGGGTAGTCCATCACCCATGCCTTATTGATTATTCCACTGGCCACTGATAAACTCAATCTCCAGCCTCTCCTTCCCTGGAAGGAGCCTGGACTAGGAGAAATAGCGAGGCGAAGACAGCATGGTGATACAGTGTACACAGGCAATGCTATCATAGGAAGTCTTTTCAAATCCCTCATAGACCTCAAAGAGCAAGACCCAGTGAGACTGGCAATTGGCTGTTTGGAGACGTCAGTGACTTGGTGGCTAGAGGATGGCCCAGTGAGGAATGTCAAAGAAGCAGGGAGTGCAAGTGGGAAAGCTCTTGGCATTAGTGGACAGGCTGGGGAGCAGGGCAGAGTTGAATGTCTTCTCAAGAGAGCCCAGAAGATTCTGGCCAGGCGATCTACACCCACACCCAGAATGGGAGGAGCCCTCTCCCACCCGTAGCTTGGGGATCGGGTTACAGAAACAAAAGAGGACCTTACTTGCATGAGCCGGGAATCGAACCCGGGCCTCCCGCGTGGCAGGCGAGAATTCTACCACTGAACCACCCATGCGCCAACACCTAGGAGCTTCCCTAGCTGTCTCGTGACACTGCTCCTTTGTGCGGCTGCCAGAACCCATCGGAGCCGGGAGCTCAAGAGCCGGAGAAGCTGGCGCTGGCCTGGTGGGTGGAGAGAGAGCCGGGCGGCCTAGTCCCCATCCTGCGTAGAAACTGCCGGCCTGCTGTCGCCAGAGGAAGCCTGGGGGCGGGCCAGACCCGGCCAGGGTCCGATTTCCACTGTGGACTGGCTGGCCGGGGAGTCCTCCCGTTTCCGCACTCCCGTTTCCGCGATGCACGTCTGCACCACCGGCGGCGAGCCGGGGCGCTGGGGAGGTTTGGCACGGCCGGCCGAGCGCTGCGCGGTGGGCGCTGGCATTTCCGAGAGGCTCCAGGATGCTGGGCTTCAGCGATGCTCGCGGGACAAATGGTTTAGGCTCCCTCCTCCCTTCCCTCCTCTCTCCGCCTCCATTCACCTCCCCTTCCTTCCCTGTCTCCTTCCCCTCTCCCTTTGTTTGTATCTACGTCTTTGTATCTCTCTCCATCCCTTCCTTTCCCTTCTGCCCTGAAAGTATAACCTGGCCTGTTTTGCTTGATTGGTACCCGGCCTCCCAAGTGCTAACCTCGCCCCTAAACTGGGGAGATACCTGTGGTCCACAGGCAATTCTTGCTACTCTCGGTTTCCCCCTGCTGGTCGAGCGTGTTAAGTGACAGTCTCCCCCCCCCACCCCCCCCCCACCCCCCCCCCCCCCCCCCCCCCCGTCACCATTCCCCAGATGGATTATTGAAAGACAAGGAAAAAGCAAGGACCGGAGCAGAGTGGAAACCTAAGAAAGCACCGGAGAATGAAGAAAGGCAGCTACGGAAACAAGACATGGTTGTTTGATTCATTGAGGTTTGCAGGAGAAAGGCGGAGAGTGGACTACTGCAGGAAGATGGTGTCCATATGGGCGAGTCATAGTGTAACTACTGGGCTGGGCTTTGCTCAAGAGCTACAACAGCATGCACGAGGTAGGACTTGACTTTGGGGTCCATAAATCCGCCACCTCGGTGTTCCTGTATTCAAAGAAATCAGAACACAGAAAAGAAAAAGAAAAATTGGCTTGCTTTTGTTTGGCAAAACGGGAAAGAAATTTCTCTGCCAAGAGTTTTATGGAAAAAGAGATGGCTTAGCAGTTAAGGCGCTTGCCTGCGAAACCTAAGGACCCAGGTTCGATTCCCCAGGTTCACAGGGTGGCACATGAGTCTGGAGTTCATTTGCAGTGAAGGGATGTAGAAAAGATGAAACAAGGGCTGGAGAGATGGCTTAGCAGTTAAGGCGTTTGCCTATGAAGCCAAAGGACTCAGGTTCGATTCCCCAGGACCCAGGTAAGCCAGATGCACAAGGGGCACATGTGTCTGAAGTTCATTCACAGTGGCTGGAGGCCCTGGCATGCCCATTCTCTCTCTCTTCTCTCTATGCTTGCAAATAAATAAGTAAAATGAAAACAATATAATTTTAATAAATAAAAAGAAAAGATGAGGGGCTGGAGAGATGGCTTAGCATTTTAGCACTTGCCTGTGAAGCCTAAGGACCCCAGTTCGAGGCTTGATTCCCCAGGACCCACGTTAGCCAGATGCACAAGGGGCACAGGCGTCTGGAGTTCGTTTGCAGTGGCTGGAGGCCCTGGCACACCCATTCTCTCTCTCTCTCTGCCTCTTTCTCTCTCTGTCTGTTGCTCTCAAATAAATAAATAAAATAAACAAAAAAAAATTTAAAAAAAGAAAAGATAAAACAAAAGCCAAGAGATATGCATATGTTAATTTAACTGTGAGATGAGCTTTTTGACTTGAATGAAATCTCCTACTGAAAGCAAGCAAAATTCAGCCTTTCCTTTCCTTGGGCTAAGATTCCTGGGGAAAGTTTAATTATTAGGGAGGGCTCCATTGCTTTAGGGTCCCTATTTTACTGGATTCAGTCCCACACACTGAAAATACAAAAAAAAAAAAAAATACAAAAAAAAAAACTTGCCCAGCTTCCTAGTCCGGATACCCTGCACTGGTCAGGCAGGCGTGGCACAGAATGTGAGGGGGACCTGAGGAGATAAACTACCCAGTGCACTCCACCCTGGCCCCAGCTGAAACCACATAGGAATTGGGGAAATTAGCAAGAGTGCTGCTTTCTCAGTGAATCTGATATCAGCACAAAGGTGAAGGAGAGAGACACTGAGGATACTCAACACCTACCAAACCAGAGATCCAGAGATTCCTAAGAGCCCATCACTGAAGTAGACTTAAAATGCACCCAACATGGCTCAGGGAAGTTTGCAAAAGGGCGGGGGGGGAGGAAAGATTGTTAGAGCCACAAGTTGGGACATTATGCACAGAGACGCCTCTCCCCCATAACTGACTGCTGACCACACAATGCATGATCCACAATCTACATGGGGTTGACCTGCATCCCCAGCGAGGAGGGCCTCTTCAGAAAAGGAACAGCGATGAGGGAAAGGGTGGTACCAACATGTGCTGTTTACATACCAAGTATGTCCATATCTAATAAAAATAAATTTAAAAAAATTCATGCATTTATTCATGATAAGCCATATAGTCCATGATAGTTGTTACAACACACAAATGTACTAAGACACATGTGGAGGAGATTGGGCAGGAGAGGAGACAGGTGGGATTGAATCTTCACACAGTTATTTTGAATTTATGGAAAAAATCTTATTGCATCATAATGTCAGTCCGCCAGAAATCAGCAATCCATAGGTCAGTTGATACTGCGCTCCCTGCTGGAGATCTTTAGAACTTCCAGAAGAAAGAACTGGTCTTCCACACTCCTGCTAGTCAGCAGTCACTGAGTGGCCAGTATCTTGCTCTGAAGGCTGAAGGCCAGCTCTGACAGCTTCTTTTCTTCTTTTTTTTTTAATTTATTTATTTGAGAGAGTGAGAGAGAAAGGAGAGAGAGAATGAGAGAGATTATGGGCACGCCAGGGCCTCCAGCCACTGCAAACGAACTCCAGATGCATGCGCCACCTTGTGCATCTGGCTTACATGGGTCCTGGGGAATCGAACCTGGGTTCTTTGGCTTTGCAGGCAAACGCCTTAACCACTAAGCCATCTCTCCAGCCCGTGACAGCTTCTTTTCAACCTCATGTGTGCCTGGTGTGTGTGCTGCTCCAACACACTCGTACAGTGACTGGATGTGCAAGACTGCTTCTCACACCAAACACTTCACCCAGTAGCATACTAAACACTAAAGGATGAGTGGATGAAATAAATACCCAGATAATTCCAGGGTTGTGGAGATGTTTCACAGTTAAGAAATTGGTTAGGCCAGATGTGGTGACACACACCTTTAATCGCATCACTCAAGAGGCAGAGATAAGAGGATAGCTGTGAGTTCGAAGCCACCCTGAGACGACATAGTGAATTCCAGGTGAGCCTGGGCTAGACTGAGACACTATCTTGGGGGAAAAAAAGTGCTTGTTTGCAAAGTCTGATGACCCAGATTCAATTCCCCAGCACCCAATGCAGAGTGACACATGCCCTGTGATCACAACATGCCTACAACAATGGAGGGTGGAACGAGAAAACTGAAGGTCTTTTGCCCTCTAGCAATTTGTTTGCAGTGGCAAGAGACCCTGTCTCAACAAAGGGGGAACACAAACACCTCAAAGTTGTCTTCTGACCTCCATTTACACCCACCATGGCACATGCACCCACATACACACACATATGCACAAATAAATAAATAAAAATTTAAAAATAGATGTTCAGGGGTACTGAGAGACAACAGAAGAAAATAAAAACAAAAGTTAAACTGACCTCATTCCTTGGTCAGCAAGATACAGGACAGCAGATCTGTCGTTTTCCTCTAATAACTAACATAGATGGGATGGAGGAGGGTGTAGAGAAGTACATGATTAAGTGAGAAAAATCAGAAAACTGAAAAGGAAGATCAAAGATAAAAAATGAAGCTGGACACATGGCTTAGGTGATAAGATGCTTGTCTGCAAAGCCTAATGACACATGTTCAATTGTCCAGGTCCCACGTAAGCCAGACACACAGTGATGTAAGCACACAAGGTCACACATGCACACAAAGGGGCACACACGTCTGGAGTTCGATTGCAGTGGCTGGATGCCCTGGTGTGCCAATTTTCTCTCACTCTCTTACATTTAAAAAACCAAAAAAAAAAAAAAAAAAAGCAGCCGGGCATGGTGGCGCGCGCCTTTAATCCCAGCACTCGGGAGGCAGAGGTAGGAGGATTGCCATGAGTTCGAGGCCACCCTGAGACTCCTTAGTGAATTCCAGGTCAGCCTGGGCTAGAGTGAGACCCTACCTTGAAAAATCAAAAAACAAACAAACAAAAAAAAAAAAGCCACTGATAGATAAACTAAACCTCCAGCCTTTTCTTCTCTAGAAGGAGCCTGGACAAGAAGAAATGCTGAGGTTAAGACAGAATGGTGCTACATTGTACAGCGGCAAGGCTATCACTGGAAGTCCTTTTAAATCCTTCATAGGCCTCAAAGAGAAAGATCCTGTGAGACTGGTGTTTGGCACTTAGGAGACTCTGTGACTTGGCAGCCAGTGGCTTTCTGGGTGAGGAATGACAAAGAAGTGAGGCGTGCAAGCGGTGTACACGTGAAAGGCATTAGTGAAGAGGCTGGGGATCAGGGCAGAGGTGACTGTCTTCTCAAGAGAGTCCAGGAGGTTGGAATGGAAGGAGTCCCTCTCCACCCCACCCCCGTAGTGAGGATCAGGTTACAGAACCAAAAGAGAATACTTCTGGCTGCATGGGCCGGGAATCGAACCCGGGCCTCCCGCGTGGCAGGCGAGAATTCTACCACTGAACCACCCATGCGTCCGCGTTGGAGGGGCTTTCTAGCAGTCCCGGGACCTTTCTGGTGTAAACATTGTCGGGGCTTATCGGAGCAGGGAGCTCTAGAGCTACCAGCAAAAGCCTGCACGTGTGCGCGCGCGCGCCCGACCTGGCCAGCGCCCCAATTCCACTGTGGACCGGCTGCGCCCGTTTCAGCGGCCCGCGCTCCAGTGCGCGGCTGCCGCGACGCACGTCTCCACCATGGGCGGCGAGCCGGGCGCTGGGGAGGTTTGGCACCGCCGGCGGAGCCAGCCACTCCGGGCTCGGGGCTGCGCGGTGGGCGCTGGGGGTTCCCCGAGGCTCCGGGATCCTGGGCTTCAACGATGCTCGCGGAACGAGGCGGGCGCAAGGCTCCCTCGGTCCCTGGGAGCAGGGCTGTGAGCTGCTGGGCAGGCCAGTGTGGGCAGGGAACGGTCCCTCCAAAAGAAGACCAAGGATCACAGTCTAGAAAGAAGGGGAACTGGAGGAAATGGGCTGGGCCTGCAGAGCTGAGGGGTGGGTGAACTTGGTCAGTGTGGGGTGACGCTGTGGTCGCAGTTTGCCGCTGGAGGGTGGGCAGCTCGCTGCCAAGGCCTTGGCAAGCGCCCGCTCCCTCTCACTCACCTTCTGCCTTCCGAAGCAGAAGAGCAAAGGTCTAAGCCGGGCACAAGAGCAGAGTACGCCTGTCTGTCTGCCTGCCTGCCTGCTTGTCTGTCTGGAGGGTGGTGGGAGACTATCCACATGGAGTGGGGGAGGGGACGATGGGAAGCTAGGGACCACGGAGGACCAAGGAGGAGTGGAGCAGAAAGGTGGAGGGGCCGTGGAGGTGTCATTACAAATTGCTGAAGCTTCAAGGTAAAATAAAAGGTAAGGTGATTGGGATGACTCAGGAGGCACCATGGTGCTGAGAAGTGACAGAGGGGTGCTCAGCACTGAAATATCTCTACCACATCTTCCCAGGCCCAGGGTCCATTGCGGAAGAGGTGGCAGAAAGAATGTAAGAACCAAGGAAAGGGTAGGACTCCTTACAATGCACTCTTCCAGACACAAAATGGCCTGGATACCCATGACCTCACAGTGCCTGACACTACCTACACAAGACCATCATAATAGGAGGAAAAGATGATGACATCAAAATAAAAGAGAGAAGCCAGGTGTGGTGGTGCACACCTTTAATCCCAGCACTCACTCGGGAGGCAGAGGTAGGAGGACTGCTGTGAGTTCAAGGCCACCCTGAGACTCCATAGTGAATTCCAGGTCAGCCTGAGCTACAGTGAGACCCTACCTCGAAAAAACAAACAAACAAAAGAAAAGGGTAAGCTAAGATGATGTGAGAGAGAGGCTGTGGCATGTCCCACAGGTCGGTAATGAGTGCAAGGCCAGTAGGTGGGCAGCAAGAGTTAAGGTGTTGTGGGATATCCTTGTTTAAGGTGCATGAAGGCAGCCTGAGACAGGAGAGTGACCAGAACACTAGGCCAGAAGAGACCCCACATGTGGAGGGTTGGATTGGGTGAGCATCCTCAATCTCTGGGGCCAACACATGAACTTGTCAGAAGTAAGATCTGAACCCACACCTCCAAGGGAGACTGTAAGACCTTATTCCAGCGCCTTAGCCCTCTTAGTCACCCTGAGTACACAGTAGCTTTGACTGGGAAGAGAAGCAGCCACCTGTACCTTACCTTGATTTCAGTGCTTTCTCTCTGGATAGTGTAGCACTCAGGAGACAGGGGTAGGAGGATCGCCATGAGTTCAAAGCCGCCCTGAGACTACATAGTAAATTCCAGAGTAAAACCCCACCTTAAAAAAATCCATCAAATAGATAAATAAAATTTTTGTAAAATGAAAAATTTTTTTAAATTTTTTTCTTATTTATTTGAGAGCAACAGACACAGAGAGAAAGACAGACAGAGGGAGAGAGAGAGAATGGGCGCGCCAGGGCTTCCAGCCTCTGCAAACGAACTCCAGATGTGTGCGCCCCCTTGTGCATCTGGCTAACGTGGAACCTGGGGAACAGAGCCTCGAACCGGGGTCCTTAGGCTTCACAGGCAAGCGCTTAACCGCTAAGCCATCTCTCCAGCCCTGAAAAATATTTTTAAAAGGATAAAAAATAAAAATATTTTAAAAGGCTGGAGAGATGGCTCAGGAGTTAAGGCACTTGCCTGCAAAACCCAGTGACCCAAGTTCAGTTCCCCAATACCCACATAAAGTCAGATGCACAAAATGACATGTGTATCCATAGTGTGTCTGCCATGGCTAGAGGCCCTGGCGTGCCCATTCTCTGTCTCTCTACTTACAAATAAATAAATAAAAATAGGGCTGGTGGCCAGGCGTGGTGGCGCACGCCTTTAATCCCAGCACTCGGGAGGCAGAGGTAGGAGGATCGCCATGAATTCAAGGCCACCCTGAGACTCCTTAGTGAATTCCAGGTCAGCCTGGACCAGAATGAGACCCTACCTCGAAAAAACAAAAAAAAAAAAATAGGGCTGGAGAGATGGGTTGGCGGTTAAGGCACTTACTGCAAAGCCAAAGGACCCAGGTTCCATTGCCCAGGACCCAAGTAAGCCAGATGCACAAGGTCACGCATGCGACTGGAGTTCGTTTGCAGTGGCTGGAGGCCCTGGCGTGCCCATTCTATCTGCCTGCCTGCCCCTCTCGCTCTCTCTCTCAAATAAATAAAAAATATATTTTAAAGCTGAAAAAATGGATTAGTGGTTAAGGCACTTGCCTACAAAGCCAAAGGACCCCGTTCGATCGTCCAGGACCCACATAAGCCAGATACACAAGGGGGCCCATGCATCTGGAGTTCGTTTGTAGTGGCTGGAGGCCCTGGTGCGCCTATTCTCTCCCTCTCTCTCTGACTCTTTCTCTCAAATAAATAAATAAATAAAATTTTAAAAGTTTTTTTAATGTTTTACCAGCTGCTTTCAGGTTCTCTTGCCTAGTCAATATGTCACTTAGGACCACAGGACTTGAGATGTAACTCAATTGATAGAATGCTTTCCTACCATGCACAAAGCCCAGGGTTCGATCCCCAGTACCATATCTATAAAAAGGAAGAAAGTGAGTTAGGAACACATGCGTGCGTGCATATGTCTAAGGACCTGCCATGATCCGGCTGCCTTTCTCCTACCCAAGATTTGTCAGTAAGGCAAAGTGTGGAAATCAGACAGGGCTAAAGAGAAAACTGCAACCTGCTCCCTGCAGCTGCTCTGGGAAGCCTCAACGGGCAGGGGTGCACTCACTGGAAGCAAGGCTCCCCAAGATCTAAAGCGGCTGTGAAACACTGCATCACCTTCCCTAGGACAGAGTCCTGCCTCTGGCTGTCACCCCCACTAGTGACCGGGGCTGCTCTGTAAACCATCCCTACGTCCTGGCAGCTCAAGGTCCTCCCCCGCAGCTTGCTCCACTCCTGCATGCATTTGTGAATAGTAACTAGAACAAAGGCGACCCCTCACTTCCTGCTTCTTATGTTTCTAAAGCGTCCTCATTTCCTGATGCTTGAACATGCCCAAAAGCAGGCGGTGAGTGACCCACTCCACAGGCAGAGGTAAGAAAGGGCTGGTTCTGCCTCCAGGTCCCTTCCTGGCCTTCCCCAGTAACCAAGTGATAACCCCACTCTCCAGTGAACACACTCAGGCCTTTGGCTAGTGAGCTCTATCCTAGCTTATTAAAAAGGCCTGCCTAAACCGGGCGTGGTGGCGCACGCCTTTAGCCCCAGCACTTGGGAGGCAGAGGTAGGAGGATCACCATGAGTTCAAGGCCACCCTGAGACTGCATAATTAATTCCAGGTCAGCCTGAACTACAGTGAAACCCTACCTTGAAAAACCAAAAACAAAACAAAAGGCCTAGGGCTAGAGAGATGGCTTAGAGGTTAAGGGGCGTGCTTGCAAAGCCTAAGGACTCAGGTTCCATTCTCCAGGTCCCATGTAAGCCAGATGTGCATGCATTTGGAGTTCGGCTGTAGTGGCTATAAGCCCTGGAGCACCCATTCTCACTCTCTCTGGCTCTCTCTCTCTAATAAATAAATAAATCAGGGAAAAAAAGCCTGCCTATAGGTGTCTCCCATGTTTCCTTCCACCTGGCTAAGCCCTGTGATGGTGTTTATGCCAAAAAAAAAAAGTAAATAAAAGTTTTAAAAAACAGCTCTCCCCTCAAAGGTAATAAGATTATTCTCAGGCTGGAGAGATGGCTTAGCGGTTAAGTGCTTGCCTGTGAAGCCTAAGGACCCCGGTTTGACGCTTGATTCCCCACGACCCACGTTAGCCAGATGCACAAGGGGGCGAACATGTCTGGACTTTGTTTGCAGGGGCTGGAAGCCCTGGCACTCCCATTCTCTCTGTCTGTCGCTCTCAAATAAATAAATAAAAATAAATTTAAAAAAAGATTAGTCTCAATCGTTTTTCTGGAGCCAAACATGAGTGATGATGGCCCCAGAACACAGGCTTAGGTTACCCCAAATATCAAGTTCCAAAATGGTAAATTCACCAAGTTTTTTTTTTCAAGGTATGGTTTCACTCTAGCCCAGGCTGACCTGGAATTCACTCCGTAGTCTCAGGGTGCCCTTGAACTCATGGCAATCCTCCTACCTCTGCCTACTGAGTGCTGGGATTAAAGGCATGCGTACCACCATGCCCAGCAAATTCACCAAGTTTTTATAGTAGCAGAACAGAGAAAGTCATGAACCAAAATACTTTTCAAATACATTGGTGGGTAGATTACAGCAAACCAGGAAGTCCTGCTACAGGCCTCCGATGCTGCACTCAGCCTTTGGTCTGGTGGAAGCTAGCAGGTCTGTTCATACACGCCGAAGGATTTACCTAAGAGTCACAGGATGTCACACACAGAGGTGGACAATCAGGGGCTATTCAAGGGGTCCATTTGGCTCTGGACCTGCCACATTGTTACTCCCAGAGACACTGAAGTTCTCATCAGTCAGTCACTCAGCCTTTGGAGTACTTTCAGGGGAGGTGTGCTTCATTCTGGGAACTTGGGTTTGCAGGGCCCACCGCCCAACATGCAGAGCCTCCCACTGGCACTAATGGTCAAAGGTTCGCAGCCCTTACTTCCTTTGTTTCCCAGAGTACTTTTCTTTTTTAAGGTAGGGTCTCACTCTAGCCCAGGCTTACCTGAAATCCACTATGTAGTCTTGGGCTAGCCTCAAACTCACAGGTACCCTGCTACCTCTGCTTCCTGAATGCTGTGATCAGAGGCGTGTGCCACCACACCTAGTTTGTTGTGGATCTTTTATTCCTAGTTTTTTTTTTTTTTTTTTTTCGAGGTAGGGTCTCAGTCTGGTCCAGGCTGACCTGGAATTAACTCTGTCATCTCAGGGTGGCCTTGAACTCATGGCGATCCTCCTACCTCTGCCTCCCAAGTGCTGGGATTAAAGGCATGCGCCACCACGCCCGGCTGTTGTGGATCTTTTAAAGCAGTCATTACAGAATAGAGAAGGACTTGCTCCATCATTCATGACACACCCAATGTTCTGCATATTCTTCCTTCAGCTTTCTAGGCCTTAGAAATCTCCCCTGCACCACCTTTAATCCCAGCATTTGGGAAGCAGAGGTAGGCAGACTGCCAAGAGCTTGAGGCCATCCTGAGACTACTTAGTGAATTCCAGGTCAGCCTGGGTTAAAGTAAAACTCTACCTAGAAAAAAACAAAAAATAAAAAAATAAAAGAAAGAAATCTCCCCTTATCTAGTCAGTTCTAGCTTTCCTTAAAAAAAAAAAAGAAAGAAAGAAAAGAAAAGAAAGAAAGAAAGAAAGAAATTTTTATTTATTTATGTAAGAGAAAATGAGAAAGAAGCAGAGGGAGAGAATGAACATACCAGGGCCTCAAGCCCCTGCAAATGAACTCCAGATGCACCACCCAGTGCATCTGACTTTCTGTGGGTACTGGGTATAGAACCTGGGTCCTTTAGCTTTGCAGGCAAGCACCTAAACCACTAAGCCATCTCTCCAGTCCTTTAAAAAACAAACAAACAAAAAAAAAACACGTTTATTTATTTGAGAGAGGAGAAAGGCACACACAGAGAGAGAGAGAGAGAGAGAGAGAGAGAGAGAGAGAGAGAGAGAGAGAGAATGGGCACACCAGGGCCTCTAGCCACTGCAAACTAACTCCAGACACATGCACCACCTAGGGTATCTGACTTATGTGGGTACTGGGGAATCAAGAATCAAACCTGGGTCCTTTGGCTTCACAAGCAAGTGACTTAACTGCTAAACCATCTCTCTAGCCCTAGCTTTCCTTCAAAAGTGAGGGAGGGCAGAGCTGGGCGTGGTGGCACATGCCTTTAATCCCAGTACTCAGGAGGCAGAGATAGGAGGATCGCCATGAGGTTGAGGCCACCCTGAGACTACTTAGTGAATTCCAGGTCAGCCGGGGCTAGAGTGAAACTCTACCTGGAAAAACCAGAAAAAAAAATAGAGTTGGGTATGGTAGCACACGCCTTTAATCCTAGGAGTCCACTCAGAGGTAGGAGGATCACCTTGAGTTCAAGGCCACCATGAGACTACATAGTGAATTCCAGGTCAGCCTGTGCTACAACGAGACCCTACCTCAAAAAAAAAAAAAAAAAAAAAAAAAGTGTATGTGCATGTTCATGTGTGTGTAGGTATTGTGTGAACTTTATTTATTTGAAAGAGAGACAGACAGACAGACAGACAGACAGAAAAGGAGTACGTATGGCACATCAGGGCTCTTGCCTCTGCAAACAACCTCCAGATGCATATGCCACTTTGTGCATCTGGCTTTATGTGGGTACTGGCAATCAAATCTGATCCATCAAGTTTTGCAAACAAGCACCCTTAACTGAGGAGCCATCTTCTAGCCCCATATTTTTTTCTGAGATCTGAACCAACACTTTCACCCCAGATAAGGCACCAATGGCAAAAACAGACATCATTCTACCCAAATGTAGCTTGGGGAACCATGAGCTCAACTGGGGTTGTTTACAGGAGCATGAACAACTTATGGACAGCTATTACACGGAAGAAAATGTCCCCCCATTTTAGGATCTATTAACCACTTATATATCTTAAGGGAAAGGTGGGGCATCATGGTCCCCCTGCCCCAGAAACCATCAATTGAGTGTGACACTGTAAGCCCCTCCTTCCCTATAACAGAAGGCTAAGGGCCGACAGGGCAGGTCTGGTGCAGGAAATGGCAGCTGCTGAGCTCAGGACAGAAATGGCCACACCACGCTTGAAGGACAGCAGTCCACAATAGGACAAGAGAGCACATGCTTGTGAAGGCCAGATGACATCCTTGGGCATCATCCTCGGGAAAGCCATCCACCTTCTTTAGACCGTGTTTCATTGGTCTGGAGCTCACCAGTTACCCAGCAAACCCTAGGGGTCCACCTGTCTCTGCCTCCCAGTGCTGGGATCTACAAGCATGTGCCACCATGCCTAGCCTTTTACCTGCATTCTGGGGATTGAAATCAGCTCCCCATGCGTGCCACACAAACACTTTACTACCTCCCAAGCCAGTTTTGGTGGTATCCTTTTGAGGTGGGGTCTCGCCCAGGCTGACCTGGAATTCACGCTATAGTCCCAGGCTGGCCTTGAACTCACAGTAATTCTCCTACCTCTGCCTCCCCAGTGCTGGGATTAAAGGCGTGCGCCACCATGCCTGGCTCCAAAGCTAGTTTTGTACTCTTGCCTGCAGCACCCATTGTGGTCAGAAGAAAAGAGGGATTACCCCTTTCTAGTGAGAATGTAGCCACTGCAGAGCAACTTCCGTCGCAAGCCCCGAGCAATCAGTCTTACTTTTCAGGCTTCCCTGCCAGCTGCCACGCGGGAAAATACGAGCAAGCAGAGCCCCAGCACCGATGCCTCCTCACTGAGCCCGCAACTTCTGCGGCACGCCGGGCACCGGATGAACGCCTGCTGGCAGTGCATGCCGCTTAGAAACCACCCTGCAGGAGCTGGCGAGCCGCGAGCCTGGCTGGCAGTGCGGGCCGAGGCCTCTGCTTCTAAGAGATCCCAGGCAAGGCCACCCTGACCGCAGTAGTGAGGCTCTGTGAGCAGCATTGTCAGAGTCAAAGCCTGGGCACTGGCAGCCGTGACAAGCTAGGCACAGCCATCCCACCAGCAATAAGCCAATTAAACAGAGCAGTAATTGTGTACTGGTGTGAGCCTTGGGTTTACATAACGGGCCAGGAGGAACGTACAACTGAGCCATCCTGCTCCAAGGCGTGGTCCTGCCCATCACTGTCTCAGCTCAAGTCTGGCCTGCTAGGTGCTTTGACAAGTTGCCTGCATGATGTGAAGTGACTTTGCAGGAGACAAGCTCCCCCTCAGGCATCAAGGTTCAGGTTTTTCCTTCTCCTGGACTGAGACTAGGGGGGAAAGCCAATTCCATGGGGATGCTGTTTCAATAGTCTGACAGCCAAGCGGAGAAGCACAGGTGTCTCTGGAACATCTGCGCATCAGCGGTGGTCACAACTTCATCTTGTTCCACACCTGTGTCTGTCACTGGTCCAGAAGGACAGAGACAACCTGTCCCCGGCGGAGATGATTGCTGCCCTCCTGCAAGTCACTGGGTGTCAGAAAAGGCCCACATTTTACATCTCTGTGCGCAGTCAGCCTTCTATGTTATACATGATCCATCATTTCCTCTCCACTCTACACAGTGTCACTTCATGCTTCCTCCTTTCCACACTCTCTTTCTCTCTCTCTTTTGCCCTGTCAGCTAACGCCCCCATGTATCAGGAATCTCCCCAGAAACATCAACAGATAGTTAGATAGATGGGAGGTGTGCTTCAATTTAAGGATTGGCTCATAACATTTGGGGGATCTGCAAGGCCAAAATATGCAGTAGTCTGGAAACCCCAGGAAGACATAGGCTGTGGCTTGAGCTCCAAAGTGGGTTACAGACAGGATCCCTTTTTTCTCTACAGACCTGTGTTTAATCTTGGCCGTCAGCTGACTGCCTGGTCCACCCACATCACAGGAAGTAATCTGCTTTGTTCAAAGTCTGTGCCTTAGGCCTGGAGCTGTGTTGCAGTGGTAGAGCAACTGCTTAGGTGCATGAGACCCTGGGTTCAAATATCTTAGCCCTACAAAAAAAAAATTAAAGATGTCAGGTGTGGTGGCACACACCTTTAATCCCAGCACTTGGGGGGCAGAGGAAAGAGGATCATCGCCGTGAGTTTGAGGCCACCCTGAATTCCAGGTCAGCCTGGGCTAGAGCGAGACTCTACCTTGAAATAAATAAATAAATAAATAAATAAAAACAAGAAATTGTTTACAGAGCCTTGACACTAAATGGGACTTCTAACATGCCCTCCAAGTCTCAGGGAATATTGTGGAACAAGGGGCCAGAAAGAATGTAAGAGCCACAGCAGGGAAGGTGTACTCTGAGACATTGACCCCCCCACAGAGACTGACTGTGTGCATTCATGACTCCACAGTGGTTACCAATAACCCCACAGAGAAGGGCTCTCAGTGGAATGGGGACAGAGGAGAGGGGACATGAAGAATATAACTAGAGGGGAATATTACCAACTTACAATATGTTCATGTATTAAAATTCTCAATTAAAAAAATTAAAGTTAGAAATGTTTACAGATTTAAATGGTAAACACATATAATAAAATACCTTCGCTATCCAGACAAGTGTTTAATCAAAAGCAGGGTCTCACAGCCTACCCAGGTTAATACAGGGTCTGCTTCTTGTTTTCTCGGTGTTGGTGCAATTTGAAGCCTGGAACTGATTCTCTCTGCAGGATACCTGCTGACCTCGGAGCGTTCCCTGCTCCTCCTTGTGGCCTCTCCCCTCGGGCCTCCCAGGCCAAGCATTTTAATTTCTTCCATCTTTCAGATGAGGCGCAGGCCCACTCTCATTTCTTCCCGAGGGCTGGCTCTCTTCCCGGCCACCTGCCCTCCTCTCTCAGGACACACGCATCCCAGACACCCCCTGGCCTTTGCTTTGTGCAGTGTTTGAGCTGTGTTCTCTGCTCAACTCCAAAGAGGCATTCACTCCTGTCCTTAGTGCCTCCTCCTTCCAAGAAAGGCAGAGTCCCATCTCCCTCTGCTTCTAGGGGACAGACCCCTTCTTCTCTGTCCCTCCCCAGCCCTGGCTGCGTGTGCATTCCTGCTGCCATATTTCTGCTTCCAGCCACAGCTCCTTCCTGTTCTCCCAGGAGGTGCCAACGCCTTGACAACCGCACAGTTGCAGACCAGCACGTGGGGTTGGGGAGACGGCTCAAGGGGTGAAAGTGTGACAACCTGAGTTCAGATCCCCGAAATCCACATAAAGCTGGGTGCAGCAGCATGCACCCGCGATCCCAGTGTACCCTCCACCCCCCGCAAGATGGGAGACCTAAATAGGAGACTCCCTAGAAGCCTGTAGGCTAGCCTGGTGTAACCAGCTGTGAACAAGAGACCCTGCCTCAAACAAGGTGAAAGGTGGGGTCTGACACCTCATGTTGTCCTCTGATTTCCATGCATGCACCCACATTCACATGCACACATTAAAAAAAAAAAAAAAAAAAAAAAAAACAGCAAATAGCCTGGGAGATGGCATGAGGACCAGGGTTCAGATCCCTTGGACAGGGTGAATAGCTGCATTGGTGAGCTCTGGGTTCAAGTGTAAGAGCCTGGATGTAGCCTACCTACACGCACATCCCAGTAAGTCTCCAGAAACCAGCTTCTCCACACTCCCAGGCTCTAGGGACCTCTTCTTCCCTCCCTGCGCCACCCCCACCACAGACAACCACTTGGGTCCCCAGCTCAGGCAGCTGTCGTTCATTTCCCCTCCGCAGCACAGCGTGTGACTGTGAAGTCACGGCTCTGCTTTCCTTGGAAGTCTGAATCGAGCATCTGTTCACCAGCTGACTCCAGGAAGGAGCAGAAGTGTCTAACAGGACCCCTTGCTTCTTCTGTCCTGCCAATCTGTTTGACTCAGTGACCTTGGAAAAGTAAAAATGTCACTGGCCATGCTTACTTGGAACCCCCAGAGTGTAAAGTGTAGAAACCAATGGAACAGAAAAGCTCCTAGGATTAAACTCACACATTTAGCAAACATGCCCACAGCATCCTTTGGAGAGAGGACAGCTTCAACAAGTGGTGCTGGGAAACTGGATGTTGTAAAGTTTCCAGGAAAAGAGAGAGAGAGAGAGAGAGAGAGAGAGAGAGAGAGAGAGAGAGAGAGAGAGAGCTATGTTAAAGATTCTACACGACTGACTAATTAGACCTTTCTGGTTGTGAAGAATTGGAATGTTGCAATCCAAGAGCCAAGTTATCTTGGGCTAACTTTAGCCCCCTTAATTCCTTGCTTACTTGTGTGTCTGGCCTCTTATCCCTATGAGACTACATAAAACCTTTCGGGTCCCGTGGCGCTGGACTCCGCTAACAAGGAGGTGTCACGGGGTCGCTCCTCGGGGCCTCCATCCCGGTGGCCTCCGCTCCCCTCTCGGTCCGCACATCCGCCATGAGGAAGAATGCGAAGTTTTTCAACCAGACCTTGGCTGAGTGGAAGCTCTTTCTCTGCAACCTGACCACCCTACAGTTCCTGGGGTGCATGGCCAAGGGCCGGGCTTTGATCTTGCTCTTCTACCGAGTTTTCTGTGGGTTCCTGGCCGCACTCTTCCACACTCACAAGGTGGGCTAGGCTTCAGACTCTGAGCCATGAGCTTCCAGGACATCGTGACCGATTCCCAGTCCGGGACCGACTGTCTTTCCAAAACCACTGCCTGCATTGGAATATACATTTAGTGAGTCTGACCAAAATCCCTATAAATTCCTGACCTTCAGAAGCTTCTGAAGCCATATTCTTTAGGGAAACAGAAGAAACAGAAGAATCTCACCAACTGTCCTGATGGAGCACTATTTGAACAGAAGGGTCCAGTTTATACTGCTTGTCAGTTTCCTGTTTTCTTGCTTCAAGAATGCAGTGGTGTGAGTGATCCTGATTTTGGCTATTCCAAAGGACAATCTCGTTTTCTTGTGAAAGTGAACAGAATAATCAGATTAAAGCCTGAAGGAAATCCAGTGATAGATTGTTCGTCAAAGGATCAAAGCATAGCAAATGTATCCTAATAATGGAATTATAGACAAAGTATTTTCCATATTATGGGGGAAAGAAACTACACATTGGGTATCGACAACCCTTAGCTGCTGTCCAGGTCATGTTTAGATCTAACAATCCCAAGTGCACAAAACTGAAGGAACAAGCAACCTGAAAAACAAGGATGGACCATGACAAGTTTCGGGAAAAGTTGTGTTCAATCACAGCACGTGCCTCGTCCGAGCGGGTGTCTCCACAGAATAAATGTGTGCTGTCTGTCTGCATTTGCGTCAGCTGGACCTGCCATTCTAGGAGGTAGTGGTGTGGTACATGATACTGGGTGACATCGTAACATGCTTCCAGATCAGTGTCCAGTGTCCTCTGAAGTAACTGCCTCTTGCCTCTGCTGCCCTTTGAACCACTGGACAGTTGCCAGAAAGGGACCAGTGAACACCCGATTCCTAACACAAGAATGGGGGGGGGGTGTCTCGTCCTGTTTATGTGGTTTAATTGCCAAGTGTCTCAAGCTTCATGTGCTGAGTTGTGTAAATATTTTATGGTTTCAACACTGGTAATTGTCATATTTTGATGCCAACAAAGTCGTCAGGATAAAATGGTACCTTGCCAACATCAAGTGACTATAGCTGCAAGAAATGTGTGTGGAGTTCTATGTAAGGAAGGAAAAAAATAAATAAAAGTGGATCTGAAAGTATTATCTTGGATTTTTTTTTTTTTTTGTAAAATTCTTTACATCTGGGTTAACCCATGGACTCTTTGATTAAGAGCACAAACTTTTTGTTGTAAAACATGTTTAAAAAAAAAAAAACTAATGAGATTATTCTTAGTGCTGGGACTAAGTCTCTTAAATTAGTGTATTTTAGACTAGATGAAACATCATTTTTAGATTGGCCAAGATGGATATGCATCAAGAAAGGCAGGCAGGCAGAGAGAGAGAGAGAGGGAGGGAGAGAGAGAGAATGGGCACACCAGGGTTTCCAGGCACTGCAAATGAACTCCAGATGCGTGCGCCCCCTTGTGCATCTAGCTAACGTGGGTCCTGGGGAATCGAGCCTCGAACCGGGGTCCACAGGCTTCACCGGCAAGCGCTTAACCACTAAGCCATCTCTCCTGCCTGCATCACATTTTTCATGAAATTAAATTCATAAGACTGAAATTGTATAATAGCTTGTGAAATATCTTGTTACTGCTTTTATTTAGCCGACCATGGACTCTAATAAAATAAAATAATAAAATTGTGAACTATAAAAAAAAAATAACCTTTTGGGACATATTAACCTAACACAGCTTCCTTCCACCAAGCCCAAATCTAAGAACACAGGCAGCGTCTGAAACCTATATAAGAGATTTCTCCACTTTGCTGCTCTCTGATTACCTGGTACTCCCACCAACATATTGCCTTGGTTTGTGACTTTCTTTTGCTCTATAACTACACAAGGGCTGGAGAGATGGCTTAGCAGTTAAGGCAATTGCCTGCAAAGCCAAAGAACTGTGGTTCTACTCCCCAGCACCCCTGTAAGCCAGATGCAAAGGTGGGTTATGGAATTCTCTTGCAGCGGCTTGAAGGCCCTGGCAAGCCCATCCTCTCTGTGTCTCTCTCTCTTTCTCATAAATAAATATCATATCGGGAGGCAGAGGTAGGAGGATCGCCATGAGTTCAAGGCCACCCTGAGACTACATAGTGAAACCCTACCACCCCCACCCCCCAAAAATATATGTATGTGTGTGGGGGGGGTTGTTGTTTGGCTTTTGGTGGTAGGGTCTTGCTCTAGCCCAGGCTGACCTAGAATTCACTATGTAGTCTCAAGCTGGCCTTGAACTCACAGTGATTCTTCTACCTCTGCCTCCTGAGTGCCTGAATGACAGGATTAAAGGCATGTGCCACTACACCTGACAGAACATGATAATTTAAAATATATATTTATTTGCAAACAGAGAAAGAGAAGGAATGGATACGACAGGGACTCCTGCCACTGCAAACGAACTCCAGATACACGGGCCACCTTGTGCATCTGGATTTACATGGGTATCGGGGAATCGAACCAGGGCCTTCAGGCTTTGCAAGTATTTTTTTAATCACAGCCATTTCTCCAGCCCTGGAACATGTTAGTTGAGGCAATCACAGTCTGTGTTCCTGAGCTATAGTCATTCACTTTGGCTTCAGAATAAACTATCTCTTATTCCCTTTGAGGCGAGAGCCTTGTTTTCACATTGACTATACCCACATGCAGAATGCTGAAACTTGACCCCTCTCTGCCACCTTCAACAAAAATCAATCCCAGCTCCTGGGAGGCAGAGGCAGGAGGATCACTGTAAATTCGAGACCTGCCTGGGACAACAGAATGAGTTCTGGGTCACTGGGCTAGACCCTAACTTGAATACCTCCCTCCAAAAAAAAAAAAAAAATCAAAGTGGATCAGAGACATAAATATAAGACCTGAAACTACTAGAGGAAAACAAGAAGAAATGCTTCAAGGATTGTCATAAGGCCTGGTTTCCTGGACAGGACCTGAAAACACAGGAAACAGAAGCAGATGTCAGGTGGGATTATATCAAATCTAACAACTTCTACACGGCAAAGAAGAAACAGCCCACAGTCAGGAAAAACACTCACTCACTATTCATCTGACAGAGGGTTCATTCTAGACCATTTAAAGAACTCAAAAGAACAGGAAGCTGGAGATGGCCTAGCAGTTAAGGTGCTTGCCAAAGACCCCAGGTTCAATTCCCCAGTACCCACATAAAGCCAGATGCACAAGGTGGAGTATGCATCTGGAGTTTGTGTGCAGTGTCTAGAGGCCCTGGCAGCCCCCCAACCCTCACTCTAGCTTTAAGCTGACCTGGAATTCACTGTGTAGTCACAGGGTGACCTCGAACTCACAGCAATCCTCCCACCTCTGCCTCCCGAGTGCTGGGATTAAAGGCGTGTGCCACCACTCCTGGCTCTACCTTATTCTTTTTTTTTTTTTTTTTTTTTTTTTTTTTTAATTTGAGAGCAACAGACATAGAGAGAAAGACAGATAGAGGGAGAGAGAGAATGGGCACGCCAGGGGTTCCAGCCTCTGCAAACGAACTCCAGACGCATGCGCCCCCTTGTACATCTGGCTAACGTGGGACCTGGAGAACCGAGCCTTGAACCGGGGTCATTAGGCTTCACAGGCAAGCGCTTAACCGCTAAGCCATCTCTCCAGCCCTACCTTATTCTTTAATACAGGATCTCCCATCAAACCTAGAGTTCATTAATTGGACTAGGCTAGGTAGCCAATAACCCACAGAGATTGCATATCCCTACCTCCCTAGCACTGGGATTATAGGCAAGTCACCACGACAGGCATTATACATGTGTGCTGGGGATCTGAACTCAAACTCTTAAGTTTATGCAGCAAGCACTCTACCCACTGTCCAGACCCCAAAATAAACTTATACTCTGGTGGCAGTAATGAAATTTAAATAGACACTACAGAGAACAGTAATCAACAGTCCTCATAAAACTAAAAATAGAACTACGATACACATGATGAACTATCCCACACCTGGGTACATACCTGAATGCTCAGTCACACTACAAAAATATCTGTATCTCCACATTCACCTCTGCACTACTCACAATAGCCAGATCTAAGATCAGCTTAGATGCTACCAACAGATGAATAAAGATGTGGTATTCACAAAATGTAGCTATATAAAAATAAATCCTGTCATGCATAGCAAAATGGACAGAGAAGCCAGGTATGGTAGTTCATACCTTCAATCCGAGCACTTGGGAGGCAGAGGTAGGAGAAGCACTGCATTTGAGGCCAGCCTGAGGCTACATAGTGAATTCCAGTCTCAGATAGCATGAGACCCTACCTTGAAAACAAACAGACAAAAATGGACAGAGGGGCTGGAGAGATGGCTTAGCGGTTAAGCGCTTGCCTGTGAAGCCTAAGGACCCCGGTTCGAGGCTCGGTTCCCCAGGTCCCACGTTAGCCAGATGCACAAGGGGGCACACGCATCTGGAGTTCGTTTGCAGAGGCTGGAAGCCCTGGCGCGCCCATTCTCTCTCTCTTCCTCTATCTGTCTTTCTCTCTGTGTCTGTCGCTCTCAAATAAATAAAATTATTTTTTTAAAAAAAATGGACAGAGAATAGCCAGGTGTGGTGGCACATGCCTTTAATCCCAGCACTTGGGAGGCAGAGGTAGGAGGATCGTCATGAGTTCAAGGCCACGCTGAGACCATATAGTGAGTTCCAGGTCAGCTTGGACTATAGTGAGACTCTACCTTGGGGTGCGGGGGAAACAAAAGGACAAAGGAGAGGACATCATGTTAAGTGAAATAAGTCAGCACAGAAAGACAAATACTGTGTGTTCTTTCATATGTGTACAGTTAAAAAAAAGAAAAGGCCAATCTGGGGCTAGGCAATTGCTCAGTAGTTAAAGACACTCACTTTCAAAGGCTGCTGGCCTGAGGTTCAATTCCCCTGTATAGAAAGAGAGAAAAAGCTGGACGTGGTGACATACACCTTTAATCCTAGCACTTGGGAGGCAAAGGTTAGTGGATCATAGTGAGTTCAAGGCCAGCCTGAGACTTCATAGTGAATTCGTGAATTCCAGGTCAGCCGGAGATAGAGACCCTACGGGGGGGGGGGGGGGGGGGGTGGAGAAGAAGGAAAAAGTGAAGCATTCTCTCTTTCAACAGCAAGAGGCCCTAGTATGCCCATTCTCTCTCTCAATGAATAAATTAACATTATAAAAAGAAAAAGGTCAGGGAGGAAATATGATGAAGAATGGAATCTCAAAGGGGAAAGTGGGGGGTGGGAGGGAGGGTATTACCATGGTATATTTTTTATAATCATGGAAAATGTTAATAAAAATTGAGAAAAAAATAAAATAAAAAATAAAAAAGGTCAAACTGGGGGTGTTACAGGCCTGTTCACTTTCAGAGGTGAATGCAGGGACTGGAAATGGTTTAGCAGTTAAGGCCTGCAAAGCCTAAGGACTCAGGTCCCACATAAGCCAGATGCACATGGTGGCAAATGCATCTAGAGTTCGTTTGCAGTGGCTAGAGGCCCTGGCGCTGTCTCTAATAATTAATTAGAAAGAAAAACAGAGGTGAACAAAGGAGCACCCCAAGTTCAAGATCATCCTTGGCTGCATAGTGGATTTTTGTTTTTGTTTTGAGGTAGGGTTTCCCTCTAGCCCAGGCTGGCCTCTTCTGACCTTTACCTCCTGAGTGCTGGGATTAAAGGTATGCACCACCTCTTCTGGCTACTTAGTGAATTTGAGGGTCAGCATAGACTAAAGAAGACCCTTTTTCAAAAAATGAATGAAACAAAAACCCGAAACCAGACTGGAAAGGATACAAGGGAGGGTGAGAGTATATGACCAGTCATTCTATATCTGATGGAAATATCACACTGAATCCCATCAGTGAGAATGATTTTTTTTTTTTTTTTAAGGTAGGGTCTCACTCTAATCCAGGCTGACTGGAATTCACTATGTAGTCTCAGGATAGCCTTGAACTCACAGTGATCTTCCTACCTCTGCCTCCTGAGTACTGGGATTAAAGGTGTATACCACCACGCATGGTTTAAAAAAAAAAAAAAAAGGCCAATCTGGGGCTAGGCGATTGCTCAGTAGTTAAAGACACTCACTTTCAAAGGCTGCTGGCCTGAGGTTCAATTCCCCAGCATAGAAAGAGAGAAAAAGCTGGATATGGTGACACACACCTATCCTAAAAGTACATACTGAATTCCAGTCAGCCTGGACTAGAGTGAGACCCTACCTCGCAAAACCAAAAAAAACATATATATGTTCGTGTGTGTGTGTTTATTTGCAAGTAGAGAGAGAGGGGGGAATGGACATGCTAAGGCCTCTAGCCACTGCAAATAAACTCTACATGCATGTGCCACTTTGTGCATTAGACTTAACATGGGTACTGGAGAATCAAACCCAGGTCATTAGGCTTTGAAGGTACACTTCAAAGTGTACTGAGCCATCTCTCCAGCCCAACTTTTTTCTTCTTTTATTTATTTATTTATTTATTTATTAAAATTAACAACTACCATGACTATAAACAATATCCCATGCTAATTCCCTCCCTTCCCCCACTTTCCCCTTTGAAACTCCATTCTCCATCATATCCCTTCCCCTCTGTCTCTCTTTTATTTTGATGTCATCATCTTTTCCTCTTCTTATGATGGTCTTGTGTAGGTAGAGTCAGGCTTGATGAGGTCATGGATATCCAGGCCATTTTGTGTCTGGAGGAGCACGTTGTAAGGAGTTCTTCCCTTCATTTGGTTCACACATTCTTTCTACCACCTCTTCTGCAATGGACCCTGAACCTTGGAAGGTATGATAGAGATATTTCAGTGCAGAGCACTCCTCTATCTCTCCTTAACACCATGGGGTTTTCTGAGTCATCCCAAGGTCACGACCATCAGAAAAGAGAAGGTTCTCTAACCAAAAGTGAGAGTAGCATTAATATATGGTATGAACATTAACAGAAGTGCTTACTGGGCAGTTTGATGAGCATAGTATTTACATTTAGCCAGACAACAGCAGATGTTACACCTCTAGGGTTCATGACTACCCCTTTTGTAGGTTTTCAGTATCAGGGATGTATTCCCT
This sequence comes from Jaculus jaculus, assembly GCF_020740685.1. NCBI lineage: Eukaryota > Metazoa > Chordata > Mammalia > Rodentia > Dipodidae > Jaculus > Jaculus jaculus. The sequence goes on along the minus strand of NC_059107.1, from coordinate 10,866,863 downwards.
TCCATGGAGCAGGCCTCCAGGGAGGGAGGTTGCTTTCCCCCATAACAGATGTGCCACTATTGCACCCATTGGCTCATTTGGCCTGGCTGGCCAAATATAAGGCTTGCAGTGTCCACTGCTGAGTATCTTCACTGGTGATTTCTCTTTCTGACATTGAATTGCATGCAGTGTGGCTTTTTCCAGCTGTCAGCTGGTCTACATGGAGGAGGTTTAAAGCTCAGCTTCAGCAGAATTTCTCAGTGACCTTGCAGCCCAAGTATGTGGAGTCTTTAGCAATAGGGTCTTACCATCTATTCCTGGTGGGAAACCAAGGGCCTCAAAAATGACCTGTAATGTTTTGGGGACATCCAAGAGACCTCCCTGGCTAACAACTCACTGGAAGGTATCCCATCCTTGGCACTGAAAATTTTCTAGTAATAATCTATAGTTCCTGTGTGTTCCATTGTCCAAAAAAGTAGGCTTCCATATACTTATTTATATCCTCTTAGATTTTGATTAGCCCACCCTTCAACTTTCCTTTACTCAATCTCTTCCCCTCACTTAGGCCTTCTCACCCCCATTAATCTGTTCTTTTACTTACATATACACAATACCATCCTATTAAGTCCCCATCCCCTTTCTATTCCCTTTATATCTCCTTTCTTGAGTACTGGCCTCTGCTACTGAGTTTTCTTCCTACTCACACAGAAGTCCAATCATTTCAAGGTAGGGTCTCGGTCTAGCCCAAGCTGGCCTGGAATTCACTCTGTAGTGTCAGAGTGACCTTGAACTCATGGCGATCCTCCTACCTTTGCCTCTCAAGTGCTGGGATTAAAGGTGTGTGTCACCATGCCTGGCCCCAATTTATTTATTTATTTAGAGACAGCGTCTTACTGTGTATCTCAGGCTGGAGTAAAATTCCTCCCTGCCTCAACCTCTACAGAACTGGGATTACAGGCATGCACCACTATGCCTGGTATTTAATCTGTACAATTAATGGGTTAATAAAACTTAAAAACTGCCAGTACATCCTGGCCCTTTCATGCTATGCTCAGGCACTCCTCTCCCTGGAAGCCCCACCAGCCCATTCCTGCATGCTTCTCCCTGTCTTATTTTCTTCAGGACACCTATCACTCATGGTGACAGTACTGCCTCTGTGTGTGTGTTGTGTGTGTGTTGTGTGTGTGTGTGTGTGTGTTGTGTGTGTGTGGTGGGGAGCAAGTGTTCTATCCACTTCCTTTGATGCAGGGTCACTCAATGGCATGGAGTTTGCCAATTAGACTAGACTAGCTGACCAGTGAGCTCCAGAGATCAATTTGTCTCTGCCAGGTGTGTGTCACCACACCCTGTCTTTTTTTAATTTTATTTTAATTTTTTTTGTTCATTTTTATTTATTTATTTGAGAGTGACAGACAGAGAGAGAAAGAGGCAGATAGAAATAGAGAGAATGGGCGCACCAGGGCTTCCAGCCATTGCAAACGAACTCCAGACGCGTGCGCTCCCTTGTGCATCTGGCCAACGTGGGTCCTGGGGAATCGAGCCTCGAACCGGGGTCCTTAGGCTTCACAGGCAAGCGCTTAACCGCTAAGCCATCTCTCCAGCCCAAATTTTATTTTTTTATTAACAACTTCCATAACTGTAAACAATATCCCATGGTACATTCCTTCCCTACCCCCACTTTCCCCTTTGAAACTCCACTCTCCATCATATCCCCTCCCCATCTCTATCAGTCTCTGTTTTATTTTGATGTCATCATCTTTTCCTCCTGTTATGATGGTCGATGGTCTTGAGTAGGTACTGTCAGGCACTGTGAGGTCATGGGTACCCAGGCCATTTTGTGTCTGGAGGAGCACAGTGTAAGGAGTCCTACCCTTCCTTTGGCTCTTACACTCTTTTCCCCACCTCTTCTGCAATGGACCCTGAGCCTTGGAAGGTGTGATAGATATATAAAATGAAAAAAAAATTAAAAAAAAATTTTTTTTTTTTTTTTTTGGTTTTGTGTTTTTGAGGTAGGGTCTCACTCTAGCCCAGGCTGACCTGGAATTCACTACGTAGTCTCAGGGTGGCCTTGAACTCACAATGATCCTCCTACCTCTGCCTCCCAAGTGTTGGAATTAAAGGCATGCGCCACCACGCAAGGCTTAAAAAAAAATCTTTTTTTTTTTTTTTTTTGCTTATTTTTTTTTTTGTATTTGAGAGTGACAGAGAGAGAAAGAGGCAGAGAGAGAGAGAATGGGCGTGCCAGGGCCTCCAGCCACTGAAAAGGAACTCCAGATGTGTGCGTCCCTTTGTGCATCTGGCTAAACGTGGTCCTGGGGAATCGAGCTTCAAACTGGAGTCCTTAGGCTTCACAGGCAAGCGCTTAACCACTAAGCCATCTCTCCAGCCCTAAAATGAAAGATTTTTGAATAAAATAATTTTATTCATTTGTGTGTGTGAAAGAGGCAGAAGAAAAAGAGGGAAGTATATAAAGAGAATGGGTGTGCCAGGGATGAGCCACTGCCAATGAACTCCAGCTGCAAGTACCATACCCTGTCTTTTTACACAGGGACCAGTGATCAAACTCGTTACTAGACAGACTCTCCCCAGAACCCCGTCCCTCTTCTTCTTCTTTGTATTATGTATCACTCTGCTTGCAAATCAAAAGAGAGAAAGGGCTGGAGAAATGGTTTAGCAGTTAAGGTGCTTGCCTGTGCCTAAGGACCCAGGTTTGATTCCCCAGGACCCACGTAGCCAGATGCACAAGGTGGCATGTGCGTCTGGAGTTCACTTGCAGTGGTTAGAGGTCCTGGCACACCTATACTCGCTCACACTCTACATGTCTGTCTCAAATAAATAACTAAATTAAAAGAGAGTATGGGGGCACCAGGGCCTCTAGCCACTGCAAACGAACTCCAGATGCACAGGCCACTTTGTATATCTGGTTCACGTGGGTCCTGGAGAATCGAACCCACATTATTAGGCTTTGCAGGCAAGTGCCTTAACGGCTGAGTCCATCTCTCCAGCCCCCATTCCTCTCTTCTTGAAATAGGGTCTCATTTAGCCCGGACCTGCCTGGAACTTTTATGTAGCCCAAGGCAGACTTGAACTTCGGGGCCTCCTGTTTTAGAGTGCAGGGATTACAGGTACATGTTGTGCTAGGGACATAAACCAGTATTTCAAACCACACTAGGCAACTACTTTACCAACCAAGTACCTCCCCAGCCCCTGACAGCTCTTGAAACTAAGAATTTTCTTTCTCTGAATACTGGCTGGCCTTTACCCTCCTAATCCTCTCCAATCCAGCAGGGTGCCTATAGGCCAAAATCCCTTTTCAGGTGGGCCAGTTGAAACCAGTAGGAACTAAAGTGGCTGCTGGTGTGGAGGCCAGTTTCTACCTTCATTATAATCCCATCCTCATCAGACAATTGCTGTGACTGGAAAGAACCCCAAAAGGAATAAAAAATGGTAAGGAATTCCTGGAAAATCTGTAATTCCCAAGAAGGGGTGAGAGGAAGCATGAATATTCCTCCTCCTTTATCATTCTATTTCACTCTGACCTCTTTCTTTTTTTAATTTTTTTTCCCCTGAGGGCAGGGTCTCACTCTAACCCAGACTGGCCTGGAATTTATGGTGATCCTCCTACCTCAGTCTCCCTGCTGAGTGCCAGGATTAAAGGTGTAGGCTACCACCCAGGTTGCATTCTAGCCCAGATTGACCTGGAATTCACAATGTACTGTCAGGCTGGCCCCAAACTCACCGTGATACTCTTACTTCAGCCTGTGTGCTGGGATTAAAAGTGTCACCACCAAGCCAGGCTATTATTATATATATATATTTTTGAGACAGGTTCTTGCCATGTAGTCTAGGCTGACCTCAAACACTCTCCATCCTCTTGCTATAGCCTACAGAGTGCTAGTTACCGTGTGGCACCCCGTGTAGCTCCCTCATTTATTTATTTATTTTTATTTATTTATTTAATTAATTTATTTTTTTGGTTTTTCGAGGTAGGGTCTCACTCTGGTCCAGGCTGACCTGGAATTAACTCTGTAGTCTCAGGGTGGCCTTGAACTCACGGCGATCCTCCTACCTCTGCCTCCCGAGTGCTGGGATTAAAGGCGCACGCCACCACGCCCGGCTCCCTCATTTTTCTTTTATTCTATAGCCATACACACTTTCTTCCCATTCTGCTTTTGGCCAAGAATAAAAGTTCCCCTTAAGCACTGGTCCGCAAAGCCTAACAAAGTATCCACGTAAAGCCATGTACATAAAGTGGCACATGCTTCATTTGTGGTAGTAAGAGGCCCACACATTCTTTCTCTCTCTGCTTGCAAATAAATAAATTAAAAAAAAAAAAAAACTCTCCCTTAGCTAGATGTGGTGGCTCCTGTTTATAATCCCAGTGCTCGGGAGGCAGCATTAGACTTACTATGAATTCACAACCAGCCAGGAGCTAGAGTAATTCCAGGTCAGCCTGGATTAGAGTGAGACCCTGCCCCAAAACAAGCTCCCCCTGAAAACAGTGTCCCTCACTGCTCAGCTGCTACTGTCTGGTCACTGATGACCAGGGTGTACGCCATGGGTAGAGCACAATCTGTGACTGAGAGGTCCTCTCAGGTAGTTCCTATTCTGTGCTTCTCACACAATGCCTGACAAAGCCCTAGCTGGTACGGAGCAGAACACCTTTGTGTCACCTCTAGTACCGCCCCAGAGGGATGCTTGACCACGTCTTCCAACTCAAGGGCACCTTCCCAGGGAAGCCTGCCCTACCCTGTTCTTCAATACCCAGATCACAGCCCTTTGAGCCCACCTGTCTTGGGCTGTTGCTCCAATTTCAGATTTTGTTTATTGTTTTCGAGGTAGGATTTCACTCTAGCTCAGGCTGACCTGGAATTCACTATGTAGTCTCAGAGTAGCCTCGAACTCATGGCGATCCTCCTGACTCTGCCTCCTGAGTGCTGGGATTACACAACAGGCTCAGATATTTTTGTTTGTTTTTTGAGGTAGGATCTCACTCTAGCTCAGGCTGACCTGGGATTCACTATGTTGTCTCACGGTAGCCTTGAGCTCATCATGGTGATCCTCCTACCTCTGCCTCCCAAATGCTGGAATTAAAGGTGTGCACCACCACACCCGGCTTTCGGATTTTTTTTTTTTTTTTTCAAGGTAGGGTCTCACTCTGGCTCAGGGTGAGTGCTGGGATTAAAGGCATGTGCCACCATGGCTGGCCTCCCAGTTCAGATTTTTCCTATAGCATGTCAAATTAGTGCCTCATGTTACTGTTTTGCTTATGGCTTGCCCAACCCTCCTTGTGATGGCCAATTGCATTTACAGAAGTCTGGACGAACATCTTGTAGATGCTCAGTACATGTTTGCTGAATGATGGCACCATGACGACAAAATGAGACAGGCCCGAGATCACCTAGGCAGGGCTTGATCAGTGTGGTTGAACCCAGGTGCTCTGATTCCAGACCCAGACTTTGTGTTGAGCTAAATGCAGAAGAAACGTAAAGTAAGGGCATATTCAGAACCACAAAAGGATCAGTGGGGGCCAACTAGGTGTCAGACCAGGGGAAGGAGCCAAAGTGGGAGTTAGGATGAACCATATGGAATGCACCAGCAACCTCTGTGCCATGCATCTTGACTGCTGGAGGGCACCAGGGGCTACAACTTTGAGCAGGAATCCAAATCTTCCACAGCTGGTTCCTAGGCCAGCTAGCTACCAAGCCAGAGCTCTAGCAACATCCCTGCAGGGTGCATGAGCGTGGACCGTGTGCCTCCCTGACTGGCTTTTGGGGTTTCTTTGGTTGTCCTGTTTGCTGACTGATGCTCTCTTGTGGCAGAGGTCCAGATAAGCTTAGGATGGAATGTGTTGGCTCCAGGTGAGAGCTCTTAGTGGTCCTTGCCCAGACTTGGTGGCCACACGGGGCGTGGGGGGGGGGTACGACAATCACTCTGCCCTTTTATGCTATAGTCTGGGAACATGACCTGTGCTGGTAGTCAGAAGCGACTATTCCAGTAACTTAGGAAGACATGGAAGCCCATAGGCCCACAAGACGAAAGTGATCTGCTCATGGGTGAAAGCCTCTGTCCAATCACTTTCTTTGGGGAAGCTGGTTTCTTCCAGGTACCCTTGAAACTGGATCTGACCAAAAAAGAAAAAAAAAAAAAATCAGCCCAGCAGCTATCCTGTAGGCAACTTTCTCCGCCTCTCTTCCCTGGATGATCCAACTCCACTGCAGAGTGCATGGAGAGGTAGCATTGGACTTGTCAGAAACTGGGGAGAATTTGAGCTACAACCAGAATAGGGTAGTTAGTGGCCCTGTGTGTGCGCGGTCTTAAGGCCCCAATTCCTGCTTACCCCTCACTCCCCATGACTGAGGTCAAAGCCTGGGTTCTCTCAGTGCGCCGTTGTCAATCATCACTTAATAAGCCAGCAATGAGCGCCCTGACTCCCTCTATGCGCAGCCTTCTCTCTGGACACTTCACGGGGATCCTCCTGGCGCTCGAGGGAGCCACGGAGTGCACAGCCTCCTTTAAAAACGTGAACCAGTAAATCAGCTCCACGCCAGCTTTCGGCGTGCGCAGTAGCCCAACTGGGGAGCGGGTCTTCATTTTTGCAGTCTTTCAGGCCTGGCTGGCTTGGAGAGAGGGAGGGAGAGAGAGAGAGAGGGAGAGCGCGAGCGCCGGCTTTGATGTAGGATGGATTTGGGCTGCAAGGGGTTGGGCCAGACCCGCACAGACTGGATGCGGGTGGTCACCGAGCGATCCCACACCCGGCAGCCGGCGGGGCTCCTCACCACCCCCGTCCCCCGCCCTTTTCCAATTCTGGCATCCGGCCAGCTCTGCCAAGCCCGCCCTTCCCGGCGCCCACACTGCCCGGCGGGAGGAACGGGGAAGAGCGGAGCGCCCCGGGCCGGCCTCCCGCGCCGGGGGAAGGGCGCAGCGGGATGCCCCTGGCCCGGGTCCCGCGGCGACGCGCGCAGCACACGCCGGCCCCGGAGGCCCCACAAAGCCCCGGGCCCCGCGCCCAGGCCTGGCGCGCGCCGAGAGGAGCGGGGCGGGCCGAGCGGGCCGGGGGTGTCGGATGTCACCCCCCGCGCACACCTCGGCCGGGGGGCGGGGAAGCGAACCACTGAGATGCGGAGACCTCCTCGGTCCTAGAGCGGAGCAGGAAGTGTCCCAGGGGAGGGAGCCGGAGGGCTCCGGCCTTTCCTTTCGGCGGCGGCCCGGCCTGCGCGGCCCGCCAACGGGGACGCGGCGCGGCGGCGGTGAGTGCGCCCCGGTCCCGCGCCCCGACCCCGCGGCCCCCCGCGCGTCCTCCCGGGCACCGCGCCCAGCGCCGCGGCCCCGCGCAGCTCCCGGGACGGTGCGCGCGCGAGGATGAAGCGGTGCGATTGTCTTTTTGCAGGCGGATCCCTCCTGCCCCCAAGCCGAGCTGCCGCCTTCTGGATGATCCTGAGACGGGATCTGGCCTGGCCAGGGACGAAGTCTGGCCCATGCCCAGGAGTCACCTCGACCGGGATTCCCGGGAGACAGGGCAGGAACGCGTGCGGCTGTTGCCCTGGAGCCCCGGGCTTCGAGGTGAGGAGCACGAGCTGGTCCACCTGGAGGCCGGTGAGCGCCTGAAACCGCCCCCTCCCCCCCCACCCCCGCCCTCCATTTCCCAGGCCTGCAGCGCTCTCCCTGCCTTCGCGCCCGGGGCTGCTCCGGTGACTGCGCTCGGCAAGCCCCGCCCCTGCGGGAACCCTCCCCTCTCCAACGTTAGTTCATTCATCAGGCTTCCGCCGCCGAGACTCCAGCGCGCCAGGTGCCTGAGTGACAAAGAGGGACAAGTCTTGTCTGGGATGAGGTCTCCCTGAGAGCGTTCTCACCGCCGACTTGGATGCCCAGGGTGGGGGGTGGGGAAGGCCTAGGGTACCCGTAGTCCGGGGCGAGCCCGAGCCCGGCTGGGCCCAGCAGGTGGGAGCTGGTGGCCGGAGGGGGCGGGGAGGAGGGCGCGCGGAGCCCAGTTGGGGTCCTTGATGCTGGAGGAGTTGGAGGTGGAATTCGAGTCCGGCGGTGAGAGCTGTCACGGGTCCCAGACACCTCTGCCCTCAGAGTTCCCTTACGGGTGTCTTGATAGACCTGTACTTTGGAACTTGGGGGAGGGCGGTTGTCTTTACTTTGGAATGCAAAGTCCAGAGATTTGGGCGTTTCTGGTGCAATTCCGTGGCACAGCGGCTTTTCTAGCATCAGTTTGTCTTCCTGCAAAGTGGGAGTGAGGCCTGTGCGCACTCTGTGGGCTGTGGGAGGCTGTGGTGCCGCCGTACTGGGAATCTCTACAGGCGAGGGTGTGAAGGCTCAGTGGTCCTGCCTAGGAGTGCCAGGCCCCGAGGCGGAGAGCGGAGCTTGTGCGTCCTCCTCGTGTGTCTTGTTTCTTCCTCTGTGTCCTGAAGCGTGAGTCACGGCATGGTCAGGTGGAGTGTTCCCTGGTCTGGGTTTGGGCAATAGAGACTCCTCAGCCCCTACCGTATGTATCCTGGGTTCCTAGGGGGCTGAGAACTATGCCATGAGGGTTCACCTCTCCTCTCCTAGCCTAGGAAAGGCTGTGAAGTAAGCACACCATTGTCTTGAGGTAGAGACTAGAGCAAGGGTCACAAAGAGATGGGAAACAAGTTATCGTTACATGCAAGCGAAAGATGATTGTTCACCTGTTGGATGCAGTTTGGCTTAAGGTTTGTCTGAAAGCACTGCTGTTTTGGGGTAGGAGCGGATAGTATTGATCATCCAACCCAGGGCCTTGCACATGCTAAACAGGCCCTCAACCACTGAGCTACGGCTTAGCAACCAGGCTTAGCAGTAGTGCTTTATTTTCCCCCTTTCCTTTTCTTTCTTTTGTTTTTTTTTTTTTTCGAGGTAGGGTTTCACTCTGGCCCAGGCTGACCAGGAATTACCTATGTAGTCTCATGGTGATCCTCCTACCTCTGCCTCCTGAGTGCTGGGATTAAAGGCGTGCGCCACCACATCCAGCTTGTTTTTTTTTGGGTGGGGGGGAAGGTTCTCACTCTAGCCCAGGCTGACCTGAAAGTCATTGTGTAATCTCAGGGTGGCCTGGAACTCAGAGATTCTCCTGTGTCTGTGCTAGGATTAAAGGCGTGTACCACCACACCCTACAGCAGTGGTGCTTTTGAATGCAGTGTTACTTCTCTGGAAAACTGCATGCAGCTGCCTTTTGCCACATTCCCCATCTGTCTTGGAGCTTTCTCACCTGTGCTTCAGCCCTGACTTCTAGGAGAGCCTGGGGTGGGCATTGACAGTATGTCTGTCTCTCCCCCCCCCCCCCCAGCTCAGTTTGTAAAGGTCTCAATCACAAGGACAGTGAGTTTGGCTTCAGAGCTTCAAGAGAGCAGTCTGCTGGGGACATCTTCCAGGAGGACCTGTCCACTAAAGGTACCAGAAAGCCTTGATTACCTACCTCCTCTCATGTGGCCCCACTGGCCTTTTGGAATGCTGGAAATGCTACCACTCTTCCAGATGCCCTACCTGTCCGCCTTAGCTTTCTGCCTCCACGTGTAAAGCTCAGCTATCCCAACATCCCCCAGGGCTTCTTCAAAGGGCTGGTCTCTGTGGGCTTTGTCTGCTACCCCAACCCCCCAAGAACACCCACTGGAGACCAGAGCATTGAAGCCAGTGATTTCTGTTTGGAAATAGGGTCGTCTTCTGCTGCTGACCCCCATCAAATCCCATCATGCCCACAGCCCTGTGCCCCCGAGTCTTGGCTCCGAAGGAAAGTGAGGAGCCCAGAAAAATGCGGAGCCCTCCTGGAGAGAACCCTGGCCCCCAGGGCGAGCTGCCCAGCCCAGAGTCCTCCCGTCGCCTCTTTCGCCGCTTTCGATACCAGGAGGCAGCAGGACCTCGAGAGGCCCTTCAGCGCCTCTGGGAGCTGTGCCGGGGCTGGCTGCGGCTCGAGAGGCACACCAAGGAGCAGATCCTGGAGCTGCTGGTGCTAGAGCAGTTCTTGGCCATCCTGCCGTGGGAGATTCAGAGCTGGGTGCGTGCCCAGGAGCCCGAGAGTGGCGAGCAGGCTGTGGCCGCGGTGGAGGCCCTGGAACGGGAGCAGGGGAGACCCTGGCAGTGGGTAAGCCGGGGGCAGCTGGAGGAGGGACAGCCTTGCTAGCCTACCCAGTTCTGTGCAGAGCCCATGCTGGCGGCCCTGCTGCAGTCCAGTTGAAACTAGTCCTCAACGGCTTTCTGTGGGATTACAGCTCAAGCACTGTGAAGACCCAGTGGTGATTGACGACGGGGATGGGCCTCAGGACCCAGAGCAGGAACGGCTGCCAGTGGAACCTCAGGGTAACCTTGATGTCCAACCAGTGGCCCTGGCACAGGGCACAGGGCTCCTAAGCAGGCCACCAGGACAACCCAGTGAAGACACAGGTATGTAACCCATGGGGTGTTGGGAGGGCCATGTGTGTATCTCCTGTGACCAGACATTTGCTAAGGTGATGGCTCTTTATATTCATTTCATTCCTGTTACCCGAGGAGCTGTGAACTTTTCTCAAGACTTTGATCCTCCCCCAGAACAACCATTTTCTTAGTGCTAGGACCTCCCAGACAGAGCTTCTCAGTGAGCAGATGTCTGTGAGGTGGTGTGGTCTCTCCTCTTGGAGGACACGTTTCCAAGGGCTTGGTAGTGGAGGCGGTTAGGGACTGTCATTGTACACACAGGACCTATGGCCTGAGGTGAGCACGGGCATGTCTCCTGGCCTCTGGAACTACATGTCCTTGCGCACAGGATCACTATGTGTTTGAAGCTTTAAATGGGGGCCAGGATGACCCCAGGCCAAGTTTGAGTAGATATCAGTACAAAGTGCTCTGGGGCTGCAAAGGGGGAGATGCGTCCCAGGTCAAAAACACCTGATTTTGACTGGGTCATTTAACACAAAGCAGGGTGTTCTGGGAAATTGCACTCCTGGTTCCTCCTGGCTAATGGGAATGGTAGTCTCCCAATTGGGCTTTTTGTTTTTTTTTGTTGTTTGTCTTATGTTTTGAGGTATGGTTTCACAGTAGCCTGAACTAACCTGGAACTCACTCTATAACCTAGGCTGGTCCCAAACTCATATGATAGTTCTATCTTAGCCTCCCAAGACATGAGCCATCACACTTTTTTTTTTTTTTTTTAAGATTGAATGAAGTATATAGAATTCATGAAATATCCATTATGAGGCCTAAACTGCCCGAACTTACTTTTGAGCTCCAGTGGGTTACCTCTACATAGCTGAGCCCTCCTGGAGAGACCTCCAGGACACCTGCCCTCAACACACACGCGCACGCACGCATGCACTCACTCACTCACTCACACAGAGCCCAAGGACCTCATAAGATAGCATAGTGTCAGATGCACAAAATAACATCTACTTAGTTTGCCATGGCAGGAGGCCCTGCAGAGCCCATACTCATTCTCTTGCTCTCCCTCTCTCCCCCTCTCTTTTGTTTCTCTTCCTCTCAAATAAATAAAAGTATTTTTAAGAAAGATAGCATAGTGGGGTCTTGTTTTGTTTTGAGACAAGGTCTCACTGTATCACACGCCGACTTGGAACTCTGTCCTTTTACCCGCAGCCTCCTGAGTGCTGGGCAGATCGGTATATGCCACCCTTCCCAGCCTGAAATGGCATAGTATTTGCATATGACTTATGCGCATCATCTCCACCTGAAGACATTTCTCATTATTTAAATTTATTTATTTCAGAGGGGGAGAGAGAGAGAATGGGCATGCCAGGGCCTCCAGCTGCTGGAAACAAACTCCAGATGCATGTGCCATTTTGTGTATCTGGCATTATGTGGGTACTGGGGGATGTAACCCTGGCTGTCGGGCCTTGCAATCAAGTGCCTTTAACCACTAGAAATCTCCAGTCCCATTTCTCATTATTTCTATTGCCTCGCACAATGTGAATGTTACTTAATAGTTTTATTGTAATCCTCAAGGAATTGGGACAAGAAAAAAAAAAGTACATATGTAGGGCTCTTTATTGTTGTCTCCCAAATTCATTTAATCTGCAGTTGGTCCAGTTGGGCTAATGACCATGGGAGGGTGTGGCATCTCCAGTTGAAAACAGCTGTGTCGTGTGTGTTTGCCTGGGTGGACTTGTCACACTCTCTGTAACTGCAGTGGGAGAAGTGGGAGGTCAGGGTGCTGTAGCATGTAGCCTCACGTCTCTGGGGTGAACTTCCAGACCAGGCACAGTTATGGGGGAAGTGATTTATTGAAGCAGGGTAAGGTCCATAATACAGAAGTTGTCCTTGGCCCTACTTCACAGACCAAGCAGGGAGATAGAGAAAAAGGCCCAAGGCCACAAGGCCAGCACCACAAGCAAGCACACTTCAGGAACCACAGGCAGAGCCCCCACACTTTGCATATCTTTAGACTGGAATTCCAAGTCCACCCCACACCTTGGGGCTGGACGCCTTCCGCCCAGTGACACCTCCACCAGCCAGGTGGCTGCAGATCTAAAATACTTAAATAAAATCCTGAGTATATTGGAGGCCATTCATTCAAACTACCACAATGTCTTATAATTTGCACCTTTGTTCTTGACATTGTGATAAGCTTTTAAGGGGTATGAGGATGGAGCCCAGTGGTAGAACACCGACTCAAGCATTGCATTTCCCCTCCAAAAAGGCTTTGTATTTATTTAGCTTTCCTTTTTTTTCTCTTCCTTTCTTTTGTCTTCTGTTCTCCATTCTCCCTTCTCAGTGGGGACCTGGCATATAGCCCAGGGCTTGCTTCAAACTCAGGGTCCTCCTACCTTAGCCTTGAATGCTGTGACTACAGATTTCCTTGGCTACCCTTGGCAATTATAAACCTTTTGGTTAATTTTTTTTTTAAGTATTCCTTTTTCCCCTATGTGGAAATGTATTTGACTAAAGCATAAATGAGATAACTCTTTGGCCCTCCCTGAGGATAACAGTGAAGACTGAGGACAGTGTGTTGGCTTGTTGGCGCTCCTCTGGTGAGATTCCTCCCACACACTGGGTAGTTTACCTAGTGGGAGATTATTCAGTTTTGAAAGCTGAAGGAAGGATGAGCTGGAGAGTGGCATATGCGTCTGGAGTTTGTTTGCAGTAGCGAGAAGCCCTCACATGCCCATTCACCAACTCTCTCTCTTGCGGCACTGTCCCTTTCTGTCTGTCTTTCTCTCTCAAATAAGCCTAAAAATATTTTTTTAAAAGGTCTGGAGAGATGGCTCAGGATAAAGGCTCTTGCTTGCATGGTCTGAAAGCCTTGTTTCTTCAGTGCCTACATAAAGCCAGATGCACAGAAGGGTGCATGCATCTGGAGTTCATTTGCAGTGGCAGGAGGCCCTAGCATACCATACTTGCTCCCTCTCTGTCTCTCTCAAATAAATAAATTTAAAATTGTGTGTGTGTGTGTGTGTGTGTGTCTGTCTGTTTCTTTTTGGTTTTTCCAGGTAGGGTCTCACTCTAGCTCAGGCTGACCTGGAATTCACTATGTAGTCTCAGTGTGGTCTTGAACTCATGGCAATCTTCCTACCTCTGCCTCCGGAGCTCTGGTATTAAAGACAGAGCTCTGGGATTAAAGACGTGTGCCACCACGCCCGGCTGTTTATTTTTCAAGGTAGGGCCTCACTGTAGCCCTGGTTGACGTGCAATTCACTGACATCTCAGGGTGACCTTGAACTCACGGTGATTCTCCTACCTCTGCCTCCCAAGTGCTGGGATTAAAGCAAAAATACATTTTTTAAAAAGCTGAAGGGCAAGTCATCCTTGGATTCTCTGAAGCCCCTCATCTTGGCTGGTAGGCAGCCACCTTGTTCTGTGTCCTCCAGTCATCTTCCCTGTGGTCTTCCCTCCCGTGTGACTACAGTTCTAGTCTCCTCTTTAGGGACACTGTGATAAGATTTAGAGCCATGCTAATGACCTCATTTTAACTTAATTGCCTCTTTGGAGATCTTTTCTCTAAATACAGTCACATTTTGAAGTGCCTGGGGGTTAGGGCGGCCACACTCAGTATACAAGACGGAGTTCAGTTTGTAACTGGAGGCACGGGATAAGAGCCCCTCCCCAAATAGACAGTACTGTGCCAGAAAGCCTGGGTATAGGACAGGCCTTGCTGTGGAGGGCTTGCTGAAACCCCGAAGGCCTCAAGCAGTTTCTACTTGGGCTGAGCAGAGTCAGCCTCATTCACTTGGACAATAGTGACCACAGAGCTAGCAGCGTGAGAGTAGCTCAGGAAAACCCTAAGTGCCAGGATGGCTCGTCACTGAGGTGAGTTACCTGTCATGTCTAACTCCTCATCTTGGATATTGCCCCCCCCCCCAGAGCTGTACTCTGTGGTTAGGCTAAAGCTTTTCTGCATGATACTCAAAAGTAGATGCATTTAAAGCCAGACGTGGTGGCGCACGCCTTTAATCCCAGCACTCGGGAGGCAGAGGTAGGAGGATAGCCATGAGTTCAAGGCCACCCTGAGATGACAGTTAATTCCAGGTCAGCCTGGACCAGAGTGAGACCCTACCTCAAAAAAAAAAAAAAATCTGAGCCAGGTGGTGCACACCTTTAATCCCAGCACTCAGGAGGCAGAGGTAGGAGGATCGCCATGAGTTCAAGGCCACCCTGAGACTACATAGTGAGTTCCAGGTCAGCCTGGGCTAGAGTGAAACCCTACCTTGAAAAAAGAAAATAATAGTAGATGCATTTTTCGTGGCCAAAGCTGGCATGAGACTAATGCATCCCTGGCCGGCAGCAGGTATAGGAGGGAACACCACAAGAAACTGACAGCTGAATTCTGTGTCGTTCATGGTTAGAAATGTGCATTGCTTACCTTTATTTTATGACCATGTTTCACTATAGAATGCAGACTGGCTTCAATGTCCTAATCCTCCTGACTGAGCCACCCAAGTACAAGTTTACAACACTAACTTTGACTTTTTAGATTATGGATTACACATATAAGGAGGATTAAACAGTGCTTTTCTCCCTGGACCTGGTTTATGCATTTAGAATAATGTTTTCCAGGTTCACCCATGTTATACAGATGACAGGCCACATTTTCTTTATCCATTCATCTGTTGATCCCGTGACTGATGTGAATAATCCTGCAAGGAACTTGAGAGTGACGGTCTTTTTATATATATATATATATATGTATGTATGTATATGTGTGTGTGTGTATTTTTTTTAATTTATGTGTTTGATAGAGTGAGTGAGTGAGTATAGGTGGGTTTACATGGGTGTGGGGAATCGAACCCAGGCCATTAGGATTTCCAAGAAAGCGCTTTTAATCACTAAGCCATCTCCTCAGCCCCAAGAGTGACTCTTTGAGGTGCTCATTTTTGGGGTGCATACTCACAGAAGGGGTTGCTAGCTAAGGTAGCTTTGTTCATTTTGTGAGGAGCCTCAGCTGTTTGTCATAATGACTGTGCTAATCACATTCCTGCTAACGATTCCAGAATTCTCTTTCTTCCTCCTCCGCGTCCCCCTTGCGTCAGTCTCCTTTCAGAACTCGGGACAACAGACTGCAGGTGAACAGGGAACCTTGTACAACACCAGGGTCCCACATTCGTCCTCACACAGCCTGCCGTCTTCACCAACCAAAGTGCCATAGCTTTAGCATCCCCGCCTTTTTGGCCATATTTTATATAAAGAAAATAGGTCCCTGGAATTAATTGTTGGCAGGGCCAACCTTGAACCCAGGCATTCCCTAGGACTGCCCCCTCTGCCATATCTGAAAAGAGTTCCAGAGCCCCTCATGGTTTGCGCTGTGTGTGTGCAGATAAGAAAAGAGGGGGCCGGGTTATGTGTAGCACCAGAATACTACTCCCTGTCGGTGCCTCTCTTGGGATGTTTTTCACTGTGTTGCATAGAGAGAGATACCCGGGAGGTATCAGGGCCAAGCCTGGCCGCCTTTGGACACGACTTTCCATCCCTTCCAGGTTCGCAAGATGTTTTCCTTCTTCAGGAGCAGAGTGGGAGGGATGCCCAGCCAGTGGCCACCTGCCAGCTGCCTTCGGTGAGTGATTCCTACAAAGGTCCAAGAAAGTCCCACACCTGCACCTCTGAGCTGTCCTATGGGACACCTTTCCCAGGACCCTGGCCCGCTGGCTGTCTGCCGTCAGATGCTCAGCTTCAGGGCTGGTCTTGGTGATGCCCGTCCCTCCCGTTGGTGGTCTCAGCACGCTCACCTCTCAGCCCTGCTGCTGCCTGCAGCTGAGGCTTTCAGGGGTCCACTTCACTTGTTCCCTGGCCACAGTGGTATTCCTAGTGCAGATGGTCTCCCTGGGGAAGATGGGCTCGTGTCAGTAGAAGATTAAAGAGCAAGAGACATGAAAAGCTGGTGACCCATTGTCCAAAATGTTTGGGACCATAATATTTTGAATTCTTGGGGGTGGGGTCTTGGGATATGAGCATACATACAGGGGCCCAAGTCTGAATATGAAACTTATATTTCCTATACGTCTTATAGACAAACCAAACGTCATTTTGTACAATTTTTAAGCTGGTTGTATGCATTAGAGAAAGTTGTGGGTAATCCATGGGTGCTGTTTTATTAGCGCTCAGAAAGTTTGGGGTTTTGAGGTCATTCCAGACTGGGGTTAGGAATGGCTGTATTAACAAATCATGGCAGAATAACGGAGCTGGGCAGTCCACTGTCTGACTGTACACTTACAGTGAGGAGGACCTAGAATAGTTAGCCAGGCCACCTGGGAGTGCCAGGCATGGTGGCACACACCTTCCATTCCAGCACTTGGAAGACAGAGGTAGGAGGACTGCTGTGAGTTTGAGAATACCCTGAGACTACATAGTGAATTCCAGGTTAGCCTGTACTAGAGTGAGACCCTACCTCCAAAAACAAAACAAAACAAACAAACAAACAAAAATGCTTATTTTTCCTGCACTGACTTTGGATTTTTTTCAGAAATCAGTTGGGAGTGGGGCTGTGTCTCCTGGATTACCTGTCCAACACATAGGTTTCTTGCCCCTCTGCTGACACTACTCAGTGTTGACCATGTGAGCCTTTAGGTTAGGCAGGCTGGTTTCCTGCAGTTTTATTCCTCAAAAGTATTTCTGCTGTTTTTTATCAAGAGGCCTAACTGAACTACAGCCAGCTCCTGTTCTACCTAGTTTGACTCCTTTTAGCATTCTGTATGAATCTTAGAATAATCTTGTTTGTATCTACAAAAAAATCTCACTGAATTTTGGTAGGAATTTTATCAACCCAGCACATTAATTTGGGGCATGCTGACATTAGTGTATGGATGTGGCATGCCTCGGCAGTTGTTGAATTCTTGGATTCTTTCTACAGTGTTGTGTGGCTCTGGGCCTTGTGAGATTTATCCCACTCTTTTTTTTTTGAGTTATCATGAATGATGGGTTTTTGTTGTCTAAATATATATATGTGTATATATATATATATATATATATATATATATATTTTTTTTTTTTTTTTTTTTTTTAATTTGCAGTCAGACAGAATGGGCATGCCAGACTCTTGCCACTGACCACCAAGTCTGGATGGCATGTGCCACTGTGTGTATCTGGCTTTGTGTGGGTACCAGGCCTTCCCACTTCACAGGCAAGCACCGTTAACACTGAGCCATTTCTCCAGCTCCTACTGTATGGAGACAGGGTTCTGAAGCCCAGGCTGGCCTCAAACTCTTCTTGCACAGAGTGGCTGCAATCCTCCTGCCTCAGCCTTCTCTTAAGTTTAAACTCCTGGGTTTAAGGCATGAATCATCATACCTACAAATTTTTCTTAGATTCCTCTGAGGTTTTGTTTGTGGGCCAGGACTGCATCACCACTAGGACAGCTGTGCGACGGGGGAGAGCTTTACTTTGCTTCTGATCTTGCGGGGAGAACGTTGTCTTTTACTGTGAAGTATTTGCCTGCTGTCATACTTCTTATCAATTCTCTTTCTCACATGTGGAGGCTCCTCAGCTCCTTTTCAGGTTTTGTTAGGCGTGGCTATTACTTTTGTCAAAGCCTTTTCTGTATCACTTGATACGATCATGTGAAATTTCTCTTTAGCCACTTCTAATGTGGCAGATTACATTGGCTGATTTTTTTGAATATTGAAACAGCTTCATGTCCTTAGAATATATCCTTCCTTGATACTTGTATTTACAAATTGCTGAACTTCATTTCTTTTTTTTTTCTTTTTTTTTGATTTTTCGAGATAGGGTCTCACTCTACTAGTCCAGGCTGACCTGGAATTCACTATGGAGTCTCAGGGTGGCCTAGAACTCATGGCAATCCTCCTACCTCTGCCTCCCGAGTGCTGGGATTAAAGGCATGCGCCACCACTTCCAGCTTGAACTTCATTTCTTGGGTGGGGGGGGCGGGTGTTTATTTGTTGCTGTTTTTGAGACAGGTCTTATACTGATTGCTAAGGATAACAGACTTCTGATCCTCCTGGCTCCTGATTGCCAAGATGTGCCACCACACCTGATTTTTATGTGGTCCTGAGGATAGAACCCGGAGCTCTGTGCATTCCAGGCAGACACTGTACCAGTTGAGCTGTATCTCCTGATAGGCTCTTATCTCCGGAAGAGAAAGAGTTGTGCACTTTTCTGCCTTTATAGCCTTTGCCTGGCTATGGTATCACCTCATAAAAGGGAAGAGTCACCTCATTTTCTAAAGCTGATTGTGTAACACTGGTACCTGTTCTTCAAACACATGAGAGAATTCAGTGGGGAGTATTTTAATTATAGAGTCAGTTTCTTTAATGGTTCCATAAATTGTGATAGTTTTAAGTTTTGCAAAGAATTGGTTCATTTTATGGTTATTAAATTTACATATGTAGGGCTGGAGAGATGGCTTAGCGGTTAGGCGCTTGCCTGTGAAGCCTAAGGACCCCGGTTCAAGGCTCGGTTCCCCAGGTCCCACGTTAGCCAGATGCACAGGGGGGCGCACGCGTCTGGAGTTCGTTGGCAGAGGCTGGAAGCCCTGGCGCGCCCATTCTCTCTCTCTCCCTCTATCTGTCTTTCTCTCTGTGTCTGTCGCTCTCAAATAAATAAATTAAAAAAAAATTTACATATGTAGGAAAAAGTTTACATATGTAGAATTATTTGCAGTAATTCTTTTTTAAAAATTTATTATATGTGTGTGTCAGCATACTAGGGTCTATGGCTGTAAACAAATGCCTGTCTGGCTTTACATGGGTGGCTGGGGAATTGGATTTCTGGGCCAGCAAGCTTTGTAAGAAAGTGCCTTTAACCACTGAGTCACTTCCCTGGCCCATATTTTCAATAATTCTTTTTATTTATTTATTTATTTTGTGAGGAGGGAGAGAAAAAAAAGGGCATGCATACCATGGCCTGTTGCTGCTGCCAGTGAACTCCAGACATGTGTGCCACTTTGTGCCTCTGGCTGGCTTTTTGCAAGCAAGCATTTTAACCCGGAGCCCTAGCCCTACAGTGACTATTGTCCTTTTGATATCTCACTCCCCTTCCTTTACAGGATCTGTATGGGTTCCTCTGATTTACCTCCAATATCAGAAGTTTGTGCATGCTTTTTGTTTTGTTAGTCTTACGGGCTTTTGGTGTTAGTGATCTTTTCAAAGAATGGTTATGTTGGCTCCTCTATCGGTCTGTTCTCAGGGTCATTGATGCTTACTCTTCATTCCACATGCTTGGGGTTTGTTTATTTTGGTTTCTGTGGGTTCAGGGGTGGGAGCTTAGAGGATCATTTGGAGGAGTTGCTTTCTGAGGTATAAATACCTGGACTATACACTCTGCCCTGGCACTGCATTGACCGGGCACTGCAGTGTGCTGCTGTGG
This sequence comes from Jaculus jaculus, assembly GCF_020740685.1. Classification (NCBI taxonomy): domain Eukaryota; kingdom Metazoa; phylum Chordata; class Mammalia; order Rodentia; family Dipodidae; genus Jaculus; species Jaculus jaculus. The sequence goes on along the minus strand of NC_059107.1, from coordinate 10,847,129 downwards.
ATTTTTATTTTCTTTCATTTTAGGAACTTTTGAATTTCCCTTGGGCTGGAGAGATGGCCTAACGATTAAGGCACTTGTCTGTGAAGCCTAATGACCTAGGTTCAATTCCCCAGTACCCATGTAAGCCAGATGAACATGGTGACATACGCATCTGGAGTTCATTTGCAGTGGCTAGAGGCCGTGGTGCACCCATTTTCTCACACTTATAATAAATAAATACAAAAAATTAAAAAAATTAAATTGAACCTTTTTCTTTTTTAATCAACTGTAATTTAGAAGTATCTTGTTTAATTTCTTAAGGACTTAGCAACTTTCCCATTATCTCTTTGAGGTGTTTTTTTTTTTTTTTTTCCCCCGAGATAGGGTTTCACTGTAGCCCATGCTGACCTAGAATTCACTGTGTATTCTGAGGGTGGCATTGAACTCATGGTGATCCTCCTACCTCTGCCTCCCAAGTGATGGGATTAAAGGCATGCAGTACCACGCCTGGCTCTTTTTGATTTTTGAATTAGGATCTAGCTGTATAGCCCAGGCTGGCCTAGAACTTGGCAGTCCTCCTGCCTTAGCCTCCCAAGTGCTAGGAGTACAGGTGTATGCCAGCATACCAGACATCTATTTGTTATTGATACCTAGTTTGTTCATCACTATTGTGAAAGAATTGTACCCCTATATGAACCTCTATATGATTTGAATTCTTTATTTGTTAGAGAGAGAGAGAGAATGGGCACGCCAGGGCCTCTAGTCACTGCAGACAAGCTCCAGACACATGCATCACCTTGTGCATCTGGCTTACATGGGTCCTGAGGAACTGAATCTAGGTCCTTAGGCTTTACCAGCAAGCGCCTTAAGTACTGAGCAACCTCTGCAGCCCTAATTCTTTTTTTTAAAGACTTAAAATATTTTATTCTTATTGACTTGTTTCATAGAGAAAGAGAGAGTGGGTCTGCCAGGGCCTCCAGGTACTGCAAACAAACTATACATATGCGCCATCTTGTGCATCTGGCTTACGTGGGTCCTGGGGAATCGAACCCAGGTCTTTTGGCTTTGCAGGCAAATACCTTAACTGCTAATCCATCCCTCCAGCCCTTCCCCCTTTTTTTTCAATTTTTGTGTGTATATGCATGTGGCAGATGAGTGTGTTTATGTGTGCGTGCATCAGATGCAGGATCTCCCATCGTTGTAGGCGTGTTGGAATCACACTTTACACCCAGCTCTGTGTAGGTGGTGGAGAGTTGCACCCAGGCTGACAGGCTTTGTAAGCAAGTGCCTTAACCACTGAACCATTTCCCCAGCCCTGATCGCAATGCTTTTATTAAGCATTTGAGAGTTGTTTTTCCTTCCCTCCAGGATCTATGCCATGTGGAAGGGTTCTATTGGGTGTTGTGGGTAAGATATCCTGTGAATACTAATTTGATTCTGGCTGGTGGCTGGCTATTGAGTTCTTGTGCTTGTGGTTTTTTAAAACTTTATTTTATTTTATATATTTATTTGATTTTTTTTTTTGAGTCAAGCCCAACAGACTAACTTTTTTTTATGAGAGAAGGGGGGGGGGGACTGGCTCACCAGGTCTTCTAGCCACTGTAATCGAACTCCAGATGCATGTGCCCTCTTGTGCGCATGTGCCACCTTGCACACTTGCGTTACTGTGCATCTGGCTTGCACTTGTAGATCTGGCTAACCTGGGTCCTGGAGAATTGAACCTCGAACTGGGGTCCTTAGGCTTCACAGGCAAGCGCTTAACTGCTAAACCATCTCCACTTTTTTTGAGGTAGGGTCTCACTCTAGCTCAGGCTGACCTGGAATTCATTCTGTAGTCTCAGGGTGGCTTCAAACTCTTGGCAATCCTCTTACTTCTGCCTCCAGAGTGCTATGATAAAAGGCATGAGCCACCACATCTGGTTTCCTTCTTTTGATTAGTGCTTTCACTGGCGTGTGTGTGTGTGTGTGTGTGTGTGTGTGTGTGTGTGTAATAACATTCCTATCTTTTTGCAGTCAGCCTGCTATACTATTATAGGTTGGGTGAAATTGAGTTTTTTACTACTATATGTTAATTATACATAATAATGGGTTTCATTATGATATTTTCGTACATGTGTATAATGTGCTTTGATCATATTCACCTCCTATTGTGCTTCCTTCTTTCTCTCCCACTCCTACTAATTCCCCATCTCCTCCCAACTCGTCCCTCATCTACTTTCATATTGGGTTTTGTTTTAAATCTTAGTGTTGTGGTTTCTTTAATTAGTGAGGGGTTATTTACAGGAGCATAGGCAACTTGCCAGTGGCTACACACTGGAAGAAAATGTCCCTCTTCCCCCAGTAGCCATTAACTGCAAGCGAGTCCTTGTTGGGGGGGACTTCATGAGCGCCTCCTCCACCCAGGGTGGAGTGTTAAGTCTCGCTCAGGTCTGCGCAGGCAGCCACAGCTGCTGTGAGCTTATGAGCACAGAAACCATGTCATATACAGAAGACAGCATCCCCGGCCCTCTTCCCCTTTCTCCAGCTCTTAGTCACATCCATCCCCTCGTCGGCTATGTTCCCTGAGCTTTGGAGGAGGTTATGGAGCTGTCCCATCTTTTTCAGCACCTTGACCAGTTATGACTCTGCAGTAAGAAGCGTCTCTGACCAAGACTGAGAACAGCACTGATATATGGCCATAAATATAAACATGTCCAAGGTGGTTTGGTCACCTTAGTATTTTGCTAGATAGACATTTAGCAAAACAGCACTAGTAGCTTTGCCATTAGGGTCTATAATCTCCCCAACAGTGGTTTTTGACCAAAAGAGAAAAAAACATGCACATTATTTAGAAAACTCAGAAGGAAACACATTGTGTTTTTTCATATGTTGGTGCACATTTTCTGTCATGTTTTATTGTCTCCTATCTAGACAGTTTCTGCAGCTGTTTTTTCAGGGTGAGGCTGCTGGTGACAAACCTAATCTTAATTATCTGACAATGTCTTAATTCCTCTCATTCCTAGGGCATGTGTTCATTGGTGATAGTATTTGTAATTGATCATTTTCTTTTAGCACTTGAAAAATATTCTGCTATTTCCTTTTGGCCTCCGTAGTTTCTGGTGTGAAGTCTGCCAGTCAAACACCTGAGGGAAGGTGTTGTCACACGGTGGTGGCTTTTAAGTCTTTCTCATCATCTGCTCTTTGTTTAGGAGGTAATCGTGCCGGCCGTAGTGGAACTTCTTTAACCAGTTAACAGTTTATTCAGCTTCTGCTCTGTTGCTCTCTTTCCAAATGTGACCTTCTTGAGACGTATTTTTCTTCAATTACCATCTTGACACCACTGTTTATTTTTCTAGGATGTCAGTGGTATGGATTTTTAGGTCTTTTGTTACTGTTTCATGGGAGCTGAGATTCCGCTCTTATTTGAGTTTTTATTCTCTGTTCAGATTGGACAATCCTGTTGTCTGTCCTCAAACTGTCGGAGTCTGTCTTCTGTCCCCTGCCTTCCGCTTCTGAGTCTGTCCCTCCACCAAGCTTTTCGTTCCAGGACTGGTGCTGGAGGCTTGCCTTGCCTTGTAGTTGTTCTGTGTCTTATTTTCAGGTAGAGACTTGCTGTTCCTCCGCAGTCTTTGTAGCTTTTCATTTGTTCTAAGTGTGTTCTGAAGCACTTTATTAACAGCTTTTTCCTTTGTTCCTTGTTCTAACAGCCTCGTCTCCCTGTTGGCACCTGTTTCTTTCTTCATTCAGTTTGAGCTCTCTTTCTGGTTCTTCATACAGTGAGTGATTTTTGTTTTTTTCTTCTTGAAACCTTGGCGCTCTTACCTTATGTGGCTGTGGGTCAGTTTAGCCGCCTTTGCTTTGTATTTTGACACTGCAGGAAAGGGGCGTGCTGCTTCTTAATGCCTGGTGAGGTGGCCTGACAGTTTCCCCACCCAGGTCCTTAGAGCTGAAGTTGGGATTGACTGCTGAGGTGGGCCCTTGTCACCAGCCTCAGCCCAGCCACCCAGCTCGTGGCCGAGACCACAAACACAGGAAGGAGAGGAACGGAGTCGCAGTCTTCTTCCGCAGCACCACCAAAGGCCTCGCCTCTTCATGCTGCACTGCGAGCTGGACACCAGGCCTCTAACACGCAGGCTTTGACCATGCAGTGGTTAAACTGAGGTGTCAACTTGAGAGGATGTAAAATTGCCATGAAAACATCTCAGATTTTCTAGATGAGGTTAATTGAGGTGGGAAAACGCACCTTCGCTGTGTGTGGGCAGCACCATCGCAGGGCCAGGATCATGCATGAAGAGAGAACTCCCTGAGCACCAGCCGGAGTTCATTGTTCTCTGCCTCCTCACCGTGGACTCCAGCTGCCTCAAACTCTGCCACCATGCCTTCTGCACCATGGTGGACTGCGACATTTGCTTCATTTGCTGCGCTGCCTGGCCTATGAGGTTCCAGGAGATTCTGTGTCCACCTCCCTTCTTGCCAGGGGCATGCCGGGATTACAGACATGCTACAGCCTCTGGCTTCGTGTGGGTTCTGTGGAGCCGAGCTCAGGCATTCATCTTGTGTCGCTAGGACGGCTCCTTCCTGGGAAGCCAAGCACAAGTGAGAAGTCTCTTAGCTCAGTTACTACCAGAGGGCTGTAGAGAGGACCTATCCAGTCAAAGTGACTTGTTTTGAGGGGCTTGGGAGATGGCCCAGTAGCTAAAGACACTTACTTGCAAAACCTGCCTACCTCAATTCAGTTCTGCATTTAACACAATGAGCCAGATGTACAAAGTGGCACCTGGATCTAGAGTTCATCTGCAGCAGCAAGAGGCCCTGCCATACTCGTTCATATTCTCTCCTCTCTCTCTCCTCTCCTCTTCCTGTCACATAGCATGTGTAGATTATAACAATCAAAGACATACAACATAGAATTAAAGCCAACCTGTAGGTTTTTAAATTTTTTATTTATTTTATTAATTATTTTATTTTATTTTTGCTTGGTTTTGCAAGGTAGAGTCTCACTCTAGCTCAGGCTGACCTAGAATTCACCATGTAGTCTCAGGGTGGCCTCGAACTCCTGGCCATCCACCTACCTCTGCCTCCCAAGTACTGGGATTAAAGGTTTGCACCACCACGCCCAGCTTTACTTTATTTTTTTATTGTCAACTTCCATAATTATAGACAAGACAATAACTCATGGTAACTCCCTCCCTCCTCCCACTTTCCCCTTTGTATCTCCACTCTCCATCATACCCCTTCCCCCTCCATCAGTCTCTCTTTTATTTTTATGTCATCATCATTGCCTCCTATTATGATGGTCTTATGTAGGTAGTGTCAGGCACTGTGAGGTCATGGATATCCAGGGCATTTTGTGTCTGGAGGAGTGCATTGTAAGGAGTTCTGCCCGCCCTTTGGCTCTTACATTCTTTCCGTCACCTCTTGTACTGTTTTTTGTAAACAGTGAACAAAGTTTTACTGGTAATCAGCTAAACAAGGCCTCTAAGTAGAATCAAGAGGTTTGGAAGAGCTAGGTGATTCTTGTCTCTGACATTTTCCATGAGGCATTTATATTATGTACTTATACAACAAAATGTGTGTGTGTTAGTTAGTGTAGAGGTCAGAGGACAGCCTCAGGGTGGCGGCTACCTTGTTTGAGACAGGCTTTCTCATCTTGATGCTGGGAATGTCGATCCAGCTGACCTGCAAGTGTCAAGATGCTCCTGACTGACTTCATGTGGGTTCTGAGGATCCAGACTCGGTGGCCGGGCTTGTTCAGCAAGAGCTCTCTGCTGAGCCATCTCCCCTGCATGCAGGATGCTTAATCATCACACATACGCTCCCTTGCTCTAGCTTGTGAGCTGTGCTGTGGTGAAAAAGGCATTGTCTTTTTTTTTTTTTTTTTTTTTAAGGTATGGTCTTACTTTAGCCCCGGCTGACTTGGAATTCACTATGTATTCTCAGGGTGGCCTGGAACTCACTGCGATCCTCCTACCTTTGCCTCCCGAGTGCTGGGATTAAAAGCGTGCGCCACCACACCTGGCTCATGGCATTGTCTTCTTAAGCCACTCGAGGTGACAAAAAAGCTTGTGACTATGTGCACTTGAGATGCAACATCCCACTGTGGGGCAAAAGGTGTTTGCAAAGAAGCAGGCGGAGCCAGTGTCCTGTTTTTGGTAGATACTTAGAAGATTTTGGCCAGAGTCCTTACCCGAAAGGAATTGAGTTTAAGAAAGGTTTGAGGGAAGCTGGGTGCACACCGTTAGTCCCGGCACTGGGGAGGCAGAGGTAGGAGGATCACCGGGATTTCAAGGCCACCCTGAGACTCCAGAGTGAATTCTAGGTAAACCACACACACAAAAAGAAGTGTGAGGCACTAGCCCACCATCTGTTTCCCAAGTCAGATAATGATACGAGGCAGAATTCCATTTGTTTTCAACAGTTCGTAGAGATGATGAGTCTCTGAGGACTGAGCTCTCCATGAATGTGTAAAGTGGACAAGTGTGTCATAACTGTATATGAAAATGTCCTTATTTATTTATTTGAGAGAATGAGAGGCAGATATATAGAGTGAAACAGAATGGACGTGCCAGGGTCTCTAGCAACAAACTCCAGACATATGTGCCACCTTATGCATCTGGCTTTATGTCGGCCCCAGGGAATCGACCTGTACATGCAAGCATCCTAACCACTGAGCCATCTTTCCAGCCCTATTTTTGTTCTATCTGTCATCTATCTATTTGCCAGATAGAGAGAGAGTGGGTGTGCCAGGGCCTCCAGCCACTGCAAATGTACTCCAGACTCATGTGCCACCTTGTGCATCTGGCTTACATAGGTTCTGGGGAATTGAACCTGGATTCTGAGGCTTTGCAGGTAGGTACCTTAACTGCTAAGCCATCTCTCCAGCCCTATTTTTGTTATTTTTAATGGCTTTCAATAGCATAAAACAGAAGGACACTGGCCTTGTGTAGCACATTCAATATGAACAGTCCTTCTAAGAACAAGATTAGCATAGTAACTTGAATAAGCAAAGGTTGCCCAGGAAGACCCAGTTAAAGTCTCTTCCAGCCTGGGTCAACTCCCTCGGACAGAAGTAGTCAGCCTTAGGCCAGCATGTAGTTTTCTGTGGACAGAGAAGCCCAAGGCCAGTGCTGGACTGTCCCCATGAGGCGTCTTCAGGAGGGAAATGTGGAATCTGTTCCCTTGGGTTTGGCTACACAGGTCCTCAGGGGGCACATGGAAGGAGCCCCCACCACAGGGTCATGAATGTCTCCAGAGATGCGTTTTCCAGCACACGAAACCCCTAGCTGGGCTTCCAGGTGGATGGTCCCTCCTTGCTGCTGTACAAAGGCTTAGTGAAGAGTGTCTTCTGTTCAACAGCTTTAATATGTTCTTGGCAAACCGTGAGAGTCTCAGACCCCAGGGAAAGGATGGGCAGGCCTTCTTGCTGTGATTGCATACGTCAACAAGGAATGGCTAAGGTCTCCCTGAGATTGCCCATGTTTAACCTAGAGGACTCGAGGTGGTAGGCATGGTGGAAACATTATACTACTGCCAGGTAGCACACTCTCTGGACCACAGAAAGCTTCCTTGCCCTTTCTTATACCTGAGGGCTGTATGTCTTTGAAACAAAGACCCGCTGTACTCTGCCTTGGTCTTGGATTCCCAGCCTCTGGAACTGTGAAGTGGATCTGGTGTGGACAAGCCACTGGCTGATGGTGTTCTGTCATCAGAGCTTGGATGGTCCAGGACCCTGATTCCTCCCTGGACTGACAGAACCCTGTTCTGTGGTTTCAGAACCGAGTTTCTCCATTTAAGGACATGATCTTGTGCTTCTCTGAAGAGGACTGGTCTCTTCTGGACCCAGCCCAGACGGGCTTCTACGGAGAGTTCATCATTGGGGAAGACTGTGGCGTCTCCATGCCTCCAAGTAAGTCCTGCCCCGACCTCCCCCCGGCCCCAGTGACTGCAAGGGTTAGGGGTAGAAGCTGGTCTCTGCATGCCCTCTGACTTTGAGAGGAGGCCACAGGCAGCTTGTAGGTGACTTCCTCTGGCTCATCTGCTCTTGTCCCACAAACCAAATAGGTGATTTCAGTGTATCTGTCTTTGATCCTTCCTTCTTGCCCATCATCTCCCTGTCTTACTTACCAGGCCTTGGCGAGATTCCCAAGCTCTCTGGATCCTCTCTCCTGTTTGCTCTTACCTTGCCTGCCTCTGTAGCCCCAGTGGTGCTCTGCATAGCCCGTAGGCTGTCCTGTCACCTGTCCTTGGGGTTTGCACTGGGTCTGCCCTGTCGCTGATCAAGGTGTGTCCTCCCTTTGTCTGAACAGACGATCCAGCAGCCCAGCAGGACCTCTCCCCAGGAGAGGAGAATGGGCCACGGGTTCCAGAGCTGCAGGACCTTCAAGGCAAAGAAGTGCCTCAGGTCTCCTGCTTGGGTGAGTGAGTGATGGTCCACCAGGGGGTGGACTTGTGTGTGGAAGGCTGTCACCAGCCAGAGCATACCTGTCTCCCGTCCACATCTCCCCACTTGGCCTCAGCATTACATCGCTTTCCTTCCCAATGGCTTCTTCCCGACAAGGGAGTCTGAGTTTATGGGGATTGTTTTCCCTCTATCTACTAGGGACTAGAAGAGAATCGGAACTATTCCCTTGCCCACAAGCAGCCCCTGATTTGTGGTGACAATCCAGCGGCCTCTCCAGGAATGAGGCCGTGTTTATGGCAAGCCCAGTGGGGAACTGGGCACAAAGCACAGCACATCTGGACATTCAGCTGTCTGCTCTCCCTCCCACCCTCCCACCACACAGGAGTGCACCAGACCCCAAGGCATGGGCAGGGCTGGGCCTCAGTAGTACTGTCCACCCGCCCTGATGTTCTGTGGGCCTGGAATTTGTGTTACGACCTCTTGTGTCAGGGTGCTGTGACGTGTCTGTCCCTGCAGGGAAAGTGCCTTTGTGCAGAGTCAGCAGCATCCCTTGACTTCCATCCCCTCCGAGTCCTTGTCACTGGGCAGACCAGGTTTTGGGGCCTCTGCCATGCCATAACTGGCCCTCCTGTTTCTGCCCATAACTTCCTCTAGTCCATGTTTGTGGAAGGTCTACTGTCAGTGGGTCTGCACAGAAGCCGCCACAGAAGTTGACAGTGACCTCAGGGTCACAGAGGTAAAGGGATGAGCCAGGCGCTGTACTGGTTCTGTCCACCTTCAGACCCAGGTCCAGGGCACCTGCCCATTTGCCTTCAGATTCTTTCGCTCAGCAGACAGAGTGACTGTTACATGCCAGGCCCCTTTGTGGGAGTGGTGCCAGCGCAAGACCAATCACTTTCTCCGTTTTTTTCCTTTGGAAAGACTTTCCCAGTCTCCAGCCATTGCAGGTGGAAGAAAGAAGGAAGTGGGAAGAGCTGCAGGTGCCTGAGCTCCAGGCTTGCCAGCAAGTGGCGCTCTCTCAAAGCCCCTGCCCAGGTGAGGAGCACGCGGGTGTTGTGTGAACTGTGGAGGGGGGCACCTGGTGTGGGTGGATATACATGTTGGTGGGCATTGGGAATTAAATTGTCCAACAGGGCTGCTGTGGGGTTGGCAAGCCTCTTGCCCCGATTCTGCTCTGCTGGCTCCCCAGCCCACACTGTCCCCCTCCTTGCCTTTCCTGGGTGGGGTGAGTCAAGATGCTGATCTATATTGCGGGTGGATAGTGAGTACATCCTTTTTTTTTTTTTTTTTAAGATTTTTATTTATTTATTTATTTATTATCAGAGGCAGAGAGAGGGGGAGAGAGATAGACAGTGAATGGGTGCACCAGGGCCTCCAGCCACTGCAAATGAACTCCAGACACATGCACCTTAACCACTAAGCCATCTCTCCAGCCTGTGAATACATTCTTTCCCGATCATGAATGATAGCCACAATCCCAAGACACTGTCATTAAAGATCAGATTCTAGAATGCATAGCTGGATTGCTGCCCTCCCTGTGTGGAGCCTGGAGTCCTCATAGTAAAAGTTGCCTCCACCAGAGGCAAAGTGTAAAAAGCCATGTCTTTGATAGCTCCAGGCTTCCGCTGTTTATATACACGCCACACCCTGACTCTGCTCAACCAATCCTTACTTCAGCCTCCTGTGTCACAGTGGCTTCCTCCCGCAGTGAAGATTACACGTTCTCTTTTACCAGTGATGCTTTTGAAGGCAGGATGACTTTTTCATCACAACTCCATGCGGGACATGGAGCCATTTGTGCTAGGTCCCTTGTGTGTAGACAGAAGGGAAGAGTAAGACTCCTCTCCGTCCGTGGTGCTCCTGAAGAGCTTGCCTCTGTGTGGGGGTGCTTGGGGTGGGGGGGTCTCACTTCTGCTGCACTTGGAACCTTCCCTTGGTTCTTCCCAGCCACTGTGGCTCTTGCCCCATGTGTGGACTGCGAAGGTGGATGGGTGCCTGTCAACACCTTGCAGTTCTGTTTGCCCTTCGCCGTACTGACTGATTTGGGCTCTGCTTTCAGATGACAAGAAGCTTGGGGCCGCAGTCTGAAAAGGGCTCTACCAGCTGTCCTTCCAAGTGGCTTTCCTGCCATCCTGAGCCCCTGACAGCTGGCAAGGAGTCTGCTCCCCTCCTTGTCCAGCCGCCCTTAGCGTGTCAGATGAGAACGGCACCGTACCTGCCGCCATGGGGGGAGAGCGGTCCTTACTCACGCACTCTTGCTGTCAGTTGCCTGCATGATACTCCTGGGTCTTCATTCTCTCCAGTGGTCTTTCCTCGGGTGTGTTAGCTCTCTTCATCTGCTTTCTGTTGCTTACTACAGTATCATAGCCGGGATAAGTTATGAAATTAAAAACAAAAGAGGCTTATTCTGGCTTATGGTTGTGGTCCAAGGTTGAGGACTCACACATGACTGACCACCTTCTTGCCAGCAGAGTCCCAAGGCAGTGCAGGCCACCGTGCGGTGAGATGCTTAGCCAAACGGGCTTCTGTTGTAAGCTCTTCTCCAGAAAACCCATGCCTCCATCATTCACATGAACAGTGGCGTGCTCATCACCTCCTTAAACTTCCTGCTGGTCCCACCTCTACATACCTTGCATGGGAGATTAAAACTTATGCTCAGTCTTGGAGGGGAAGGACCATGCTGCAACCATCACCCTCCGTGTTAAGTGCCGTGCCAGGATGTCCTCATTACATGTCCTGAGAGGAGAACCTCTCAGGATATAGGACATCAAGAGCAGAGGTCACTAGTCCAGGTCCAGTGCTCACAGGCTGTGGGTACAGCTGCAAAATCTAAACTCAGTTTGTCAGGACCCTGACTTATGTATTTATTTGTTCATTCCACATTATTAAGTCATGGTTTTTTTTTTAAGTTCATTTGTTTATTAGATAGTGCCACAGATGTAAGCCAAGGGCCTTGTGTACGCTAGATGAGCATTTTACCCCCAAGCTACATCCCAGCTCCTGTGGTTTGCATTCTCTGCAGGTTCACAGAGACAAAACGCTGGGCCAGAGTTCAGCTTGATGTGTAGCTAGTGGTAAAGCGTGTGCTTAGGGTGCATAAGGCCCCAAACTCCATCCCTAGTGGCACACACACAAAAGGAGAAACTAGGGTCTGAATCCATTTCCTCTGTGTCCTTGCACATGGGTGACCCCACCCTTTCCTGTGCTCGGGATGGAACTCAGGGCCTTAGGCATGTTTGGCACATGTTGTACCAATGAGCCACTACCCTAGTTCATTCCCTTTTTTTGTAGAGAAAGTGCTCCTACCCACTCTGTCCCCACTTTTTTTTTCTTTTTAAGGTAGTGCTATGATTCTTTTTTTTCTCTCTCAATTTATATTAACATTTTCCATGATTATAAAAAATATCCTACAGTAATACCCTCCCTCCTCCCCCTACTTTCCCCTTTGAAATTCCATTCTCCATCTCAATCAGTCATGATCATTTCCTCCTCTTACGATGGTCTTGTGTAGGTAGTGTCAGGCACTGTGAGGTCATGGATACCCAGGCCATTTTGTGTCTGGAGGAGCATGTTGTAAGGAGTCCTACCCTTCCTTTGGCTCTTACATTCTTTCTGCCACCTCTTCCGCATTAGACCCTGAGCCTTGGAAGGTGTGATTGAGATGTTATTCAGTACTCCAGTCACTTCTTTCCAGTACTATGATACCTTCTGAGTCATCCCAAGGTCACTGCCATCTGAGAAGATTCTCTACTCAAAGTGAGAGTAGCATTAATATAAGGGTATAAATATTAAGAGAAATGCATACTGGGCAGTTTACACTTATCCAGACATCAGCAGATGTTATACCCCTAGGGCTCATGACTACCCCTGTTTTAAGTTATCAGTATCAGGGATGTATTCCCCCCATGGAGCTGGCCTCCAGTCCAATTGGAGGGTAGTTGGTTTCCACCATGATAGATGTGCCACTATTGCACCTGTTGGCTCATTTGGCCTGGCTGGCCAATTATAAGGCTTGCAGTGTCCACTGTTGAGTATCTTCACTGGTGGTATCTCTCTCTCCCATTGAACTGCATGTAGAATGGCTTCTTCCAGCTTTCTGTCAGCTGGTCTACATGGAGGAGGTTATCAGCTCAGTTCTAGCAGGATTTTTCAGTGGTCTGGCAGCCCAAGTATGTGGAGTCTTTAGCAATAGGGTCTTACCATTGATTGCTGGTAGGAAACCAAGGGCCTCAGCAATGGCCTGTAATGTTTTGGGGGCATCAGGGACCTCCCTGGCCAACAACTCACTAGCACTGATAATTTTTTAACAATAACCTATGGCTCCTGAGTGTTCCATTGCCCAAAATTGGAGGTTTTCATATGATTTATTTGCATCCTCTTAGTGTCCCCACTTTTATTATTACTATTTCCATGATTATCAGGGGTGTGGGCATACTCATGTGTGTATGCAGGTGTTTGTGTGTAGACACACACGTGGAGGCCTGAGGAGGTCACATGTCCTGAATTGCTCTTTTGTCTGATTTCCCTGACACAGTCTCTCACTGAACCCGTACCTTGCTGCTTTTCATTAAGACTGGCTGACTAGTGAGATCCACCAGTCTGTGTCTGTCTGTCTTAGCACCGGGCTTATGGGTGTGAGCAGCTATGCCTGGCCATTACTGTGGGTGTCGAGGGTTGATCTCAGGTCCTCAAGCTTGTGCTCTTACCACTGAGCCGTTTCCCAGCCCCCAGAAGCACGTTGACTGCCCATGCTGCTCCCGGCCGTCTCCTCATAGCGTTCTATACCACGCGCCTCACAGTGCTCCCACTCTGCTCATCACCTGCTTCCAAGTGATCTCTACACTTCTTAGGATTTCTTACAGCTATACCCCTATTTCCTGGTGCCAACAGCTGTGAGAATAGAGCTCCTATAAGTACTCACTGTAGCACAATTTTCTTCTGCCAAAGCCTTGTACTAGTTAACAGAAAAACATTGCTGATCATATAGTTTGTCATTAACAGCTAATAGAATCTTCCAGTGGACTGGAGAGATGGTTCAGTGGTTAAAGGTGCTTGCTTGCAAAGCCTGATGGCCTGGGTCCTGGTATCCACATAAAGCCAGTTGCACAAAGTGGCACATGTGTATGGAGTTTCTTTGCAGTGGTATGAGGTCCTGATGTGCTATTCTTTCTTTCTACCTTCTGTATCTATGTCTCTCTCTCTCTCTCTCTCTCTCTCTCTCTCTCTGTGTGTGTGTGTGTGTGTGTGTGTCCTTGAAAATAAAAATATTACACAAAAAAATAAAACTTTGGGATCACTGAGTTCGAGGCCATCCTGAGACTAATGCAGGTCAGCCTGAGCTAGAGCAAGACACTACTTCAAAAGAACAAAGCACAAACCAAAAATAATAGGGAAATAAAAAAGCTTGGGCTGAAGAGATGGCTTAGCAGTTATGGTGCTTGCTTGCGAAGACTAAGGATACTGGTTTGACTCCCCAGGACCCATAGAAGCTAGATGCGCGTGGTGGTTCATGTGTCTGGAGTTCATTTGCAATAGCTAGAGGCCCTAGTCTGCCCATTCTCATTTTCTCTTTCCTCCTTCTCTCTTTCTCTCTTTCTCTCTTTCTCTCTTTCTCTCTCTCCCTCCCTCCCTCCCTCCCTCCCTCCCTCCCTCTCTCTCTCTCTCTCTCTCTCTCTCTCTCTCTCTCTCTCGCTATCTCAACAAATAAATCAAAAAAAATTAAAGAGGTTGATAGCACCCTTTCTGTCCAATCTGTGAGGTCTACAAAGTACTTTGCAGCTTGACCTGCCTCACCCTGCTTGGAACATGGGGCGGGCAGCATAGTTGTGTTTACCTCACAGATAAGGCTGCCCAGGCTCAGAGAAACCCTCTGGCTAGATTGAGGCCCTGAAGCTAGGAAACCAAGAGAGATGGGCCCTGCCCACTACTGTTTCTCTAACACACAGGAGTTCTGTAACTAGGGTTACCCTCCCCCCAGCCCTGTTCCACTGTCTGTCCTCTGACTGGTGGGCAAGCGCCAGCTCCACTGTTGCCTGCCGTCTGCTTGTCATAGCTTCTGCCTTGCTTCTCTTGTCCTGCCCCACCTGACCTAAGTTACTGTAACCTGCCACATCCCTCCATAACAGGCAAAACCATGTTACTACTAGCTTAGGAAGGCCCAGAACCATCGCCTCACACCATAGGATGAGGATAAAGCAGCCACCTATGTGACAGGCTCCAGGCTGCAGTTCCCCTGCTGCCCACCCACCCCTTCCCTGGACTCACCACCGGATCCATTAGGTCATTTCAGCTGAGGTTAGAAAATGCACAACAGCACACCGCCTTTTGCAGCTGGGGCACCTCAGAGGCTTAGTGTCATGGGAGGGGAATATGTGAATGTAGAACTGACATTTGGTGGCCTTGGACACTGGGAGCGTACAGGCCAGCAGCAAGTCACTGGTGGTGAAGGCATGTGGCACAAATGAGCGCTGGGTAGAATATAGGAGCAAAGTGCGCACCAGCCTGGCGTGGTCCCTAGAGGTGTCTGCTGAGCAGCTGTTACTGGCCCCTCTGTTTCTAGCAGAAAGGGCCCCATGTCAGATCTGATATGTTAAGTTGCATAGGGTGCAAATGACAAATAAGTCTCCGTGGCTTGGAGAAATAGGTGGCCAGTGGGGGGGGGGGGTGGTTTTGGTAAGAAAAGTGCTTAAACCATCAGCCTGTGTACTACAGCTGGGCCACCAAGGAACATTGCAGGATGAGGGTTGCTGGATGCCCAGCTAACCCTTCCTGGGTTTCGTTCCCAGGAGCTGTGATGGGAGGTGGGCTGGGCAGTGCCATTGACCGTGCTGCTTTTCTGTAGCAGGAGGTGACCCACCACCCCTACAGAACGTCCTGGATCAGGAAGTGACTATTGAGATCGTGCTGTCCAGCTCTGGGGACGAGGACTCCCAGCACGGGCCGTACTGCAGGGACGAGCTGAGCCCCGCGGAGAAGCAGCGCGGCCTCCCCACCCGCCAGAGTGCCGCCGAGGTGGGGGGCAAGGGTCAGGGCTCCCAGAAGTCCTACGTGTGTCCGAACTGTGGCAAGATCTTCCGCTGGAGAGTCAACTTCATCCGGCACCTGCGCAGCCGCAGAGAGCAGAAACCGCACGAGTGCTCCGTGTGCGGGGAGCTGTTCAGCGACAGCGAGGACCTGGACGGGCACCTGGAGATCCACGAGGCCCAGAAGCCCTACAGGTGTGACACCTGCGGGAAGAGCTTCCGCCTCAACTCCCACCTGCACTCCCACCAGCGGATACACCTGCAGCCGGACAGAACGCAGCCGCCGGTGCAGAAGAGGGAGGAGGGGGCGTCCGAGGCCGAGGGAGGGGGACCCGACGCCCTGCTGGAGAAGAGCAAGGCCAAGCTGAGCCTCCAGTGTGCGGACTGCGGGAAGGGCTTCCAGAGGCACGACCAGCTGGTGCGGCACCGCAGCCACAGCCACCTGAAGGATGAGTCCCGCCCCTTCCGCTGTCGGTACTGTGTCAAGAGCTTCCAGCAGAACTACGACCTCCTGCGCCACGAGCGCGTGCACATGAAGCGCCGCTCCAAGCAGGCCCTGAACTCCTACTGAGCCCTCCCCGCTCCTGCCCGGGGCCCGAGCCCGAGCCCGCAGCCGGCCCTCGGCTCTCAGGTAGCATTTGACTTCGGTTTCTGTTGGTGCCGTGTCTCCTCCCCAGACGAGAGTGACCCCTTGAGCATTCCTCGTGTTTCTGCTGTGCCAAAACCCAGGGAGGCAAAGCAGTGCCCACCTCAGGGCCTGTGTGCCAGGGTCTTCGAGACCCGCACCCCCCCTCCCCCCCACCAAGGCTGCAGCCCTGGCCTGTGGGAACACCAGACCTGGAAGGTCCAGGGCAGGCAGCAGGAAGGCAGGGTGGGACTCGGGGGGCCAAGTCCTGTCCTCTGAATTCATCCCCAGGTCACCTTGTCCAAGTGAGGGCCCCACAGACTCAGCATTTCAGGAGGCCCTAGGGCTTGTGGTCTGCTGGGGGCTGTCACGAGACCTCACTTGCCCTGCCCGCTGATTAAGTAGGATCAGGAGCCCCAGAGCAAAGCTTACATTTTAAAAGATCCCACACCATCCCCAATGTGTCTTCATACCCCAAAAGTCTTTGGCAAATGTGACATGGAAGCTGCACTGTCGCCGTCTAACAGCCTCTCTAGTTCCTCCCCAATGCTGTCTAGCAATGTGGAGCGCTTCAGCCCCCGGAGGGCGCTTCTGCCAGGTGAGCCAGGCCGTGCTGCAGAAGCTTCCTGGCAGTGTGCCCCATGGGTTGGCGTCACTCTCCTTCGCTGTTAAAGCTGATACCCAGTTTGGGATGGCTTCTAACAAAAGGCGTGTGTTCTGTCATAGTTCCCGGGTCTGCAAGGCTAAGGGCAGGCGTTGGCCTGTCCTCAGGCCCTAAGAAGAATGTGGTGCAGGCCTCTTTCCTGGGTCTGGTGATGGCTGGCATTTGCCTTGTAGAAACCCCTCTAGTCTTTGCTTTCGACTTCACTTGGCACTCTTGTCTTTGTGTCTCCCCAAATGTCCCTTTGTGTAAGGGTGTGAGTCTGGATTGGGGCTCATCCAGCCCACTCCAGCAGAGCCTCACCTGCATCTGGGGTGGCTGTTTCCAAGTAGAGCCCCATGCCAAGGTACTGGGGATAAAGCCTGCAACCCTGGGCTCAAGGGGACGCAGTTCAAGCCGTAACTCCCGATAATCCGTGGTGCTGCTGTTGTTCCTGACTCAATGAGTCAGCACACACCTGTTAGCTCACTTGCCCTTGGGCTGAGAGTAGAGGACCCGGACCCAGGTGTCTGTTCTTGGGGCTACTGTCATCAGCAAGGGACATCGTCATCCATGGCCTTAAGGTTCAGAGCCTGAGGTTCTGGACTGTGAGTGACTGGCAGTAAAAAAAAAAAAAAATCTCAAGCAATCAAAAATGTGGTCTAGTGTCCTGGCAGAGTGGCTGTGTTGGCCAGGCTCAGCAACCAGGTGGGTTTGCCTGGACCACGGAGCTTCGGCCGTCGGGTGGTTTGCAGAGCATGCCA
Source organism: Jaculus jaculus (assembly GCF_020740685.1). NCBI lineage: Eukaryota > Metazoa > Chordata > Mammalia > Rodentia > Dipodidae > Jaculus > Jaculus jaculus. The sequence continues at coordinate 10,829,719 of NC_059107.1, read as the reverse complement.
GCAGACAGGAGGCCTGGGGAACCAACACAGGTCTCTAGTGCTTCGTGATTTTCATATCGAGAAGCCTCTACCCTCAGTCCAGTCAAGGGGTTTTTAGACTTTGTAATGAAATTTCTACTTCTGGGTCATTGCATTACCCAGGAATAGTAAATGCAATAAAACTATTTGGTCCTGCCTTGAACCAGAAATAAACTATTGAAGGTCTTAGTTTTTATATGGGTTTTTTTTCTTCTTCTTCTTCTTCTTCTAGCTTTTGTTGTTTTGTTTTCCTTGTATTAGCTTGCCTGGAAAAGGGAGAAATTGGTTTCTGAAGGCCAAGGGAAGGGAGACTCCTAACCCTAGCTCTGCAACCCCCCCCCCCCCAACTAGCTCAGTGGCTTGGGAGGGTGTTTTTAACAGAGAAGCATGCTGCCAGCCACTTGCCAGTGTATTCCACACACACAGCCAGGTCCTCAGTAAGAACGGCACGCAGCGTGAGGGAAAGGCAGCTGCCTCCAGTGCCTACCAGTTACCGCAGGAGCCCCTCCCTGTGACTGACCCAAAGCCCACCAGGGGACCACCGTTCTTGTTAGGTTACACTTGCTTGAGGATTTGTAAGGAGTTACCCATTGTTAGGAACTTCCTGCCAACCCTTCAACTAAACACCTGCCCTAACTGAACCAAATTTATCTTTGTCTTCCTCTTGGCTACTAATGTCTGAGGACTGCCATGTACTGGACCCTTTCTGCATCTCTTCATAAGGTCTGCACCCAGAGAGCTACGCCTTGCCCTGAAGGTTGAGACAGCCCTCCCTCCCCCCAGTCTGAGAAGCTTGTCCCTCCATGTTCCCCTGCTTCTTTGACATTATTCCCATAATCGCGCAGGTGCATAATGAAAAATGACTAGCCCGTGAAGCTGGGCATGATGGCACAAGTCCATAACACCAGCAACACAGGAGGATCACAAGTTCAAGGCCCAAGTGGGCTACACAGAAAGCCCCAGACTACCTGGACAATTTAGCGGTACTATCTAGAACAGTGAAGAAACAGACGCCAAGCTGGAGATGTAGCTCAGGGCAGAACACTTGCCTGGCTCGCAGCAGGCCCGGGGCTTGGCTCCCAGCACAGCCGAGTGGCACTTGGAGCACAGCTGTGGGTGGTGGCTGTCAAATGAGAGGCTCTGAGGCCGTCGCTGCATGGGGTCAGTTGGTCCAGACCATCCCCAGGAGAGAGGAGGACCACACAATGGTGGTTCTACTCAGCCTCAGCCATTTAACTATCCTTTCTCCCCCAGCTCACCCAGATTGGGGGGAGGGGATTGTAAGTACAGTGGCCGGGAGGTCCTAAGTCGTTCTGTGTGGTTTTGTATGTTGAGCTGGAAGTACTGGGCAATGATACAAAGCATGATGAACAGCCTACTTTGATTGGAATTTAGAAGCATCTAAGACAAATGATAAAATTGACAATTGAATCACTGAAAGTTTTAGAAACTATAAGAGCTGAAAAAAATTAAGCAATACTCCCTATACTGAGGATCACACAAACCGTGCCTTATAAATTCTACATTTATGGAAAGACTAGAAGAGAAATTGGTCACTTTGGTAAAATGAAGTAACACAACATGGTTTTTATTTCTGACCTTAGAATAAAAACCTTCAACTTCTATTTTTATTAGAATTGGTAAGGTCAAAGTGTATGCCCTGATAGTCCTAACAAGCTAGATTTTTTGTTTTGTTTTTCAAGGTAGGGTCTTGCTCCTGGAATTCACTATCCATCTCAGGGTGCCCTTAAACAGTCCTCCTACCTCTGCCTCCCGAGTGCTGGGAGCATTGTGATTTATGTTTAAAAATAAGCTATCGGTGGGAGTGGAGAGATTGTCTAAGGCTCATGTCTGTGAAGCCTAAGGAGCCATGTTCGATTTCTTAGGACCCACGTAAGCCAGATGCACAAGATGGCACATGCATCTGGAGTTTGTTTGCAGTGGCTAGTGGGCTTGTCACATACAATCTCTTTCTGTCTGCCTTTCTCAAATAAATAAATAGAATTTAAAAGATAAAAGAAGGGGCTGGAGAAGTGGCTTAGCAATTAGGGTGTTTGCCTGTGAAGCCAAAGGATCCCGGTTTGGTTCTCCAGGACCCACATAAACCAGATGCACAAAGGGGTGCATGCATCTAGAGTTTGCCTGAAGTGGCTGGAGGCCCTGGCATGCCCTTTCTTTCTCTCTCTCTGCTTCTTTCTCAAATAAATAAATAAGTAAAATATATTTTAAATTATTTTAAGATATTTTAAAAGTAAATAAAAGTAACCTATTAGGCTGGAGAGATGGCTTAGCAGTTAAGGCACTTGCCTGTGAAGCCTAAGGACCCAGGTTGGATTACCCGGTACCCATGTAAGCCAGATGCACAAAGTGGTACATGCATCTGGAGTTCATTTGCAGTGGCTAGAGGCCCTGGCACACCCATTCTCTCTATATCTGCTTCTCTCTCTCAATCTCAAATAAATATATAGAAAAGTAAGCTGTCATCTCTAGGTTAAATGTGGTTAAACACTAAGAATAAACAGATCCTTTCCAACAACAAAAAATGAGAATAGAGAATTGTGTTAAAATAAATATCAGGTGTGGTGGTGCACGCCTTTTATCCCAGTACTAGGAGGCAGAGGTAGGAGGATCACTTTGAGTTTGAAGCTAGCCTGGACCTACAGAGTGAGTTCCAGGTCAGCTTAGGCTACAGAGACTCTACCTCCAAAAAGCCAAAAGTAAATAAATACAAAAAAAGTTGAGATAGGTAGAGTCAGAAGCTGGGTGTCAGTCAATGACAATAATGGTGGCACAAGTCTTTGTTTTGGGGGGGTTTTTTGTTTGTTTTTTTTTGAGGTAGGGTCTCATTCTAGCCCAGGCTGACCTGGAATTCACTGGAGTCTCAGGGTGGCCTCGAACTCATGGTAATCCTCCTACCTCTGCCTCCTGAGTGCTGGGATTAAAGGCGTGTGCCACCACGCCCGGAGGGGCACAAGTCTTTAATCCAAGCACTCAGGAGGCTAAAGTAGGAGGATCACTGTGAGTTAGAGGCCAGCCTGGAACTATAAAGACTACAGTACCAGGTCAGCCTATAAAAATTTCTTCTTAAAAAAGAATTTTGAATGTTTTCCCATGGATAAACGATGTATAATAATTGAGGCGATAGATATGTTTAACTTGATTTAAGCATTATAGAATGTACGCATAATCATGCTGGGTGTGATAGCACATGCCTTTAATCCCAGGTCATGGGAGGCAGAGGTAGGAGGATCACAGTGAGTTCGAGGCCACCCTAAGATTACGAAGTGAATTTTAGGTCAGCCTGGGCTACAGCGAGACCCTACCTTGCAAAACCAAAGAAGAAAAAAGGATGTATACATGATAAAAACATCACACTCACTCCAATATGAATTTTTTGCTTTTGTGTATTAATTAAACATTAATTTAAATAAAATTTAAAGATTAAAAAATATAGTAGAAGCCTGGTGTGTTGGCACATGCCTTTAACCCTAGCACTTGGGAGGCAGAGGTAGGAGCATCACTGTGAGTTAGAGGCCACCCTGAGAATACAGAGTGAATTCCAGGTCGGCCTGGGCTAGAGTGAGACCCAACCACCTCAGAAGAAAAAAAAAGGAAAAGCTAGGCATAATGGCTCACATTTATAATAACAGCACTCAGGAGGTTGAAGTAGGAGAATTGTCGTGAATTCTAGGCCAGCCAGGGCTACAAAGTGAATTCTAGGAGAGCCAGGGCTGGAGTTAGGCCCTGCCTCAAAAATAGTAGGGAATGGAGAGATGACAGCATTTAAGGCATTTACACAAAATCATGGAAACTAAACAATACACTACTAAATGATGAATGGGTCAATGAAGAAATCAAGAAGGAAACTGAAAAATTCATAGAGCCAAATGATAATGAGAATACAACATATCAAAATCTGTGGGACACAATGAAGGCAGTCCTAAGAGGGAAAATGATAGCTTTAAGTGCATATATTAAGAAATTAGAAAGGTCACAAGAAAACAACCTAATGCTTCACCTTAAAGCCTTGGTAAAAGAAGAACAAGGCAAACTGAAAATCAGTAAATGGGAAGAAATAATAAAGATTATGGCAGAAATTAATGAAATAGAAAACAAACAAAAAATCCAAAGAATCAATGAAACAAAGATTTGGTTCTTTGAAAGAATAAACAAGATTGATAGAACGTTAGCAAATCTTACTAAAAGAAAGAGAGAAGAGACACAAATTAATAAAATTAGAGATGAAAAAGGCACCATCACTAGAGATACCAGAGAAATTCAAAAATTCATAGGGACATGCTATAAGAAAATATACTCCACCAAGTTTGAAAGTCTGAAAGAAATGGATGATTTCCTTGATTTATATGACCTATCTAAATTAAATCAAGATGAGATTAACCACTTCAATAGACCTTAACAAGTATGGAGATCCAAGCACTTATCAAAAATCTCCCAACTAGGGCTGGAGAGATGGCTTAGCGGTTAAGCGCTTGCCTGTGAAGCCTAAAGACCCCGGTTCGAGGCTCGGTTCCCCAGGTTCCACGTTAGCCGGATGCACAAGGGGGCGCATGCATCTGGAGTTCGTTTGCAGAGGCTGGAAGCCCTGGCACGCCCATTCTCTCTCTCTCCCTCTATCTGTCTTTCTCTCTGTGTCTGTCGCTCTCAAATAAAATAAATAAATAAATAAATAAATAAATAAATAAATAAAAAATAAATCTCCCAACTATAGTCCAGACCCAGATGGATTCACTGGTGAATTCTACCAGACCTTCATGGAAGAACTAACACCAATGCTTCTTAAACTTTTCCATAAAATAGAGAAAGAAAACTTCTTCTATAAAGCCAGAATCACCATGATACCAAAATCAGGCAAAGATAAGAACAAAAAAAGAAAATTACAGACAAATCTTCCCTCATGAATGGAGATGCAAAAATTCTGAACAAAATATTGGCAAACAGCATACAAGAATATATCAGAGAGATCATTCACCCTGACCAAATAGGCTTTATCCCAGAGATGCAGGGATGATCCCACATATGCAAATCAATAAATGTAAGTGGACTGAAGGACAAAAATCACATGATCATCTCATTAGATACCAAAAAAGCATTTGACAAAATCCAACACCCCTTCATGATAAAAGTCCTACAGAGACTGGGAATAGAAGGATCATATTTCAATATAATAAAGGGTATTTATGACAAGCCCACAGCCAACATATTACTAAATAGAGAAAAACTTGAAGCTTTTTCACTAAAATCAGGAACAAGACAAGGGTGTCCACTGTCCCCACTTTTTTTTTTTTTTTTTTTTGAGGTAGGGTTTCACTCTAGCCCAGGCTGACCTAGAATTCACTATGGAGTCTCAGGGTAGCCTCAAACTCATGGCAATCCTACTACCTCTGCTTCCTGAGTGCTGGGATTAAAGGCGTGTACCACCACACCTGCTGTCCCCACTTTTATTTAATATAGTGCTGGAAATTTTATCCATAGCAATAAGGCAAGGGACACACATAAAATGGATACAAATTGAAAAGGAAGAGGTCAAGTTACCATTCTTTGCAGATTACATGATGCTATACATAAAGGACCCTAAAGCCTCTACCAGAAAACTGCTAGAGCTGATAAACACCTATAGCCATGTAGCAAGATACAAAATAAACACTCAGAAATTAGTAGCCTTCATATATGCTAACAACAAATACACAGAGGATGAAATCAGAGAATCACTCCCATTCACAATTGCATCGACAGAAAAAAGTACCTTGGAATAAACCTAACTAGGAAAGTGAAGGATTTCTACAATGAAAACTTTAAAACACTCAAGCAAGAAATTGCAGAAGACACTAAGAAGTGGAAGACAGTCCTTGTTCTTGGATCGAAAAAATAAATATTATGAAAATGGCAATCTTACCAAAAGCAATCTACACATTTAATGTATTCCCCATCAAGATTTCAATGGCATTCTTCATGGAAATAGAAAAAAACAATCCAAAAATTCATTTGGAAGCGCGCACACACACACACTAAAAACCTGAATATCTAAAAGAATTTTGAGCAACAAAAATAAGGGTGGTGGTATCACCATACCTGATTTTAACCTATACTATAGAGCCATAGTAACAAAAACAGCATGGTATTAGCACAAAAACAGATATATAGATCAATGGAACAGAATAGAGGACCCCGATATAAACAGAGAAGCTATAGCTACCTGATCTTTGACAAAAATGCCAAAAATACTCATTGGAGAAAAGACAGGCTCTTCAGCAACTGGTGCTGGGAAAATTGGATATGTATCTGTAGAAGGATGAAAATAGATCCTTACCTCTCTCCATGCACAAGAAGTAAGTCCAAATGGATCAAAGGCCTTAATATCAGACCTGAAAATCTGAAATGGCTAGAGGAAAAAGAGGTCTTGGCAAAGACTTTCTGAATATAAACCTAATTGCTCAGGCAAAAAAACATAAATTAACTGCTGGAACCTCATGAAATTACAAAGCTTTTGTACAGAAAGGACACTGTGAATAGAGTAAAGAGGCAACCTACAGAATGGGAGAAAATCTTTGCCAGCTATAAATCTGACAGGATTAATATGCAGGATATACAAAGCACTCAAAAATTTAATTAATAAGAAATCAAACAACCCATTAAAAATGGGCTACAGAACTAAATAGAGAGTTCTCAAAAGAAGAAATACAGAGCTGGAGGGATGGCTTAGCAGGTAAGGCATTTGCCTACAAAGCTAAAGGACCTCAGTTTGATTCCCCAGGACCCATATAAGCTAGATGCACAAGGTGGCACATGCATTTGGAGTTGGTTTGCAGTGGCTGGAGGGCCTTGCGTGCCCATTCTCTCTGTCTCTGTCTCTGTCTTTCTCTCAAATAAATACTTAAAAAAAAAAAAGACTTGGCACTTTTCATATCTAAAAAAAGAAATACAGAAATACAGATGACATATAAGCCATCAGGGAAATGCAAATTAAAACTACGTTGAGATTCCACCTCACTCCTGTCAGATTGGCTACCATCATAAAAACAAATGACCATAAATGCTGGCAAGGATGCAGAAAAAGAGGAACACTTCTACACTGTTGGTGGGAATGCAATCTGGTCCAGCCATTGTGGAAATCAGTGTGGAGGTTCCTGAGACAGCTAAAATTAGATCAACCATATAACCCAGCTATAGCACTCCTGGGCATATATCCGAAGGACTCATCTCATTACCTTAGAGATACTTGCTCAACCATGTTTATTGCTGCTCAATTTACAATATCTGGGAAATGGAACCAGCCTAGATGTCTCTCAACTGATGAGTGGATAATGAAGATATTAGCACATTTACACAATGGCATTCTACCCAGAGGTAAAGAAAAATGAGGTCATGAAATCTGCAGGAAAATGGATGGATCTGGAAAGGGTTATACTAAGTGAGGTAACCCAGAAAGCTAAATGTCACATGTTCTCTCACACATGTGGATCCTAGCTACAAATTATTGGACTTCTGTGTGAGTAGACAGTAAACTCAGTAGCAGAGGCCAGGAAGCTAGAAAAGAGATATAATGGGAATAGAAAGGAAGGGGGGTGTAATAGGATGGTATTGTATATATGTAAGTAGAAGAACAGATTAATGGGGGTGAAAAGGCCTAAGTAAGGTCAGGGGAAGAGATTGAGTAAAGGAAAGTTGGAGGAAGGGCTAATCAAAATCTAAGGATAAAAATAAGCCATATGGAAACCTACTTTTTTGGACAATGGGACACTCAGGAGCCATAGAATGTTACTAGAAAATTTTCAGTGCCAGGGATGGGATACCTTCCACTGAATTGTTGGCCAGGGAGGTCCCTGGTGCCCCCAAAACATTACAGGCCATTGCTGAGGCCCTGGTTTCCCACCAGGAATAGATGGTAAGACCCTATTGCTGAAGGCCCCACATACTTGGGCTGGAAGGTCACTGAGAAATCCTGCTGGAACTGAGCTGATAACCTCCTCCATGTAGACCAACTAACAGAAACCTGGAGGAAGCCATTCTGCATGCAGTTCAATGGGAGAGAGAGAAATCACCAGTGAAAATACTTAACAGTGGACACTGTAAGCCTTATATTTGGCCAGCCAGACCAAATGAGCCAACAGGTGCAATAGTGGTATGTCTGTCATGGTGGAAACCAACTGCCCTCTAATTGGACTGGAGGCCTGCTCTATGGGAGGGAATCCATCCCTGATACTGAAAAGCTACAACAGGGTAGCATGAGTCCTAGGGGTGTAATGTCTGCTGCTATCTGGATAAGTGTATATGCTATGCTCATGAAACTGCCCCGTAAGCACTTCTCTTAATGTTCATACCCATATATTAATGCTACTCTCACTTTTGGTTAGACAACCTTCTTTTTTCAGATGGCACTGACCTTGGGATGACTCGGAAGGCATCATGGTGCTGGAAAGAAGTGACAGGAGTGCTCAGCACTGCAATATCTCGATCACACCTTCCATGGCTCAGGGTCTATTGTTGAAGAGGTGGCAGAAAGAATGTAAGAGCCAAAGGAAGGGTAGAACTCCTTAGAATGTGCTCCTTCAGACACAAAATTGTCTGGATAACCATGACCTCACAGTGCCTGACAATAGTTACACAAGTCCATCATAATAAGAGGACAAGATAATGACATCAAAATAAAAGAGAAACTGATTGAGAGGAGGAAGGTATATGATAAAGAGTGGAGTTTCAAAGGGGAAAGTGGAGGGAGGAAGGGAATTACCATGGGATATTGTTTACAATCATGTGCGTTGTCAATAAAAAACAAATTAATAAAAAAAGAATTGGCTATAACCAAATGTTTAATAATTAAATCTGACGACTTTAATCTACACCTAGTGAAATAGAGGAAGAGGTAAGGGTTAAAAAAAAAAAAGAGAGGGCTGGAGAGATGGCTTAGTGGCTAAGCGCTTGCCTGTGAAGCCTAAGGACCTCGGTTCAAGGCTCAGTTCCCCAGGTCCCACGCTAGCCAGATGCACAGGGGGGCGCACGCGTCTGGAGTTCGTTTGCAGAGGCTGGAAGCCCTGGCATGCCCATTCTCTCTCTCTCCCTCTATCTGTCTTTCTCTCTGTGTCTGTCGCTCTCAAATAAATAAATAAATAAAATTTAAAAAATAACACAAACAAAAACAAAATCTGCTTTAAAAAAAAAGAGAGAGAGAGAGAGAGAAATTCTCTAGAATTCCAATTGTAGTCTGTAACAAGGTGAAAACTCCTATTGCCACATCCTTGGCAGTCATTGTGTGAGTTTCAAAGATTATTTCTCTTCAGAGCTACAGGATCCTGTATGGAAGCATGAAACAAGGGCCAAGTGAGAATGACAACTGAACCCTACCAACCATTGATTCCTACCAAGAAACAGTTTTTTTCTTTTACTGTTTTTCAAGGTAGGGTCTTCCTCTAGCCTAGGCTGACCTGGAATTCACTACGTAGTCTCAGGGTGGCCTCAAACTCAGAGATCCTCCTTCCTCTTCTTCTATGACTCTATTGCTGGAGATGTCACATGCTGTTGTCACATAACATGCAAAAATCAAGTTGGAACTGGGTTGGAAGTTTCCTCCCTACTGGCTGGACTTCATTGTATTGGTGGGTGTTAGGCAGGCTGCCAGGGGAGAATTGGCATCAACAGCCTTACATAGTGATGGAGCCTGTAACAATACTGACGGGCTAGGCTCAATACAAGTCTGTTATGGGAGTAACCAACCACTTTCTGATTGGATTTGAGGCTAATCCCACAGGAGGGAATTTGTATCTGGTACTGGAAACCTGAAAAGCCTATGGCTAGGAAGGTCATAGGACCTACTGGGGAAGCTACTGCTGCTGTTTTGCTAAATGGACATGGTATGTTTATCAAATTGCCTTCTTGTTTGTGTGTGGAGGTGTACATGAGTGGTGTGTCTCCATTAGCTCACCTGCTTTGGGGTGCACTCACCTACAGTGACCAGAGTGGAACATCAGGGGTCCCACTCCATCATTCTTCCACCTGTTCCTATCTGAGCTAAGGTTTCTTTACTGTTCTGAGAGTTTGCCATTTTGTTTATTTATTTATTTTTCATGAGTTCCTCTGATTCTTCAGTCTCTGCTCCTCTACGGGGCAGTCTTATGAGGCACACCTAAATGTTTACTGTGATCAAACTAGAGCTACCCTCTCGGGCCTCCTCAGGCTCTTATGCTTGCAGGAAGAACTCTTGGAATTGCCCTCCCCCCCCCATTCCTCCAAGGTAGGATTTCACTCTAGCTCAGGCTGACCTGGAACTGACTCTATACAGTCCCAGGCTGGCCTTGTGAATTCCTTCTGCCTCAGCCTCTTGAGTGCTGGCATTAAAGGTATGTGCTGCCACCTAGTCTCAGTTCTGTAAAAAAGAAAAAAAAAATGTTTTATGGCTTATCTTTACTTCATTAGAGTTTAGACCATTCTACCCCCTACTTGCACACTCTTATCTCCTTACCCTTCTGTCCCCTCACTCTTGGCCCCTTTCTAGCTTCCTGGCCTCTAATACTGACTGTTCAACTCACAAACTTAAAAATTTGAAGCTAGGGTCTACGTATGAGAGAGCATGTAGCATTTGACTTTCTGAGCCTGGGTTACCTCCCTTAGTATAATTTTTTTTCGGGTCTGTCCATTTTATGAAATTTTCATATTTTTTCTTTATGGTTGAATAAAACTCCATTGTGTATATGTACCACATCTTTATTATACATTCACCAGTTGATGCACAGTTAGGCTGACTCCATTTCCTAAATATTGTGACTAGAATAACAATGAACATGCATGTAAGGTGTAGAATACTTAGGGTAGATGCCCAGGAGTGGTATACCTGCATCATTCTACTGGAAGCTTTTTGAAAAAACCTCTACACTGATTTCCACAATGGCTACATCGGAATACATTCCCACCAACAATGGGTAAGGCTCCTGCTTTCCTCATACCCTCACAGCATTTATCCTCATTTTTATTTCTTGGTAATATCCACCTACTGACTTTATTTAGTTATTTTTTGTTTTGTTTTTGGTTTGTCAAGGGAGGGTCTCACTGTACCCATGCTGACCTTCCCTTCTATTCTCTATTCTATATCTCCTTTCTAGCTTACTGGCCTCTGCTACTAAGTTTTCTTCCCACTCACACAGAAGTCCAGTCATTTGTAGCTAGGATCCACATATGAGAGAGAATATGCAACATTTGGCTTTCTGGGCCTGGGTTACCTCACTTATAATCCTTTCCAGATCCATCCATTTTCCTGAAATTTTCCTAACTTCATTTTTCTTTACTACTGAGTATAAATTATATAAATGTGCCATATCTTCATTATCCATTCATTAGTTGAGGGACATCTAGGCTGGTTCAATTTCCCAGATATTGTGAATAGACCAGCAATAAACATGTTTGAGCAAGTATCTCTAAGGTAGTGAGATGAGTCCTTAGGATATATGCCCAGGAGTGCTATAGCTGGGTCATATGGTAGATGTATTTTTAACTGTCTTAGGAACCTCCACACTGATTTCCACAATGGCTGGACCAGATTACATTCCCACCAAGAGCATAAAAGGGTTGTAGAAGGGTTCCTCTTTTTCCTCATCCTCGCCAGCATTTATGGTCATTTGTTTTCATGATGGTAGCCAGTCTGCCAGGAGTGAGATAGAATCTCAGTGTAGTTTTAATCTGCATTTCCCTGATTACTAGGGATGTAGAACATTTTTTCAGATGTTTATATGCTATCTATATTTCTTCTTTTGAGAAGTCTCTATTTAGTTCCATAGCCCATTTTTTTTAATTGGGTTGTTTGATATCATATTATTTAATTTTTTGAGTTCTTTGTATATCCTAGATGTTAATCCTCTTATCAGATGTATAGCTGGCAAAGAGTTTTCCCCATTCTATAGGTTGCCTTTTTGCTTTATTCACAGTGTCTTTTGCCATGCAAAATCTTTGTAATTTCATGAGGTCCCAGCGATTGATCTGTGGTTTGATTGCCTGAGCAATTGCAGTTATATTCAGAAAGTCTTTGCCAAGACCAATATGTTGAAGGGTTTCTCCCACATTTTCCTCTAGCATTTTCAGAGTTTCAGGTCTGAAATTCAGGTCTTTAATCCATTTGCACTTAATTCTTACACATGGAGAGAGATAAGGATCTATTTTCATCCTTCTACAGATACATATCCAGTTTTCCCAGCACCATTTGCTGAAGAAGCTATCTTTACTCCAATGAGTACTTTTGGCATTTTTGTCAAATATCAGATGGCTATAGCTACTTGAACTTACATCTGGGTCCTCTGTTGTGTTCCATTGATCTATATGTCTGCTTTTGTGCTAAACCATGCTGTTTTTGTTACTATGGCTCTATAGTATAGGTTAAAATCAGGTATGGTGATACCACCACCCTTATTTTTGTTGCTCAAAAATTGTTTTAAATATTCGAGATTTTTTTGTGCTTCCAAATGAATTTTTGGATTGTTTTTTCTATTTCCGTGAAGATTGCCATTGGAATTTTGATGAGGATTGCATTAAATGTGTAGATTGCTTTTGGTAAGATTGCCACTTTCACAATATTGATTCTTCTGGTCCAACAACAAGGGATGTCTTTCCTTTTCCTAGTGTCTTCTGCAATTTCTTGCTTGAGTGTTTTAAAGTTTTCATTGTAGAAATCCTTCACTTCCCTAGTTAGGTTTATTCCAAGGTTCGTTCGTTCGTTTGTTCTTTCTTTCTTTCTTTTTTTCTTTCTTTCTTTCTTTCTTTCTTTCTTTCTTTCTTTCTTTCTTTCTTTCTTTCTTTCTTTCTTATTTGTGACTATTTTTATGCAATTGTGAATGGGAGTGATTCTCTGATTTCATCCTCTGTGTGTTTGTTGTTAGCATATAGGAAGGCTACTGATTTCTGCGTGTTTATTTTGTATCCTGCTGCATGGCTATAGGTGTTTATCAACTCTAGCAGTTTGCTGTTAGAGGCTTTAGGGTCCTTTACATATAGAATCATGTCATCTGCAAATAATGATAACTTGATTTCTTCCTTTCCAATTTGTATCCATTTTATGTGTGTTTGCCTTATTGTTATGGCTAAGACTTCTAGTACTATGTTAAATAAAAGTGGGGACAGTGGACACCCTTCTCTTGTTCCTGTAGGACTTTTATCATGAATGGATATTGGATTTTGTCAAATGCTTTCTCTGCATCTAATGTGAGTTTTGTTTCAGTCCATTTATATAATGTATAACATTTATCGATTTACATATGTTGAACCATCCCTTCATCTCTGGGATAAAGCCTACTTGGTCAGGATGAATGATCATTCTGATATATTCTTTTATTCTGTTTGCCAATATTTTGTTGAGAATTTTTGCATCTATGTTCATGAGGGAGATTGGTCTGTAACTTTCTTTTTTGTTCTATCTTTGCCTGGTTTTGGTATCAGGGTGATGCTGGCTTCATAGAGGAATTTGGTAGGATTCCTTCTTTTTCGGTTTTATGGAAAAGCATTGGTGTTAATTCTTCCATGAAGGTCTGGCAAAATTCACCTGTGAATCCATCTGGTCCTGGACTTTTTTAAGTTGAGAAATATTTTTTTCCCAGTTTTTTTTCCTTTTTTTTTTTTCCAGTTTTTTTTCCTTTATTTGTTTTTTTTCTAGTTTTTTTTCCTTTATTTGTTTTTTTCCAGTTTTTTTCCTTTAGTTGTTTTTTTTTCAGTTTTTTTTCATTTATTTGGTTTTTTTTTTCCAGTTTTTTTCCCTTTATTTTTTTTTAAGTTGAGAGATTTTTGATAACTGCTCCGATCTCCATACTCATTACAGATCTATTTAAGTGGTTAATCTAATCTTGATTCAATTTATGTAGGTCATATAAATCAATGAAATCATCCATTTATTTCACATTTTTTAAATTACTGGAGTAGATTTTCTTATAGCATGTCCCTATGAATTTTTGAATTTCTCTAGTATCTCTTGTGATGGTGCCTTTTTCATCTCTAATTTTATTAATTTGTGTCTCTTCTCTTTTTGGTCTATCAATCTTGTTTATTCTTTCAAAGAACCAAATCTTTATTTCATTGATTCTTTAAATTGTGTTTTGGTTTCTATTTCATTAATTTCTATCCAAATCTTTATTTTCTTCCTTTCTATTGGTTTTCGGTTTGCTTGTTCTTTTTCCAAGGCTTTAAGGTGAAGCATTACATTGTTTACTTGCAATGTTTCTAATTTCTTAATATATGCACTTAAAGCTATCAATTTCCCTCTTAGGACTGCCTTCACTGTGTCCCAAAGGTTTTGGTATGTTGTGTTCTCATTATCATTTGACTCTATGAATTTTTTGACTTCCTTCTTGATTTCTTCATTGACCCATTCATCATTTAGTAGTGTATTGCTTAGTTTCCATGATTTTGTGTATGCTCTATAGCCTTTCTTACTATTTATTTGTAGTTTGATCCCATTGTGATCAGATAGAATGCAATAAATTATTTCAAATTTCCTGTATTTGTTAAGATTTGCTTTGTGCCTCATATGTGGTCTGTTTTAGAGAATGCTCCATGTGCTGCTGAAAGGAGTGTGTATTCTGCAGCATTTGGATAAAATGTCATGTATATATCTGTTAGGTCCATTTGTTCTATGACCTCATTTAATCCAGACGCATCTGTTTATTTCATTTTTTTTTTTTTTTTTTGGCTGGGATGACCTGTCAATTGGTGAGAGTGGTGTGTTGAAATCACCTACTACAAGTGTGTTTGGTGTTATCTGTGACCTTAGTTCTAAGTGTTTGTTTGATGAAGTTAGGAACCCCCATGTTAGGTGCATATATGTTTAGGATTGTAATGTCCTCCTGTTGGAGTATGCCTTTAATCAATATAAAGTGGCCTTCCTTATGTTTCCTAACTAATGTTGGACTGAAGTCTACCTTGTCAGATTAAGATAGCAACCCCTGCCAGTTTTCTAGGCCCATTTGCTTGAAACAGTTTTCCAACCTTTCGCCCTAAGATAGTGTCCATCCTTCGTAGAAATGTGATTTTCTTGGAGGCAACAAATTGAAGGATCCTGTTTTTTAATCCTCTTTGTTAACCTATGTCTTTTGGTTGAGGCATTGAGGCCATTGATATTATAAGTTATTGTTGAAAAGTGTGTATTTATTTTTGCCATTTTTTGTTTTGTAGTTCTTCCATTTTTACCTTTGCTCTATTGTATTAACTAGTATTTGAGTATGGTTTGTTTTTTCCTGGTTCTTTATATGTGTGCTCTTCTTTCTCTTCAGCATGGAGGATTCTCTCAAGTATTTTCTGTAGAGCTGGTTTTGTCTTCAAATATTCCTTTAGCCTGCTTTTGTTGTGGAATGTGCTTATTTCTCTGTCTATTTGAATGAATAACTTTTCACTATAAAGGAACCTTGGCTGGCTGTTGTTATCTTGCAGAACTTGGAATACATCACTCCAAGCCCTTCTGGCTTTGAAAATTTGTATTGAGCAATATTCTTGATGGGCTTGCCTTTGTATGTAACTTGATTTTTCTATCCAA
The DNA here is from genome assembly GCF_020740685.1 of Jaculus jaculus. NCBI lineage: Eukaryota > Metazoa > Chordata > Mammalia > Rodentia > Dipodidae > Jaculus > Jaculus jaculus. The sequence continues at coordinate 10,814,187 of NC_059107.1, read as the reverse complement.
CTGCTTTCAACATATTTTCTTTGGTTTGTATGTTTGGTAGTTTAATTATAAAATGGCAAGGAGAGGTTCTTTCCAGGTTTTGTCTGGTTGGCGTTCTAAAGGATTCCTGTATCTATACTGGCGTCTCTTTCCCAATTTGGGGTAAGTTTTCTTCTATGGTTTTGTTGAAGACACCTACTATGTTTTTGGAGTGAAATTCTTCTCCTTCTACTATACCCTGAATTCTTATGTTTGATCTTTTCATAGCCTCCTAAATATATTGCAATTCCCATTCATCCTTTCCTAATAGTTTGTCTTTATCTTTGTTAGACTTTATTAGATCTGCCACCTACTCTTCTAGTTTAGGTATTCTGTCCTCACCTTTATCCATTCTACTGGAGAGATTTTCTACAGAATTTTTTATTTCATTGACTGTGTTGTTCATTGCTAGTAATTCTGACTGGTTTTCCTTTATTATTTCTATTTCCTTATTTATGTTTTATCTCTTTATTTCATTAAATTGGTTTCCTGTGTGTTCTTTGATTCCTTTGATTTCCTCTTTCATTCCTTTGATTTTTCTCTTTGACTTCTTTGAATATATTTATAATAATTCTTTTGAAATCTTTCTTAGACATTTCCACTAAGTCATTCTCTCTGGAGGTCATTTTTGGTGCATTAATACTTTTTGGTGGATTTATATTGTCTTGATTTTTGGTGTTTATTGTGTTATAATGTACACATTTTACATCTTGGATTAGTTTAATGCTTGGATTTTTAATTAGCTGCAGTATTATTAGATGTATTAATCAATCTGATGTTATATATCTTCAGGGTAGGAGCTTAAGGTACTAGGTGTGGCACTTAAGACTCCAGAGTATCTACAAAAGTGACCCTAGATGTTAGGTTTGCCTGCTATGACAGTATTCAAGTAGGCTGAGTGGAACAAAATTCAGACAGATTCTAAAATTTAACTAACCAATGTATTCCTTCACTGAAAAAATAGCACAGAGTATTTATGGAAGAATAGGTGTTATGACAACCAGTTCCTCTAACAACATCACAGACTAGAAAATCAGGAAAATTAACCTGAATGTGAGGAGTAACTCAGTCAAACCAAAAGAAAAGGAAGTAAAAGAGAATAAAGACAGCCTGGTAAGATTTGTGAGATTAAGTGAACACATATTTGCATGTCAGAATTCCAGAAGGTAAAGAATGGTGGGGAATTATTGAATGCTTTTTGACATAATAATTGGGAATATCCACAATCTCCACAGTTACAAGCTCAGCTACCCAATTAGTGGTTCCTCTTTCTGAAAAATCAGTGTGAGGAATTATACTGCTTCAGTGGGTGACATGAAAATTATGGGTCTAGGGGGAGATTAACTGGTGACATCTATTCTTTATAAGTGTGCCTTGAAGGCCCCATCTCACATACATGATTCTAAGACTCAGCGTGGTGGCTGCTAATTTCTCCGCTCTACAACATTTACAGCTCAAGACCCAGGTGGGTAGTGATGAGTCGGGAGAATTAATCTAAAACTTCAGACGTAGAAATAATAGGATAGTAAGTAATATCAGTAGATTTTTACAGATGAAAGATACGTTCTCTTCATGTTATGAAGTTGTAACTTGACAATGTTGGAAGTGATTTGTAATTCTGTAATTCTACTTAAATTGAAATTGATTTGACTCTGTTCAATGAATTAGTTCAGTATAACCTTGCTGTAGGCAAACTAGCTGTAGGCACATGTGTGATATTTTACTTGTAAAGCATAATGGATCTAAATTAAAAATCATCTAATCTCATTTGCTTTTTCTTTTATGTATACTTCCAGTATGAATGCTATTTCTAGCATTTTCAGTATATCTAAAAATGTCATAAAAGTGTTTTCAACTTTCAGCCTATTTTAGTAGATGTTTATGTTTTGTTTCATTATAATAATAACAGATGACTCATTTCTTTCTCCTGGAAAATTTTCCAGAAATATCCCCTCCCACTATTTATTAAATCTATGTGAGGGTAGTAAAAATGAGGATGATTTAAAATATGTCCTTAATGTAAATTGAATTTTAATATTTAAAGGCAGTAGGGCTGGAGAGATGGCTTAGTGGTTAAGGTGCTTGCCTGCTAAGCCTAAGGAACCAGGTACAATTCCCCAGTACCCATGTAAGCCAGATGCACAAGGTGGCACCTGTGTCTGGAGTTCGTTTGCAGTGACTAAAGGCCCTGGCATGCCCATTCTCTCTCTCTCTGCCTCTTCCTCAGTTTCAGAAAAATAAATAAAAATTAAATTTAAAAGTTTTAAAAAAGGGCTGGAGAGATGGCTTAGCGGTTAAGCGATTGCCTGTGAAGCCTAAAGACCCCAGTTCGAGGCTCGGTTCCCCAGGTCCCACGTTAGCCAGATGCACAAGGGGGCGCACACGTCTGGAGTTCGTTTGCAGAGGCTGGAAGCCCTGGCACTCCCATTCTCTCTCTCTCCCTCTATGTCTTTCTCTCTGTGTCTGTCGCTCTCAAATAAATAAATAAATAAAAATTTTTAAAAAAAGTTTTAAAAAACAGGTAGTATTCTGCATTTTAGTTCAGGTGAGATTGTTTAATGTTGAGATAATTATACCTTGCAAACTATGGAGGAAATAGCATTCCTTTATTGTATAAAAAGCACTGGAAATTTAGTACTGATATCTGTTGTTTCCTTTGGAAGTTTCAAATCAGAACTTGTTCTATAGATTATATATTCAAAAAGTGATTGTGTGAAATTTTGAATTGTTTTTTATTTATTAATTATTATTATGATTTGTTTTTTCAAGGTAAGGTCTCACTCTAGCCCAGGCTGACCTGGAATTCACTATGTAGTCTCAGGGTGGCCTTGAACTCATGGCGATCCTGCTACCTCTGCCTCCTGAATGCTAGGCTCAAAGGTGTGTGCCACCACATCCGGCTCAACTTGGTTTTTTAAAGTTATAAGGTAAGTAGGAACTCAGCTTTCTGGCCTGTCCAAAATGGAATCAAAGAGAGATGGATTTGTGATAGATTAGAACAAAACAGAAATGATAATGCCATTTTTTATTTGTGGCCCAAGAGCAGCTTATGATAATTCAAAATTTAATTAGTAGAAATCTTGATGTCCCTGAATTTAGGAAAAGTTTGTCTCAAAATAATTCATGTCTTTCAAAAGCCATGAATTTCTTTGTAAGCTATGTGACTAAAAAGCCCATCACAGAATGGGTGGTGACCTTATGAAACTTGCCTTTGGAGCTCTCTGCCCAAACTGGTTGGAGATTTTTCTCTACCCAGCATTGGTTTATTGTATTTTGACCTTTGGAAAAGGCCTTGTGAATCTCATAACTTTCTTAGTTTCCTGCGCCTTGTAATGCAGGAGCCTTCCTCTTTCTTCCCTCCAGTGTTTCATTGCGAAGGAAGTGACTACACAACAGTATGTTATACATAAAGGTCTCATAGTACAAAATGCTACAATAGCCAGGCGTGGAGGCACACGCCTTTAATCCCAGCACTGGGGAGGCAGAGGTAGGAGGATCGGCATGAGTTCGAGGCCACCCTGAGACCACATAGTGAATTCCAGATCAACCTGGACTAGAGCAACACCTTACCTCAAAAAACAAAACAAAATGCTACAATAGTAGGGAGACAGACAGAAACTAGACAGAGATAAAACAGTAAACTTTTGGTTACATATTCGCAGTTTTTGTGGTGAGAAAAGCCAGGCATGGTTTTTCCTTTTGAAACAAAAGTAGCACATTGTTTGTGGTGAATCCTCTCACGTTTTTCTGTTTTCTAGTCCACCTAAGTTCTTCCACCAGCTTTCCTGTTCTCTCTTCCCATATGCACCACATATTTTATAACCTGGGCCCATCGTTAAAACAATCCTGCATAGTTGGGTGTTGTGGCGCATGCCTTTAATCTCAGCATTCAGGAGGCAAAAGTAGGAGGATCGCCGTGAGTTCAAGGCCACCCTGAGACTCCATAGTGAATTCCAGATCAGCCTGAGCTAGAGTGAGACCCTACCTTGAAAAACCAAAAATAAGAATCCTGGGAGGTAATATGATGGAGAATGGAATTTCAAATGGGAAAGTGTGGGGGTGGGGAGGGAGGGAATTACCATGGGATATATTTTATAATCATGGAAAATGTTAATAAAAATTAAAAAAAAAAAAGAATCTTGCACAGCCCATGATTTTCCTCAGGCAATCTGGTAATGAGAAGTAATTTGGCATAACCTAAGGCAAAACTCAAAATAATAAGCATGGATTTAAAAATTATTTATTCCCAATAATGCTTAGGGTCTTCATACTCATTTCACTGGCAACCTGGTCATTATTTCTCCAAGTGAGGACTGACATTTGCATACAGATTTTCTAGTTACAGTGTGTTAATTAATAGCCAATTCTTTACACTCTAATCAAGCTATGTAGCCGTAATAGATAGATTTCTTTTTTTTTTTTTTTTGGTTTTTCGAGGTAGGGTCTCACTGTAGCCCAGGCTGTCCTGGAATTCACTATGAGTCTCAGGGTGGCCTCGAACTCACAGCAATCCTCCCACCTCTGCCTCCCGAGTGCTGGGATTAAAGGCGTGCGCCACCACGCCCGGCCCTAATAGATTTCTTAAATAGCAAATTTCTCCTAGGTCTGTAACAATTTATTTCAAATAGCATATATATTTGTGATGGATTTTACGAATTTAACAAAGGACACAAAGTTAAGTTTAAATTTTAGATAAGCAAAACAAATCACTTTTAGTGTAACCATGCTATATGTGTGTATAAACATATACAATAAACATGAATATATATACATATATAATTGTACAATTATTCATTATCTGACTTTTAAATTTAGATGCATGTCTCCCTATTATCTCCTAATCCATGATAGCTATAGTCATTTTTAGGCTTCATGCCTATGCTCTCATAAGCTTTATTGGTGAAAACACCATTTGATGATCAAGAAGATAAGTTCTGCCTGGCGTGGTGGCGCATGCCTTTAATCCCAGCACTCGGGAGGCAGAGGTAGGAGGATTGCCATGAGTTCAAGGTCACCCTGAGACTACATAGTGAATTCCAGGTCAGTCTGAGCCAGAGTGAGACCCTACCTCAAAAAAAACAAAAAGAAAAAAGATAAGTTCTTTTCTGCATGTAGTAGTCATTTATAAGTGAAGGGCATAAATTAGAGAAAGTGAATGTGATATCTCCTAGGCTTATAAATTTGTAAGGTTTTTTTGTTATTTATTTATTTATTTTTGGTTTTGCTGGGCTGTGGTCTACTTGTGTTCTGAAGACAGCTCAGGTCTTCAGGCTTGCACAGCAGGCACTTTACCAACTGAGCCCCTCCTGAGTCCTTTGCTTCTTTTTTACATTTTTATTGACAGTTTTCATACATAAACATAATATATTTTGTTTTTTATTTTTATTTATTTTTTGTTTTTTTCGAGGTAGGGTCTCTAGCCCAGGCTGATCTGGAATTCACTATGTAGTCTTAGGGTGGCTTCAAACTCACAGTGATCCTCCTACCTCTGCCTCCCAAGTGCTGGGATAAAAGGCATGTGCAACCCTGCCTGGCTAAATTTGAAAATTCTTATTCATATTATTTTGCCTCATAATACTTATCTATTTTAAATACATGCTTATAATACATGCAAAATCACTAATGTCATGAATCAAGTGTATGTTATTATGTTACTAAATAATTGCACATATACCAACAGTTCATATCCAACTACTCTTTTTTTAAACTTAAATTTTATTTTATTCATTGAGATATAGAGAGAAAGCCAGATAGAGAAAAAGAGAGAATGGGCATGCCAGGGCCTCCAGCCACTGCAAATGAACTCCAGATGTATGTGCCCCCTTGTACACCTGGCTTACGTGGATTCTGGGGAATTGAACGGAGGTCCTTAGGTTTCACAGGCAAACGCCTTAGCCGCTCAGCCATTTCCCCAGCCCCAACTACTCTTTTATAGACAAGATGGCTCAAATGGAAGACTACTATAAAAACTGTAAACTAGGGCTGGAGAGATGGCTTAGCAGTTAAGGCCCTTGCTTGCAAAGCCAAAGGACCCAGGTTCAATTCCCTAGTACCCACGTAAGCCATATGCACAAGGGGGCACATGCATCTGGAGTTTGTTTGTAGTGGCTGGAGGCCCTTATGCACCCATTCTCTCTTTCTGTCTATTTCTCTCTCTGTCTTGCTCTCGCTCAAATAAATGAATAAAAATAAAGTATTTTTTAAAACCCTGCAATCTAGTGTTATCCTGTTGCTCATTCTGTTGGTATTCATATGACAACCGACCAGATTTGTGCGGGTGGAAATCTCACTGGCTTGTTTTGTACCATTAAATGCATCTCTTTACTAAATTGAGCTTTTGGGAAAAAAATAAAAAAAAACAGCGCTCACGTCTCAATATACTTATATAATTCCAAATAGTTTTACAGCAACATTCAATTTCAGTCATGATTTTCTGAATATGAGCAAAGAACAATGAATTCCAAATTTTGTACATCACCTTCACAGTTATGTTTGTGGGTTAATATAGCATTAAGCTTCCTGTGGATTCTACTTGAACATGCTTCCATATCAGAAGAAGAATCTGAGTAATTATTGTGATTTTCCTACATTCATTCTTCTCATTACTAGAAGAAGAAAGTGTCAGATCAATATGATACAAAAAAGGCTTAACTGGGTGTTACTATCATTTTCTCAATGTACGTTTTTGTGATTTTTTTTTTCTTACAAGTTTAAATTTTACTTTTGAAGCCCCAGCACTTCTCAGTTGTTTTGTATGATATTACTCTCTGAGATGGGGAATACTAAATGAGAACTGCTCAACAGTGAGAAATGCTTTCTGAAGAGGTCACCTTTGGCTACATAGTGAATGTGAGACCAGTCTGTCATATATCTGTCTCAAAAAATAATAATAGATAGGGAATAAAATGATTGCAGCGATGCTGTCAAACATGGCATAACATTGATAATGTGGCTGAGCATGGTGGCGCACACCTTTAACTCCAGCACTCGGGAGGCAGAGGTAGGAGAATCGCCTTGAGTTCGAAGCCAGCCTGAGACTACATCATGAATGCCAGGTCAGCCTGGGCTAGAGTGAGACCCTATCTTAAAAAAAAAAAAAAAAAAAAAAAAAAAAAACACCTAAAAACAGCACCAAAAAGTATTAATAATGTGAACTGGTTTTGTTTTTAGAAATCCAAGATGTTTTCATCTACAAATCCACAAGGATGATCGCTTTCCACTTGTTATCAATAAAAACTACCTTCTTTTTCCAAGCTGCCATTGGGATCTCTGCTAACACTTTTCTCTTTGTCTTCCACAGTTTCATATTTCTTGGGGGTCACAAACTTAGGCCCATTGATATGACTGTCTGTCACCTATCCCTGGTCCACGTATGGATGCTCTTCACTGGCATGTTTTTGATGTCTCCTCCCTTGTTTGAATCACTGAAGTTTCCGAATACCTTCAAATGTAAGGATCTCGTGTCTGTCAACAGGATGATGCGGTCTCTCCATTTGCACCACCTCCCTCCTGAGCACCCAGCAGCTCATCACTATCAGCCCCATCACGTCCTGGCTGGCAAGGTTTAAAACCAAACCTGCCAGTTATACCTTCCCCTATTTCTTACTGTTATGGCTTCTGAGTCTGTCTTTCACCAGTAACATCATCTTTCACACTATGGCTTTATCCAATATGACCCGAGGCAATCTGAATGTCAGTAAATACTGTTCAATTTCCCCCATGAACACTATCATCAAGGGACTGTTTTTCACGCTGACATTGTCCAGGGACATCTTCTTCCTAGGATTCATGCTACTCTCCAGTGTGTACATGGTGGTTCTCTTGATTAAGCATCACAGGCGAGCCCAGCACCTTCACAGCAACAGTCTTTCCCGCAAAGGCTCCCCGGAGCAAAGGGCCACCCACACCATCCTGCTGCTGGTGAGCTTCTTTGTGGTCATGTACTGGGTGGACCTCAGCATCTCATTCATCTTCACTCTGTTGTGGGCGTATGTCCCAGTCGTCCTCAGTGTCCAGAATCTTGTGGGCAATGTCTATGCCACTGTCAGCCCATTGGTACTTATCAGGTCAGATACAAGGATAACAATTATGATATGAACTATGCAAAAGAAGTGCTACCATGTTTTAGTAAGTTATCTAAAATAATTATTTTATTTACTTATCTGCAAGCAGAGAGAGATAAGGAGAGACAGAAAGAGACAATGGGTGCATCAGGGCCTCCAGCCACTGCAAACTCCAGGTGCATGCTGGCTTTGTGTGGGTACTGGGGGATCCAACCAGAGTTGTTAGACTTTGCAGGCAAGCACCTTAACTACTGAACCATCTTTCCAGCCCTAAATTAATTTTTGAGAAGCTGGGGTGACAGCTCCTTGTTAAAGCACTTGCCACTAAAGCCTGAGCACCTGAGTTCAATTCTCAGACCCTATGTAAAAAGCCAGAGGCTGCTGTGGGCTGCTGCAACCCCAGCACTCTGAGGTGGGAGGCTGAAATGGGAGAACTCCCCCAGAAGCTCTCAGCAACTGCAGCAACAAGACACAGCACAGCAACTTGCGGAAACTCTGCCTCAAGTGAGATGGACCCGAGGACACACTCAAAATTGTCCTCTGAGGGCTGACACAGCACAGCAACATGCGGAAACTCTGCCTCAAGTGAGATGGACCTGAGGACACACTCAAAATTGTCCTCTGAGGGCTGACACAGCACAGCAACATGCAGAAACTCTGCCTCAAGTGAGATGGACCCGCAGGACACACTCAAAATTGTCCTCTGAGGGCTGCAGAGATGGCTTAACGTTTAAGGAGCTTGCCTGTGAAGTCCAAGGACCCAGGTTCAATTGCTTAGTACCCATGTAAGCCAGCTGCACAAGGTGATGCAGGCATCTGGAGTTCATTTGCTGTGGCTAGAGGCCATGGTTTGCCTATTCTTTCTCCTATCTATCTATCTATCTATCTATCTATCTATCTATCTATCTATCTATCATCGATTGATCTATCATTTGTTTTGTTTTTGTTTTTGTTTTTGTTTTTTGAGGTAGGGTCTTGCAATAGCCCAAGCTGACCTGAAATTCACTAGTCTCAGGCTGGCCTCCAACTCATAGTGGTCCTCCTACCTCTGCCTCCCAAGTGCTGGGATTAAAGGTGTTCGTCACCACACTCGGTCCTTAAAATACATTTTCCCCCCTTTGTTTTATCCAGAGGTAGGGTCTCACTCTAGTCCAGGCTGATCTGGAATTCACTATGTAGTCTCAAGGTGGCCTTGAACTCACGGTCATCCTCCTACCTCTGCCTCCTGAGTGCGGGGATTAAAGGCATGTACCACCACGCACAGCCAAAATACATTAAAAACAAAACAAAACAAAAAAAACTTGTCATCTGAGCTTCACAAGCACACCTTGGTACATGCCCATGCAGTTCACATGCACATAAACATACCCACATACTCTAATGAATAAAGTCTTTAAAAATAATAATTCTAGCTGGGCATGGTGGCATGCACCTTTAATCCCAGCACTTGGGAGGCAGAGGTAGGAAGATTGCCATGACTTCGAGACCACCCTGAGACTACATAGTGAATTGCAGGTCAGCCTGGGCTAGAATAGAAACCCTACCTCAAAAAACCAAATAATAATAATAATTCTTGGATTGAGAAGGGGAGGAGATATGATGGAGAGTAGAGTTCTGAAGAGGAAAGTAGGTGGAGGGAATTATCATGGTTTATTGCCTATAATTATGGAAGTTGTCAATAATAAAAAATAAATAAAAATTATTTATTTGTAGATTCTTCTGTGATCAGATAACTTCTTCGACTACCTCAAGACTTGCTACCCAATTTGATATAAAATGTGTGACAGTATACTTCTGCATCTGAAAAAATTTGAAAGTGATGCTAAGGAGTTGGTAGTTTTTTTATGTTCAAGAAATCATTATTTGGGCTGGAGAGATGGCTTAGCACTTAAGGTGTTTGCCTGCGAAGCCAGAAGACCCAGGTTCAATTTCCCAGCCAAATGCACAAGGGGCACACAATTCTCCTTCTCTCTGTCCTCTCTCTCTCTCTCCCTGCCTGCTTGCAAATCAATAAATAAAAATTAAAAAAAATATATATTTAAAAAAGAAACCACTATTTCATAGTCCAGCTTTTTAAGTTCCTTCATTTCACTTTCAACCTTAAACTCAGAGCTTAATATCATAAACATAGTTTTCTTCTCCTTAAAGTGAACTCCTAAGAATCTACTAGTAACTAAATAGGTCAATGTTTTTGCTTCCCGAGTGCTGGGATTAAAGGCATGCGCCACCACACCCAGCCTTTGAAAACATTTTTAATGTACTCTTAGTAAGATGTTTTAGCTAAGTATTCAATTATAGATTGGCTAATTCCCTCAGAGCCCTTTATATTTATGTTTTTCAGGAGACCTGTTCTCAGTTTTGTGTTTTCTAGTTTCTCTTAGTTTTCCTATTCTATTATGCCTTTTTTTTTTTTCTTTTGGTTTTTCAAGGTAGGGTCTCGCTCTAGCCCAGGTTAATTCACTATGTAGTCTCAGGGCGGCCTTGAACTCTTGAACTCATGGTGATCCTCCTACCTCAGTCTCCCCAGTGCTGGGATTAAAGGTGCATGCCACCACATCCGGCTCCTTTCATTTTATTTCTTTTTTTAATATTTATTTTATTTATTTATTGAGATTTTATTTATTTATTTATTATTATTTTTCTATAATTTTTTCTTTGTTTATTTATTTGTTTGAGAATGACAGGGAGAGAAAGAGGCAGATAGAGAGAATGGGCACCCCAGGGCCTCTGGCCACTGCAAACGAACTCCAGACTCGTGCGCCCCCTTGTGCATCTGGCTAATGTGGGTCCTGGGGAATTGAGCATCGAACCAGGGTCCTTAGGCTTCACAAGCAAGCGCTTAACCACTAAGCCATCTCTCCAGCCCTATTATTTTTTTTATTTTTATTTTATTTTTTTTAATTTATTTGAGAGCGACAGACACAGAGAGAAAGACAGATAGAGGGAGAGAGAGAGAATGGGCGCACCAGGGATTCCAGCCTCTGCAAACGAACTCCAGACACATGCACCCCTTTGTGCATCTGGCTAACGTGGGACCTGGGGAACCGAGCCTTGAACCGGGGTCCTTAGGCTTCACAGACAAGCGCTTAACGGCTAAGCCATCTCTCCAGCCCTATTTTTTTTATTTTTGAGGTAGGGTTTCACTGTAGCCCAGGCTGACCTGGAATTCACTCTATAGTTTCAGGGTGACCTTGAATTCACAGCAATCCTACTATCTCTGCCTCCCAAGTGCTGGAATTAAAGGTGTGTGCCACCATGGCTGGCTTTTTATTTATTAGAAACAGACTGTGTGAGAGAGAAAGAGAGAGAGAATGGGCACACCAGTACAAATAAACTCTAGACACACATACACCACCATGTGCATCTGGCTTATGTTGGTACTAGGGAATCAAATCTGGGTCCTTAGGCTTCACAGGTAAGTACCTTAATCACTAAGCCCATCTCCCCAGCCTTCATTAAATATTTTTTAACTTTATTTTTATTTTTTTATTTGAAAGAGAGAGAGGGAGACAGAGAATGGGCGCACCAGGGCCTCCAGCCACTGCAAACGAACTCCAGATGCATGCGCCCCCTGTGCCTTGTGCATCTGGCTTACATAGGTCCTGGGAATTAAACCAAGATCCTTTGGCTTTGCAGGCAAATGCCTTACCCAGTAAGCAATCTCACCAGCCCCCAGCCCTCATTTTTTTTGTTTTGTTATTTTTTCAAGGTAGGGTCTCACTGTAGCCCAGGCTGACCTGGAATTCACTATGTAGTCTCAGGGTGGCCTTGCGCTCACTGGCATCCTCCTACCTCTGCCTCCCGAGTGCTGGGATTAAAGGCGTGCGCCACTATACCCGGCTGCAACCAGCCTTCCTTTTTATTCCTGTTATATTCTTCTATTCATCCTTCACTTATATCAAATGAAACATGATTTATTCCTTCTAATTCTAGCATACAAGCATCTCTAGTCCTATTTTTCTAACTTTCTCTAGACTATACTTGATTAGCTTTCACTCAGGAAATCCTGAAAACTAACTCTGCTCTCAGATGAACATAATTTAGGATGTTTAGAAAGTTCATTATATATTATAATTACATCTGAGGTGAAAATTGGAGTAAAGAGATTTAAGTAAGAAGCTTCTGCCCCAAAGTTGTGTCCTGTACTACACAGTCTTCTGTATTGGTTATATCTAACACTACTGTACTGTATAGCCGTTTCTACTAGTTATGTCCCACACTATAGTCTTTTGTTTCAAGGCCATGATTTGTATTGCAGCTTCTGTTCTACACTGAAAATCATCTTGCATTTCTTTTTTTATTATTTATTTTAATTTTTTGACAACTTTCATAATTGTAGACAATAACCCATGGTAATTCCCTCCCTCTCCCTCACTTTCCCCTTTGAAATCCCACTCTCCATCATATCTCCTCTCCCCTCAATCAGTCTCTTTTATTTTGATGTAATCATCTTTCCCTCCTATTATGATGGTCTTGTGTAACTATTGTCAGGCACTGTGAGGTCATGGATATCCAGGCCATTTTGTGTCTGGAGGAATGCATTGTAAGGAGTCCTACCCTTCCTTTGGCTCTTACATTCTTTCTGCCACCTCTTCTGCAATGGACCCTGAGCCTTGGAAGGTGTAATAGAGATATTTCAGTGCTGAGCATTCCTCTGTCACTTCTTCTGAGCACAATGATGCCTTCTGAGTCATCCCAAGGTCACTGCCATTGGAAAAGAGAAGCTTCTCTAACCAAAAGTGAGAGTATCATTAATATATGGGTATGAACATTAAGAGAAGTGCTTACCAGGAAGTTTGGTGAGCATAGCATATACATTTAGCCAGAGAGCAGCAGATGTTACACCCCTAGGGCTCATGACTACCCCTGTTGTAGGTTTTCAGTATCCGGCATGTATTTCCTCCCATAGAGTGGACCTCCAGACCAATTAGCCAGTGGTTGGTTTCCTCCATAACAAACATACTACTGTTGCACCTGTTGGCTCATTTGACCTGGCTGGCCAAATTTAAGGCTTGCAGTGTCCACTGTGGAGTATCTCCACTGGTGATTTCTTTCTCTCCCATGGAACTGAATGCAGTGTAGCTTTTTTCAGCTTTCTGTCAGCTGGTCTTCATGAAGGAGGTTTTCAGCTCAACTCTAGCAGGATTTCTCAGTGACCTTGCAGCCTAAGTATATAGAGTCTTCAGCAATAGGGTCTTATCATCTATTGCTGGTGGGAAACCAAGGGCCTCAGCAATGGCCTATAATGTTTTGGGGGCACCAGGGACCTCCCTGGCCAACATCTCACTGGGAAGGAATCCCATCCCTGGCACTGAAACTTTTCTGGTAACAATCTATGGCTCCTGTGTATTCCATAGTCCAAAAAAGTAGGTTTCCATATGACTTATTGATATACTCTTAGATTTTGATTAGCCCTCCCTCCAACTTTCCTTTACTCAATCTCTTCCCTTAACCTCACTTAGGCCTTTTCACCCCCATTAATCTGTTTTACTTACATATATACAATACCATCCTATTAAAGTCCCCCATCCCTCCCTTTCTATCCCTTTCTATCCCCTTTCTAGCTTACTGGCCTCTGCTACTGAGTTTTATTCCTACTCACATAGAAGTCCAATCACTTGTAGCTAGGATCCACATATGAGAAAGAACATGTGACATTTGACTTTCTGGGCCTGGGCTACCTCACTTAGTATAATCCTTTCCAGATCCATCCATTTTCATGAAAATTTCATTTTTCTTTTCCCGCTGAGTAGAACTCTATTGTATAAATGTGCCACACGTTCATTATCTACTCATCAGTTCAGGGACATCTAGGCTGGTTCTATTTCCTAGCTATTATGAATAGTGTGGCAATAAACATGGTTGAGCAAGTATCTCTAAGGTAGTGAGACAAGACCTTAGGATATATGCAAAGAAGTGGGATGGGGGGGGAGGGTATTACCATGGGATTGTTTTTATAATCATGGAAAATGTTAATAAAAATTTAAAGAAAAAAGAAAAAAAAAAGAAGTGGGATAACTGGGTCATATGGTAGATCTATTTTTAGCTGTCTCAGGAACCTCCACACTGATCTCTACAATGGCTGAGCCAGATTGCATTCCCACCAACAGTGTAGAAGGGTTCCTTTTTTTCTGCATCCTTGCCAGCATTTATGATCATTTGTTTTCATGATGGTAGCCATTCTGACAGGAGACAGAATCTCAACATCGTTTTAACTGAATTTCCCTGATGGCTAGGGATGCAGAACATTTTTTTTTAGATGTTCATATGTCATCTGTATTTCTTCTTTTGAGAACTCTCCATTTAGATCCATAGCCCATTTTTAATTGGGTTGTTTGATATCTTATTATTTAGCTTTTTGAGTTCTTTGTATATTTTGGATATTAATCCTTTGTCAAATGTATAGCTGGAATGATTTTCTTACATTCTGCATGTTACCTCTTTGCTCTATTCACAGTGTCCTTTGCTGTACAAAAAGCTTTGTAATTTCATGAGGTCCCCACAGTTGATCCATGGTTTTATTTCTTGAGCACTTAGGGTTATATTCAGAAAGTCTTTGCCAAGACCTCTTTTTCCTCTAGCAGTTTCATAGTTCCAGGTATATTATGGTCTTTGATCCAATTGGACTTACTTCTTGTGCATGGTGAGAGATAAGGATCTATTTTCATCCTTCTACAGATACATATCCAACCCATTTGCTGAAGAGGCTGTATTTCCTCCAAGGAGTATTTTTGGCATTTTTGTTGAATATCAGGTGGCTATAGCTACCTGGACCTACATCTGGGTCCTCTATTCTGTTCTATTGATCTACATGTCTGTTTTGTGCCATTACTATGCTGTTTTTGTTACTATGGCTGTGTAGTGGCTGTGTAGGTGAAGGTCAGATATGGTGATACAACCAGCCTTATTTAAAAAAAATTTTTTTGTTCATTATTTATTTAAACGAACTCCAGATGCGTGCGCCCCCTTGTGCATCTGGCTAACGTGGGACCTGGGGAACCAAGCCTTGAACCGGGGTCCTTAGGCTTCACAGGCAAGCGCTTAACCACTAAGCCATCTCTCCAGCCCAACCAGCCTTATTTTTTAAAATTTTTTTTTAATTGTTTATTTATTTATTTGAGAGCAACAGACAGAGAGAGAAAGAGGCAAACAGACAGAGAGAGAGAATGGGCGCACCAGGGCCTCCAACCACTGCAAACGAACTCCAGATGCGTTGCGCCCCTTGTGCATCTGGCTAACGTGGGTCCTGGGTAGTTGAGCCTCGAACCGGGGTCCTTAGGCTTCACAGGCAAGCGCTTAACCGCTAAGCCATCTCTCCAGCCCGCAACCAGCCTTATTTTTGTTGCTCAAAATTGTCTTAGATATTCAAGGTTTGTGTGTGTGTGTGTGTGTGTGTGTGTGTGTGTGTGCGCTTCCAAGTGAATTTTTGGATTTTTTTTTTTCTATTTCCATGAAGAATGCCATTGGAATTTTAATGGGGATTGCATTAAGTGTGCAGATTGCTTTTGGTAAGGTTGCCATTTTCACAATATTGATTTTCCAATCCAAGAGTAATGGATGTCTTTCCATTTCCTAGTGTCTTCTGCAATTTCTCACTTGAGTGTTTTAAAGTTTTTATTGTAGAGGTCCTTCACTTCCTTAGTTATGTTTATTCCAAGGTCCTTTATTTTATTTTGTTGCAATTGTGAATGGGGGTGATTCTCTGATATCATCCTCTGTGAGTCTGTTGATAGCATACCAGGTGAAGCATTAAGTTGTTTACTTGCAACCTCCCTAATTTCTTTCTTTTTTAAAACAAATATTTTTATTTTTATTTATTTATTTGACAGAGAAAGAGGGAGAGAGAGAGTGAATGGGCTTGCCAGGGCCTCCAGCCACTGCAAACAAACCCCAGATGTGTGCGCCCCCTTGGGCATCTGGCTAATGTGGGTCCTGGGGAATTGAACCTGGGTCCTTTTGCTTTCAGGCAAATGCCTTAATTGCTAAGACACTTAAAGCTATAAACTTTCCTCTTAGGACTGCCTTTATTGTGTCCCAAAGGTTTTGGTATGTTGTGTTCTCATTATCATTTGTATGAAGTTATTTCACTAACCCATTCATCATTTAGTACTGTTTATTTTCCATGATTTTGTGTATGCTCTATAGCTTTTCTTGCTATTGATTTGTAGTTTGATCCCATGGTGATGAGACAGAATGCAAGGAATTGTTTTAGTTTTCCTGTATTTGTTGAGATTTTCTTTGTGTCCTAATATATGGTCTATTTTAGAGAATGTTCCATGTGCTGCTGAAAAGAATGTGTATTCTGCAGCATTCTTCTGTTAGGTCCATTTTTTCTATGACTTCATTTAATCCAGATGCCTCTCTGTTTATTTTTTTCTGTAATGACCTGTCAATTGATGAGAGTGGGTTGTTGAAGTCACCCACTACAACTGTGTTTGGTGTTATCTGTGACCTTCTTTCTAATAGTGTTTGTTCAATGAAATTGGGAGCCCCCATGCTAGGTGCATATATGTTTAGGATTGTAATGTCCTCTTGTCGGAGTGTTCCTTTAATCAATATAAAGTGGCCTTCCTTATCTTTCCTAACTAATGTTTGTCTGAATTCTACCCTGTCAGATATTAGGCTAGTGACCCCTGCTTGTTTTCTAGGCCCATTTGCTTGAAACACCATTTTCCAACCTTTCATCCTAAGATAGGGCCCATCCTTTTTACTAGTCTGGACGCAGGCTGGCTGGGTTGGTGGGTCACTGCTCTAACAGCCTGTGCCAGGTGCTGTGTAGGTGAGTACCCTCCCCCAGGTCTCTGGTGCTTGCTGGTCCTTGCGCTGGTGCCAAGTGGAGGGGAGGCTGTGGATGATAGCCCATATTTATTTGAGAGAAAGAGGTAGATAAGAGAATGGGCACACTAGGGCCTCTTGCCCTGCCAATGAACTCCAGATGCATGTGCCATCTTGTGCATCTGGCTTATATGGGTCCTGGGCAATCAAACCTGGGTCCTTAGGCTTCACAGTCAAGCACCAGTAAGCCATCTCTCCAGCCCTAGAATTTCTACTGTGTTTTTTTCTTTTATTCATTGTTGTTTGTTTTGTTTTGAGTTACAGTCTTACTCTGGCCCAGGCTGACCTGGAACTCACTATGTAGTCTTAGGGTGGCCTCGAACTCACAGTGATCCTCCTAGCTCTGCTTCCCATGTGCTGGGATTAAAGGTATGCATGACCACACTCAGTTCTACTTTTTTTTTTATCTTAATAGTTTCTCTGGGTATTTTATTTATTTATTTATTTAAATTTGCTGCCATTTATATACTATATAAATTTTATATGCTGTATATTATTTACAGTGGGGCAAGTGCTTTTTTAATCTTTATAAAAACAAAGATCAAACTTCAGACATTGCTGAACAACACAAACTGTATGAACCATACAGATTATTCTGATACAAACTGTATTATATACAGTCCTGCCCCACTCATTCTCCTGATGCAGGACCCGTGAAATATAAGTGTATCACAGTTTGATAGCATATCCATATTAAAAATAAAATCACAGTATGATTTCTGTCTGTTAACTAGAAACGTGAAGGGACTAAGCTGACACCTCGGATTCCAATATCATATAATCAAGACGAGAAACACCATATCAAAAAGTGTTACATAACAAAAACATACTGTAACTCTAGGTATTTTAAAAAATAATTTTATTTATTTATGTTTAATTTTTATTTTTTATAATTAACAATTTCTGTGATTGTAAACAATATCCCATGGTTATGCCTTCCCTCCCCCGCCCCATTTTCCCCTTTGAAACTCCACTCTCCATCACATCCCCTACCCCTCTCAATAAGTCTCTTTTATTTTGATGTCATCATCTTTTCCTCCTATTATGATGGTCTTGTGTAAGTAGTGTCAGGCGCTGTGAGGTCATGGATATACATGCCATTTTATGTCTGGAGGAGCAGGTTGTAAGGAGTCCTACCCTTCCTTTGGCTCTTATATTCTTTGCTCCACCTCTTCTGCAATGGACCCAGAGCCATGGAAGATGTGATAGAGATGTTTCAGTGATGAGCACTCCTCTGTCACTTCTTCTCAGCACCATGGTGCCTTCTAAGTCATACCAAGGTCACTGTCATCTGAAAAGAGAAGATTCTCTACCAAAAATGAGATTAGTATTAATATATAGGTATGAACATTAAGAGATGTGCTTACTGAGCAATTTGATGAGCACAGTATATACATTTAGCCAGACAGCAGCAGACATTACACCCCTAGGGCTGATAGCTACCCCTATTTTAGGTTTTCAGTATCAGGGATATATTCCCTCCCATGGAGTGCCAATTAGAGGGCAGTTGGTTTCCACCATGACAGACATGCCACTTTTGCACCTGTTGGCTCATTTGGTCTGGCTGGCCAAATATGAGGCTTGCAGTGTCCACTGTTAAGTATTTTCACTGGTGATTTCTCTCTCTCCCATTGAACTGCATGCAGAATGGCTTCCTCCAGGTTTCTGTTAGTTGGTCTACATGGAGGAGGTTATCAGCTCAGTTCCAGCAGGATTTCTCAGTGATCTTCCAGCCCAAGTATGTGGAGTCTTCAGCAATAGGGTCTTACCATCTATCCCTTGTGGGAAACCAAGGGCCTCAGCAATAGCCTGTAATGTTTTGGGGGCACCAGGGACCTCCCTGGCCAACAACTCAGTGGAAGGTATCCCATCCCTGGCACTGAAAATTTTCTAGTAACATTCTATGGCTCCTGAGTGTCCCATTGTCCAAAAAAGTAGGTTTCCATATGACATATTTATATCCTTAGATTTTGATTAGCCCTCCCTCCACCTTTACTCAATCTCTTCCCCTGACCTTACTTAGGCCTTTTCACCCCCATTAATCTATTCTCCTACTTACATATATACAATACCATCCTATTAAGTCCCCCCTCCTCCTTTCTATTCCCTTTATATCTCCTTTCTAGTTTACTGGTCTCTGTTATTGTTTCCTTCCTACTCACACAGAAGTCCAATAATTTGTAGCTAGGATCCACATATGAGAGAACATGTGACATTTGGCTTTCTGGGTTACCTCACTTAGTATAATCCTTTCCAGATCCATCCATTTTCCTGAAAATTTCATAACTTCATTTTTCTTTACCGCTGAGTAGACTCCATTGTGTAAATATGCTATATCTTCATTATCTACTCATTAGTTGAGGGACATCTAAGCTGGTTCCATTTCCCAGCTATTGTGAATAGAGCAGCAATGAACATGGTTGAGCAAGTATCTCTAAAGTAGTGAAATGAATCCTTAGGATATATGCCAAGGAGTGCTACAGCTGGGTCATATGGTAGAACTAATTTTAGCTGTCTCAGGAACCTCCAGACTAATTTCCACAATGGCTAGACCAGATTGCATTCCCACCAACAGTGTAGAAGGTTTCCTTTTTTTCCATATCCTTGCCAGCATTTGTGGTCTTTTGTTTTCATGATGGTAGTCAATCTGACAGGAATGAGATGGAATCTCAACGTAGTTTTAATCTGCATTTACCTGATGACTAGGGATGTAGAACATTTTTTTAGTTGTTTATATGCCATCTGTATTTCTTCTTTTGAGAACTCTCTATTTAGTTCCATAGCCCCCACCTTTTTTTTCAAGGTGGGATCTCACTCTAGCTCAGGCTGACCTGGAATTTACTATGGAGTCTCAGGGTGGCCTCGAACTCACAGCAGTCCTCCTATAGTCTGCCTCCTGAGTGCTGGGATTAAAGGCGTATGCCATCAAGCCCGGCTCCATAGCCCATTTCTTTTTTTTAACTTTTATTAACATTTTCCATGATTATAAAATATATCCCATGGTAATTCCCTCCCTCCCCACCCCCACACTTTCCCATTTGAAATTCCATTCTCCATCATATTACCTCCCCATTACAATCATTGTAATTACATATATACAATATCAACCTATTAAGTATCCTCCTCCCTTCCTTTCTCCACCCTTTATGTCTCCTTTTCAACTTACTGGCCTCTGCTACTAAGTATTTTCATTCTCATGCAGAAGCCCAGTCATCTGTAGCTAGGTCCATAGCCCATTTTTAATTGGTTTGATTTCTTTTTTTTTTTTTTTTTTTGAGGCAGGGTCTCACTGTGGACCAGGCTGACCTGGAAATCACTATGGAGGCTCAGGATGCCCTCAAACTCACGGCGATCCTCCTACCTCTGCCTCCCAAGTGCTGGGATTAAAGGCGTGCACCACCATGCCAGCCATGATTTCTTATTTATTTTTTTGAGTTCTTTGTATATCCTAGATATTAATGCTCTATCAGATGTATAGCTGGCAAAGAGTTTTTCCCATTCTGTAGGTTGCCTCTTTGCTTTATTAAGTGTCCTTTGCCATACAAAATCTTTGTAATTTCATGAGGTCCCAGCAATTAATCTGTGTTTTCATTAACTAAGCAATTGAAGTTATATTCAGAAAGTCTTTGCCAAGACCAATATGTTGAAGGGTCTCCCCTACTTTTTCCTCTAGCAGTTTCATAGTTTCAGGTGTGATATTAAGGTCTTTGATCCATTTGGACTTAATTCTTGTGCATAGAAAGACATAAGGACCTATTTTCATCCTTCTACAGATACATATGGTTTTGTCTCTGGGTATTTTTATTATTTCTTTTTTTTAACTTTTGAGAACAGGGTTTAATTTTGCTCCAGAATTATGATAATAATTTTTAAAAATACTATTAAGTCCACTATAGAATGTAATATTCAGGCTAGGTTTTCTGCCATAAGTTTTGAAAAAGCAAAGTGGCTTACCATACCTGGCTTAGTTATGGAAGTAATGCATTTATCAGATTTACTACAGAAAAGTATGCTGAGTGTGCATTTCAAGTAGTCTTCAGTCAAATCTGTTTTGCCTGCAGTAATCAAGCTATCCTGATTTCTTTTCCTCAAGTTTTGCTCTCTGAAACCAAGAGATGCTTTGAACTCTTATCACTGTTATGGTGAGGACTCCCAAGGAAGGGTACATGGACACCCCGTAGTAGGAGAGGAATCTTTATTGGCCAGCTGGCAACAACATCCAGGACTTGGGAGCCTGAATGCAGTACCAGGCTGTACCTCGGGGCTCATTTTATAAGAGAAAACCACAAGACTTCACATCTTAGTTTTACAATTCAGAAGTTCAGTAATCATAATCTTACAAAGGCAAGAGTTAATTTTAATTGATTTTTAGGAAAAAAAACTAAAAAACAAGAACTTTTCTGGCATCTATCCTTCCCTATATTTCCCTACCTTTGCAACTGCAAGTGAGCAGCAGTTAATACAGAAGCTAAAAATTGCATTCAGCAACAGCAAGAAAAACATCCTTTCTTGTGGTGACCCACTGTGATAAAGCATGCCAAGCATAAAGTTCAAGTGTAGGTAAGGCCTCATCCTGAGGCACCAACTAAGCTGAGCTTCCTTGTCTAAGTTCACAATATGGAGTGACTTATGCCCTTCTCCAGCTTGGGTCCCTATCACAATCATCTATGAAAGGGTTAATGAGTCACAAAAGTTACTGGGACATGCAGGCCCTGGAACAGGCTTTAAAATGAAGGAAATTCCTATGCTGTAAATAAGTTTCCAAACTAGAGCCAGATATAAGGTCACCTGCTGCATAGGAACCATTACCCCAGGCCATACAAACAGATCAATAATTAAGAGCTACTCAAGCTTCACCCAAGAGCCATAGCTACCTGGGAAGACAAGTCGGTAAAAGATCAGCACTTGTTTCTATTTTATTACTTTAGTTTTTTGAGGTAGGGTCTAGCTGTAGTCTAGGCTGACCTGGAATTCATTGTGTAGTCTCTGGATGGCCTTGAACTCACAGTGATCCTCCTACCTCTGCCTCCTGAGTGCTGGGACTAAAGGCATGCACTACCACAACCAGCTTCAAGGTAGGGTCTCACTCTAGGCCACCTGGAATTCACTCTGGAATTCATTCTCAGAGTGGCCTCAAATTCACGGCGATACTTCTACCTCTGTCTCCCAAGTGCTGGAATTGAAGGCATTGGTGGCCCCACTTTATGTTTAAATTTCCCCCTTTCCTGCCCCGCTAGCCCTTCCGGCTTCAGTCCCTTTAAAAACAGCTCAGTGATCCTGGCTGATGCACCCAGTTGAGGTTGAGGAAGGAAGATCACAGTGAGTTAGAGGCCAGCTGAGCCTTCAGGATGAGTTCTTTTAGGTCAAGAAGGGGAAGGGGAAGAAGAAGGATGTTATGTCAGTGTAAAATAGACTAAGACAGAAGAAAAAAATTATATAGGAAGTGTAGTTAATGATAAAAGTTCCACTCAGTTCAAAGATTTAGCTGTTTTAACTTTTGATTAACACAAACTCAATATATAAAGCAAAAACTGCCAGTATTTATAAGAAATGATCTAATCTGTAAACACAATAGAGAATTTTGGTGATTCTTTCAGTAATGAACAGATAATGAAGCCCAATAAAGTGAGCACTTTGAGCTAACCAGTATATAAAAAAAAGTTTCAAATTCTTCAAATCCCACAGAAAGAGGCTGCAGTCCTTTGTTTTTTAATATTTTATTTATTTGACAGAAAAAGAGAGAGAGAGAGAATGGGTGCGCCAGGGCCTCCAGCCACTGCAAACAAACTCCAGATGTGTGTGCCCCCTTATGCATCTGGCTAATGTGGGTCCTGGGGAATTGAACCTGGGTCCTTTGGCTTTGCAAGCAAATGCCTTAACCACTAAGCCATCTCTCCAGCCCTGCAGTCCTTTAACTCTTCCCCCTCCACCCCTCCGACGTAGGTTCTTGCTCTAGCCCAGGCAGGGTAGCCTCAAACTCACTGTTATCCTTCTCCAGACCCTTTTTTTTTTTTTTTTTTTTTTTTTTTGGTTTTTCGAGGTAGGGTCTCACTCTGGCCCAGACTGACCTGGAATTCACTACGGAGTGTCAGGTTGGCCTTGAACTCATGGCGATCCTCCTACCTCTGCCTCCCGAGTGCTGGGATTAAAGGTGTGCGCCACCACACCCGGCCCTTCTGTTCTCTTGATATATTTTTTTTAAGTTTTTCGAGGTAGGGTTTCATTCTATCCTTTATTTTTATTTATTTATTTATTTATTGGTTTCTCAAGGTAGGGTCTTCCTCTAGCCCAGGCTGACCTGGAACTCACTATGTAGTCTCAGGGTGGCCTCGAACTCATGGTGATCCTCCTACCTCTGCCTCCCTAGTGCTGGGATTAAAGGTATGCGCCACCACGCCCGGGCCCCTTCTGTTCTTTAATAAAGGACAGTATAATGTGGAAGGCCATGTTCTGTCTCTTCCTTTATCCTTACGTCGCCCTATTCTGTGCCTTTCTGATCCAACAACCTGTCTTTATTTTTCCCATCTGGGAGTACCAGGCCAGGTGAGGCCTCTCAGGTGCAGGCCGTCAGTGACATCATGAGCAATGCTAGCAGAGGTTCATCATGGAAGCAGGACTGAGGATGGCCACTTCTGGTTTCTTTCCCATGATGCTTGCTCCAGGTTTTTCCTTTCTTCCCTTTAGGTGACATGGTCATTCCTTTCTCAGCTGAGCAGGTGTGTGTGACATCTGTCTCCAGTAAAGAAATTCAGAGAGAAGACAGGACACCCCCTCCCTCAGGGGCGACATCCCCCAAGCTGTCCCCACAAGAGGCAATAACCAGTCCCACACAGAGCTGTATTATTTCTCTGTGGAAAATATTGTGCATATCCTTTTCAAAGGTCAAATGATATTCATATATGTATCTGCAAAACCTGGGTGTAACAACTGTTGCAGGAAACCTTTTCCCTGTGGTAACACAAACCCGAAGACCCAAACAACCGTTACATCAATGAACCAATGAGTTTATTGGGCTCACCTACAGAGCAGAGTGAGGGGGTGCTTACAGGAGCAATGGGTGACTTCAAGGCAGCTGCATCACCAATTAGCTCAGCCCAGCATGGGTGATGAAAGCTGTGTCTCTAAGGGACACTGCACCACTTGCAAGTAGCGCCATGAAGGGTCTTAGGGCATGGTCTTAACAACCTTTCCTCAGACTTCCTGAGTCTCCAGAACTTCCTTCCTCCTTCCACCCTTGGCAAGAATGTTTCTGTTTCTAACATATTAGGAAGGGGTCATGTGACCTTTAAGTTTCAGGTCTCCAAGACTGGACTTCATGAAGCTGAACCTACTTAAGGAGAGAATATTTCAACTTGAAGGAATTTGCTACACAACAACGAACGCTCACTGTGTTCATTTGTCTGTTGTGTAAGTACTTTTAAGAAAATTAATCTAAACCAGGCATGACGCCTTTAATCCCAGCACTTGGGAGGCAGAGTTGGGAGGATCACAGTGAGTGTGAGGTCACCCTGAGACTACATAGTTTCAGCCTGGGCCAGAGTGAAACCCTACCTTGAAAAACAAAAAAGGAAAAAAAGAAAATTAATCTATACTAAGAATGATACATTACATTCACCCATTTCTTATTAATATGAAACTTGTGTTTCATGAGGGATATGCATATATTATTCATATATATGTATTTTCAGTCACCCATTCAACACATTCTTTTTTGTTTGTTTTTATTTTTCGAGGTAAGGTCTCACTCTAGCCCAGGCTGACCTGGAATTCACTATGTGTTATCAGGGTGGCCTTGAACTCACAGAGATCCACCTACCTCTGCAGCCCAAGTGCTGGGTTAAAGACATGCACCACCACACCCAGAAACCCATTTTTTGAGACCAGGATGACCCTGGTAACATGTACAAACAAAGCATCACAGAACAGCAGCTATAAACCATTATGCCTCCTGAGTACAGAAATAGAAATCGTTTTTGGTTTTTTTTTCAAGGTAGGGTCTTTTTGTTTTGTTTGTTTTTTAGTTTTTCGAGATAGGGTCTCACTCTAGTACAGGTGACCTGGAATTCACTATGTAGTCTCAGGGTGGCTTCGAACTCATGGTGATCCTCTTACCTCTGCCTCCTAAGTGCTGGGATTAAAGGCGTGTGCCACCACACTTGGCAGATATCTATTTATTTTTATTTTTTTCAATTTTTATTAACATTTTCCATGATTATAAAAAATATCCCATGGTAATGCCCTCCCTTCCCCCCTTTTCCCTTTGAAATTCCATTCTCCATCATATCCCTTCCCCATCTCAGCCTCTCTTTTATTTTGATGCAATGATCTTTTCCTCCTCTTATGATGGTCTTGTGTAGGTAGTGTCAGGCACTGTGAGGTCATGGATACCCAGGCCATTTTGTGTCTGGAGGAGCATGTTGTAAGGAGTCCTACCCTTCCTTTGGCTCTTACATTCTTTCTGCCACCTCTTCCGCATTAGACCCCAAGCCTTGGAAGGTGTGATTGAGATGTTATTCAGTACTCCAGTCACTTCTTTCCAGTACTATGATACCTTCTGAGTCATCCCAAGGTCACTGCCATCTGAGAAGATTCTCTACTCAAAGTGAGAGTAGCATTAATATAAGCGTATGAATATTAAGAGAAGTGCTTACTGGGCAGTTTGATAAGCATAATATATACATTTTTCCAGACATCAGCAGATGTAACACCCCCAGGGCTCATGACTACCCCTGTTTTAAGTTTTCAGTATCAGGGATGTATTCCCCCCATGGAGCGGGCCTCTAGTCCAATTGGAGGGCAGTTGGTTTCCACCATGACACATGTGCCACTATAGTAGCCATTGGCTCATTTGGCCTGGCTGGCCAATCATAAGGCTTGCAGTGTCCACTGTTGAGTATCTTCACTGGTGGTATCTCTCTCTCCCATTGACCTACATGTAGAATGGCTTCTTCCAGCTTTCTGTCAGCTGGTCTACATGGAGGAGGTGCAGATGTCTATTTTAAAATACTAGGAAATGGTATTCTGCAGCATATAAAACAAATGCATCATGTGACACGAGGAATGTGTAGGTCTGTAGTTACAAACAAAATAGTTATTGCTTGTATAATTTTTGCATGTATTAAAAACTCTAGGGAAATTTTCTCAAATATTCATACCCATTCATTTTAGAGGCCAGGAAGACCTAGATAACAAGGACGAATACAAACTAAAGCCCCTCAGAACAGCAAGTACAGACAAAAACATCACCGTGATCACATGGAATTTTCTCCTATTTCAAAGTTGACTTAGCACCACAGCCTCAGTCAACATTACATACCGTATTGATAGACTAAAGGACAGAATTCAGTTCAATAGCAATGATAAATAGCCTTTGACAAATCCAACATCATTTATGATTAAAGTCCCAGAAAATGAGGAATATAGTGTACCTTCACAGACTTGCTATCAGGCAGTTATGAAAAAAGCAAGTGCTGGAGTCATCCTCAGCAATGGAAGGCCACCAGATCTAAGCAAAACTGTACTGGACAGGTCAGCCTAAGCTAGAGTGAGATCCTACCTCTAAAGAAAAAAAAAAACTGTACTGGAGGCTGGATCCAGGTACATTATCTAATAAAATGAAACAGAAGTTGATTCAGATGACATAAGAATGTACTTAAATTTTTCTAAGAATTCAGGTCAAATATGATGACTCACACTTGTAATCCCAACAATTGTGGGGTACAGGCAAGAAAATTGCAAGTTCAAGTAAAGCCTGCCAAATACCCTGTTTCTTCTTTTTTGTTTTGTTGTGTTTTTTTTAATTTTTATTTATTTATTTGAAAGTGACAGAGAGAGAAAGAGGCAGAGAGAGAGAGAATGGGCATGCCAGGGCCTCCAGCCACTGCGAACAAACTCCACACACATGTGCCCCCTTATGCATCTGGCTTACATAGGTCCTGGGGAATCGAGCCTCAAACTGGGGTCCTTAGGCTTCATAGGCAAATGCTTAACTGCTGAGCCATTTCTCCAGCCTTGTTTTGTTGTGTTTTGAGGTAGGGGCTTGCTCTAGCTCACACTAACCTGGAATTCACTATGGAGTCTCAAGCTGGCCTCAAACTCACAGCAGTCTTCCTCCCTCTGCTTCCTGAGTGCTGGGATTAAAGGCATGCACCACCTTTAGCTGAAATAACCAGTTTTAATACAGCCTTGGCTACATAATGAAATCTTGTCTCAAAAAAACACAAAAAACACAAAAAAACAAGCCAGGCATGGTGGTGCACACCTTTAATCTCAGCACTCAGAAGGCAGATCTAGGATTACCTTGAGTTCAAGGCCACCCTGAGACTGCATAGTGAATTCCAGGTCAGCCTGAGGTACAGTGAGACCCTACCTTGAAAAATCAATACAAAAACAAACAAACAAAAAACCAACAACAACAAAAAAAAACAAGACAAAACTCAAAACCCTAAGAATTCTATAATACACTGGAACTAACTGATGTTAGATGTTACCAGTGTTGCTAGATATAAAGAACATAAGCAAACCAAAAGTATGTCTAATGCTATCAATGTTAGCATGCAGAATAAAATTGGAAACCCATTCACAGTAATAGCAAAAAGAAACATTTTTGGGGTGTGTGTGTGTGTGTGAAATGAAATGTGTATGCTCATGTGTGAGTGCAGGTACACACAGGCCATGATGCACGTGACAGTCCACCTTTGTGGACAGGTCTCACGTTGTTCACCACTAACTCTGCCAGGCTGGCTAGTCCTTGGGCTTCCGACAGACTCACCTGTCTTCACCTCCCTTCTCGCCTGGAGACACAGGTGGGATTACAAGCACCTGCCCCACATCTGGCTTTTTGCATGGTTGCTGGGATTCTAAACTCAGGTCCACATGCTTGCATGGCAAACACTTTATCCACTGAGCCATCTCCCAGCAACAGAAATAAATGTTAAAAAAGTATTTATTCAGGGCTGGAGAGATGGCTTAGTGGCTAAGTGCTTGCCTGTGAAGCCTAAGGACCCCGGTTCAAGGCTCAATTCCCCAGGACCCATGTTAGCCAGATGCACAAGGAAGCGCATGCATCTGGAGTTCGTGTGCAGTGGCTGGAAGCCCTGGCGTGCCCATTCACTTTCTCTCTCTCTCTTTCTCTCTGTGTGTCTGTCACTCTCAAATTAATAAATAAAACCAAAAATTTAAAAAATATATATTTATTCATTTATTTGCAAGAGAGAGGGATGCAAGGAAAAGAGAGAGTACAGACACACCAGGGCCTCGTTCTGCTGCAGAGGAACTCCAGATGCACGTGCCACTTTGTGCATGTGGCTTTCATGAGTGCTGGGGAATGAATCCTGGATGCCACGAGGCTTTGCAAGCATCTGTAACTGCTGAGCTATCTCATCTCCCCAGCCAGAAATAAACAGTTTTCTTGGTAATTTTTTTTTATGAGAGAGAGCACAAAAGAAAGAACTGGCATGCCAGGTCCTCCAGCCATTGCAATCAAACTCTAGATGCATGCCATCTTGTGCCCTTGTTTCACCTTGTGCATCTGGCTTATGTGGGACCTGCAGAGCTGAACCTGGGTTCTTAGGCTTCACAGGCAAGCACCTTAAACACTAAACCATCTCTCCAGCCCAACTTTTTTTAAAAAAATTTTTTTTGGTTTTTCAAGGTAGGGTCTCACTCAAACCCAAACTGACCTGGAATTCACTGTAGTCTCAGTCTGGTCTTGAACTCACAGCAGTCCTCCTACCTCTGCCTCCTGAGTGCTGGGATTAAAGGCGTGCAGCACCATTGCTGGCTCAGCCCAACGTTTTCAAATTAATGTAGTAAAAATTTACTTAGGGATGTACGATAAACTGTAAGACAATCTGGGCTGGAGAGATGCTTAGTGGTTAAGGTGCTTGGCTGCAAAGGCAAAGGACCCAGGTTCGATTCCCCAGGACCCACGTAAGCCAGATGAGCAAGGTGGCACATGTCTGGACTTCAATTGCAGCAGCCAGAGGCCATGGTGTGCTCATTCTCTCTCTCAAATAAATAAATTAAAATTAAAAATTGTAAGGCAATCTAAGTTAAATATAATGTTAAACAAAATTTCAGAGCTATTTAGATAGCTCAGTGGATAAAGTCGTTGTCCCTCAGCATGTTTGTCTGTTTTGGGTTATACTCAGGAAGATCTTCTGGAAAATTCTCCTGTTCCCATCTCCCACTCAGAACTCAGTACAGATCTAGAAAATACAGTAATGTAACCCAGGGTAAGACAAACACCACTTCTTCTCTCTCTTATGTATATCCTATCGTTTACTTTATATGAATGTGCATTTAGATAGGAGAATATGTACAATCCAGGAAGCTAGAAACTGACCCCTGAGAGGGGGGAGGGTCTAGGGAGAGTGGTGGAGAGGGCACTCGATGACAAGTGCTCTCAAACTGGAGAGAAAATACCAGGAGAGGAAGTGTTTAGGTAGAGAGGTGGGACGCAAAAAGATAGACAAAGAGGGTATAAAAGAGCTTAATTTTAAGAAGTCTGTTTCTGGTATGCACACACCTCAAGTAATTAACATTTAGAAAGAAAAAGCAAAGCGTGTATGAGAATGTCAAAATGAAATTGCTGTGTTGTAATTAAATTTTTTAAGTGAAATAAAACTCCTCCACACTCATTCTTAAGTTTTTCTCCAGAACAAGTTATTTTGTGCGCTTGAAAGAGAACTATATAATAAAAGAATTTACCTCATTTCTTATACTCATCATATTTTCCATGATTCTAAGCCTGGAAAACTGAATGTTCTCCTGTATCTCCTACACAAGGGTTCTCTCGATGAGCACTTCCATCTCCAGGAAAACTGGAAGCATTGTGGTGGTCTGATTCAGGTGTCCACCATACACATATCTTCTGAGTACTTGATCCCCAGCTGATGACAATTTGAGAATTAGAACCTTGTTTGAGGGGGGCTTATGGGTGTTACAGTCATAGCTTCCCCTTGCCAGTGTTTGGCATAGCCTCCTGCTGCTACCGTCCACCCGATGTTGTCAATGAGGTGATATCCAGCCTCTGTTCCTGCCAGGCTTCCCCGGCCCTCGTGGAGCTTGCCCTTGAGTCTGTCAGCCAAAGCAAGCTCTTTCCTTCCACCAGCTGCTTTTGGTTTTTTTGTTAATTTGTTTCTTTCTTTCTTTCTTCAAGGTAGGGTCTCACTCTAGCTCAGGCTGACCTGAAATTCACTATGGAGTCTCAGGGTGGCCTCAAACTCATGACGATCCTCCCACATCTGCCACCCAAGTGCTGGGATTAAAGGCGTGCGCCACCACACCTGGCTTCCCCCCCTCCCAATTTTTATTTCTTTGAGAGAAAGCAGCACATAGGGAAAATGGGTGCGTGGCAGAGCCTCCAGCTACAGCAAACCAGCTTCAAATGCATGCGCTCCCTTGTGCATCTGGCCTATGTGGGTCCTGGAGAGTCGAACTGGGATCCTTTGGCTTTGCAGGCAAACGCCTTAACTGCTAAGCCATCTCTCCAGCCCTGAATGTTCATGTTTTTGATGGCAATTGTTATTTGGGGGAGAGAGAGAGAGAGAGAAAGAGAAATGGACACACCAGAGCTTCCAGCCACTGCAAACGAACTCCAGACACGTGTGCCCCTTTGTGCATCTGGCTAACATGGGTCCTGAGGAATTGAGCCTTGAACCGGGGTCATTAGGCTTTACAGGCAAGTGCTTAAACACTAAGCCATCTCTCTAGCCTATAAATAATCTTTCTAAGTTCTGAATGGTTATGTGATAGCCAGGCCCTATATTTACCACCAGCAATACAGAAACAAACACACACACACACACAATCTACAGTGTGAGGTTTTCATTTATTTAAAAATATTTTTTTTTGTTTTGTTTATTTGACAGAGAAAAAGAGGCAGAGAGGGAGAGAATGGCATGTCAGGGTCTCCAGCCACTGCAAAAGAACTCTAGACACATGCACCATCTTGTGCATCTAGCTTACTTGTGTCCTGGGGAATTGAACCTGTGCCCTTTGGCTTTGCAGGCAAGTGCCTTAACCACTAAATCCACTAAACCATTCCTCTAGCCCTTCATTTCTTTTTCTTTCTTTTTTTTTTTTTTTTTTTTTTTACAATTTTTAAGAAAGCATTATTTATTTGAGAGAGAGAGGGGGGGGTCAGAGAAAGAAACAGAGATGCTGCAAACAAAATCCAGATGCATGTGCCCCCCTTGTGCATCTGGCTTAAGTGGGTCTTGGGGAATTGAACCAGGGTCCTTAGGCTTTGCAGGCAAACACTTTAACTGCCAAGCCATTTTTCCAGCTCACAATTTTTAAAGAAAGTATCTCTTTTTAAAAAATTTTATTAACATTTTCCATGATTATAAAAAAATATCCCATGGTAATTCCCTCCCTCCCCACCCCCACAATTTCCCCTTTGAAATTCCATTCTCCATCATATTACCTCCCCATTACAATCTAGCCCTTCATTTCTTTTTGTACCCATAAGGTCTTAGTACAGGGTAAGTTCTTTTTTATTTTCAAAAGGCACTGTATTAATAGAAGGCTTGTTGCTTCTTAAGACTTCTGGCTAAGATCAAGGGTACTAGAAGGTCTTACTTTTTAAAAAATTTTTTGAGGTAGGGTCTTGCTGTAGTCCAAACTGACCTGGAATTCACTATGTAGATTCAGGGTGGCCTCAAACTCAAGGTAATCCTCCTACTTCTGCCTCCCAAGTGCTGGGATTAAAGGCGTGCACCACCGTGCTCAGCTACTTTTTAATTTTTAATTGTGTAGTGATTCCAAGGTGAGTCATTTCATGTTTTTTAATATAAGTAGTAGAGAAGAGTTTTCCACAGTATTTACATTCATAGGGCTTCTCTCCAGTATGACATCTTTCATGGCATCGAAGGGAAGTATTAGAAGTGAAGCCTTTCCCACACTGTTTACACTCAAAGAGCTTCTCTCCAGTATGACTTCTTTTGTGTCTTCTAAATGTACTGCCATAAATGAAAGTTTTACCGCAATCTTTGCATTTATAGGGCCTCTCTCCCGTATGAGTTCTTTCATGGGTTTGAAGGGAATATAGGCATTTGAATCTTTTATCACACTGTTTACACTGATAGGGCTTTTCCTCACTATGACTCCGTTTATGTCTATGAAAAGAACTGGAAACTCCAAAGGTTTTACCACACTGCTGACACTCAAAAGGCTTCTCTCCAGTATGAGATATTTCGTGTCTTCTAAACATGCAGAGAAAATGAAATGTTTTCCCACATACTTTACATTTCAAATGTCCATTTTCAGAATGCACAGACTTCTGATGTCTCTTAACATCGATGACACTAAAGAAGGTTTTGCCACATTGTTCACACTTATAGGGCTTTTCTCCAGTGTGATATTGTTCGTGTCTTTGGAAGGAAGTAAAAGCAGAGAAAGCTTTATCACACAGTTCACATTTATAGGGCTTCTCTCCAGTATGAGTTCTTTGATGTACTCTAAGCAAGCTGGGATATGGAAATGTCTTCCCACATACCTTACACTTGAAATTTCCACTTCCAGTGTGTTTAACTATCATATGGGTTTGAAAACTTTCCGGAGAAAGAAAGGTCGTATTACATTGTTCACATTCATAGTGCTTTTTTCCAGCATGGGCTTGTTCATGTCTTTTAACGGAAACAGATACACTGAAGGTTTTCCCACAATATTTACATTTGTATGGCTTCTGGCCTTTACTAGTCTGCTTATGTTTTTGGATGGAAATGGACGGAGGAAAGGTTGTACCACATTGCTTCCGTTCACTGGGCTTCTCTCCACCGTGGACCTCTTTATAGTTTCTATCAGGACTAGAAAGGCTGAAGGCTTTTCCACGTGTCATATATTTTGGCGGTCCTTTTCCAGTGTGTCCTGTTTCTCTCTGAACACCTGTGAGACAAGCTGAGGGCTTTCTGTGTTGTCTAAGTTCATATGGTTTCTCTCTGTATTCCTCAATGATAGGTGGTTGATGTCCAAAGGGAGATATGATGCGCCTGTGAAGGAAATGATGATTTAAGATTTCACACAGACGGCATCCATGTGGATTCACTCTAGTAGGAAGTTGCTTTACCACATTAAGTTTTGCAATCTCACTGATGGTTTCTCCACATTACCTTACTTCCTTATACAGAATCTATACTGTATGATTTCTGTATAATTATGAGCACATTATTAACAGTGGATTGTTAATGATTTTCCATTTATTAGTAGATATTAGACTTATGCAAATATGATGGAAAATGCAGGTTTCCTGGCATGTCTCAAGTGTTTGAATATAAGTGGATAACTTTACAACATGGCCTCACCCTAGCTATTATGAAAACAGTATCATTCTTAGTACTTTTGGCAAGTCAACTAATTTGTCACTGATGTCATACTGAGAATGTTTCTTACTTAAAAAAAAAAAAAAGAAAATCAAGAGCACATTTAAAGTTGTGCTTGTTTTATAAATTACATGACATACTTAGATTCCTTCAAAGAACATTGTTTTGCAAGAACAACTTACCCTAGATTTCTTCTAGGCCTTTTATACTGATCTTCAATGCTTTGGTCTTGATGCCTGTTTCCTAAAATACAGACCCAGAGAAATCTGTATGAATTAAAAAATAAAATGCTAGATTCTAAAACTGAGTATTATGGCTCATACCACACAGGAGGCTCAGGCAGGAAAACTGTCCTTTGTTCCTGACCAGATTGGGCTTTAAAGTTAGTCTCAAAAATTAAGACTTAGGGCTGGGCATGGTGGGGCATGCCTTTAATTCCAGCACTTGGGAGGCAGAGGTAAAAGGATCACCATGAGCTCAAGGCCACAGCGAGACTACATACTGAATTCCAAGTCAGCCTGGACTAGAGTGAAACCCTACCTCAACAAACCAAAAAAAGAGAAAATTAAAATTTAGGGGCTGCAGAGATAGCTTGGCAGTTAAGGTATTTGCCTGCGAAGCCCAAGGACCCATGTTCAACTCTCCAGATCCCACATAAACCCAATGCACAAAGGTGAGGCAAGTGCAAAGCCACACATGCCCGTTAGGTGGCCCAAGCACCTGGAGCTTGATTTCAGTGGCTGAGGCCCTGGCATGCCAATTCTTTCTCTCTCTCCTAAAAAAGTTAAAATTTAGGGGTTGAAGAGATGGCTTAGCAGTTAGGGTGCTTGCCTGCAAAGCCTAAGGCCCCAGGTTAGAATCCCCAGAACCCACATAAGGCAGATGCACAAGATGGCACATATGTCTGGAGTTTGTTTGCAGTGGCTAGAGACCATGATGTAGGAGGATCACTGTGAGTTCCAGGCCAGCCTGGGACTACAGACTGACTTCTAGGTCAGTCTGGGCTAGAGTGAACGCTACCTCAAAAATATATAAAAATAAAAAGAAGATGGGCTGGAGAGATGGCTTAGTGGTTAAGCACTTGCCTGTGAAGCCTAAGGACCCCGGTTTGAGGCTCGGTTCCCCAGGTCCCACGTTAGCCGGATGCACAAGGGAGCGCACGCGTCTGGAGTTCGTTTGCAGAGGCTGGAAGCCCTGGTGCGCCCATTCTCTCCCTCTCCCTCTATTTGTCTTTCTCTCTGTGTCTGTTGCTCTCAAATAAATAAATAAAAAATAAATAAAAATAAAAAGAAGAAATATTAAAATTAAAAAAGATTTTAGTTAAACTGTACAATGCATTCTTGCTTGGTTTATTCACCAGAGTATTCCCTTCTACAATTTTATATGAAATTTTGTGTATATATATATATATATATATATATATATATATATATATTTTTTTTTTTTTTCCTTTGTTTAAGACAGGGGGGTCTTGCTCTGTAGCCCAGGCTAGCTTTGAACTAAAGGTGATCTTCTTGCTTCAGCCTCCTGAGTTCTGGGATTACAAGCATGCACTCTACCAACTGAGCTATATCCCCAGCCCAACTTCAACAATCTATAAATTAACACTAAATACTTATTCTTCGGTTGGCTCATTAACTAAGGAAAATTACCATTTTTACCTATAGAAGCCAGGTTGCTGCAGACTTCTTTCATGACTTCTCTGTAGAGTTTCTTCTGGAAAGGATCCAACAAAGCCCACTCTTCCTTGCTGAAGTTCACAGCCACATCCTCCATGGTTACAGAGTTCTAAAACATCCCATACATTTATAGTAGAGGCTGGGTGAAATTGACAGCACTGGAAATCTGTATGCAACATGCTAGAAGCAAAAACCTGTGGTCTCCACATCTGAGTTCTCAAAACTTACCCTTGATTTGCACTCGCTTCTATACAGCTGTTATAACGTAACTGAGCTATCCAGACAACCAACAGCAAGAATAAAAATACTCTTCTTGGGCTGCAGGGATGGCTTAACAGTTAAGGCATTTGCCTGCAAGCCAAAGGAGCCTCGTTCAATTCCCCAGGACCCACGTTAGCCAGTTGCAAGGGGGCACATGCATCTGGAGTTCATCTGCAATGGCTGGAGGCCCTGGTGCACCTGTTCATTCCCCCCCCTTCTCTGTCAAATAAAAATATAAAAAAATGCTCTTCTTGCCAGGCATGGTGGCACACACCTTTCTTTAATCCCAGCACTCAGGAGGCAGAGGTAGGAGGATCGCCATGAGTTAGTTCAAGGTCACCCTGAGACTACATAGTAACTTCCAAGTCAGCCTGGGCTGGAGAGACTGCCTCAAAACAAACAAATTCTTCTCATACCATAACAAATCCTACTAGTTGTGTAGAAAAGAGTTAATATAAGCATTCTTGCTTTTCCTCAGAAATGCTTACTGACTAGTTGGAACTTTGCTGATATCAAGGAATTTAAAATTAAGAAAGGTACTAGGTATGGTGGTACATGACTTTAGTCCCAGCATTCAGGAGGCTGAGGTAGGAGGATCACTGAGGCCAGTCTGAGACTACATAGTCAATCCCAGGCCAGCCTGGGAATAGAGCAAGACCCTACCTCAAAAAACCAAAATAAATAAATAAAATAAAAATATGAGCAACTCTAGTGTTCAGTGGTTCATCTTGCCTGAAGAAAATTATTCAAATAACATATTTCTTCAATTTCTGTTTTCCTTCTGAAAGTGTACTGTTTTGTTTCACTCTTCCAGAAATGCCTAAATCAACATGTCCACCTCCCAAATACCCTAAGCTCAGTCTCTAATAAGCTTCAAGGTAGAAAATACCAAATGCAAGTTATCAAAATCAGTTAACTGGGGAAGTAAGTTCACAGTGTTGTTATTATATCAAAAGAACATTTGGAAGCTTACAAATGAAGGCCTAACAACATGCTTCTGAACAATATACTGCGGGCTTGGTCCAATATATCTTCATGTATCACGTGTTTTGTGGGAGAGTGTAAGCACTGACAAACCATACATACAAAGGTCATCTGTAGTGAAAGTAATTATTCATGATTACAGTTAGTGATTTGTTGTCTGCAATATCGTGTAAAGTACATACTGTGCAAATTGGTAGCCTAGGAAAAATGTCACTGCACTATACAGCTGACACGGGTCATAGCCTGTATCACCAGGTTAAGTACTCTATTAGGTTTGCACATGCTGAAAGAACTTAAGTTGCATTTGTCAGACCACATCCCTTTCATGTGACACATGGTTATATGTTAGGTTGGACAAGAGTCCCCAGATGGAGGTGAGATGACCAAAGAAGAGGAAAGTAGCCTAATGTCACGCCTTTAATCCCAGCACTTGGGAGGCAGAGGTAGGAGGATTGCTGTGAGTTAGTTCAAGGCCACCCCGAGACTACATAGTGAATTCCAGGTCAGCCTGGGCTAGAGTGAGCTCCTACCTGGAAAAACCAACCCCCCCCCCCAAAAAAAAAACTATCCAGGTTCATACTGGCTGTTCTCTCTGTCTCATCCTGTGAGACAACCCAATAGCTTGGGCCCCAATAAATAGTTCTTTTCCTGCCTCTCAGAGTGGTCGTGCGTGGTCTTTGATTACTCACAAACCTTACAGTTATGTATACATCAATGATTTTACAACAATATTACAAACAGAACAGCAATGGCAGAAAGCTAGAGAGACCTAGGGAAAAGTCTTCAACCGGCTGATGTTTATATGGAGTTGATTAAATGACAGCAGTTTGTACTGGCATGACACACAGTATTAAGAGTGGTAGGAGAAAAACATCAGAGCCAGGCAAACTGAAATCTAATAATCTTGATTTGTTTTTTGTTTTTCGGGGAGTTTTTTTCATTTTTCGTTTTTTGTCTTTGGAGAGATAGGGTCTCTCATTTTTTGGTTTTTGTTTGTTTTTCAAGGTAGGGTCTTGCTCTAGCCTAGGCTGACCTGTAATTCACCACGTAGTCTCAGGCTAGCCTCAAACTCACAGAGAGCCTACCTCTGCCTTGTTGAGTGTTGGTATGAAAGATGTGTGTCACCAAGACCAACTTTAAAAAGTTTTGACAATTTTTATACACATACATAATGTATTTTAATCATAATCCCTTCAGAATACTTCCTTTTGTTTCCCAATCCTCTTATTCTGAGCCCCTTATTCTTTCCAACATTTATGAATTTTGACAATAATCTTAAGGGTGTTTCTATTATTACTAAAACTGACAACAAAAATTTTAGTCTAGCCGGGCGTGGTGGCACAAGCCTTTAATCCCAGCACTGGGGAGGCAGAGGTAGAAGGATCATGAATTCAAGGCCACCCTGAGACTCCATAGTGAATTCCAGGTCAGCCTGTGTCGGGGGCCATTTTGGCTGGTCTTGTATCCATAGCTCTGGGCTTCTGGCCGCAGGACATTAGCAAAACTATAGCAGCCTTCCTGCAAGTAAGATTGTGTATCTTCAGTGTCAGGAAGCCGTCTGGCAGCAAGACATTAGCATAACCATAGCAGCCTACCTGTAAGCAAGATTAGGTATCTTCAGCCATTTGGCTGGTCCTTTGTACTGACAAATGATTGAAATGCAAAAACTCTGAAAGGGAAGGTTTTTTGATAAGTAACTTGTAAAGCTCATAAAATCTTTGTCCATGGAAAAACTGTTTGTAAAAAGATATAAAAAGGAATGCTGTGAAATAAACGGCGTCTTCAGTCCTGGCTTGAGGCCTTGCTTCAGCCCTGGACTGGAGTCCATGCTTTCACTCTTTCTTCTCTCTTTCCTTAATCCTCACTCCCCATCAGGCTCGAACCCTTGGCTAAAGTGAAACCCTACCCCAAACAAAATTTTTTTTTAGTCTAAGCAGGCCTGGTGCTGTACCCCTTTAATGCCAGCACTTGGGAGGCAGAGGTAGGTGAAGGGCCGTGCAGACTATAGTGACTCCATTTTGCTACACCATCCTCCATTTTCATGTACTTTTGCTGACCTCCAGTTCTAGGAATAATCACAAGGTATTTCCTTGTAACTGAGCCAACCAATAAAAAGTCAGGTCCCCTCTTAGAATACCCTCTATGCGTGCCAACAACCTGAAACCAAAACAACTAGTCCCTTAACTACAGTTACATAGTTACAAAGTATCTCTCCACCTGGAACCCACAAATCCTGTTAAAGGACCCCAACTCCTCCCTGAAACTGTTAAGTTTGCCCAGCCCCTGGTTGTGGGTGGGTGGGTGGGTGTGTTTTTCTCCTTTAAAAAGCCTGGGAGCCTCTCCTTCCGGGTCGCAGTTCCAGCTCCGCAGTCTGGCTGCGGACGGTCCCTGGTCGATCAGCTTTGTCTTGCCTTGGCTGTGATAAACTTCTTTCTGGCTTTCGTTGGGACTCATCATCTGCGCGACCCCTGACCCAACAGTAGGAGGGTCACCATGAGTTCAAGGCCACCCTAAGATTGCATAGTTCATTCCAGGTCAGCCTGGGCTAGACAGAGCGAAGCCCTGCCTCGAAAAAACAAACAAAAATAACAATAATAATAATAAAATTTTATTATTAATAATTATTAATGAATTTCTTAAAATAGTCTTTTCTATTCATGATAAAAACGTAAAACATTAAGCTTGTGTCCATCAAATTACCCTCAAAATGTTTACGTCTATACCCACAGATTAGTGCTGCTTTCACTTCTGGCCAGACAAGCTTCTTTTCGCAGGTGTTATGACTAGGGGAACTCAAAACTTGTTTCACAGTGCTGGTAATAAGTGATAGCCGAGTGTTCAGCAACGAGAGAGACATCTCTCTCAGAACTCCCAAGACTCAGGGAAGACCGCAGAAGAGGTGGGGCGGAGAAACTTAATCAAGAGCCGAAGGATGGGGAGGAAGGCGTGCTCGGGCACGCTGTCTTCCACGCACGAAGCCCCGCACGCCTCGGCACCACCAGCCCCCGAGGACGGTCCTCCGGCGGGAGCCCGACCGGCACACTCACCATCTCCGACTTCCAGCAGGCGCCCGGCTCGCCCGTGGCAAGCTCCAGCTCCGGCAGGTCCGCACGCGCCCGGGGCGGCGCCGCGGAAGTCTCCGCCGCAGCGAGCGGAGCGGAGCCGGGCGAAGCAGCCGCTGGGCGAAGCAACCAGCCGCGAGACTGCCGAGGCCCGCCCCTTCCCCTGCCCCCGCGGCCTGATTGAACCGCCCCAGCCCACGGCGGCCCCGCAGCCTTGAGTGACAGGGCCCGAAGTCCAGCCCCAGGCTGCGCAGGGACAGGTTTCTTCGGCGACCGTCCCCGGGGTCCTGGCGCTGCGCCGTGGCGCACGGCTGGCATCGGACTTCCTGCAGAAGGTCATTTTTTTTTCCATGGGTCAATGGAGAGTGAACATATGCATGCTAGTCACAGATAGAAACTCATTACTGTTAGATTTCACGTGCCATGTAATCTTCCTTGCCCTCGTGGCCTTCTGAGTGAACGGCTAACAATAGCCTTCCCTGAAAGCTAAAGGGAATTAAAGAGCTAATAGCTATCCCTAATGATTGTGGGCAATAAAGAAGTTTGGCACCTTCTCTGACTGATGTACTCCCCTTAGCCTAGATGGCTTTGAAGGACCAGAGACATCTGAGCCGCCTGCCTTAGACATTCCTGGCTGAAGACGCCTGTTCTGAACAAGGACACACACAGCTGCAGTTTTCTTATCTACTGCACCGGGTCCAGTCTGTTTTTCTTAGGATCCTCTTTGTAAACTCACGCCCTAGACTGGCTCAATGCTTCAGCCTTCATCCCGCAGGCAAGCTGAGGCCCCTCGCTGTTTTCTCTAAATAAAACAGTCTTGTCTGTAGAAATAAAACCTGGTGTCCTCTTTTGTCTTTCTCTTACATTTTCCTTATACTGAGTAGGGGGCCTGAGCTTGGGAAAGCAAGGCAGTTCTAGAGGCAGCAACGTCCAGTCGACCTTAACTCAAAGGCCGCATAAAAGTTCGAGAAGCTGTATGAAAGGTAAAGGGTATTTGGGGGAGTGAGCGGTTAGGGGTTTTTCCGTTTTGTATTCCGGTTTCCGGGGGCTCCGAATCCTCACTCACACACACCTAGAATTTGCAGTTTTACTCTGCATTTTTTTTGCCACTCTTCTTAGCAATCAGTATCTCATTGTGCTCTTTCCTTCATTTGGGGGGAGAAATTATTACTGTGTATATTTCTGTGTTGACATTAGCACCTCTCCACGCACCCCCCTTTGTCTTGCTGTCCCTGTGAATGTTACAGTTTCATTGCCTTATAGTTTCTGATGACATGTTTTCTACCTCTTATATTATTTCCCTTTACACATAGCATTGATTTTACCTAGTTTTTTTTTTTTTTTTAAGGTTTGCTGATAATCTTTAGATTGTAGTGGTTTGATAATGATGTGCCTGTGTGTGGTTATATTTATATTTAGTTTGGGGCATGTTGACATTTCTGAGGTTGCCAGGCATAGTGAATAGTTTAGCAACCCAGGATTCCACTTGTCTTCGACAGTCAGCACAACCTGAAAGACCCCCAGGAGGGAGACCCTCACTCAAGTCTCAGGAGAGCACGCACCCAAAGACACACAGGAGACCGAGTTTGCTCCAAAAGCATGAGGCTTTATTCGGGAAGGCCAGAGCTCTGGGGTCCACACTTATCTTACGCAGGAGACAGAGCAATCTACCACGAGCCCCTTTGGAGGTTTCTTTTTATAGGATTTCTATAGCAAGAGTGGGTAGGGGGAGGTTCTACAAGGGTGCTTACAAAGCAGGAAGTGTTAACCTTTATTGCAACTTTACTGGTACAGTTATGTCAAAACATCTTATCTTTACTCAACCAGGGTTCAAGCCTCCAGTTAGGCTATCTTGGGAGACCATTTCCTCATTCCTGTTTTTCTCGAAACTTTTTGACTCAACCTATATCTTGTCTATTTTTAAACTTTACTCTTCCTGGAGCATAAAGTTTAGGTTCCCCTTTAGCTGTTTTGCAGCCACCATCTGTTTCTTTACAAAGTTTATCTTGAATTTTTCTATCCTATCTTTCATTCCCCACTTCTTTTTCTAAATAGTTCTAATCCTAGAACTTTATTATTTTTATGTTGACATTCTAAATTGGGGGAATTGAAAGGCTAAAGGTTAGTTTCATCTTGATTTGGAAGGCCTCTATAGTGTTGTCTAAGTATCATGATTTGGACTGCACTTATTCGTTCTCTAATAAAAGCAATAAATTTATTGATTATGCAGGGTCCAATTGTGAGCATTAGAAGCAGGATTACTAATGGTCCCATCAGAGTAGAGAGTAGAGTAGTCATCTGTTAAACCATCCTTCGAACCATCCCTGGTTAGCTTCCTTTTCCCTGTGACGTTTTTCTAGCCTTTCTCTGAGTTTGCCCATGGAGTCTCTGATAGCTCCTGAGTGATCTACATAAAAGCAACATTCTTCCTTTAAAGTGGCACATAATCCGCCTTCTTTTAAAAACAGTAAATCTAATCCCCTTTGGTTCTGTAAGACCACCTCAGACAGAGAGGTTAGGGACTCTTCTAAATTGCTAACAGATTTTTCTAAAGCTTGGAGGTCCTCAGTAATGACTATGTAATTTATTAAGCCCTTTCTCTAATTGTTGTGGTCCTGTGATTAGAGCGGCAGTCCCTGTCCCTACACCAGCAGTTACCCCTAATCCAAGTATAACCGCTAGGGTAAGGGAAATTGGCTCCCTTTTAAATCTGGCAGGCCTATGATCATATTCATCAATGACTGCTTCCTCGGGGAGATAGTAGATTCGGGGAACAAGCTGGACCATTACACAAAAATGTTTAGATTGATCAAAGGCTGCAATTGAGACACAAGGGATTAATCCAGTATTGCATGCCCACCACAGATTATTCCCTGGCACCAGGTACTTGCTTGATTCTATCTTCTTATCGAGAATTACAGATGAGTTGTAGAGATGCTGATGGGTTGGGAGTACCTTGCCTATATAGAGCCCCCTTCCGGACACCTCAGTCAGAGTAAGCTTATTTTGAGACCCACAAGAGCACTGTCCTTTAGAATGGTCAGAAACACTGAAAGTCCCCATTAAGGCTAGGCCTTCATAGTAAGGGGGGCTCGCAGTCAAACAGAGCCAACATGAGGAAGTGGCTTCCAGGTTGGTAACATTTAGGGCCTGGAAGGCC
Source organism: Jaculus jaculus (assembly GCF_020740685.1). NCBI lineage: Eukaryota > Metazoa > Chordata > Mammalia > Rodentia > Dipodidae > Jaculus > Jaculus jaculus. Next base: position 10,771,800 of record NC_059107.1, on the reverse strand, counting down.
CCCTGTATCAGATTGAATATCCTTTGTCCTGTTAGCAATGGGGGCTGATGAAGTATACCCTTAGGGACTTTGGTAGAGATATTGGGGAGCCCTGGGACTATATTGGTAGTGGCGGGGCCAGGCACAGGTTTTTGAGGAGGTGGAGGCAATGGTGCTGGGTGGCCTTGCTCAGCTAATACTGGATTAGGTCCTATGGGCATTGGTCTTAGGTTTTTTATTTTTAGTCTTATAGTCATGAGGAGGCCTGCGTCCGTGCCGGACATGTAGAACCGTATTCCCCATTGTCTCCCTTTGATCCAGTCTCTAGCCTCTTTTCCAGGTCCAGTCCAGTAAAGGTTATGTTTATAGGGTTACATTCAAATTGTTGGCAGGACCCTTCTCTAAACCACATTCCGGGTCTGCAGTGGTGACCCCCAGGACTAAGGGGTCGCAAGCAAAGACCTGAGGCCTCTTGGCCACCTTTGCATATGGATCTCTGGAGGCCCCGGGTCCCAGAGGCAGAGGACGCCTGGCCACCAATAATAGCATCCCAATTGGACTTAGATTTCCAGTAGGTTGTTACAGTTGTTTCACATCCCCATGATTTACAAAAGTAGTATTCTGCCCCACCACATTCGACAGCTTTACCACGATTTCTCCCATTCCTGGGACAGACATAGAAGTCATGTTTTCGCAGCTCAGCTCTCAATTGTGGGTGGCACAGTCTAGACCTCCTATCCCATTTAAAGCACAGGGGCAAATCCTGGACAGGCATATTGGAATACTTTGCCAATCCCGAGGGTCTACCTCAGGCACGTCCCAAGTCTCCAGGCCTGCTGCCAGCTGACAGAGACCTGGAGACAGCATCGGCCACCAGGTCCAAGGGGGGCATCCTTTGAGATGCTCCATTTTATATCCTCTGTCTGGAAAATCACCTGCCAAGTCAACTTTTGGGGGGCATGTGGGTTGGAAGCATTACTTAGCTGGAGAAGGAGGAGCCACACAGCGAAGCCTAAGCTTGAGGGGATTGTTCGTCCTCTCGGCTTGCCATTCAGGGTCCGGCGGCGGGAGGAGCTTAGCATGGGATGCATAAATCCAGGCGGGTACTCCTTTAACCTTTATGGCTGTCGGTGTGGTCAGTAGAACGAGGTAGGGGCCCTTCCAGCGGGGTTCCATGTTTCCAGCATGGTGTCTTCTAATCAGCACAGCATCTCCCACCTGGAACTTGTGGGGTACTTTTTTTTTTATTTTTTATTTATTTATTTGAGAGCAACAGACACAGAGAGAAAGACAGATAGAGGGGGAGAGAGAGAATGGGCGAGCCAGGGCTTCCAGTCTCTGCAAACGAACTCCAGATGCATGCACCCCCTTGTGCATCTGGCCAACGTGGGACCTGGGGAACCGAGCCTCGAACCGGGGTCCTTAGGCTTCACAGGCAAGCGCTTAACCGCTAAGCCATCTCTCCAGCCCTGTGGGGTACTTTTAAGTCTCCAATCTTATAAGCTGTTCTGAGTTGTTCCCATGCCTTGCGTCTGACCATCTCAAGCGCTTTCATGTGGGCAAACCGAGATTTAGAATAATTAGTGCTAGGCTCAGGTACTCCACCTGATTCAGTAAGTGGAGGTGGCCCCCCAAAAAGAATTTCATAAGGTGTAATTTTGAATTTTCCAGGGGTATTTTGAACCGGAACAAGGCAAAGGAAAGGAGGGCTGTCCAGTCTTTCCCACCGGTCTCCAGGGCTAATTTAGTCAAGGTCTCTTTTAGGGTTTTATTTATCCTTTCTACCTGTCCTGAACTCTGGGGCCTGTAAGCACAATGTAATTTCGAATTAATCCCCAGGTGTTTGCTCAAACCCTGACTTACCTGGGCAACGAAGGCAGGTCCATTGTCGGACCCAATTACCTTAGGAATTCCAAATCTTGGGAGGATTTCCTCTAGGATCTTCTTGGCCACTACATTGGCAGTCTCAGTCCTGGTAGGATAAGCTTTCACCCATCCTGAAAAAGTGTCTATAAAAACTAGTAAGTACTTGTTGCCATATTTGGCTGGCTTAATCTCCGTGAAGTCAACTTCCCAGTAAGCTCCAGGTCGGTCTCCGTGTAGTCTCTTTCCTGGAGAACATTTTGAATATCCTGCATTGGTCATGGCACAGGGCACACAGTGTTTTGTTACAGTTTCTAATAGGTCAGGGAGCCCCATTACATAGTATTTTGAGGACTTAATCAGAGTCTTTAAATGCTTGGGCCCTAGATGAGTTAATTGATGTAAATTGGTCACATATTTTTTCCCTTCCTCCTGTGGAAGGACCATCTTTCCATCCTTTGTTTTTCTGACTCCATGTAGTATTTCAGATTGAAAACCTAATTTGTCCGTAAGTCAATGATCCTCTGGTGTATAGTCAAAGTTGGAGTCCCAGTCAGTGATGCAATTGTTTGTTTGTTCTATGATCATAATCATAGGCCCTTGGGCAGCTGCCTTAGCTGCCTGGTCTGCCATTTGGTTTCCCCTAGCAATCCAGTCTTGCCTTTTTTTGATGGCCTAGGCAATGGATTATGGCCACTTTGGCAGGCAATTGAATGGCTTCTAAGAGACTTAATTTTTTTTTTTTTTTGGTTTTTTTTTGGTTTTTTGAGGTAGGGTCTCACTCTGGTCCAAGCTGACCTGGAATTAACTCTGTCATCTCAGGGTGGCCTTGAACTCATGGCAATCCTCCTACCTCTGCCTCCCGAGTGCTGGGATTAAAGGCGTGCGCCACCACGCCCGGCGAGACTTAATATTTTTTCTTTGTTTTTAATGTCTTTTCCTGCTGAGGTCAGTAGGCCCCTGTGTTTCTATATGGCCCCATGAATATGTGCGGTGGCGAAGGCATACCTGCTATCTGTGTAGGTGTTGATGGCTTTTCCTTTTGCCATCCTTAAGGCCTGGGTTAGGGCAATGAGTTCTGCTCTTTGGGCGGAGGTCCCCTCAGGCAATTTGCTGGCCCAGACTATTTGCTTCCCATCCACCACTGGTGCCCCAGCCATCCGTTTACCTTCGACCAGGTAGCTACTGCCATCAGTATACCAGTTTGGGCTTCCAGGCCAGGGCTGATCTTGTAGGTCCTCTCGCAGCCCCGTCCCTTCGGCTAGGATGTCCAGACAGAATGCACTGGGGAGGACTCATCTGCTTCAGGGTTTAGAACAGCTGGGGGCGCAAAGGTTATTCTTTCCGTTAGTAACAGACTTTGGTAATGAGTCATGTGAGCATTTGTCATCCATCGGTCTGGGGGCTGCTGGATTATGCTTTGTAGGGCATGAGGTGCAATTGCAGTCACCGCTTGCCCCAAAGTCAATTTGTCAGCATCTTTGATTAAGAGGGCAACTGCCGCCACCACCTTCAGACAGGAAGGCCAGCCGCTGGCCTCAGGATCTAGTTTTTTTGACAGGTAGGCAACCGTCCTCTTCCAAGGACCCAGGGCCTGAGTGAGGACTCCTCGGGCTGTTCCTGCCCGCTCATCAACATAAAGAGTGAAAGGTTTGGTTAGGTCAGGCAGAGCCAGGGCCGGGGCCGTTAGCAAGGCCTGTTTGATTTTATCAAAAGCCTCTTGATGGATAGGAGTCCATTCAAAATGTCCCTTCTCTTTAGTCAGGGGATACAGGGGAGCCGCTAAGGTGGCGAATCCAGGTATCCAGAGTAAACAGAAGCCAGCAGTGCCCAGAAATTCTATTTGTCTTGGGGTGGTTGGGACAGGGATCTGGGTTACTGTCTTTTTTCTGGCCTCAGTCAACCATCGTTTTCCTTCTTTTAATGTATACCCCAGATAAATCACTTCAGATTGGCAGATTTGAGCCTTCTTTGCAGATGCCCTATATTCCAATTTTCCTAATTCAGTAAGCAAGTTTTGAGTACCTCGTTGGCATTCTTGCCACGTGGAGGTGGCCAGGAACAAATCATCCACATATTGTAATAAAGTCACTTGGGGGTTATTGGCCCTAAAGGGAGCCAACTCCCAATGCAAAGCCTCATCAAAAAGAGTGGGGGAGTTTTTGAATCCCTGGGACAATCTTGTCCAAGTCAGCTGTCCTGTTTGACCAGATTCAGGGTCCCTCCATTCAAAAGCAAATATGGGCTGGATGCTTGGGTGCAATCTCAGGCAGAAAAAAGCATCTTTCAAGTCCATAACAGTATACCATTGCCTTTCAGGGGGCAGTGAATTGAGGAGGTTATAAGGGTTGGGGACTGTAGGGTGAATGTCCTGTATTCTTTTATTGACTTCCCTCAGATCCTGTACCGGGTGATAGTCATTGGTGTCTGGCTTTTTGACTGGAAGTAAAGGAGTATTCCAGGGTGACTGACAAAGCTTCAGAATGCCCTGAGACATAAGTCTTTGTATATGAGGGTGGATGCCCCTCTGAGCTTCGTGGCTCATGGGATACTGGCAGACTCTGACCGGTGCTGTATCTGCCTTTAGTTCTATTATAATGGGGGGCACTTCCCTTGCCATCCCTATGCCCCCGGTTTTTGCCCATGCCATGGGGTAATCAGTTAGCCACTGTTGGAAGTCGGGTCCAGGTGACTTTGGCTTTCAGCCTTCATGAAGGTGGTACTCCTCCTCACGGTGGAGGGCTAGGACTGTGGTGGAAGGGGCTTCCCAGTCTATCTGTGGTCCCTTGACAGTGAAGCAAATCTGTGCCTTTAGTTTAGTTAATAAATCTCTTCCCAACAGTGGCACAGGGCATTCCGGTATGACTAGAAACGAGTGCATAACCTGCCCTTTCCCTAAGTCCACCGTATAGGAGGTGGTCCAGGAATATTGTTTTTTTTCCGGTAGCCCCAATTACCATAGACTTTTTATTATTTAATTTTCCTGGTGGTTCATTTAGAACAGAAAATTCAGCTCCAGTATCCACTAAGAAATTCATAGGAGTCCCCTCCACTGTCAAGGTCACCCTAGGCTCGGGGAGGGGGTCCGAGCCCCGACCCCCCTAGTCATCTTCCTCAAGGTGTAGAACCTTTGAGTTTTCTCTTTTTTCTTGGGGCATTCGCGAGCCCAATGTCCTTTTTCCTTGCAATATGCACATTGATCCTTCTCGAGGGGCTTTTTAAAGCCTTTAGGCTCCTTTTTTCTTATTTGCCTGTTGCCCAGGTGCCCTGACTGTCTAGGCCTCCTTAATCTTAATCTTCTTTCTTTTTCTCCTTTTACTGCGGCCAATATCCTGCTCAAGTTCCTTTCTTGTCTCCTTTCATGTCTATTTTCTCTCTCCTCTGCCTCCTTTCTTTCTCTATCTTTTTTTTCTTCTTCTGTCTCTCTCTTATGATAGACCTTCTCAGCTTCCTTAACTATGTCCACCAAAGCTAAATCCTGTAAACCCTCCAGATGCTGTAATTTCTTTTTAATGTCTGGGGCGGACTGCCCTATAAATGCCATTGTTATTGCTGCCTGCTGACCCGGAGAAGTGGGGTCGAATGGAGTATATCTCCGGCAAGCCTCCATCAAGCGTTCTAAGAAAACAGAGGGAGGCTCGGTGGGCCCTTGGAGGACCTCTCTTACCTTAGCCAGGTTTGTGGGGCATCATGCAACCCCCCTGAGACCTGCCATCATAGCCCGGAGGTAGGCTGTCAGTCGCTCCCTACCTTCTGCTGAGTTGTAATTCCATTCAGGTCAGGTGAGGGGAAATCCCAGATCAATCTCATTTGCAAGCTGGGTAAGTTGCCTGTTCGGGCCAGGGACATTCTTGCGAGCTTCCAGGAGGATGCGCTCACACTCTTCAGTAGTGAAGAAAACCTGCAAAAGCTGCTGACAATCATCCCAAGTGGGTTGGTGAGAAAACATGAGGGAATCCATTAAGCCTGTAAGTGCAGAGGGATTGTCTGAAAAAGAGGGGTGGTTAGATTTCCAACTGTAGAAGTCAGCCGACGAGAAAGTCCAGTATTGAAGAAGTTGAAGAGCCTGTGGGTTTGTGTTGGGGTCTGGGGGAGGGGAGCAAAGGCTCGCAAAGGCAGGGCTACGGTTGAATTGGGCCCCTCAGGACTTTGGGCCCTCCGGCTTCTAGTCCCTGAAGTAGGGCCATCTCCTCCTCCTTCGGCCGGGACTGGAGTGGGGAGGGCAGGGGGTAAGGTGGGGGTGGTGAAATTGGGGCAGAGGGCCACTTGGGAGGGTCCTCTATTTCAGGATATATTTTGGGTTGAGGCAGGGGGCCTGGGGCCATTCGGCCTGTTTCCCTTGAGGCTGGCTGGGCCACTGCCAGGACTCGGGAGCCTGGCTGAGGGGGAGGGTAGATCCAGGGCTTGATTTACGCTGGGGGGGTCCATCACTAGGCTTTCCCAGACCAGGATGTATGGCTGCTGATCTGGGTGAGAATGAGGTCTTTTCTGGAAAACAATATTCTTAACAGCAGAAATAATGGTTAGATCAAATGTTCCCTCTGATGGCCAGTCGACATTAAAGGTGGGCCACTCAGGAACAGAAAGTCTGCCATTTACCTTTTCTAATTTCAACAGACAAGTCATGAGCCCTACTTCTAACTTCACAGAAATGGGATACCGTCAGAGTCAGGGGGGTCGTCACAGTCTGTCCCATAGTCAGGAACAAAAGTCCGCAAACAAACACAAGAAAAATGCTGACAAAGAGAAACCAAAAAACGCAGCGCCTCCTGCGCATCCAGAACAAAAACCCAAATGCAACCTCAGATGGAAGGGGCCTCCGTGGATTCTCCCGGAGGATAAAAACATGGTCTTCCTTTGCCAGATAGGAGACTGCCAGGCAACCCTGGCTCTCCTCAGATTCTAGGGTGTCCCCCAGGATTGCAGCCTGTGGTCCTGCTGACCACCATTGCCAGGCCCTTACGGCCCCAAACAACAGCTGCCCAAACCAAAAGTAAAACAGATTAGAACAACAGAAGTTATTCAGACAAGTGGCACCTCAGACACTCACACTCTCTTAAAATTTTTTATACCTCCAAGGGGGTCTCTGGAGTCCTGGGTAGAGGTGCAAATCCAGGATGAGCCCCCAAATGAAAGACCCCCAGGAGGGAGACCCTCACTCAAGTCTCAGGAGAGCACGCACCCAAAGACACACAGGAGACCAAGCTTGCTGCAAAAGCATGAGGCTTTATTTGGGAAGGCCAGAGCTCTGGGGTCCACACTTATCTCACACAGGAGACAGAGCAATCTACCACAAGCCCCTTTGGAGGTTTCTTTTTATAGGATTTCTATAGCAAGAGCGGGTAGGGGGAGGTTTCACAAGGATGCTTACAAAGCAGGAAGTGTTAACCTTTGTTGCATCTGTACTGGTACAGTTATGTCAAAACATCTTTTTTTAATATTTTTTTAAAATTTATTTATTTATTTATTTGAGAGCGACAGACACAGAGAGAAAGACAGATAGAGGGAGAGAGAGAGAATGGGCGCGCCAGGGCTTCCAGCCTCTGCAAACAAACTCCAGACGCGTGCGCCCCCTTGTGCATCTGGCTAACGTGGGACCTGGGGAACCAAGCCTCAAACCAGGGTCCTTAGGCTTCACAGGCAAGCGCTTAACCGCTAAGCCATCTCTCCAGCCCATGTCAAAACATCTTATCTCACTCAACCAGGGTTCAAGCCTCTGGTTAGGCTATCTTGGGAGACCATTTCCTCATTCCTGTTTTTCTCAAAACTTGTTGACTCAATCTATATCTTGTCTATTTTTTAACTTTACTCTTCCTGGAGCGTAAAGTTTAGGTTCCCCTTTAGCTGTTTTGCAGCCATCTGTTTCTTTACAAAGTTTATCTTGAATTTTTCTATCCTATCTTTCAAACCCTTTCCTAACAATGAACCTAACAACCTGTTGGCGACCTGGGATCCCCTCCTGCATCAAACTGCATATATACCTGCTTTAGCCAATGTAAATAAGTTACTTCTGTTGGCAGCCCCTGAGAATACCCTTTTTGTGGTCAACTTTTACTTAAATGTGTCCCAAGATGCATCTGAAATCTGTAGGTTGGGGGCCATCTAGCCTGGTCTAGTTTGGCCTGTGTGAGGCAGCAAGGCAAACTGTACTCTCTGAGTGAGCTTTAAAGGAGAATCTTCAGCCAGGTGTGGTGGCACACGCCTTTAATCCCAGCACTTGGGAGACAGAGGTATAAGGATCGCAGTGAGTTCAAGGCCACCCTGAGACTACGTAGTGAATTCCAGGTCAGCCTGGGCTAGAGTGAAACCCTACCTCAAAAAAAAAAAAAAAGAAAGAAAGAAACCTAAAGGAGAATCTTTGACGTACCTTCTTATGTCTGTGCATAATTGGACATGGGACAGAGCATGCACAGTAAGGAATGCTTACCTAAACCAAGCCTATTAATCCAAACAGAACCACTCACAATCTCCTCTCGTGACCAGCTCCTCCTCATTCCAGGCGCTGTACAAAGAAGCCCCGAGCAGCAGCCTGCAACCTTGAGTACTGCACAGTGTACTCACCTCTTGTCCCTCCGTAAGTTTCTTGCTGCTCTACTTTTTCTGTCCATCATTTCCAATTCTTTGAGTAAAGAAGGTACCAATCACATGGACACACCCAGAGACATATTACTTGGCAAGCCAATTTCAGAGGGTAAAAATTAAACTTTTTTTTTTTTGGTTTTTCGAGGTAGGGTCTCATTCCGGCCCAGGCCAACCTGGAATTCACTCTGTAGTCTCAGGGTGGCCTCAAACTCATGGCGATCCTCCTACCTCTGCCTCCCAAGTGCTGGTATTAAAGGCGTGCACCACCATGCCTGGCTTATTATTATTTTTTTAATGAGAGAGAGAGAATTGGCACTCCAGGACCTCCAGACACATGCACCATCTTGTGTGTATATGCAACCTTGCACATTATGTCACTTGTATTTCTGGCTTATGTGGGATCTGGCCAGTTGATTATAGGTCCTTAGGCTTTGCAGGCAAGCACCTTAATTGCTATACCATAAAAATGTTGACTCTTGGGGGTGGAGAGATTGCTGAGTGGTTAAGGCACTTACCTACAAAGCCTAACAACACCAGTTCAATTCCCTAGTGCCCACATAAAGCCAGATGCACAAAGTGGCACATGCATCTGGAGTTCTTTTGCAGTGGCTAGTGTGCCCATTCTCTCTGTCTCTCTTCTCTCTCTCTCTCTCCCCTTGCAAATAAATAAATCCATTAAAAATGTTAACTCTTGGGCTGGAGAGATGGCTTAGCAGTTAAGCGCTTGCCTGTGAAGCCTAAGGACCCCAGTTCGAGGCTCGGTTCCCCAGGTCCCACATTAGCCAGATGCACAAGGGGGCGCACGCATTTGGAGTTTGTTTGCAGTGGCTGGAAGCCCTGGTGCGCCCATTCTCTCTCTCTCCCTCTATCTGTCTTTCTCTGTGTGTCTGTCGCTCTCAAATAAATAAATAAAAAATTTTTAAAAATGTTAACTCTTTCAAGACTCAGTTTTTCTAAATATCCAGGATCCTAGTAAAACAGTACAAAATATAGAATACTGTATTTAAAAAATCAAAAATATATTAGTTTTCTCACCAAAAGTAAAGTAACACATGCTCAAAGCATGAACACTGTATGTTCTCCCCTACACGTGGATCCTAGTTTTAAATCTCTAGATCAGTAGCTGTAAGTTCAAGTGTCTGTACAGGCCAAGAAGCCAGGAAGTGGCTGTGGGAGAGTTTCTGGGGGAGAGTAAAACACATGGGGCATGAAGGTAGGGATAGAAATAGGAGGGAATGGATTAAGCAGGGACAGGGTAAAAGCGATAAAGGAGAAAAGAGGGTGGTGGGAGGATAAATCAAAACTGAATATATGGACTGGAGAGATGGTTTAGCAGTTAAGGCACTTGTCTGCGAAGCCCCAAAGAACCAGGTTCAATCCCCTAGGACCCACATAAACCAGATGCACAAGGTGGCGCATGCATCTAGAGTTCGTCTGCAGTAGCTAAGGTCTTGACATACCCATTCTCTCTCTATCTGCCTCTTTCTCTCTCTCTCTCACAAGTAAACAAATCAAATTTAAGAGCTGGATGTGGTGGCATATGCCTTTAATCCCAGCACCTCCCAAGTACGGGGATTGAAGGCATGCACCACCACACCAGGCTGGTTTAAAACCTACTGATTATTAAACCAGTTAAAATACAATTTCTTAGCTGGGAATTCCAGGTCAGGTCATCCTGGGATAGAGCGAAACCCCACCTCAAAAAAATATTTTTTTTTTCTTTTTTGCCAAGCACGGTGGCACATGTCTTTAATACTGGGAGGCAGAGGTAGAAGTATCATCATGAGTTTGAGGCCACCCTGAGACTATATAGTAAGTTCCAGGTCAGCCTAGGCTAGAGTGAGACACTACTTCAAAAATTACTTTTGATTTTTTTGAGACAGGATTTCACTTGATCTCAGGCTGACCTGAAACTCACTCTGTAGCCCAAGCTGGCCTCAAACTCACAGGGACACTTCTGCCTCCTGAGTGCTGGGTTTGTAAATGTGAGCTACCACACTCAGTTATATATATATATAAAAATTTTATATATATATATATATATACATATATATATATATAATTTTTTTTTTGGTTGGGGGGGGTTCAATGTAAGGTCTCACTCTAGCCTAGGCTGACCTGGAATTCACTATGTAGTTTCAGAGTGGCCTCGAATTCTCAGTGATCCTCCTACCTCTGCCTCCTGAGTGCTGGGATTAAAGGCCTGCACCACCACTGTCCGGCTTAAAAAAATACATATTTTTAAAAAGTGTTTGAGGGGTCTGCAGAGAATGCTTAGTGGTCCCAAGTTCAATTCCCCAGTACCCATGTACCCAAATACACAGAATGGCCCATGCATCTGGAGTTAGTTTGCAGTGGCTAGAGGCCCCAGCGACCCATTCTTTCTGACTTTCTTCTCTATTGCTCTCTGCTTGCAAATGAATAAAAATTAAAAAGTGGAGCCGGGCATTGTGGCGCACGCCTTTAATCCCAGCCCCCAGGAGGAAGAGGTAGGAGGGTTGCCATGAATTTGAGGCCACCCTGAGACTCCATAGTGAATTCCAGGTCAGCTAGAGTGAGACCCTACCTCGAAAAACCAATAAATAAATAAATAAATAAAAAGTGGGGGGTGGAGGGATTTCTCAGTGGTTAAGACATTTGCCTGCAAAACCAAAGGATCCCAGTTCTATTCTCCAGGACCTACGTAAGCCAGATGCACAAGGGTGTGCGTGCATCTGGAGTTCATTTGCAGTGGCTGGAGGCCCTGGCGTGCCCATTCTCTCTCTCTCTTGCTCTCTCTCTCCCTCTTTTTTGCTCTCTCAAATAAATAAATAAATATGCATATCTATATAATTAAGAAGTGTTTGAATGAAGGTCTCCTATGTGGGTGGGTAAAGCTGCTTTCAGAAGCTATAGGTTATTAATCATAAATTCCAGTGCCAGGATGAGATACCTCCCAATGAAGTGTTGGTCAAAGAGGCTTAAGAGGTCCCTAAAATAATATAGACTATTGCCATTGCTCTTGGTTGCCCACCAAAACTAGATGGTGAGTCTTTATTGATGAGGACACCATACACTTGATTTCAAGACATAGAGAAACTAAGCTGGAGGCTTCCTTCCTCACAGCCAGCTTTCTTTGTCCCAGAAGGTACCATATAAGCTGCTAGGAGAAAGGCTATCATCTGTCCTACTCAGCTGTGGGCGTGGGTATCCCACAACCAAACTGCCAGGCAAGATAGGTTGACTGGTGTAACAGTGGCATGGGTGTTATGTGAGTAATCAACTGTTTTCTGATTGCATTTGATGCCCTCTGTTCATAAGGGACTTCATGGCTGGTTCTGTAAACCTGACCAAGAGCCTAGGACTAGGGACGCAGGTCCCAGAGGGACCCTACTACTGTGATTGAACTGACCACACCGCCTGTCAAGCTGCCTTGAGGGCAGTGTTTTCCTCTGGCATAACTTGAGCTTGTACTCTTGGCTTACATTGGTATGTCTACATTGTTTTAGAAAACAAGGCAAATTTCCATTGTTTTCAGAAGTCTGCTCCCCTTTCAAAGCAGGCTTCCTTGTTTGCTTCTGTAGTGTGTGCTCGTGTGGCCCTGGACATGCACTCCTCCTCCAGTGTTGAGGGAGCTTCAAGGCCCTTCATGTGGAGCAGATAGGTGCAAAGGCATCCTAATGAGTTTCACACAGAGAACCAGTCACGCTCCGGAAAAGTTTTCTTCATCTTTAGGCAATTGGCCTAAAAAAATTATTTTTTTCAGCATGTTTTAGATTTTGAGTTATTTTTCCCATTTTCCATTTTATATATGTATACAATGTATTTTGATCTTATTTCTTCCCTTCCCCAATTACCCTCTCTTACTTTTTCTTAACCTTATTATCCCCACCTTACTTTCATGTCTTTTTTTTTCATTCATTCATTCATTCTTTCTTTCTTTTTTTTTGAGGTAGGCTTTCACTCTAGCTTAGGCTGACCTGGAATTCACTATGTAGTCCCAGGGTGGCCTTGAACTCACAGCAATCCTCCTACCTCTGCCTCCTGAGTGCTGGGTTTAAAGGTGTGTGCCACCACTTCTAGCCCTCTTAAAAAAAAAAAGCTAATCCTCTTTACTATTTTTTGGAGGGCGGGTTCGAGTAAGGTCTCACTCTAGCTCAGGCTGATGTTGAATTCACTATATTGTCTCAGGGTGGCCTCGAACTCATGGTGATCCTCCTACCTCTGCCTCCCAGAGTGCTGGGATTAAAGGTGTGTGCCACCACGCCTGACAATCCTCTTTATTTTTAATGTCCAGAATTTGTACCGTAAGGGTCAGAGCATCCTCCTGGACTCAAGCTTGTAAATTCTCAATGGGCTGATGAGGCCCATAGGGACACTTCTTGTCTCATTTGGTTTCTGGAAAAGCTTCATTCAAGTCCTCAATGATCATCGGATCAAAGGGAACTATATTCTTCTTTTCCTCCAGCTGAGTCTCCATTTCCTGGATCCTGACCTTTGACTGAGGCACAAACTCAGCACCCCTCTTCACATCTTCCTTTTCTTCAGCCCCCAACAGGGCAGCACACTTGCAATCCTAGGCTCAGGAAACAGAGACAGGAGGATTCCTGGGGCTCACTGGCCAGCCAGTCTAGTTTAATTAGGTGAGTTCCAGGCCTGTGAGACCCTGTGGGTGGGGGAGAAGGTGGGTGGTGTTCCTGAGGAATAATATGTTACCTCTAGCCTCCACATGCACGCATACACACGTGCACACACAGGACAAAAACAAAGCAACAACAACAACAAAAAAGAACACTTCCAGGTCTGGAGGGGATGGCTTAGCGGTTAAGACGTTTGCCTGCAAAGCCAAAGGACCCAGGTCCCATTCCCCAGGACCCAGGTTAGCCAGATGCACAAAGGGGCGCATGCATCTGAAGTTCGTTTTCAGTGGCTGGAGACCCTGGCACACCCATTCTCTCTCTCTCTCTAAATAAATAAATAACAATAAAATCTGAAGAAAAAAACACTTCCTGTTCATTACACATTAAAAAAAACAAAAAAAAAACACGTCCAGATCCAAAGTGTCATATTTGGGAAAGTGGAAACATACATGTTAACTTATTTTCTAAAAGCGGGCTTGATTTAGCCCCATATTCTCTAATCACGGCTCCACGCTGAGTCCTGAGAGGAAGTGTGTTGGGGGTTGAGTCCTGTTGCTTACGAAAGCCAGGTGCCCAAAGTTTCAACAGAAGTTACTGGCTATCTTCTTCTCAGGCCCGAAGTCAGGGTGGTCAAGGAGAAGGGAGAATCGCTCTCCTATCTGCGGCCCTTCTGGATAAAACAGGTAACGAGGGCTGGAGAGATGGCTTAGCGGTTAAGTGCTTGCCTGACAAGCCTAAGGACCCTGGTTCGAGGCTCGATTCCCCAGGACCCACGTTGGCCAGATGCACAAGGGGGTGCACGCATCTGGGGTTCGTTTGCAGTGGCTGGAGGCCCTGGCGTGCCCATTCGCTGTCTCTCTCTCTCTGCCTCTTTCTCTCTCTCTCTGTCACTCTCAAATAAATAAATAAAAATATTTAAAAAAAACAGGTAATGAGGCATGTTCTTCATTTAGCGATCCTATGAGACTGCTCTGTGTGAGGGGAGTTTGTGAAGTTTCCAGTCACCTAGGAACTCCCCCAAAGGAAACTGGGAGGAATATTCATCTCTTTTCTTTGGGATGAAAAATTTAATTCATTCTCGCTGGTGTAAATAACAGTTAACTATAGCTGGGTGTGGTGGCCCAAGCCTTTAATCCCAGCACTAGGGGGCAGAGGTAGGAGGATCTCTGTGAGTTCAAGGCCTCCCTGAGACTACATAGTAAATTCCAGATCAACCTGAACTAGAGTGAAACCTTACCTCAAAAACAAACAAACAAAACAAAAACAATTAACTAATAGTGTAACTAAGATCAATTCAACTGAGAGATCTAACTTGTAATTATATTACTGACCGCACGATGTCACCATAAGCTCAAAGTATTGAAGACAAACCAAACCTGATCTGGACTAAAATAAAAAGGCAAAAGAGGCTAATTATGATAGCAGACCTGATATACAAAGAGCTCAAAAGCCAGAATAACAAGAAAACAGAGAACCTAGTCAGTAGTGTGGCTAATCAAATGAATAAATAGTTCATAAAAGATGAATGACATACCTGGGCGTGGTGGCCCACGCCTGGAATCCCAGCACTTGGGGGGCAGAGGTAGGAGGATCGCCATGAGTTCAAGGCCTCCCTGAGACTACATAGTGAATTCCAGGTCAGGCTGGACTAGAGAGAGACCCTACCTCAAACAAAACAAAACAAAAAAAAATGACATATGGCCAATATATGCATATATGATTTTATGTGACTATATAAAGTCTAGGAGCCCCAAATGAGAGAAAATATATGGTATTTGTCATTCTGAGCCTGGATTAATTCATTTAATATGATTGTCTCCATTTTCTCACCAATGATATACACTGTTCACTGTTCTTTTATGGCAGAAAAAAGTTTTCATCATACATATATATATGTATAATGTATATATATGTATATATATATATGTATATATATGTATACATATATATATATGTATAATCACATTTTCCCTATCCAGTCCTCTGTTGTTGGACTCCTAGGTTGGTTCCATAACTCAGCTGTTGTGACTAGAGTTGCAATAAACATTGATGTGAAAGTATCTCTGTGATATGTAGACTTGGAGTCGTTCAGGCACATGCCCAGCCACGTATGTACCTTAGATAAAAGGAGAAATGAAATCAGAGGATCAAAGGGGACTAACTAGCAGGCAGGTGGAGCAGTGAGAAGGAGGGGAGAGGGAGGGGAGGGAAGTACGCTCAACATACTGGTAAGTAAAAAAAAACCAACACAAAAATCAAAATAAAACTGCCTGAGCTACCAGCCATAGACAGCGCAGCATAGGGGATGGAGAGTGGCTCAGTGGTCAAGGCGCTTGCCTGAAAAACCAGAGAACCTAGGTTCAATTCCCCAGGGCCCACATAAGCCAGTTGCATAAGGTAGCTTATGCATCTGGAGTTCATCTGGGGTGGCCAGAGGCCCTGGCACGCCCATTCTCTCTCTATCTGCTTCCCCCTCTCTCTTTCTCTCAAATAAATAAAACAAAAATCTTTTTAAAAAGCACGACAAAATAAGGCTCAGGGCAGTTTGCAGAAGAGAGGGCAGAAAGAATGTACGAGCCAGAGGGTGGGAGGGAACATCCAGAGACACAGCCCTCCCCATAATGACAGACCGCTGCTCTCACATCTCATAACCCACAGCCCCCTGGTGAACACAGCAATCCCACCCAGGAGGGCCTTCAGCGGAGTTGGGGCAGGGAGGAGGGAATGATGGTATCAACATATGATGTGTCCATACAAAGTTTCTACTTAACAGTAAAAATAAACAAATATGTGGCTGGAGAGATGGCTTAGTGGTTAGGCACTTGCCTGAGAAGCCTAAGAACCCCAGTTCAAGGCTTGATTCCCCAGGACCCACATAAGCCAGATGCACAAGGGGGCACAGGCATCTGTAGTTCGTTTGCAGTAGCTGGAGGTCCTGGTGTGCCCATTCTCTCTCTCTCTTTCTCTCTCTCTCTGCCTCTTTGTCTGTCTGTTACTCTCAAATAAATAAATAAAAATAAACGTTTTTTTAAAAATAAATAAATAAAAAGTAAAAAGCACAGCACGTACAATTACACACAGTACATAACGATAAGAACGCACTAGCTCACTTGTTACTAGGAATGATGATAATGTCAGATCTGAAAGTATTTCCTCAGCTGACTGCCCAGGTCCAATTTTGACGGTTTGCTCCAGAGGTCCTGGGCAGCCCCTGATGGATGGATCTAGAAACCAGTCAGAACCTACTAGCCCAGTACTTAACTCTTTAGTGTGATAGCCATATAGTTTTGATACTAGGTTACAGGACCCTAGAAGGATGGAAAGGGAAGCATTAATTTTCTGGTTATTTTGACAGGACTCCTGTTGAAAGGAAACATCCTCTTTTGCCTACTTTGAAGGCTGGGTCTTCTGTTGGAACCCACAGAGTAAGGCCCTGGCATAGGACTGGTTAGAACATTGCCACCAAATACCTTAAACCAAAAATTTAGAGACAAGGCTGGAGGGATGGCTTAACAGTTAAGGCGTTTGCCTGCAAAGCCAAAAGACCCAGGTTCGATTCCCCAGGACCCAGGTTAGCCAGATGCACAAGAGGGTGCACACATCTGGAGTTCGTTTGCAGTGGCTAGAGGCCCTGGCACACCCATTCTCTCTCTCTCTCTCTCTCTCTCTCACCTTCCCTTCCTCCCTCTTTGTCTGTCAAATAAATAATATTAAATTTAAAAAATTAGAGGCAAAGAGATCTCAAAAAAATATTTATTAAGCCATAACAACTGCTAACTAGGAGGAAAGGACCAGTCTCACAACTAGTTCATAAACCACCAATGATAAGTAGCAGTTGGAGAGGTGTTCACTATATCCCAACAATGAAAATGCTTCCGCATGAGGATTTAAGAACAAAGCACAAATTGCTTGCACCTTCCCTGGCTCCACATAAGAGGGTCAAGACAACAAGGGATCGGCTGGAGAGAAGGACGAGCTGCTGCTTGGCTGGCGTCTTTTCCAGCAGGGTGTGGAGACTCCTCTGTGGCTGAGCTATGGATGTTAAATTTTAACATACAGAAAAAAAGAAAGAGGGTGGTTTTCTTTTCTTTGTTTAGCCCCAAAGTGTGATTTCAACAAATAACCTTTATCTTTTCCCTCTCTTCCATCCTTCAGCCTGTAACTAAATTTAGGACATCTTAGAATTCTTTGCTTATCACTTTGCAAACAATCAGGCCATTTGGAAAAGAAACTGTCCTCTCAACTCCCCGACCCCCAGTCCCATGATGACCTGGACTGATTCCCACTAGGGGAAGCCTCCTGACGTTTTTTCCTACCTGGGAAAATAAACAACCAGCTCTTGGAGTAAAAAAGTCATATTGCTGTATTTGGAGGGTCTCAAATTAGGCTGAAAATTTTTCCTATGTTTAAACCTGTCCAACTAACAACTGGATCACTTTAAGAAACCAAAACTAGTCCTTTATCTGTTCGTTTCTGACTCTCCCAGAGGGACTTCTCAAGGCTCTGAAATCCCTCCTCTTGAACCCTGGGCTATTTCAGTCCTCTTCTATCTTGTTGGTGTGAGTTATGCCCATAAACTCCTTCTTAGGGAGAAACTAGAATAGTCTTTAGTCTTGTAAACCAGCAGCCCCTGAACGCAATGCAAACGTAGGAGGATCCACACTGAGTCTTCCTTGCCCAGCCCTAGTCTTATACAGCCTGGGATGAATTTCTACCCCACTCTGTTCTTTGTCGTAGAGACAGGATCCCAGTAGGATAGAAGTCCTTCTTCATATGCGCTAGTCCACACTGGCTGCATCTAGGATGGCTGACAGTGAGACCATTAACCTGTAACCTCACAACCTCATGTTCATGTTAAATGACACACAACCCCAGCTCTATGACACTGGGCAGTTGCCATGACAACCATCAGAATAAGCCATTAGAGGTTAGAGGAGCAAAAACAGGTGACACCCAAGTTTTGGGGAACCCCCAAACCATACTGCTCCCCTCCTTTATTAGTCTATTCCCCACCCTCATTTATTTTATCCTATGTTTATAACATCCCAACACCCAATGAATCAAGAAGTTGATTTTCAAGGTCCTGAGTTTGATTCTAGTATCCACATAAAAATGCCAGGTGTGGTGGTGCATGCTTGTAATCCCAGCACTGGCGAGTCAGAGACAGGTGGAGTCCTGGGGCTCTCTTGACCAGCCAGCCAAACCTACTTGGAGAGCTCCAAGCCAATGACCCTATCTCAAATAAAGAAATAAAGAAATAAATAAGGGATTTTCCAGCTCTGGCACCCCCTCCTCCTTGAAGAGTCTGTTCTTTCTGCTTATCTCTTACTTTGAAACAAACTTTATTATTTTAAATACAAAAATAAATAAGTCTGATTGCTGACCACATGCTTATATATATTTTCTCTTAGTTTTAAAGATTTTTTTTTGTTTGTTTGTTTTTTCGAGGTAGGGCCTCACTCTAGCCCAGGCTGACCTGGAATTCACTATGGAGTCTTAGGGTGGCCTTGAACTCACGGTGATCCTCCTACCTCTGCCTCCGAGTGCTGGGATTAAAGGCTTGTGCCACCACACCAGCTTAAAGATATTTTTTATTTATTTACTTCAGGCAGAGAGACTGAGATTAAGCAGCAAAGACAATGAGAAAGTATGGGCACATCAAGGCCTCCACTCACTGCAAATGAATTCCAGATGCATGCACCACCTTGTGCATCTGGCTTTACATGGGTACTGGGGAATTGAACCCAGGTGTTCGGCTTTGCAAGCAAGCGCCTTTGACTGCGGAGTCATTTCTCCAGCCCTCTAGTTTTATTTCTACGTCACAACTAAAAATATTTGTGCCTATCAGTAACCATGCTGTGTGCACCAGTGAAAAAGTGCACCTCAGGAATGCCCCTGCTCCTGGAGTGTGCCACGGCCCCCAGCCACTGCAAATGTACTCCAGATGCATGTGTCCCCTTGTGCATCTGGCTAACATGGGTTCTGCAGAATCGAACCTGGGTCCTTTGGCTTTGCAGGCAAGTGCCTTAACCACTAAGCCATTCCTCCAGCCCCAAATAACCATTTTTTTTTCTTTTGCATGGCATTGAGCTTTAATATTGTAATCTACAAAGTTTCTGCCTGAAAAACATGTAGTTGACTTACAAATATCTCAAATATCTCATAATATTTTAAGTAAGCCTGTTTTAAGTAAGTTTTGCACTGGGCCACATTCATAGCTCTCCTGGAACACATAATGGTGTGTGGGCCATTGGCTAGATACCCCTATTTTGATGATTAGGGGACTTGTAGTCACAGCTTATCCTTTAATCCTGATGGAAATGTGTGTCTTCTTACTTTTTATTACAGTTGATCTGGTTGGAAACTCACTGACATCATTTTTATAAAGAATCCACTTTAGGTTTTGTAATTTTTTTTTTCTGTTGACTTTCCTGTATTGAATTTCTGCTCTGAGTTTTATGATTTCTTTTTTGGCTCACTTTGATTTGCATTTGTTCCTTTCTAGATTCATAAGAGAAGTTTAAAAATATTTTATTTTATTTATTTATTTGACGGAGAAAATGGTTGAGAGAGAAAATGGGCGTGCCAGGGCCTCCAGCCACTGCAGATGAACTCCAGATGTGTGTACTCCCTTGTGCATCTGGCTCACGTGGCTCCTGGGGAATAGAACCAAGGTCCTTTGGCTTTGCAGGCAAATCTGTTAACCACTAAGCCAACCCTTCAGTCCCTGACAGAAATTTAAAGCACTGACTTTTTGTGTTAATATAAATGCTTTTACAGATTGAATTCTGTAATTTACTTCTAAATACCATTTTAAAATTATATTTATTTATGTATTTGCAAGCAGAGACAGAGAGAGAAATAGAAAGAAGAGAGACTGACAGAGAGAAAATGCAGATGATAGGACCTCTAGCCACTGCAAACAAACCCCAGAAGCATGTGCCACATTGTGCATGTAAGCCAGATGCACTGTAAACAAATTCCAGATGCATGCACCACTTTGTACATCTGGCTTTACATGGATACTGGGGAATCAAAGCCAGGCTGTTGGGCTTTGTAAGCAAGTGCTTTTAACCACTAAGCCATTTCTCCAGCCCAGCATGATCAATTTATAAGAAGCTTTAATGTACTACTGAGAAATTTATCTATATATCTATATCATCTATATTTATATAAAATTCCCTATCCCTTAGGTGGATATCTTGGAAGATATCTGTTAGATGCAGTTTGTCTATAGTAAAATTTAGCTCTGAAGTATCTTTGCTAATTTTTAGTTGGAAGACCTATCTAAATATGTGACTTGCATGTTAAAACTTCTCATTATTATTGTGTTGGGACTTAAGTGACATTTTATGCCTTTTAGTGATTGTTTCATGAAATTGGAAGCCCCAATTTGGTGCATAAACTTACAATTGTTATGAATCCTTAAGGAATGGTTCAACTTACTAATATGTAGTGGCCCTCTTTATATTGTCTGAGTAGCTTTGGTTTGAAGCCTACTTTATCATAAATAAGAATTGCCATGCTTGCTTGTTCACGGTTCCCATTTGCTTGGTTAGGTTAATTTCTACCATTTGACACTCAGGTTGTTGGCATCTTTTTTGGCTATCATGTTTCTTGGAGACAATAGGTGGTTGTATCTTGTTGTTTTCCTCCAGTGAGTTAGTCTGCATCTTTTCATTGTTGACTCGAGGCCGTCTCAATTTGAAATTATTATTGGAAAGAGTTTCCCTAAGATTTGAGTAGGTAGAAACCTTGTTTCTGGTTTATTGGTATTTATTTTTCTCTTGCCTTATTAGTTTTGGGAATTTGTTGGCTATGTTGGATAAGATTGAGTCATTTCCAGCTCTTCTTTCTTCATTTTTTTCTTTTTCAGTGGGTATTTTCACATGTGTTCCCATGGTTGAGAATGTAATTTATTCTTTCCCCTGTATGGCATTTCTTTAAAAATCTTCCTTAAGGCCGGTTGTGGAGGCACACACCATTAATCCCAGCACTTGGGAAGCAGAGGTAGGAGAATCACTGTGAGTCTGAGGCCAGCCTGAGACTACATAGTGAATTCCAGGGCAGCTTGGGCTAGAGTGAGACCGTGCCTTGAAAAACAAAAACAAAAAATCTTCTGTAGGGCTTAGTTGGTTGTCATGAATTGCCTTAATTTGTGCTTTTCTTGAAATATAATTTTACCATCAATTTTGAAAAATAACTTTATGGGGTATGGCACTATTAGCTATTTGCCTTCAGGGCTTAAAATATTCCTTGCTTTTCTGGGTTTTTAGGGTTGCTGATGAAAGTAATATTCTTATATTTTTGCCTTTGTATAGCAAATAGTTTGCCTGCAAAGCCAAAGGATCTCGGTTCAATTCTCCAGGACCCACATAAGCCAGATGCACAGGGTGGCACATGCATCTGGAGTTTGTTTGCAGTGGCTGGGGGCCCTGGCACACCCATTCTCTCCCTCTCTGCCTCTTTCTCTCTTACAAATAAATAAATAAAATAGACTTTTTTTTTAAAGTAGGATTCTGAATTCGTTTACTGATATTTCCCTTGTCTTGATGGATTTTGCTTCCATTATAGAGGAGTTGGGAGGCTAAGAATGGGTCATAGTGGGCTGTTTTCTCTTATATCTTGTTTCTGTGTTGTGGTTTGTGCGTCTGTTGGAATGGATGTATTTCCCACCTCTACTTGGTTGTGTTGTTAGCTGTGAGTCCTCTTTAAGGCCACTGGTCACTGTGCTTCTTACAGCAGTGTAGGTGGACTTGCAGTCGCCCTCTCCATTTGCCTATTGGAAGTCCTAGTTTTGTGTAGCTGGTGAAAACCCATTTGCTTTTCACTTGTCACCCTGTTATGTTTCCAGAACAGTAGTGCTTAGTTATGGGTTGGAGGAGTGATTCCAGAGCAAAGGATATCAGTATTTAGACAAAGAATTTAAAAAGGAAAAATGGACGGGGTGGATATAGTATGAGGTAAAAGGTATACGGGATTGAAGTGTGAGAGGCAGTTGTGAGACTATATTAGATGAAGAAATGTAGAGAAGAAGCCTTTTTGTAGGTTTCCCATATACCATGGAACATAGAACTCCTGGATTGTTCAGAGAACTCTAGTAAGTCCATGTCAGGTCACAGTCTTCCCAGCCCTGGCCCAATGATGATTTCAGAAAGGCTTCAGAATAAGTGACAGCATCACCTTGGACTTGTGCCAGTATCACCTTGCTCCATTAAAGAAAATTTAATGCCATATATGTGGCCCTCAGTTAATTTATACTGGACATGTTGTCTTAGAGAATTGCCCTCCTTTATAAAGCAGAAGTCCAGGGGGTCCAGGAAGATAATGACACCTGAAATTTAAAAATGCTGAATTTCTGTTTGTGAATAGTGTGCAGATATCTGCATGCTATTAACCCATGACTCTCTCTGTAGGAGGTTAAATGCCAGCGTATGCTGGTAAGGCGTCGTGCCAGCACAAAGACAAGCTACCTGATAATGCAAAAGAAACCTGTCCGTCTAGTTTCTTTCTATCAGCCCAGGGTTGGATTAAGTCCCCTGTCACTCATGGCTAGAGGTGGGGGGCGTGTCCCGCTGCCTGTCCATCAGGGACGCTGGGTTAGAACTATCCAAACAGAGCGCAGCTGGAGGGGAAGGGGCGGGCTTCCCGTAACCTCGCGGGGTTTTGTTGTCCCCCCGCTCGCCCCGGGCTCCTTCTGCTCAGCTGGGGGCTGCGTGAAGACCTAGATGGTGTCCGCTGCCGCCGCCCCCGTCGCCTGTGACCCGCCGAGGCCTGGAGAGTCCCAGGCGAGGGTCGCCGGGAGTTCGGAGATGGTGAGTGTGCGTGCGGGGCTGCTGGAGCGGGCCCGAGCAGCCGCAGGCCGGTGTCGGTCAGCTGGCGGTGCCCGGAGCCCAGCGTGTGCGTGCGTGCATGTGCGTGCGTGTGCGCGCAGAGCATGTGCGGATCCTGCCTTCGACTGCGTGCAGATGTCACCGAAACTTCCCAGCGCTGTGGATGCAGGCTCCCTCCTAGCTCCTCCCGGGGCTCGCGGCAAATCACCAAAGTTCCAGGTTCCTCCTGCTACGGTAGTTTTTTTCGTGTGTGCTTGTTTGTTTTTGTTTTTAGGGGGAAGGCCGGGCTTGGCGAGGGCCCTCGGTCCCAAGATGCCTACCCAATGAAGTGGAGTGGTCTTAAAGGAGGGGGATTTAAATCAACATGACAGATAGAAAGAGTCCGGTTGCCCCCAAGTCCATCTTGGTGTCCGCTGTCAGGAGCTGTCCGTTTCAGTAGGGGTGTTCGACCAGAGAGGCGTGCGTAATTAGTCATGGTCCAAGCGTGACTCTGCCCGTCATTGTCACGGCTCAGGTCTGAAGATGTCCTCATTGGTCGAATTGACTAGATGGTTCCCAGGAGATTGTGAAGATTTGTTCTTCCTGAAACCCAAGGTGGCTATGGGTTGAGGCAGTGACTTAACTCTTGGTGACTCCATCCTTGAAGGAGAGGATGAGATAGGTCAGGTAGCGCAGAGGTGAGCAGGTGACCTGAAATAAAGGTGATCGGTCCAAAGTGAAGGCAGAGATTTTGGGCTTTTCATCCTGCATTTTGTTATCCTGTGGGTGCAAGTTTGAAGTTTATGCTCTTTAGAAAAAGCAGCTTCTAAGTGCCTGTTTAACTCCCACTATTCTCAAAGGCAGTCTTATTAACTACTTGTTCCCCTTCGTAACTGCAAATGAACACAGGGTTTTGTTATTCCCCGCTCAGTAATGGTTGCCACTTTTAAAACCATTTGGTTTGATTGAACATTTCACAGGAAGAGTAAGCAGAGAATGATCCCCTGAGCCTCCTGTAAAATATTTTCCTGTCTCTCTTCCTTTCTTCCCTAGGCACACACATCTTACCAGCATGGCTTTGGGTTATGGTTCCCTTTGAAGACATTACACAGCAATGTGTTCTCAGCCACTGCCCTTGTCCTCCTTGGCCAGCAGTGCAGAACTGCCAGGGGCCACCATGTTTCATGGCTACGTAGGCCCTTGGTCACCTCCAAGAGGCCAGTCTGAGTTGTGGGGTGAAGGCTTTTGGGTGTGCCTGGAGGCCTTGAGGCTGGAGGAATCTCCTGGGATTGCACCATCTTGATAACTTGGACCATTATGTGACCCTAAATCCGGTTCCCATTCCTAGGAGATACCTTGTTTAGTTAGATGGTGTTTGTCGATGAGGGGTCAGGTCAGAAATGATTTATTCCCTCTGAATTCTTCCATAGTTGTGAAGGTTGAAAAACTATCAAAGAATTAAAAAGAAAAACCACTGTGGCAGGGCGTAGTGGTGCACGCCTTTAATCCCAGCACTCGGGAGGCAGAGGTAGGAGGATCACCATGAATTTGAGACCACCCGGAGACTACATAGTGAATTCCAGGTCAGCCTGAGCTGAAATGAGACCCTACCTCAAAAAAAAAAAAAAAAAAAAAAAAAGAAAGAAAGAAAGAAGAGAAAAACCACTGTAGTATAGTGGTTACAGAGACATAAGAAGCAAAGTAAAGTGCGCTTGAGTCATAGTCCAGTGTCTCCTGGGAGGGTGATTGTCCACTATGTCAGTGAGCAGGACCAGGGTAGGAGAATGGTTTTACCCAACACTTGATTCTGAGATTTTGTTCTCTTCAGAAATGCACCTTTCTATGTTCATTGCTTTGAAATACTTTTTCATTAATTTGAGTCCCAGCCTTTTCATTAAGCATGAAACATACTCAGAGTTGACAATGAAATATTCTTGAAAAAACTAGAGTTTCTTTCCATTTGTTAAAAATTCTTTAACTTTTTGCTTCCCCTGAGCATGTGTAGCAAGTTTCTGAGATACGATCTTTTCTTTTGGATGATTTCAGATAGGGTTCCTGGGCTCAGACTCAAATGTTGAGAAAGCATTTGTCTTCCATTATTGATATAGAAAATGAAGATGTTTCCACAAAGTGTGATAGATGAATTAACAAGATTCATGAGAACATCAGTTCGTCTCCTTTGTAGAATGGATAATTTGTGAGGCATATACTAATTTTGTTTGGTTTCCTGTTACATTTCTCTTATCTGAAAAGGATAAATCCTTGTTTCTTTTTTCTTTTTTTTGTTGTTGTTTATTTATTTTCCTCAATTTTTATTAGCATTTTCCATGATTATAAAAAAATATCCCATGATAATACTCTCCCTCCCCCCCACCACTTTCTCCTTTGAAATTCCATTCTCCATCATATCCTCTCCCCATCTCAATCATTCTACTTACATATATACAATACCATCCTATTAAGTACCCTCCTCCCTTCCTTTCTCTTCCCTTTATTTTTAGTTTTTTCAAGGTAGGGTTTCACTCCAGCTTAGGCTGGCCTGGAATTCACTATGTAGTCTCAGGCTGGCCTTGATCTCATGGAGATCCCTTGTTTCTTGATAAGAGTACTAATCCCATTCATAAGCATTCCTTCATGATTTCATCTACTGTCACTTAGCTCCTTAGAGATACCACCTATTAAAAACCCATCCCACTTAAGTTCCATTTTAGCATTGAGGGGAGATATGTAAGACTTCAGGCTATAGTACTTCTCAACAGTGTTCTGTACAGTATGTTTATCATTCTTAGACATTCTCACCAAGACATTTGTCTGATATTTTCTCTTTTAGAAGTATTTGCTCAGTTGATACAATGCATGCCTACAGCTAGGAAGCTCTAGGGATAGTGGTATACTCCTATAATCTCATCAGTCAGGAGGTGGACACGAGATTATACTTGGCTACATAGTTTGAGACCACCTAGAATATACAAGACCCTGTCTCAAAAAAATATCCACAATGATTACTCCTCATTTCTTAGATACAATTTTTGTGTCTTCTTTTTTTCTGAACTTGACTGTAGATTTGTCAATTACACTCATGTTTACAGATAATCTCTTTTTGTCATTGTTGATTTTCTCATTTGATTTATTTTTTTTTTTTAATTATTTGACAGAGAAAGAGGGGGGAAGAGAGAGACAGAGAATGGGCAAGCAAGAGCCTCCAGCTACTGCAAATGAAGTCCAGATGCTTGTGCCCCCTTGTGCATCTGGCTAACGTGGGTCCTGAGGAATTGAACCTGGGTCCTTTGGCTTTGCAGGCAAATGCCTTAACTGCTAAGCCATCCCTCCAGCCCTCATTTGATTTCTTCATTGCAATTTCATTGATGGCTCCTCAATTTCCCTATGCTTGATACAAAGCTGCTTTGCTCTTCACTCCATAGTTTCCTAAAAGTAGAAGTTACTTCTTTGCATGTGTGTAGTATGTACAGTGTGGTGGATGTGTTGTATGCACATGTATGTGCTTATGTGCCCTGGGCACTCACCCGTGGTGGCAGAGAGTGTCTCCCTCCACTCACCAGTCTGTTGTTCCTTTGATGGAGTCTTACTGATTTCAGATCCCCAGCAATTCTCCAGTCTCTGTTCCCCACAGATCTAGGGTTACAGATGCGCATGACCACATCTAGTTATTTTATGTGCATTCTGGAGATTTGAACTTGGGCTGGAGATCCAAAGTTAGGCAGTCTTGGGACCCCACAGGCCCTCACACTTACACAGGAAGCACACTTAGCTGCTGAGCCATCTCTCCAGTCCTAAAGTGGAAGGGTGGTTGATTTAGATCTTTTTCTTCCGTAATATATGAATTTGGTGCTTTAAATCCTCTCATGTTCTTCCTGTACTGTATCTCACAGTTTTTTTGTTTGTTTGTTTGTTTGAGGTAGGGTCTTACTCTAGCCCAGGCTGACCTAGAATTCACTATGGAGTCTGAGGGTGGCTCGAACTCATGGCAATCCTCCTACCTCTGCCTCCCAAGTGCTGGGATTTAAAGGCGTGCACCACCATGCCTGGCTGAGGTTTTTAAAAGATGAACTTCAGCTTCATTTCCTTGAAATATTCATATTTTCTCTACCTGCAATGTTGTACTTTTTTATTATTTATTTAGTGTGTGTGTCTTAGGATATTCAAGATTTTTTAACTTTTTTTTTTTTTTTTTTCCTGACAGTTCTGCTTGTATTTCCATGTTTCTGTGGAGGGACATGTTTTGGAATAACTCACTCTGTCATTTTCCTGACCTCACTCTCTCTGGAGTCTGTGGGTATTGATCGAAATGACGTTCCTCGTGTCCTTACTACATTGTCCTGATTACTATTGGTTTAAAGCAAGTGTTAGCATTAGGAAGTCTTCCAGTTTTTCTCTTTTTCAGGATTGTAGTATTTTGAGTGCCTTACAATTCCATGTATCATTTTACATTAGTTTTTCAATTCCAATAAGGTACACCCAGCATTACAATAGTAATTACATTGAGTCTAGATTGTTTCAGGAGCATTGTTAGTCTAACCTGTTGCACGAACCATGAATATGAGATGGTTTTCCTATTTTTTTGTTTTGTTTTTGTTTCTGCTTCTGGTTTTGGTATTTTGAGGTAGGGTTTCACTGTATGTAGCCCAGGCTGATCTGGAATTCACTATGTAGTCTCAGGCTGGCCTCAAATGCATGGTGTTCCTCCTACCTCCTGAGTGCTGAGATTAGAGGCATGTGCCACCACACCTGATGGTTTTCTGTTTTTTAAAATCATCTGCTGCTTCCCCTGATGTTTGCAGTTTCAAGTACAAGTTTTATATTTTTCATATGTATTCTTTGAGTGCTATTGTAAGTGAAATTTTGTCATTTTTTAAATTAAAAATCACTCAACTGTTCAGGCTTCCCCTAAACTCAAAATAGTCCTCCTGCCTCAGCCTCCAGAGTGTTGGGATTACAGGTGTGAGCCACCTTGCCTAGCTGAAGTTTTATCTTAATTGAATGTCCAGGTATTTCATTGCAGGTATATAATGGTACAGTTGACATTTGTACATTAATTTTGTTCTCTGACCTTGGGGAACATGTCTTGGTTTCTTCACCTTTTGAAAATTAATGATTATTGCCACTGTACATTTTCCTGCACAGGGTTTTGTGTGGTTATTCAGAATTCTCTTAGGTAAATTCATACTTGGGAATTGGCCTGGGACCCAAGACTCACCCCTCTGCCATATGAGTTAGTGTAGAGAACCATTCATAAAATGCCACACTAGGAAGCAGTTTATGAAAGAAAAGGTTTATTTTGGCGTATAGTTTCCAGGGGACATTTTCCTCATGGTGGGGCAAGCATGGCAAAAACAGCCACATGTCACCTCTTCACATCAGAAGAGGAGAAAGTGAGCTAGGCTGGGCCAGGGGGGCTGTAACACCTCCATGACACACTTCCTCCAGCAAGGATCCACCTTCAGAAGGCTCTACCAGCTGGGGGTGAGACTTAGTCACACACACATGATGCCATGGAGAACATTGTACACTCAAACCACCACACAGCTCTTAATCTCCCATGGAACAGACCTTCTAGTAGGTGCTGTGGTGAATAGAATGGAGCAGATATACTTGTCCATTTGAAGCTGACTTTCTAGGAAACAAAAAAATACAAGATAAATGTACCATGCAGCAGATGGTGGGTACTGAAGGGAGTGCCAGGCATGGCACACGCTTGCAATCCTAGTGCTCAGGAAGATAAAGTAGGATTGCCTTGAGTTCAGAACTAGCCTGTAATGTAACAGCAAGACTGTGCCTCAACACAAGCAGGAGGCAGCATAGAGATGGAGGAAAAGGTGGTAAACTGCAGAAGACTGTGTTGTCTGTGTCTCTGTAACGTCTTTTTGTCTTTGGGCTTTTTTTTTTTTTTTTTTGAAGGTGAGTTTGTATTTCTGTCTGCATGTGCCAAAGTAAGTATATTTGCAGTGACAACATTTAAATTTTTCTCTGGGAGCCAGAGTCTAGGCTGTATTTATGCCCTTTAAAAATTAGACTTTTTTTCTGATTTATTTTTATTTATTTGTTTGAGACAGAGAGAGAGTGAGCAAGAATGGGCCCACCAGGGCCTCTAGCCACTGCATATGAACTCCAGACACATGTGCCACCTTGTGCTTACGTGGGACCTGGAGAATCGAACCTGGGTCTTTAGGCTTCGCAGGCAAGTGCCTTAACTGCTAAGCCATCTCTCCATCCCCTAAAATCAGACTTTTATTTCTCGTCTAACTCACATACCTTAATATGTTGGGTGTAAGTGGCAAGAACTGACACTTGTTTTTGCGTTGAGGACCTTTTGTCAAGTATTGTGGTAGCAGTGGTATTTTTGTATGTTGTCTATGTTCTTTAGGATGTTCCTTTCCAATTTTATTATATTGCATGTCTCTCTTCACATGCTGAGCTCTTCTTTTGAAGTCTTTGACCCATGTGGAGTTCATCTGGGAACATAAACTCCTTGTGTTTACATTGAATATTCCATTTCCAAGAACTTTTCCCCAAAGACGTCCTTTTCTTCTGTAATGATCTTGGTTCTAGGAAACACTTTATAGTTTTCAGTGTACAAGACTTTCATGTTCTTGGTTAATTCCTAAGTTTTTTCTCAATGTTATTCAAAGATTATTTTCTTAATTTCTTAGATTACTCATTTTTAGTGTTTATAATATAGGTGAGTTACCAAATTGTTTTATTAGTTCTAAGCGTTTAATGGTATTTTTGACATGTATGACTGATGTAGGATTTTCTGAATAAAAGATCATTTCATCTATGAATGGAGATAATTTTACTTCTTCCTTTCCAGTTTAGATAGATTTATTGTCATTGTTGTTTCCTAATCATTCTACCTGGTTTTCCAGTGATGTTTGGAATGAAATGGAGAAAGGATGTCTCCTGTCATCCTAACTTTTTTTATTTCACCATTCATTATTATGTTCCTGTGCTTTATATCATGTTTGTAATGTTAGAATAGTTTCTTTCTAAGCCATTCATAATGGTGAACACCCTTACTCCCAGCATTAGGGAGGCTGAGGTAGGAGGATGGTCATGAGTTCAAGGCCAGCAGAGTGAGTTCTGGGTCAGCTTGGTCTAGAGTGAGATACTGACTCAAAAGTAGGGCTGGGGAGATGGCTTAGTGGCTAAGGTGCTTGCTTGTGAAGCCTAAGGACCCATGTTTAACTCTTCAGATGCCACATAAGCCAGACGCACAAAGGTGAGGCAAGCACAAGATTGCATATACCTACTAGGTGGCACAAGCATCTGGAGCTCGATTGCAGTAGCTGAGGCCCTAGTGTGCCAATTCTCTCTCTTCTGTCTCTGTTTTTGTCTCTCTCTCAAAATAAAAATAAAAATATATTTAGAAAACAACTAATCAACTAACTGGCTAAGTAACTGTTTCTGTCTAGGCCCAATTTATTATGCATATTTTGATAGATGTGTATTATCTTTAGATACATGTGTATTATTCTTAGATGCTTTGTATCAGTTGTCATGGCTGTGACATTTAGTCACTTTGCTAGTATTGGATATTGTTAAACATCAATTATTGCAATGAGGTCTGGAAAAATAATTACTGATGGCTACTGAGAAATCTGTTCAGAAGAGTTTTGAAAGGTTACAGGTTATCATTTGGAAAGGGTGGCATTTTGGTGATGTTGTTTCTTAAGGCATGCTATTTTGTTCTTACTGCATTATGCATTATGTATTGAGCAAAAGAAAATTTCCAATTGTTCTATTTACTGATCATGAATCCTACTTACTACTATGTTCAACTTAATCTATAGAAAACCAATTACAAATTTCAAGTTTTCTCTTGGTATAATCAGATAGAATAAATTATCTGGTTAACAAGTTGTAACAACCTACATGCAATATTATCTACCAGAGAAGCTTCTTAGAGATTTCTGTGTGTAGTGTGTGGCAGGGAGGATGACAATCCTTGGTTAGGCACGGCTGAGAATGGAACAAAACAGACTTTCAGAACAAAACAGGAATTCATTAAATATAATATAGTATGTATCAACTCTGAGTTATTCTTATCACTTGAATTTTTGGAAACTTTCCCAAACCTCAAGTTCCCTGATAGCAGCAATGGTCCATCTTTATGAGCAGTCATTTCTAACAATGAGTGCTCTCATCGTGCTAATAGGAACATCTTTTTGCAGTGCAGGGAGGAAGATTTCATTACTGATACGTATTTGAAATGTACTTTGCAAAGAAATTAGAGGTAACCAAGTGGCACATCTGAATTCATCAATGAGAAGGGTGTTGTTACTCTATACTTTTATTTTTCTGAGTACCTCAATTTTAATATTAATACAGCTTTATGTAAATAAGTATATAGAGAAAGTACAATTTTAGATGACCAAGTCATAAAATAAATATTTGGAGATCAAAGAATCATGTGAACATCTTGCATATCGAGTATAGATTCCTAGTGGTGTGTCTTACACGTTATGGGATATTTTAGAACTCAGTGGCCTTTGACGATGTGGCTATAAACTTCACCCAGGAGGAGTGGGCTTTGCTGGATCCTTCCCAGAAGAATCTCTACACGGATGTGATGCAGGAAGTCTTTAGGAACCTGACTTCTATAGGTAAGAATAACAACATTTCTTCACTTAATTAAATAGAGAACAACTGGGGATTTTTTTTTTTTCTCATCAATTTGGAATGTGGAAAGGGAATTCTTTTTGAATAAATAGGTATGATTTGTAACATACAGTGAAGCTCAAAGCTAAGAATTTTCTGGTTTCATAATTAATGATTTTCTTGGGTCTACATTTTAGGAAACAAGTGGGAAGACCAGAACATTGAAGATAGGGACAAGATTCTTCAGAGAAATCTAAGGTAACTTGTATTCTTAAGGGGATACAGTATTGCTTAAGGAAAGCTTGGCATGCTGTGTAAATTTTAGAACAAACAAGCCAAATGAATAAGCCTAACTTTAAAGACATTTACTATTAGTAGTTTCCACTGCACACACTCTTCAGTGTAACAACAGTGCTCAGTTTCAAGATAATTGACATCCACCTAAGAAACTATAGACATGGCTGTTTTAATGACAGCTGGAAGAAGTGATGTTTTAGATTAGGCAGTCCATTTACTTTCTGAGAATGAAAACATCAAAAACCCAGTACTTTCCCCAATATTGATTGTAATAGAAGTGCAAGATTTATTAGTAAGTAGGAAATAATAAACTATTAATTATGTGTTTGTCTCTTTTGTTTTTATTTATTTATTTGAGAACGGCAGAGAGAGAGAGGAGGCAGAGAGAATGGGTGCACCAGGGCCTCTAGCCACTGCAAACGAACTCCAGATGCATGTGCCCCCTTGTGCATCTGGCTAATGTGGGTCCTGGGGAATCAAGCCTCAAACCAGGGTTCTTGGGCTTCACAGGCAAGTGCTTACAACTAAGCCATCTCTCCAGCCCCCTCTTTTGTTTCTTTTAAAAAATATCTTTATTTATTTGAGAGAAAGAGAGACAGACAAAGAGGCAGATAGAGAGAATGGGCATGCCAGGGTCTCTAGCCACTGCAAACGAGCTCTATATGCATGCACCGCCACCTTGTGCATCTGGCTTACATGGGTTCTAGGGACTCAAACCTGGGTCCTTTGGCTTCACAGCAAACACCTTAAGCACTAAGTCATCTCTCCAGCCCTCCTGGTCTTTTTCTACAGAAGTCATATGGTAGATTCTATAAAAGTAAAGAATGTAAAGTCAATATGGGTGTATTTTCAGTTAGATTCTAAATCTTAAACTGAAAAAGAAAATAGAGTAAAATCATGTGAATGTGGCTTGTGTGGAAAAGTCATCATATGTCATTCTCTCCCTAATAGACACATCATAACTGACTCTGAACCCAACCCATGTGAGAGTGAAGAATATCCAGAGAAGCCATGTAAAGTTATACAGCACAGGAACTCCCTCGCTTCTCTCACAAGTGTTCAAAGACACATGATAATGGACCCTGGAAGTGGACCATATAAATGTATGGTATGTGGGAAAGCCTTTCATTTTCCCAGTGTATTTAGGATACATCTAAGAACTCACACAGGAGAAAAGCCTTATGAATGTAAACAATGTGGCAAAGCTTTCAGTCATTCCAGTTCCTTTCGAAAACATGAAAGAACTCATACTGGAGAGAGGCCCTATGTATGTAAGCAGTGTGGTAAGGCCTTTAATTGTTCTGGATCCATTCGAAAACATGAAAGAACTCATACTGGAGAGAAGCCCTATGAATGTAAACAGTGTGGTAAAGCCTTCAATTGTTCCAGTTACCTTCAAATACATGAAAGAAGCCACACTGGGGAGAAGCCCTATGAATGTAAACAATGTCATAAAACGTTCAATTGTTCCAGTTCCCTTCGAAAACATGAAAGGACTCACACTGGAGAGAAGCCCTATGAATGTAAACAGTGTGGTAAAGCCTTCAGCTGCTCAAGTTCCTTTCGAAAGCATGAACGAACTCATACCGGGGAGAAGCCCTATGAATGCAAACAGTGTGGCAAGGCTTTCTTTTCTCTCACAAGTGTTCGAACACACATCATTAAGCACACTGGAAATGGGCCTTTTAAATGTAGTATATGCCAGGAAGTGTTTCCTTTTCCTAGTGTATTTAGAAGACACCAAATATCTCATGCTAGAGAGAAGCCCTATGAATGTAAACAGTGTAGTAAATGGTTTAGTTCTTCAACTTCTCTTCAAATACATGAAAGAACTCATAATGGAGAAAAGCCCTACAGATGTAAACAATGTGGTAAAACATTCAGCTGTCCCAGTTACGTTCGAAAACATGAAAGAACACATACTGGTGAAAAACCCTATCAGTGTAAACAGTGTAGTAAGTGGTTCAGTGCTTCCAGTTCTCTTCAGATACATGAGAGAATTCATACTGGAGAAAAGCCTTATAAGTGCAAGCAGTGTGATAGAGCCTTCAGTCGTTCTACTTCTGTTCGAAAACACGAACAAACCCATAATGAAGATAAACCCTATGAATATAATGTGGAAAAGCCTTCATTTCTGCCAGTTGAACTTGAAAACAAACTAATTCCTACTGAACAGAAGCCTTAAGACTTTAAACTGTGGTAA
Source organism: Jaculus jaculus (assembly GCF_020740685.1). Taxonomy (NCBI): domain Eukaryota; kingdom Metazoa; phylum Chordata; class Mammalia; order Rodentia; family Dipodidae; genus Jaculus; species Jaculus jaculus. Next base: position 10,737,829 of record NC_059107.1, on the reverse strand, counting down.
AACTTCCATTTCTCTCACACATACGATAAAGCACATTGGAAATGGACCAAATGGGGAAAAGCCTTCATAGTCCCAGTACATTGAGAGCCTTCACTTCTAGGCACCTTGAAAACCATGAAAGAACTCATACTGGAGAGCAGCCCTATTGATGACTTGCCTTCTGTATTTACACCTGCCTCCATAAACATGGAAGAGAAAACATGGAAAAGAAACTCCCCTTCAATGCAGAAGTGGCAAATCATTCCATTTTCCCAGTTGCCTTCAAAGAAACAAAAGCACTTATAAGAAAATAAACCATTAGAATGTATGCTGTTTCAGTCCTTTCTTAAACATGAATGCACATGCAGTGAAGAGAAGCTCTATGAATGTAAGAGATATTAAAAAAAGATAGTTTTCCCATTACCTTTAAAGGACACAAAAAGATTTCACACTACACATGTAAACAATGGGTAAAAGGCTTGAGATATTCCAGTTCTCTTTGATCATATGAAAGAATTCAGATAAAACCTTAGGAATAGGAATGTGGGGAAGTATTCAAATTCCAGTTTTCTTGAAAAATATGAGAAGGACTTAGAGAATAAAGTTGATGCATTTAAGTAATATACCTAAGCTTCCAATTTTTATAGTTCTTGAGGAAAAATCCACAAATATAAGAAACATCTTGGCCTTCAGTTTTTTCATTTCTGTTCACAAAAACATGAAAGAACTCACAGAAAAATACTGTGCAGTAAGTCAATATGCCTCCTTTTTTCATATATGTTGAAAGGTACATGATAATGCACACTGGAGGTGGACATGCAGAAGATATTGATGTTACAGTGTGAAAACAACATCTTGCAGTTTATGGCTTTTTACATTGTTAGATTCAATTTTCTAGAATTTTGACATTTTACACCTGTATTCAAAGAGATTTATGTACCTTGATTTGTAATACAGTATTACCTAGTACATACAGTGTATGCATGTGTATACATGTATCTGTAGGGTACAGTTGTTTGTTCATAAGTAGTATATATTATATAACTATATCGTGTGTGATTAAAATATGTGTGTCTTACTATGTGTATGTATTTGTTGTATCATACAACATTGATATATACTGCTGAAATGATCTTGACATTATATAGTATAAAGTGCTATAGTTTCCTCCCACTTCAAAATTTCTCAAAAGCAATCACATTTTCCAGGCATAATGGCACACACCTTTAATCCCAGCACTTGAGAGGAAGAGGTAGGAGGGTCACCATGAGTTTCAGCCTATCCTGAGACTACATAGTGAATTCCAGGTCAGCCTGGGCTAGAGTGGGACCCTATCTCAATAAACCAAAAAGAAAAAAAAGTCACATTCTGTGGGAACCAAAATACGCCTCATAGAATTTCTACTGCACAGCCTTCCTCCCATACCCATAGTGGATGTTATCTGCTATGAAGTGTAGTCTGTATGTGGACCTACATAGCTTACAGAAACTTGCCACTTGACTGAGTGTATATCATAAATTGCTTTCAGTCTTACCAGTGATGTACATTTTGGGCTCAAGTGCCCTAGTAGCCCTACAGTGTTAATTCCTCTCTGTTCAGTGGGGTGAGTTGGAAGCTGTTGAAAACCATTGGCAAACAGAATGGAGAAATGTGACTGAGGACATCTGCTGAAATTTAATTGCTGTAGTCTAACTGCTTCCCTGATAACACTGGAAGTCACCAGGGTCATAACCAATAATTGTTGATGGACTTTGGTGATGATTTGAGCTGTTTTTCCTGGATTTTACATGGTGTTCCCATTTCTTCTCCCCCCTTCCACAAACACCTGTATTCCCTAGACTCAGATGGTTCGTTGAGTGTGTCTCATGGTGTATTTCACTTCCCATCAAGACAATATAACAATCAGTACTTTATTCTGGTTACTATGGGTCAAGTTGTCGCTCCAGGGTCACTGCATTTAGCCTGGTCCTCATCTCTCAGTGTATGGTATGGACATGTGGTTACTATTGTATACTACTACCGCTATAGACTTCAGGATAATCCTGTGGGAATTTGCAGAAAGGAAAGGGACACTTACCCTGGAGAGAACTAACATCTAGTTGCCTAGTGACAGTTGTTACTATGTAGGCAAGTAGTTCTGTGCTAATGCTTCTCTTCACTTCGGTAGTGTGCATTCTCTTGATCTGCACGTCCGTGGTGCTTCATGCTACTGAGTAGAAAAGGGAACATTTGACATTAGTCCTTCTCTAAATATGGGAAGAACTAAATGATCTGTTCTCTAAGGTCACATCCCTTGGTCATTGTGTGGGTTTCCTTAGCACTACTTAACCAGCCTTGCATAGGTCTACTTTGAGAGAGAGAGAGAAAAGGGGCATGCCAGGACCTCTAGCAAGTGCAGATGAACTGCAGACGCTTGTGCCACCTTGTGCATCTGGCTTACATGGGGTCTGGGGAATTAAACCTGGGTCTATAGGCTTCAAAGGCATGGTACTTAACTGCTGAGCCATGTCTCCAGACCCACATAGGTCTATTCTTATAAAAATAGGGTTGATTACCCTGGTAAAGGTGAGTTTCACTCCCTGAGGTAATGCCTTCTAGAGACTACTGGGTCCTGAACTCTTCCTCTTAACCTCATGAGTGGGGACTGCTCTGCCGATAGAGACAGCATCTGCAGAAGCTGCAGTCACCCCAGTAGAAACCCAAAAGGTCGTGAGGCAGTTTGGGGATATTTTTCAGCAACAGAGTAGTATTAGAGGCTCAAATCTAAAAACCTAGTAGCAGAAGGCTTTGCTTATAGGGACCCTTTTATATCTCTACTGTGACTTCTTTTGCCCCTGTCTCAACAAATACTCAGATCCTTCAGTGTCAAAAATACAAGACAGTGGGCTGGAGAGGTAGTTCAACAGTGAAAAATACTTGCTTGCAAAGCTTCATGGCCCAGGTTCGATTCCCCAGCAACCACATAAAGCCAAATGTACAAAGGGCAAATTGCATCGAGGTCGTTTGCAGTGGCAGGAGGCTCTGGCATCCCCATTCTCTCTCTGTCTCTCTCTTTCTGCCTATTTCTCCCTCTCTCAAATAAACTTAAATAAATATGTATATTTAAATTAAATATATTTGTATATTTTTTTCAAGGTAGGGTCTCGCTAAAGCCCAGGCTGACCTGGAAGTGGTACATGCACCTGGAGTTTGCAGTATCAAGGGGGCCTGGTGTGACCATTCTCTCTCTCTCACTGCAAATATATATATATATGGTTGTTGTTTTGAGGTAGGGTCTCACTCTAGCTCAGGCTGACCTGGAATTCACTATGTAGTCTCAGGACAGCCTCTAATGCTCAGCAATCCTCCTACCTCTACCTCCCGAGTGCTGGGATCAAAGGTGTGTGCCACCATGCCTGGCTCAAATAAAAGTATTTTTAAAGAAACAGTCAGAATCATATTTAGAATTTCCATCATCACCCCTCACATTTCTGCTTCCTGTCCACCATAAATTGCTGCATGCCCCACCCAAGGTGTTTTGCCCAAGATTCTGGTGCCAAGGATCCAGGGACCAAGCCCTCTGAACCTATAAACAAATCTCTTTCTTTAAGTTACTTCTGTCAGGTATTTGGTCACAGTAATAAGAAAAATAACCATTACAGTTAATTGATACCAAACAAGTAGGATTGTTACTGTGACTTAACGTGACCATGTGGTTCTTGGGCTTTTGGACCTAAGCGATTTGGCAGAATATGGAGATGTGATCTAGAGTAGCTCTGAAGTGCTATAAGAAGATGGCTTAGTGGTTAAGGCACTTGCCTGCGAAGCCTAAGAATCCATGTTTGACTCCCCAGTTCCCATGTAAGCCATATGCACAAGGTGATGCATGAGCAAGGTCACACATGCGCACAAGGTGGCATACACATATGGCTGGAAGTCCTGGTGTGCCAATTCTGTCTATGTCTCTCTCACTCTAGCTCTCACTCTCACAACAAAAGAGAGTTTAGTAGGAAGTTCTGGTGGGAGCTCAGAAGACTAGAGTGCCAATAGAAATGAATACAGTGAAAGGCCAGTCTTCTGAGGTTTCAGATGGGAACAATGACTGTAACTGGACTAGCAGCTGTTAGTGTTACATTCTGGCAAATAATTTGTCTTTATTTTGTCCCTGACCTGAATCTTTGCGCAAGGCTGAGTTTAAAAGTAATGGACTAATTCATATGCTTGAGAAAATGTCAAGATAGCATAGTATTCAGTCTGTGTTATTCTTGCCTGTTTTTTAAAAATATTTATTTTTACTTAAAAAATTTTTTTTTGTTAGCTTGGCGTGGTGTACACACCTTTAATCCCAGCACACAGGATGCAGAGGTAGGAGGATCACTATGAGTTTGAGGCCACCCTGAGACTACATAGTGATTTCCAGGTCAGCATGGTCTAGAGTGAGACCCTACCTTAAAAAACCAAAAAAAAATTTCTTTTTTTTTTAATGTATTTATTTGAGAGTGACAAACAGAGAGAGAAAAAGGCAGTTAGAATGGGCATGCTAGGGCCTCCAGCCACTGCAAATAAACTCCAGATACATGTGCCTCCTGTGCATCTGGCTTATGTGGGACCTGGGGAATTGAGCCTTGAACTGGGGTCCTTAGGCTTCACAGACAAGTGCTTAACCACTAAGCCATCTCTCCAGCCCTAATATTTTTATTTATTTGACAGAGAAAAAGAGAGAGAGAGAGAGAGAGAGAGAGAGAGAATAGGCGTGTCAGGGCTTCAGCCACTGCAAATAAACTCCAGACGCATGTGTCCCCTTGTGCACCTGACTTATGTGGGTCCTGGGGAATCAAACCTGAAGCCTTTGGCTTTGCAGGCAAACACCTTAACTGCTAAGCCATCCTTCCAGTCCCTACATGTTGTTTAATCCATATTCACAATCATAACTGTAAACAAAAGGATGTGAAAACTATGCAGTCTAACCTCTGACCAGAAAATGAAGTTGAAAGTTGTGGACAAGTAGGGTGTGGTTGTTATAGAAACTTGTAGCATTTAAAAAAGCCAAGCAGCGCTTGAGAGATGGCTTAGCAGTTAAGGCATTTGCCTGCAAAGCCAAAGGATCCCAATTCAACTCTCCAGGACCTAGGGTCACATGCGTCTGGAGTTTGTTTGCAGTGGCTGTAGGCCCTGGCGCACCTATTCTCTCTCTCAAATAAATAGATAAAAATAAAGGTGTTTTTTGTTTTTTAAAGCCAAGCACCTTGCTCTGGGACAAAAGGAAAGATGCTACGAGGCTATCTCTCTTCTCTCTCTCTCAATCTCTCTAAAAACTGAAAGAACGGATAAGATGACTACATAGGAGTCACACCAAACCAGCCTAAAGAGGGATTTAAGCAAGACCACAGAAAAATACACTTTTCTTCTGAAAAGTGAAGGTGTATAGGTTTTTATCGGCCACAGCGGAGAAACAGATCTATCAGAAAGGAGGAAACCAGCCAGAATCCCACAGAGGCGCTTGGGGCCCATGGGGATCCATGTACCAGCCCAGCCCGGCACCCAGTTGCAGGAGGAAAGACCAAACAAGGGGCTTTTCCAGCCTCATAAAACTGAAGGGAGACAGTGAAGATCAGCTAAGGAGCTGCTGAAAGGGACACAGGTGGGACCAGCTGAGCGGATCCAGTAAAACTCCAGGCTTCCTGCGCGAGATCTCCCATCTCCTAACCATCAGAACCGCGAACCTCCAGAGAACGCATTCAGCCCCCCGCAGCAGGGCATCCAGCACAGCTGATCTGAGCACCAGCTTCACAGCACAACACGGAGGGATCCAGGTGGGCACCCAGCATTGGGGAGATTGGAAGCCACCCCAAAAGGTAACGAGGCGGGCTGACAAGAAAGCAGGTACACAGGCCTGCACTGGGAGTGCTAATCAATCTTTCCATGTCAGGGCAGGCTATGTTACATAGTCAACGGTTGGCTTTACCATTCTCAATTGAACTGTATTTGGGGGTTGACTATTGTTGCCTTTGATGCTTTCAGATTCGTAGGGCCTTTGTCTTTTACTTTTATCATTATTGGGGGCAGGGTCTGATTCAGATCAGGCTGACCTGGTGCCTGTTTCAGAACAGAAATCTCAACCTTCCAGCAGCCAGGATTAAGGGTGTAGAGCAAAGCACACCCTTAAGGATTTTCACTTTATAAGATTATCTGTTTGTTTCAATCCCTACATTTGCATACTCTGTGCTGGTTTTTAATGAATGTGTATATTGCTCAGTTGAATTTGAGAATTTTGCCAGTAAATTGTTCCACCCAGCCCACTAGAATACTAGCAGGCAAACTCAACATCTAGGATTACTGCTACAGTTGGATTGGAGGACAAGAGCTACACTTCATACCTTAAACTCTTACTCTGAAGGTACATAAAGTTGGATTCCCAAGTCTAAGAACACCACAGATAATTAGAAAACCCAAGCATCAAATCAACTTAGGATGCAAGAATCACTACATTATAATACAAGAAACAAAAAATCAAGTCAATACAACACCACCAAAAATTATAAATCAATAAGACATGACCCCCAATTGGACAGTTTTAGATGAAATGTCTAACAAAGATTTCAAAAAAATGATTTTATCTATACTCAAAGGAATCAAAGAAGAAAACAAACTCCTGAAGGAATTCCAAGAGAACACAGGAAACCAGCTTAATGAAATAAGGAGGTCATTACAAGACATGAGTAAGGAAATAGAAATATTGAAGAAAAATCAGGCAGAAATTATAGAACTGAAAACATAGTCAAATAAAAAACTCTGGAAAGTCTCACCAGTAGAATGGATGAATGAGAGAACAGAATATCTAAATAGAAGACCAGGTGGCAGATCTAATACAGTGCAACAAAGAGAAAGATAAGCTAATAGGAAGGTATGAATGGGAATTTCAAGATATTTGGGACCTAAGAGTCCAGGGTCTAGTAGGAGAAAAATTTCACCCTAAAGGCATAGTAGGCGTTTTCAACAAAATCACAGAAGAAAATATCCTCTAAACTGGGAAAGAAATGCCAATGCAGATACAAGAAGCTTAATAACACCAAACAGACAAACCTGGAAAGAACCTTTCCTGTCCATGTTATAATTAAACTACTAAACATGCAAACCAAAGAAAATATATTGAAAGCAGTTAGAGAGAAAAAGTCACCTATAAAGGCAAGCCCATCAGGATCACAGCGGATCATTCAATACAAACTTTAAAAGCCAGAGGGCTTGAGCTGGGCATGGTGGCGCACGCCTTTAATCCCAGCACTCAGGAGGCAGAGGTAGGAGGATCGCTGTGAGTTCAAGGCCACCCTGAGACTACATAGTGAATTCCAGGTCAGCCTGGATTAGAGTGAAACCCTACCTCAAAAATAAATAAATAAATAAAAGATCTTCCTTCACCCTTACTATGCTCCTACGTGCTGGTGTCAGGGATTTTGTCTTTTACAAATCTAAAGTCCAGTATTTCTGGGTTTTACCTGGCCTCTGTCTACTGTTTGCTGTCCACTCCGGTGTCTTTCTAGGTCACTGCATCTGCCTGCAGCCATGCACCTGTTTTGTTGTAATCTCAGGGAGGTGCAAGAATCTGCTAGGTGTCTCTAACCCACCACCTTCCCTTATTTATTTGCTCTTTCTTCTAATTTTTGGTTTGGTCTCTTTTCCCTCAGTTGCATTGTGGGGTTGATTATTTGAGAGCCCTTTATTCATGCATGAATTCCTTTAAAATTTCTCTTAGCACTGCTTTTGCCATACCCCATGTGATGTTGTCATTTTTATGTGTTTCTAGTTTTGATTTCCTTGGTTTGTTGTTGATTTTTATTGATTTGTTTAGTTAGTTTGGTTTATTGAGGTAGGGTCTTACTCTAGCCAAGGCTGTCCTGGAATTCACTATGTAGTCTCAGGATAGCCTCAAACTCAAGGTGATCCTCCTACCTCTGCTTCCCAAGTGCTGGGATTAAAGGCATGTGCCACCATGCCCGGCTCTTGATTTTCTTTTTTACATATTTAAAAAAAAATTATTGTCTATCTTTTATTGAGAGATGAGTTTCCTGGAGGTAACAAATAGCGGGATCCTGTCTTTTAATCCAGTCTGCAAGCCTGTGTCTTTTGGTTGGAGTATTGAGGCCATTGATATTTAATCCCAAGTGATGGGATTAAAGGTGTGTGCCACCACACCCAGCAGGAAGATCTTTTTTCAGTGTGGTCTTAAGCAAAAGAGGAGGAAAGGGGCTGGAGAGATGGCTCAGCTGTTCAGGCGCTTGCTTGCAAAGCCTTACAAACCAAGTTCGATTCCCCAGTACCCTTGTAAGCCAGATACACAATGTAGAACATGCACCTGGAGTTTTTGGCAGTTAGAGAGGCCCTGCTGTGCCCATTCACCCGCCCCCCATTCGTTGCACATAAATAAATAAAATATTTTGAAAAAAAAAAAGAGGAAAGCCACTAAGTGCTGCCAGGTGCAGAATCTGTCCCTGGGGGGCGGGGGGGGGGGGGGAGGGAAGGCCAAGATCTGGGATTTGAGCAGCAACCACAACCAGTGTCTGGAGAGGAGGACCCCTTCCTAGCTTCCTCCCTGGCGCAGTGGTGGGGACCATTTTAAGATGGTTTACAACCAAGCCTTAAACCTATGGGGATCAGAGGCTTCTCCATGCTTATTTTTCCAAGTCCCAGTTAGCTTTCCTCTCTTCTAGCTAAGCAAAAGACTATCCCAAGAATCAGTGTCAATCTAGGCATCTGGTTGTGAGTTGGATAGAGATCATAGATCTGTCAGTAGAGATCTATGTGGTAGGAAATGCTGGCTCTGCTGGAGATGGATATAAAGCAGGTTCCAGTTGCCAGCTGTGGTCAGAACTCAAGGAAGAAGAGTGAAACCAGCTTTGTGTGGTTATGAACAGAGGCTGGGCCAGGGACTGGGATGGCGCACGCATGCAGAATCACTCAATGTCTACTCCTCAGCTCTTTCCAAGCTCAGGTTCCCGTGTTTGATGACCTGACTCGCTCCCAGTTTCCCAGAGACACGTGGTAGAAATTCGGCCTCAGCCAAGCCATTGTCCACACCCATATGTGCACTTGTGGAGCATCTCTAGTGTGAGGAACAACTCAACTGGGTGGTCCATGGACAAGGCACAAGGAACTATCTTAGGCAGCTCCTATGCTCTGCCTATTGAAGATCTGCACAGAGATCACTTTCAGCAGAGGTCACAGTCTGAGCTTGCTCATACTAGCTCACATGGCAGAAGCAGGCTCCCGACTGCCTCATCTGGTTTGACCTGTCTGAATCTCAGAGAGAAAGTGATTCATAGCGTAGCCCTCCTGCCACACCTAGTGAACAGCAGCAAAACGAGAAGCATGATCCTATCCTCCATCTCCTCAGCAAGAAGGAAACCATGGCTGCCTTATTGTTCTGCTTTCTTCGACATTTTGTTTTATTCTGTCTTCTCAGCTGCTAGGTGTGCTGGGATTATAAATACATGCTATTGCTGCTGGCTTGCCTGGATACTAGGGATCTGAACTCAGATACTCAAGCTTGCATAGCAAGTGCTTTATGCACTGAGCCATCTCCCAGCCCTGTTAATTTCCAACTTCCTAGTTTATCCTTTATTACCTTTGCTTCTTCCTTTCCCATCAGTATTGTAGGTACAGTTGCTGTTTCCAAGCTAAACTCTGTAGTTTATTTTTGTACTGTTGTTACCACAGACCGCTCCCTCCCCTCTGAGGGTTGTGGAAACTGAGAGCATGAGAGGCTGCTCACTAAGAAGACTCCTATGTCAAACCAGAAGATACCCATTCCAACCTATGTGCAAACTGCAATGAAGAAACAAGAAGTATGAACAGGCAAGGAATGTAACCCCTCCAAAAGTTCGTAACACTTCCAAAACCAAATCCAAAAATGTCAAGATGACTTAAGTGTCAAAGGAAGAACATAAAAGGTTTAATTATAAGAACATAAATAATGATCTCAAAGAAGATAAAACTTAAAAAAAAAAACCATGGAAAGCGGGTGTGGTGGCATGCACATTTAATCCCAGCACTCAGGAGGCAGAAGTTAAGAGGATCTCCATGAGTTCGAAGCCATCCTGAGACTACATAGTGAATTCCAGGTCAGCCTGGGCTAGTGTGAGACTACTTCGAACCCTCCAGCCTCGCAAAAAAAGTAAAGAAAATGGATTAGAGTAGATGAACTTAGATGAGGGGCTGGGGAGATGGCCCATCTAAAGGCCAAAGCTTGCAAAGCCGAAGGACCCAAGTTCAATTCCCCAGGATCCATGTAAGCTAGGTGCACACATTAGTATATGTGTCTAGAGTTCATTTCAGTGGCTGGAGGCCCTGGCACACCCATTCTCTCTCCCTCAAATAAATAAAGAAGAGTGATGCCTGAGGAACAACATCCTAGGTTGTCCTCTAGCTTCTACATCCACATGAACACACAACATACACATGCACACATACAGAAAAATCAAGACATTATTGAGATAAGAAGCTTAATAAATAAACTTAGGAGTTAAGTAGCAATATACATCAAATGTAAGGGTATTTTTTTTTTTTTTTTTGGAGATAAAGTCTCACTGTAGCCCAGGTACCTGGAACTCATTTTGTAAACCCACGGTGGTCTTAGACCCATGACAATCCTCCTACCTCTGTCTCCCACATGCTGGTTTTAAAGGTGTGCACCACACCCAGAAATGTAAGGGATATCTAAGACTAGTGCACCCAACAGCTATGGAATATACTTCTTAGTGGCCCATGAAATATTCTCCAAAATGCATCAAATTTAGATCTTAAATACTAAGAACAGGGGCTAGAAAGATGGCTCAGTGGTGAAGGTGCTTGTTTGCAAAGTCTGCTGGCTCAGATCAGGTTCATTTCCCCAGCTCCCGTCTAAAACTGAATACAAAGGGCTGGAGAGATGGCTTAGCGGTTAAGCGCTTGCCTGTGAAGCCTAAGGACCCCTGTTCGAGGCTCAGTTTCCCAGGACCCATGTTAGCCAGATGCACAAGGGGTGCACGCATCTGGAGTTGGTTTGCAGTGGCTGGAGGCCCTGGTGTGCCCATTCTCTCTCTCTCCCCTTTCTCTCTCTGTCGCTCTCAAATAAATTAAAAAAAAAAAAAACTGGATACAAAAAGTAGTGCATGCATCTGGCCTTTGCTTGCAGTGGCAAGAAACCTTAGAGTTGTGCACACACGCGCACATGCGCACACACAGTACTAAGAATGAAATTATTTCTTCTCTTATCAGATCATAGTGAAATAAAACTAGAGGCTGACAGGAAGAGGAACCACAGAAGATTTACAAATACATGAAGATTGAATGATAATCAGATATTCAAATGGGTCACTGAAAAAATCAGGGAAGAAGTTAAAAATATTCATAGAATCTGAGCTGGGGAGCTGGAGCAGTGGAGAAAGTTCTTGCCATGCAATCATGAATACCCGAGTTCAGGTCCCCATACTCGACATAAACGCCAGAAGCTATAGTGGGCTTCTGTCATCCCATTGTGCCTATAGTCAGAAGGAAGGCAAAGACAGTAGAATGACCTGGATGTTTGAAAACAGTGGTGAAAAAGAGACACTGCCTCAAACATGCTGGGAAGCAAGAACTGACCTGAAAGTTGTCCACTGATATCCACACACTCGGCTGTGGTATGACACTGATATCCACACACACGGCTGTGGTCTGACATACTTGCACTCACGTACACATACATACCAAGTAAATAAATATTAAAATAATAATTCCTAGAATCAAATTAAAATGAAAATACCAGTTTTCAGAAACTGTAGCACATAGGAAAGATAGCTATGAAAGGAAATTGTATACTTATCAATGCCTGTATTAAAAAATCAGAAAAATAAACATTTCCCAACGCATTCTGCAAAGCCGCTGTTACCTTAATGACCAAACTGGGTAAGGATACAACAAATACCTAAGTGGGATTCCAAGTACCCAGTGCCACTGGAACTGCAAATCCTGGAGTTGGAAAGTCCTCAGAAGAGCACAAGCAAACACCAGAGGAGGGGCTTGGAAACTTGAAATTGACTTCCAGTGTACACAACCCTTTCTCCTCATCCTACCACAAACTGGATAAAGGGATTGCTTCCAGGCTGCAGATATGGCTCAACCTCCAACAAGGAAATTCTCCAACAAGGAATAGCCAGGAAACTTCCCACACCCACAGATTCCGAGGAAGTTTGCAACCCTGTACTGTGGCCTGGCTTAGTACTTAGTGTCTGAACGAACAGAACTACCTGTTCCAAGCAAGAGAGGAATTCTCAGCAGAGGAGTCATCATTCTAGGAATTGAAGAAGCCCAGACAGCAGCCACGTATCAGCCCCCTTAGGTATTTGTAACCTCAGGTTACTCATTTGAGCTCATCGGTTGCTCTTAAGCATTCCCAGCTATAATTTTGCCCCTCGGGTTTGTCTTAGCTGTTTTCCAAAGTTTATAGATTATCTCTTCATTTTCAGCCATTAAGTGTTTCTAAAACTTTTTGACAGTGTGTATGTATATGCGTTTGCGTGTATAGATTGTAATTCCTCCCAGTTACATTTTCTTGTTCCCCCTCCCCTTCCACTGGACCCCCCCCTTTTTTTCCCTCCTCTATCATGCATGACTGAATGTTGACGGGCCCAATATATTCTGTGTAGGTAACCACATTGCTTTGAGGTTAAAATGCCGCAGCCAAGTCATCCTGGAAGTGTTCCAAAGCACTCCTCCCCCATTCCTCTGGCCCTTACATTCTTCGCACCCCTCTTCCTCAGTGTCCCCTGAGCCTCAGAGAGGGTAATGACAGGTGTCTCAGTACTGAGCACTCAATACTTTACTGTCGGTAGTCTGATGAGTTTTGAGTCTCTCCAGGAGGCATCAGGCAAATCTTCTAATGTCCCCTTTGACTAATTCTTTTACCCATTTGTATTTTGGGGTACATTATCTGCACATCTGAGCTTCTCAAAATTTCCTGTTATTGAACTCCAGGCTTAGCTAGACATAATGGCAAGTGCATATTGTCCCAGCTGTGCAGGAAGCCGGGGTGGAAGGATCCCTTGAACACACAGGCTCGAGACCAACCTGGGCAACATAACGAGATTATATTTTAAGCAAAAAAAAAAAAAAAAAAAAAAAAAAAAAAAAAAAATTCCAAGTTTATCCTATTGTGAGTGGATTTCAATCCGTTCACATGTGGCTGTGTGTAATCGCCAAGCTAATCTATCCCTGAGATTGTTCACGCACGGCAGAGGAGGAGCGGGCTCCACTGCTGCCCTGAAGTGCCCTTTCTGTGCCACCCGCCCCGCAGGCCCAGCAGGCTGTCCTCCATGCCTGCTGCCTTGCTGTTCCGTTTGTATCTGACATTATTGTTGAATTTTCTACTCCCACCAATGTTCACATATTTTGGTGAAATTTTCTGGGTGCATACAAGTACTTGTACCAGTTCTTACTTCTCAAATACACTGGCTGACCATCAGGTGGGCGGGTTACAGCAAAGCAGGAAAATCGCCGCCACTGGCTTCAGATGCTGTCTGGTGACATTCTTAGCCCTTGGGTAGGTGGGAGCTGGTGCTCATCTAGTACCTTCCAAAAAGTTCACACCTGGTCAACTGGTAGCCACATGGTTGTTAGGTCAGCTGCAGAGGCGGGAAAGGAATGCCTATTGAGGGACTAGAGATAGCCCAAGGTGATTTGGCTCTGACGTTGCAATTCACATTTTCATGCAATGCCCTCACCATGGCTTATGCACACCTCGTCAGATCAGCTGCACACTCACACTATCCCAGTTAGGGATGGAAATATCGCCCTATGTAACTGCACCCTTCCACATATAGCTTTAGGTATGTAACTTCAAGTGAATCCTATGCATAGCATTTTCCACATAATATATGCACTTTATATGAACATTACAAGCTCAACAGCAATTGTTATGCCACTGTCTTTTGAGAATAAAGATATATTTAGAAATTTTAAGCTTTTTCAGCACGCATGGTTTTCATAAGATTGAGTCACCATTTGGAGTCACTTTCTCCACTAGTTTAGCTTTGCTCCCAACTCACCCTCCTTCGCACTCTTCTAACCCCTGTATGCTAGAGAGGAAATGTAGAGTACACACAGCTCCACATCACTGCTCGCCAAGAAGGGCGCTCTCCACCTAAGGACAGTCTGGGCCAATTGAGCCGTGACCTCTTCTAGGCATGGTGTGCGTGAAAGCCAGGGCCTCTCGTACAGCCGAAATGGTTCTTCACAGAGAATTCTGGGTGCTTTGCAGAGTTCCAAAGTGACCACCCAGCTCTGTTCACATGGCCACTTTGCTTACTTTCTGATATTAGTCTTTGTAGACAGTCACTCCCTTTTCTGAAGCTGTTTTAAGACCTCCAGTGGATGCCTGAAACCAGAGTACCAAACTCTTTATTTTTTCCTATACATACAGTTACCACAATTTTTAATTTATAAAGCACAGTGAGATGATTCCTAATAAAATAAAACATACTATGAACATGGTCTAAATGTTTCCTTTTAGTATTTTGGCTTACAGCTGACATCAGGAAACTGAATTCAGATCACATGGGGTTGCAGTACTCTTTCCTTTCACATTAAATCATGGCAGCTCCTGCGTTTTGCTTTTCTTCCTCCACCTTCAAGTGGCCCAAACAGCTGTGGAAGCCACTCTTCTCGCTACACTTCGATTATATTATTTTTTTTTTTTTTTGAGTTAAGGTCTCACACTGGTCCAGGCTGACCTGGAATTCACTATGTAGACTTCAGGCTGGCCTCAAACTTTCAGGGATCCTCCTACCTCTGCCTCCCAAGTGCTGGGATTAAAGGTGCGCACCACCACACCCAGCCTTTTTATGTTTGTTTGAGGTACGGTCTTGCTCTTGCCCAGGCTAACCTGGAATTAACTATGTAGTCTCAGGGTGGCCTTGAACTCCAGGCAATCCTACCTCTGCTTCCAGAGTACTGACACCAAACCCTGCACTTAGATTTTAAAAATCTGACTCAAGGAGTCCATGTCTGTGCACTTGCTGTTTATATAACACCTTAGTCAAGAGCTGGGGCTGGACCCAGGGGCAGGATTATAGGAGGGACAGTTGCCATAGGACTTAGCCTTTCTTGGCCCTTGGACCAAGATATAATTCCTTTCATTAATGCTTTACAAGTGTTCAAATATCCTGTCCCTTGCCTGACAGACCCTCAGGATGACACAGTTGGGTCAAGGACATATTTAATTTCCAACCTAAATTACAGGTTCTCCAAAAAACATCTACTTGGGAATGACAGAGTGTCACAATAGGACCACATGTGCTGCAGTAAGTTAAGGCTGGAGGTTGAGGCAACAGGATGTGTTCAAAGGCAAAATGAAGTTTCATAACACATGGTGAAATACTAATTCTTTGCTGCACACATCAGCAATAGGTGACACCATCTGAAGGCTGAACAGACTGTTGCTAAGCATAGGTTCTTAAAGACACTGTATACAGCTGTAGCTTGGTGCAAGCTATGGCTCTGGACACCGGTGTTATCAGCAGACAACAGGAGGAGTCTCCTCCTTCCTAACAGTGGCTGCTGCTTGTGTTACATATGGTCCTGGGTGTCAAACTCTAAAAATTTTTGCCCATCTGGAGGCAGGGAGGTAAACTGAGTTGCTCCTAAGCTGCTGGGCTTCATGTGTGAACTGGCTCCAGGTAGGGAGGAAACCGGGGCGTCTGGCCCCACTCCCGTTAGGAGCCTACAAGCACGGGACTAAGGACCTTATCTACCTCGGGATGCTTGGAAAGGACTCACTGTGGCAGTGCTGTCGGTACTGGCTGTGGAACAGAAGTGCTGCCATTACTTAGTGGGCAAATGAAGTGTAAGTACACTCATTCCAGGTTAGCCTGGGCTAGACTCTAATGAATGACTGTACTTACACTTCATTTGCCCATACCATGAGCCCTCTTCCTGGGCACAACATCCCACCTGTGGCTAGAGGCACTGAGCTGGATCTCCACCTGAGCTCCAGCTGCTCCTGGTGATCCCAACAGAGATGAGACCAGCTCGCTGGTGCTGACACTCCTGCACATGCCCAGCCAGTGTGGGACTGCAGCTCACAAGGTGAGCAGTGTGGACTGCCACCCTGCAGGGCAGCCACAGGCTGTGTCTTAGAAACACAGTGCAGTGCTCCAAGCCTCAGGTGGCTCTCTGAAACAGTTCCTAGGAGACCCCATTCAGTGTTATCCTAGGGATGAAAGGGTGCATCTCAGGGCCCAGGCCTGGCATAGAGCCACTACAAGGACTGTGGCCACCCTTCATAAGATTTTCCTCTTCCCATGAGGCCCCAGCTTGGTTCTCAAGGGATACAAGTTAAGGCAACATTGCTTCTGACTGCCAATGTGATCCACACGCCCAGTGTCATCGGGCCAGGGCCCAGAGCAGCAGCTTGTTCTTACACAAGCCTCACAGCACTGTCCTCTCAGCTGTACCTGCTGCTCTTGGGAGCAGCAGCAAGAAAAGAGCAGCACAAAGAACAGGGTGCCATGGAGCCCTATGCAGGCCAGAGGGAAGAGCTTGCTTGCCTCTACCTTAGACACGGAGAACCTACTGTGGACAGTAAGGGCAGGCCCTGCCCTGCCCAAGACTGAGGGACAATGGGGTGTGCTGACCTGAACGGTAGAAGTGACCCCAGACTGGGCTCTCCAAGCTTCTGCTCTGGGGTGGGCCTGCCCTCCTAGGGTAGCCCAGGTCCAGAACAGTTGAGGTGAGAAAGAAAACCCTTCCCTCTTCACCACTGCCTCCCTTCTGGGGAGATGGCTGGGCCAGTGGCTGGATTTTTCAGCTACCCAGCCTGTGCCTCTAGACACAGGCCAACAACCCCCAGACTAATAAGCCAGCTTCAACCTCCCACACCCTGGCCAACTCCTCCTGGTCCAGCCGGGACCCAGAACTCTCAGGACAGAACCAGAGGACAAAAAGGCTTAAAGGGTGACTGGATGTATGCAAGTGACCAAAGCATAGGCTATGGAGCACAGAGCAGCCTCTGAGGAGATCTCAGGACCAGCAGATAGGATACCCATCACTCAGGAGTCATGGGCTAACTAGGGTAGGTGGGTGGAGGTGGGAGGAGCTCCAAGGAAATATACTCACAAGGGCACCATTGGAGTTCAATTCCCTAGCAGGTTTGCAGGCATATTGACAAACCCATCTCGTTACTAACCACCTCAGGAGTTGGTCCCATTCTGAATAGACCAAACCCAATACTGAAGGCCTGGACCCTAGGAAACAGCCATAGATGGGCAAGATTGCATCAGACCACCTAAAAAGAGCTGTATCTGCCCAGCAGGGGCACATCTGGCCTCAAGGGAGGACTGTATGTACTTCCAGAGGGACCCTAAGGCAGGGAGCTGCCCTCCTGCATCACAACCTCCCACAGGTGCTAAAGGGCCTCAGCGGTGGCCACAGCATCCTCCAGCTGCCTGAGTAGCTCCTTGGGCTGTGGTGAGAATGAGCTGGTGTTTACTCTCTGAAAGTCAGGGTGTGCGGCCACAGAGGCCAGCACATCTGCAAGGCGGCCAACGTCAAATGCAGCCTGCTGCAGGCCTAGCTTTAGGCCCGTGCTGTCCCCAGGAAGCATGTCTGTCCCCTGCTTCAGGACAAGGAGTCTCTTCTCAGCAATGACCTTGAGGAAGTGGTAGAATTCTTCAAAATTGATCCCTGAGCAGGACTTCATGATGACCTAGGCCAGGAAAAAAAGGGTATGGGCCCTGGGTCACAAGCCCAGGCCCAGCCCAATGTGCAGATCCCTAACCAGTTAAGGGTGAAGGCAGGGCCCAGAGACAGGCATGCTGAGCCGCAACAGCAGCCTGGCCCCCAGGCTGACCCAACATGCTGGCTGCTGGCCTCCCGCCACCTACCTGGCAGTGATGGTCCCAGTCAGGCATGGAGTCCTTCCACTCACTGACTTCCTGCTGCACAGCCCTGAGCTCCTGCTGCAGGAAGTGCCACATGTTGGCCAGGTTGCAGCCATTGACCCAGTTGTGGTTGATGGAGATGGTATCATCCTGGAGGGCAGGGGGCAGGATGGCTCGTGCGCTCACAGCGGGTGCCACCCCGCTCGGTGTGCAATGCCCACTGCCCCCACCAGCGCTCTGGGTGGGCGACCTGAGAACATGCAGACGCCTGGCCTGCTGCAGCTGGGCAACGCTGATCCCCCCTCCCAGTGTGGCCAGCGTGTAGCAGGAGGAGAGCTAGGGCCTGGGACCATCTCAGATCGTACAAGCCCAGTGAGGGAACCACACTGGAATGGAGCAAGGGGCTGGGTCCTCTGCAGCCTCATCTGTGGCTACCCAAGCCCACCCTCACCCTGGCTCTTGGAGGGAATGATCAGGAAGAGACTAGTATTTGCTTTCTGCAGAGAGGCAGCTGGGGTAGCCAAGGGTGGCCTGGGGAGGGGGTGAGCGTGCCAACAGCAGGGCCATATGTGCCACCTTACCAGATTGTACACTTGGTGGTGCCACCCGCTGGGCACAAATACCATCTCACCAGCCTCCTGCACAACTTCAAGGGGTGGGCTGCTGTCCTTGAGCCTGGGGTACAGGCGGGTGTCTTGAAGCTCAAGGGAGGTCACATCATAGGGTAGGTTGCCATGGCAGTCCTGCAGGGCCTCCTCCTGACCTGGCGGGAAGAACAACCACTTCTTCCTCCCACAGATGTTGACAGACCAGCTGAAGGAGCGGAAGATGTCTGCATGGAAGGGCGACCTGCAGCAAGGGTTCCTTGGTTTGTGCCTTGTGGAATGCAGAGGAGGCCCTGGCTCTTCTGACTGACCTCCAAGCAGCCACCTCAGAGGCCTCCAAACACAGGGGACTACCACACCTCCCACCTCGTTCACCAGGTGCCCAGGGACCCTGCCTGGCATTACCAGGAGCCCCTGGGCCCAGCATAGACAAAGCGGTAGTCATCCACATTCAGGGCATCCCAGAACTCATTCAGCCAGTCTGATGAGAAGTATACTGGCAAGATGAACACATCTTCCAAGTCTTCCTCTGAAGAGTCTCTGTGGATAGTGCAGAAAGCTTCAACAGTAATCCACCGGGTACTTACCCAGCAGGCCCACCAACATCAATATCCTAGGGCCTCCTAAGAGCATCCAGTCTTAGTGGAGCTGCCTGACAGCCACAGACCCTGAGAGACCTGAGCTGAACTCCCTCAAATTGATCAGCCCAGAATAGTTAGCATGGAAAATTGTGGCCTGGCATAACCATCCCACACAAGCAAAGGTTACTGGGATCTCTGAATATATGGCAAGCATCATGCCAGTTGCTGAACTGTAGGCCTCCTAACTCTCCAGAAAATCTCTAGGCTGCAGGCCCAGGTGTGAGGGCTACTGAGTACCTCTCAACTTCATTACTAGAACCCTACCCACTCACCCAAACACAGGAGCATATATTACACCATTCCTAGCAAAGGCACAACTCAACCAATACTATGTTGGGAAAAGCTCCTGGAAGTCATGTCAATCTAATTCTTGTCAGAGACAGTGAGAGGGCAGAGCCTGGGCAGCACCACTTGCCTGCAGACCCCAAACGCCTTCAGGATTCCCTGCCTGGCCTGCCTTTGAACTCGACAAACTCTTCGTTTATCTGTAAAATCCTGCTCAAGAATCATTTTCCCTGTGTTCTCCTGACTGTGAGCACTGTACCTTCCTCTGTCCTTTCTGATATTTTGGGCTTGCAAATAAAATACAGGAAACCTGTCAAACACTGGTTTTCAAATATAATGAACAATTTTCTAGCACAAGTATACCCATGCAGTATTTGGGGAAATGCTTACTCAGAAACCCCTCAACCCCAAAGCACAGCACATGACACTATCTGAATATGGGAATCTGTCTTTGCTGTTAGATCAGGAATGTCCAGGGCCAGAACCAGCATCTGGCCACAAGCCACAAGGTGTCCATCCAGGCCAATTCTCTGTGCCAAACAAGCAGCATTATGACAGGGTACGATGAGACTAGTGCTTCTCATGCCTCTGGTCAGTTGTGGAAACTGCAGGCCATGAGTTCTATCTTACGCAGCTTCTTTGAGCTTTAGTTTTGCAACAAGTGATATAAGAATTCAATTGGAGCCGGGCATGGTGGCACACGCCTTTAATCCCAGCACTTGGGAGGCAGAGGATCGCTGTGAGTTCAAGGCCACCCTGAGACTCCATAGTGAATTCCAGGTCAGCCTGGGCTAGAATGAGACCTTACCTCGAAAAACCAAAAAAAAAAAAAAAAAAAAAAGAATTCAATTGGTCACTTGGTTCACTGAACAGCAGACTCTACCTTCTGCTAGGGGTCTGAGCTTGTGAAATGCACACTTAGCAAGGGACACACATAATCCCAAAGCCACCATGGAAATGGGTGGATGTGCTTCCCACAGTAAGGGCTGTGGAGGTTGGGTCATGGGGATAGGTGAAGCTCCTAAGATGATATATAGATTTTTTTCCTCAGCTTACAATGGGTATATGTCCTGAGCAGTCCATATGAAAATCCTGAGATAGTTAGGTTTGGAGGCCATTGAGGATGGACCTCTCCTCTGCATTGAACTCCATATTCCTTCTCCCTGGTGAAGGGAGGAGGGCAGAGGTGTCAGAGCTTTGTTTAGGGAAAGCTAATTCCTCCTGGCCAAAAGATTATAATTTGAGTCTTAACTCTGTCCCTGTTGGAGAAATGAAGAGTTGATCCAACTGAGCCTGTAAATCACCCAACCAAGAGACCACCCCTCACCTAAAGACATGCTAAGGAAGTGGGAGGAATATTTATTCTCTTAATGAAACAATGGACTTAAACTCACAGAAGCTAGGCAATTGCTTGCAGATTCTCATTACTGAGCCTATTTGCTTCTCTGAGTTCTAATTCAGAAAGCAAATTTTTTACTTTTTCTTTTCTTTAGACCCTGGCCAAAATTCCAAGCATGCTGGTCTCCACACTGGGATTCTTAGAAGCCCCATTCCCCCATGTAACTGCTTTCCTACCTCTGTTGCTGAGCATGTCTACTTTCTGGATCCTAATTCAGAAGGCTTGACTCTTTCTATTATTCATCTCTCTCCTCCCAACAGATGCTGAAATTTAAAGCTTCCTGTCTTATGGTTTTTCCTCTCAAAAGCTAGTAAATTTGTCCTCAATTTTTTTTCTTGAACCCATTCATAAATTCTATTATTCACAAAACTAAGAACCCATGAAAGGGAACCCCAGTTCCCAAGAAACAATATAATAAAATTCAAAATAACCTAAGAGTAGGTGTTTGGGATATGGAAGACCCTGGGTTCACTCTTCAATATAAAAAAGAAAAACAAAGCAGTGTTCTCAATTGCCTGAACACCACAGCTTGACAAGACAGCCTACTATACAGCTGTACAGGGATGATTATCTCCTGGAGGGATGACCAGTCTGATAGGAACTGTGGCTCCTCACCACTGCCCAACATTGGTAGAGGAACAGACCACATATGGCTAGCTCAGGAACAGAACAAAATTCAAAACTCGAAGTACAGTTTCTACTAAATTCACAACATTCTTGCACCATTAAAAAGTCAAAACTCCTAGGTTCAGCGATCATAAGGTGGGGACTGTCTGTGTGGGGCAACTGAGGACCAATCAGGGAGAGTGCTGCATATCTTAAATCTTAAATGCGATTTCTTTTCAGGGTGAGACGAGAGCAGTGTTCGTGCCCAGCCAGAAAGGCCTGGGGCCAGGCTGTTGTAGGATACGTTCACAGAGGCCACAGCCCCGCCCCCCATTACCTGCACAGGTGCCAGTCCTTGAGGTAGAGGCAGCCCCGTGGGGAGGAGTAGCCATCCCGGATATATTCCTTCCAGTAGCTGATGTAGTCGCGGAAGGGCATGTGCTCCTTGGGGTTCGAGTTGTATTCCCGCACTCCACAGTTGGCAACTGGCACAACCACATCTCCTGAAGCGAAAGGCTCAGCACAGACCAGGCTGCGAGTCCCCGACTGTAGCCCATCCCCCTGGGATCCCGCCCCCCGCCCCCCGTGCACTGGCTGCAGGCGAATTCGCCGGGAGGTCCAACACTTGGGTGTCCTGGCTGTCCCGTGCGGGCCCTCCGTCCGGCGCTGAGGTCTGGGGCCCTCCCGGCGTCCCCCAAGCCGCCCCGGGTCCCTGCCGCCGCGTCCCCGCGCGTGCGTCCTCCTCACCGTACTGCCGCAGCAGGTACTCGAAGTCGGGTCTCCCCGCGGGCGTCACCCAGCGTCGCCGACTGCCCCAGCTCTCGGTGAAGGCGCTGGAGAACACGCAGGGCAGGTTTGGCAGCAGGAAGCCCTTCACGAAGTCCGCGTACGAGAAGGTCTCAGGCGCCTGGATGAAGGCTACGCGGCTGGGCGCTGGTCCGCCGGCGCCATAGACTCGGCCCCCCAGGTTCCGGAAGTGCATCTCGGCGAAGGTGCGCGTCTCCCGGTCCATCGGCCAAGCCTGGTTAGGGAACACGACCCTGGAAGCCCAGGCCCGGCTCTTTACACTTGGTGGGGGGTGGGGAGGGCACGGAGGCCGGGGATTTGCTAAAAATAGTTCTGGGGCAGAAACGACAGTGCACACGGTGGGAACTAGATTGCAGGAGGTTCCGCTTCTTCCCAGCCGGAACCGTAAGCGCTGCACGCGGGGTCTGCGCGCGTGCGCTCTGCACGCTCCCTGCCTTACGCGCAGGCGCACGAAAAGTCCCCCGCGCAGTGGATGGGCTTCCCTGCTGGTGGCGTTCACGTCTGGTGGTCCGGCGGCCCCGACTCTCTGGCCCTGCGCTCTCCTGCCTCAGGTGAGCGGCGCTGCTCGTCTGCAGAAGGGCCGTGCTCGAACCGTCTCGGCCCTGCTCGGGACCACCCGCCCGTCACGGCGACGCGTGACGAGCGTGAGCGCAAACCAGGGATGACAGCGTCCTGCAGGGTTGGCAGGTGTGGAGCGGACGGTGGGAGCGAGAGGATCACGTGACGTCCAGCGGGCCGCTGGGGTTTCGAGCCCCGGCGAGTAGTTTAGAGCGGAAGGGTTTCCAAGGAAGACGGAGGAGAAAGGGAAAAATGAGTTTTGGAGGAGACCGAGGTCCAGCCAGGTAGAGGGGGTGTGAATTAGGAAGAGAGAAAGAAAGGATGGAAACAGAAGACAGAGAGTTATTTGGGAGGTTTGTATGATGGAACTCGTGTGCTGTGGCTCCTTCCTGGTGAGCTTCACCGCGACTCCTGTGGCCAAGGCGTGGGATTCTTTATTGTGGACTAGGTCTTGGCAGGAAATGACAATGCACGGAGTTCAGATGCAGACAGACATACGTGGCAGGTCTTGTGGTGCACACCTGTAATCCCATCACTGGGGAGGCTGAGGCTGGAGGATCTGAGCTCCATGACAACTTGGGCTACAAATGACCCTGTCCAAAAAAAGAAAAGCAAAAAACTTCCTGGCGTGGTGGCGGACGCCTTTAATCCCAGCACTTGGGAGGCAAAGGTAGGAGGATCGCTGTGAGTTCGAGGCCATCCCGAGACTCTAGAGTGATTTCCAGGTCAGCCTGGGCTACAGCGAGACCCTACCTTAAAAGACAAAACAAAACGAAAGCCAAATACAACAACAAACATCCAACTCATAATTTCATCCATATGTAATTTATGAAATTGCCTGGCATTAGAGCCTTTTGACTTTTCAGACATACATGTGTTCATTTCATTTTATTCCCTGTCATTCCCAAGGGCCCTTTCATCCTGTCCTTCCTACTGTGTTATGCTGGGAAATACCTATCAGTATTTGTCCTGCTTCCTGGCACACAATTCCTAAAATCCTTTTACTATGTAAACTGATTGTTATTTTTGCATGCTAATGAGCCCACTGCTGGCCAGCAACCACTATGTAGCTTCAGAGTGGGCCTAGTCACTGAAAGACCAGAACAAAATCAGAGGGTCAGGGCCTTCAACCTCAGCACCCAGGGAAGGGGGGTTAGCTAAAGGTTGAGTGGATCACCAATGGCCAGTGGCCTAATCAGTCATGTCCTTGTACTGAAGCTTCCATAAAAATCCCTAGAGGTCACATTTTCATTTAGAAAGAGCTTCCTGATAGCAGAAAAATGTGGATGTTCTTGGAGAGCAGTGCTCTAGAGGATGTGGAAACTCCACTCCTTCCCCATACCTGGCCATGTGCATCTCTTCGTTAGTGTCCTTTGTAATTATTATAAAATAGCAAACATTAATTTGCATTTCCCCAAGTGCTGTGAACCACTTGAGCAAATCAGTACAATCCAAAAATGAGTCATGAGAATCCTGATTTCTTTTTTAAAAACATTTTTATTTATCTATTTTATTTATTTATTTGAGACAGAGGGATAGAAAGAGAGAGAGTGAGAATGGGTGCGCCAGGGCCTCCAGCCTCTGCAAATGAATTCCAGATGCATGCGCCACAATGTACATCTGGCTTATGTGGGACCTGGAGAATCAAACCTAGGTCCTTAGGTTTTGCAGGCATATGCCTTAACCACTAAGCCATCTCTTCAGCCCCTGAGAATCCTGATTTCCAACTGTTGGTCATCAGAAGGACAGGTAAGGTGGCTCGGGCTTGTATCTAACACTGAAGTGGGTGTATCTTGAAGACTGAGCCCCCAACCTTGGCATTCGATGCTGTTTCCATTCTGACTGTCAGAATGAACTGAATCAGAGGACGCTCTACCTGTGTTCTGCTGCACAATTGAGTGCTTGTTGGTAGGGAGAAGTCTACATACGTTTTGGGGTACCAGACATCTCTTGTGCTGATGGTAGTTTGAAAGCAGAGATAAAACAAGTAGTTGTTTTTCCAAAATAATATGAAACTCAGGCATTGCTTGGGCTGTAATCAAGTTCCCAGAGAAAGTAGAGGTCGGGGAGAGTAGATGCATATGCTCCCAGATCTCTTGGGGCATATGGGCACCTAAAGTCACAATGCTCCATGAACCCCTGGACACATAGTTGGTGCTGTATTTTATGTCCTCTGCATGGTGGACCCCTGGTGTTAGTGTCAACATCACTGTGCATGTGAGGCCTGGAGAGGACTGAGGCACAGGTGTATGTCTCTAAAGCCCCCGACCCTCTCCTCTACAAAGCTAGGAACTGGCTAGTGATGTCCATCTTCTTCTGTCCACCCAAACCTGTAGAAGCTTAGCCTTCTGGAAGACAGGTACAGGAAGGGGTTAGAGTTAACGATGTGGCAAATGGTGGAAGATCTTAGTTCTCTCCGAATATCTAGTGCATGTCCTGGAGCTAGGCTGTGATGTTTGGATGAAACACCCCCAGACAACATGACTGAACCTCCCAGGGTGGGGATGGGAACTTCTGAGGGAGTGGAAAGAGGGTCTGTTGCAGAGTGAGAGGACAGGTAATGGAAAAAACCAGCCACGCCGCCCCCGCTGTGCACACACAGCCTCACTGTTCTCTCTCCTAGCCTTATAGTCTGGAGGTATTGGAAGGTGTGTAAAATGTTGCTTATTCTGTTACTTTGGAAATTAACTAAAAATAGGGTGTTTACTTGCTATTGAGTCTCACTCAAAGGCACATGTGTGATGGAAATGCTGAAAGAGACCCATTATGCCGATCACAGTGTGTTAGGAATCACAGTCATGTGACTTATTCCCCAAGAGCGTCACTTGTGTGGATTAGCCTGACACCCAAGGGCTCTTGGCCATGACCTCCCACAGTAATCCTGTCTCTTACATGCAGGGTCAGTGCTGGGCTTCAGCTCCACACCTGCACTGGTGGAGGCAGGTTCCAGCCTGTAGCAGGCGGACAACAAATAAAGACTTCAGGAACACACCGTCATGGGAAGGCCCGGCAGAGTGTGAGGGAATGGACACAACCTGTATTTCTTTTTCTTTTTCTTTTTTTCCTGAGGTAGGGTTTCACTCCAGTCCAGGCGGACCTGGAATTCACTATGTAATCTCAGAGTGGCCTCGAACTCATGGCAGTCCCCCCACCTCTGCCTCCCAAGTGCTGGGATTCAAGGTGTGCGCCGCCACGCCCAGCACAACCTGTATTTCTACACAGTCTTCTGTGACCCGCTCAGCACGTATGCATGGGGTGCCCATGGGGTGCACAGGCTCCTTCTGTGATGGTCATCTTCTCTGGTGTGCAAACTGAGCAGCTTTGGAAACAATTGAGCCAAACTCTGGAGCGCAGAGTACTGTGTACTAGGAAGATAGAGGTGTCATCTAAGCAGAGTCATGGAGAGCGAACAGTGGAGAGGAAAGGGCAGCAGGATATGGAGAATCCATTTGAACATGTGCGTTTTTTTAATGTTTTTGTTGTGTTTTGTGATGCTCTGTTTTTTGCAGAACCCAAGAACCACCTATATGTTAAGGAAGTGCTTAAACATCCTAAATTGAGAAAGGCTTTTGGCAGAAGTGAGATATTTTGTAATTCTGTCTCTAACTACCTGATGGCTTGCTGGATAGAGAACAGTTTACAGGCTGAAGTGAGCAGGTTGTTGGGTTGTATAGGCAGGCAGTGACACTGCTCTGGAGAGAGGTGTCGATGAGGGACTGGAGCAGTGGAGAGCTGGCAGGACTTGGTGAAGGCCTTAGGAGAATGAGGAAGATAAGGATCCACAAAGACTCTTGGGTTCAGAGGAGGCTTCCTTGGGAAGAGGAGCACACATGGGAGCTAGTGAAGAGAGAAGTACCCATCAGATCAGACATAAGACAGCGAGCTGATGGTGGAGCTGGTTTGGTTGCAGGTGCCCGTTAGTTATGGCATGGAGATGCCCAGCAGGTGAACCGATGTCTGAGTTGAAGCCTTGATAGTTCCTGAGCTTGATAGTTAAAATAGGGTGAAATCAGCCTTGAGGTGACATTGAATGCCATGGCACTCTCTTGACTTCTTAGTGTCCCCTAGTGGGGGCAGTAGCTGGGTGGGATGATGGCATCTGAGGGAGGCATGTGTGTTTAAGTTGGAGATTTTACAGCAGGCTTGTGAACGGATGGAAAAGGAATTGGAACACCACGGCCTGCAGCTCACATCCAGCTGCCATGATTTTGGAAGTGACGTTTTATTGGATAGCTGTGTCCCTTGGTTGATGGATCACTATGGCAGTTTGGACTCCACTAGGGTGGAAGTTAGTGTGTGACTGAGACCCATGGACTAACAAACCTAAAGTATTTAACACCTGGCCCTTGACGGACCACATTTGCAGCACCCAGCGTAGGAGGGGTGGAGAAGTCAGTGATACTGAGGAGGAGGGATTTGGGGGAGAGCCCTGGGGGAAGGCTTGGTCTTCAAGGGGAGCAGTAGTCCCTTCCTGAGGACTCTGGGGCCTGTGTCAGGCAGGGCAGGAGGCAAGTAGGAAGGATGGGGTCTGTCCGTGTTTGGGCGGCTTCTGAAGCACAGTGGGCGCTCTCCTCACTTCCACCCTTCTACTTACTATCGTTTATTTTGGTTTTCTGGGAAAGGTGCCCTGGAAATCTGTGGTAGGAAAAGCTGTGCCCACATGTTTCTCCTTTGCTTCTTCCTTGATATTTGTCAAACATAGATACTAGTCTCATATTTATTGTCTGTAATGTCATCTGAGAAGTATTTGCTGTTCCCATCTTTCACTTTTCTGTCCTGTCCTCTGTGAATTGTGGAGTATCTCAGAATTGGTGTTGGTCTGAGGTCTTTCAGTTATTTTACCAGATGGTAAACAGAGGTCCAGAAGGTGAGGTAACTTTTCCCAAGTCGTAAAGCTTGTGGCAGAGCTGAAGGAGCTGCAGCTGGAACCACAGCAAGCTTCCTCTGGTGCTGTAGTGCCAGACATGGTGATTCTCAGGGGGTTTATGTGTCACTTCATTTCGTGCTCACAGAATACTCCTGGTGCTCTGTGCTCAGGAACAACCACATGGGGTCTGGTAATTGGTTGCTCATACAAACCTGTATAAATTAACAGCGTGGTAGTGTGAAGTATGTGTTTGGCCCTTGTCCTTTTTCCTGGGAATCTGGAAGTGAAGTGCTTTTCACATGCCCATGACATGACATTGAGCCCTCTGCTGCCTTGCAGCCCCTGCCTAGTTTCTGGGTGGCACTGGTACTGAAGGACCAGGGCAGGATCAGAAGATGGGGAACTTCATCCTTGCCTTTAGCCTCCAGGGAAGGAAAAGGCGCTGAAAGGTTGAGTGTAACACCAGTGGCCAGTAGTTTAATCAGTCACACCATGAAATGAAGCCTCTATAAAATTTCTAGGGCTAGAGAGATGGCTCAGTGGTTAAGGTGCTTACAAAGCCTGATGACCAGAGTTTAATATCCCACATAAAGCCAGACACACAAAGAGGTGCATGTGTCTGGAGTTCATTTGCAGTGGCTAGAGGCCCTGGCTGTCTCTTGCATGAGCCCTCTCTCTCTGCTCTCTTCCATCTTTCTTTGCTTGCAAATAAAATAAAATAAATAAATATAAAAAAAGTTCTAGAGGATGTGTTCAGAGAGTTTCCAGGTACAAAATACTGGAAAAGTTTCAGGGAAGCCCCATCCCTTCCATATACCTGGTGCTGTGTATCTCTTGGTCAGCATTCTTTGTAATGTTCCTTATAGTGCAATATTAAAATAGTAAATGTAAGTGTTGTTCTGAGATATGTGAGCTGCTTCAGCAAGTTAATCCAAGCTGAGGAGGAGACGTGGTCCCTGACTCACTGGTGATGGGGCAGACAGACAGGTAAGGCAGCCTTGGCTTGCAGTTAGCGTTTGCAGTGGAGGTGCTGACGTGTAAGTGAGCTGCAGGATACCTTGCTCGTATACGTTGGAACCAACTGGTAGGTGGTGTGTGGGGAGACATCACACACATGTGGACAGAAATGGTTAGTGTTGTGAGAGGAGAAACTGGGTTTGCTTTTTTCCCCCTCTGTGAGCCTGGCATTGAATAAACTGTGGTCTCCCTGGAAGGTTTGGGTGTGGCCAACTAGTAGGAAGCTGCTTTCAGCCAGGAGAATGGGGCAAGACTGTCTTTAGGGCCAAGTACTTACCTTTTGGGGGCTCCTCACTTGCAGTTCTATCTTACACTGAGACCATGGCTAAGCTGATTCTGCTCCCCTAACTGCAAGAAAGCACCTTGAACTGCTGATGCATGCTGTCAGCTGCTCCCCGAATTCTGAGGAGTGGATGCCTGTGACTGCCACGGGTCATGTGCATGGCTTGGGGTGCTCTTACCTGTAACCCTAGTCTCGCTGGGAGATGGGGAGATGGGCTGATGAATTGAAGGTCTCAGCACCTGCTCCTTGTCCCTCAAAGCACCATGGTAGAAGGTGCAGACATGGGTTTCCCAGTTCAGGGACCTGTTACCTAGGGTTCACTGTAGTTTATCCAGGTGGAAGACACTGCCACATTAGTACGGCCCTGGTGTGTTCCAGGGAGGGGCTCATGCTGTCAGCTTGCCTACCCAGCCCCTCCCTCAAAAGAGACAAAGTCTGCCTTCTATACAGAAGGAAATGGCTCCTGCAGCTGAAAAAATCTCCCCCACTTTTCCAGTGACATCAGGCCGTAAACTTCCTGGCTGTCTCTTATGGAGTTTTCCTGAGGTGAGAGTGCGAGGTGTTTTGTTTGTTTTTAATGTGGTAGTTCCCCGTGGTCTGGCCAAGGACAGGTTCTTAGGAGGCCTGGCTGAGGATTCCTGTGGGCCCTAGTTGCCCTTTGCAATTTGGGATTATCTCTGAGGTCCCTCTAGCCCAAACGTTTTATTACCTTTAAGTCTTCTTGTGTTTGATTTTGTTTCGTGATGATCACAAAATACCAAGTTTGGTGGCTTTCTCTGGAGTATGTCCTGTGTCAGGTATCCTGGCCAATAGAGCTGTAATACCGTGGTTTGTAGGAGTAACTCATGATGCAGGTTTGGCATAGATATGTGGGAAATTTGGGTCTGTCCTTGCTGCTGTTGTGAAGAGAAGGTCTAGGAGGTAGCTGTGAAGAACTTGAATGAGATGGTTGGGGAAGTTGAATTATCATTTGACTTTAGCTTAAGTTTTGTGTATATTAAGCACATCACAGGTAGGTGTCCTTTCTTCCCTTCATTCTTCTGCCATATCATTTGTTATTTGAGTTCACCCCTGATCAGATGGTGAAAGCTAAGGCCCAGTGGCAAGTTTTAGGTGTGTTGATGATATCCTACATGTGACAAGAGAGACAGATTTAAGATAATGGTAAGCTTCTCATGTCTTTAATGAATGGTGGGACTGCCATGCCTCTGTGGTCTGTTCAGCTTGTTTTGTAGAGTACTTGACAAAGGCTGCCATCAGTAGGACTCCAAGCAACAGGAGACCCCAGCCTTCAGGATGGACCTCAGCCATGTCCCCAGTGTTCTATCAGAACAAACAATTGTGAATCATGAGTGCCCCTCACAAAGCAGTTGCTGAGCTATAACCTTGAATAGAGTATGATCTTTATCCTCCTAGAGCTTTCGTTCAACACATGAGATGTATCACACGTTCTTTTACCAGTCAGCTTGATGTCCTACCCAGATAGAGGCTATGAGTAGATCAGCAGAAGCCCTTCTATTATTGGTAATTCCTGGCCTTGAGTGCCCAAGGCCTAGGGACTGGACTCTGGGACAGCCCAACATGCTTATAAGCATCACCTAGTGCTGGGGAACTGCTATTCCAGGTTTTAGAAACCAAGGACTTGTGGCTCTACCCACTCGAATTGGAGGCTTACTGCTCTGGATTTTAACTACCAACGGGCCCTGTACTTGGCAGCCATTGTATTCTTCAGCTTTCAGCAGTGGGTAGCAACTTGTGGTGTGATAGCTGTCAGATATTAGGACCCTCAGCTCTGACAGCAGCTAGTTCCTACAGATCTCGGGCATCAAGTGGCTGCTGTTATGATTCTCAGTCCTAGGGTGTTGGAATCCTAAGCTCCAAAAGTTGGACAATTCCCTGGGATTTTCCCTGGCGACAAGGTCGATAGCTTACTGTCTCCGCCTTCCTTGTCACATCTGTGCCTCTGTTCCTACTCCAGTTACTTCTGGAACTTGGCTGCCTTCTTGTTACTGCTGCTGCCACCTTTGACACAGCTACCACTTCACGGCCTCTCCTTGTTAACCAACTCAACCCACTTTGCTAATGAGAAAGACAAAAAGCAGGCAAGAAAAGGCCACGAATATACTGCCTATCACTGGGCCTGTGGCTGAAACATGTTGATACTGGGGCCAGCGACAGAAGAAGTTTCCCAGCCGGCTTGAAAAGTGAACTGAACAGCCTGCTTATGTAGCCAGAAGAGTGATTATGGCAAGTGTACTTGTACTAAATACAGGTCTTCTGATGGGCCACCAAGGGACATGTGCCTCCTGTAGCCTGGGTGAATAGCTGCTAGAGCTTTGGGTGGCAAAAATGTAGTGCAAGCTGTTTGAAACTGTTGTGTCTGTGATCATTACTATGATCGTTGTGCCATTGCTATGATCATTGTGCTGTTTGGAGCCAGAGTTGTACTGTGGCAGCTAGCAGCTGTGGTTGCAGTACAGTTTCTTCAAGGCATCTGTGGAATGGTCAACATCTGCTAAGGGTTTATACATATAGGTGTTAGTACTTTGGTGTGTTCCATCTATACCTAACTTATTGAGTGCTTGTATCATGTAGGAATATTGCATCTTTCTAAATGATCCTGTGCTTTTTGTTCTTTACTCTTCTGTGTGATGTAATTGGATTTGCAAATACAAGACCATTCTTACATCTCTGGGCTTATTGGATGTGGCTTGCTCACGTGTTTGTTTGCTTAGTTGTTGTTTGAACAAGTTCTCTTTCTGTAGCCCTGGCTCCTCTGGTACCCATATTTTCTTGCCTCAAGTTCCCAAGTTTCAGGATTGGCAAGTGTGTGCCTGGCCTCCTCTGTATTGTATTTTGTTTTGAGAATTTTTGTATTTATGGTCACCAGGGATATAGGTGTGCCATTTTTTGGTTGTTGCCATATCTTTGTGTGGTTTTGGTATCAAAGTGATTCTTTGCATCATAGAATCCCTTCCTTTTCAATTTTCTTTTTTTTCCTTTCTTTCTTTTCTTTTCTTTTTTTTTGGTTTTTGAGGTAAGGTCTCACTCTACCTCAGGCTGACCTGGAATTCACTATGTAGTCTCAGGGTGGCCTTGAACTCACGGTGATCCTCTCACCTTAGCCTCCCAAGTGCCAGGATTAAAGGCATGTGCTCCCATGTCAGCTCCTTTTCAATTTTTATTAATGCTTAAGAATTGGAAATTAGGGGCTGGAGAGATGGTTTAGTAGTTAAGGTGCTTGCCTACATAGCCAAAGGACCCAGGTTTGATTCCTCAGGACCAACATAAGCCAGATGCACAAGGTGGTACATGCATCTGGAGTTCATTTGCAGTGGGTAGAGGCCCTGGTGCACCCATTCTCTTTTCTTTCTATCTGCGTCTCTCTCTCTCAAATAAATAAATGTGAAAACAAATTTTAAAAACGAATCGGTAATTAGTTCTTCACTGCTTTGTGAAATTTCCTATCAGGTCTTAGGCCTTTTATTTATGAGAGACATTTAGCTTCTGTTTTAATGATGTTATATATTGATATGATTATAATTTATTTTTCTTCTAGATTCAGTCTTGGTAGGTTGTATATGTCTAGGAATTTGTCCATTTGTTTTATGTTTTCTAATGCGTTAGTATGTAATTGTTATAGCCATTTTGTATCCTTTATGTTTCGTGGTACCAGTTGTAATGACTCCTTTTTATTTCAATTTTATTTATCTTATAGGTTAGTCTAGCTAAAGATTTGTTAATTTTCTTTAATCTATTCAGAAAACCAACTGTTTCATTAATACATAAAATTTGGATTTCAGATATTTCTACTCTTTATCATTTTGGATTTGCTTTGTTCTTTGCTGAGACTACAAGGTACATTGTTAGATCATTTGAAGCCTGTCTTGATTATGTATTTATTTTTGCAAATGTCCCTCTTAGTACTGCTTTTTCTGTATTCCAAAATTTTAAGGTATTTTATTTTCACCTTTATTTCAAAACCTTTTTAGTCTCCTTTTTAACTTTTTAGAGTTACTTTTGGTTATTTGGGAGCATGTTGTTCAATGTCCATGTACTTGCCTATTTTACACTGTTCTTATGTGCTTCTAGTTTTTTCCATTGTGTTTTGAAAAGAAGATGTATAATATTTTTAATTTTTGAGACTTTTGTGGTCTTTCATAGGATCTATTCTGAACTGTTCTGCATTATTATGAGAAAAGTGTATGTTCTGCAGCTGTTGGATAGATGTGTTATAAATGTCTGTTAGGTCTGTTTGCTTTAAAGTGTGGTTCAACTCACATTTCTTGATTTTCAGTCTGGATTATCTGCCCATTGTTGAAAGTGGAGTGTTGATGTCCTCAACTGTTAATGTACCTTGAATCTAGCTCTCCTTTTAGATTTGTAGTATTTGCTTTATTTATTTTGGTCATCCAGTGTTAATAGTAGTTACATCTTCCTGTTGAATTTATCTTTTGTTTAATTTTTTTGTTTACTTTTATTTATTTATTTGAGAGTGACAGAGAGATAAGGAGGCAGAGAGAGAGAGAGAGGGAGAATGGGCGCGCAAGGGCTTCTAGCCACTGCAAACGAACTCCAGATGCCTGAGCCCCCTTTTGCATCTGGCTAACGTGGGTCCTAGGGAATCGAGCCTCGAACTGGGGCCCTTATGCTTCACAGGCAAGCGCTTAACCGCTAAGCCATCTCTCCAGCCCTGAATTTATCTTTTTATCAATATATAATGACCTTTGTTTTTAAGATTTTTATGTTATTTTACTTCTGTTTTATTTGCTACAAGTATAGCTATTTCTGATCCTATGTGTTTCCATTTATTTCACATTTCTTTTTTTTTTTAATTTTTAAATTTTTATTAACATTTTCCATGATTATAAAAAAATATCCCATGGTAATTCCCTCCCTCCCCCTGACACTTTCCCCTTTGAAATTCCATTCTCAATCATATTAACTCCCCATCTCAATATACTTACAATATGTAAGTACTCAATGTACTTACATATATACAATATCAACCTATTAAGTACCCTCCTCCCTTCCTTTCTCTTCCTTTTATGTCTCCTTTTTAACTTACTGGCCTCTGCTACTAAGTATTTTCCTTCTCACACAGAAGCCCAATCATCTGTAGCTAGGATCCACATATGAGAGAGAACATGTGTCGCTTGGCTTTCTGGGTCTGGGTTACTTACTTAATATAATCCTTTCCAAATCCATCCATTTTTCTGCAAATTTCATAACTTCATTTTTCTTTACCGTTGAGTAGAACTCCATTGTATAAATGTGCCACATCTTCATTATCCACTCATCAGTTGAGGGACATCTAGGCTGTTTCCATTTCCTAGCTATTATAAATTGAGCAGCAATAAACATGGTTGAGCACGTACTTCTAAGGAAATGAGATGAGTCCTTTGGATATATGCCTAGGAGTGCTATAGCTGGGTCATATGGTAGATCAATCTTTAGCTGTTTTAGGAACCTCCACACTGTTTTCCACAATGGCTGGACCAGATTGCATTCCCACCAGCAGTGTAGAAGGGTTCCTGTTTTTCCACATCCCCGCCAACATTTATGATCATTTGTTTTCATGATGGTGGCCAATCTGACAGGAGTGAGATGGAATCTCAATCACATTTCTTTTTTAAATGCTTCCCTTTTCAGTCTCTACCTTTATTAATAGTTAGTTTCTTGTATACAACATATGTTTGTGTGGTTTTTTTTTTTCTGAGTTAGGGTCTCACTCTAGCCCAAGCTGACCTGGAACTCACTCTGTGGTCTCAGGCTGGCCTCAAACACTCACAGCCATCCTCCTAAGTGCTGAGACTAATGACATGCACCACCATGCCTGGCTATACTTGTGGTTTTTGTTGTTGATGCTTTTTTTTTGGGGGGGGGGTTCCGAGGTAGGGTCTCACTATAGCTCATGCTGACCTGGAATTCACTATGCAGTCTCAGGGTGGCCTCGAACTCACAGCAGTCCTCCTACCTCTGCCTTCCAAGTGCTGGGCTTAAAGGTGTACAACACCATGACTGGCTTATAGTTGTATTTTTTTTAAATTAATTCATTTAGCCCTTCTGTCTTTCAATTGGTGATTTGAGTCCATTTATGTTCAAGGTCATTATTGATAGCTATAAAATTCTTCCTGCCTTTCTGTTTCTGCTTTTTCATTGTTTCTTTCTACTCTTTGTTCCATTCCAAGCCATTATTATGGCTTAGCAGTTTTCTGTCATGCTCATACTTGATCCTCTTTTCTTTCTCTTCTGTGAATAGTTCTGCTTGTAGACTTGGGATTTCAGGTATGTATGTCCTTAGGCCCTGTAGAGTAATTTGACCATGGCCTGGAGCTTATGATGGTGGTAGTCCCATCCAGAGGGTTCTGCTTTTAGGTCCTGTGGAGCAAGTATAGGTAAATGCCAGGGATGTGGCACTGTTGACTATGACCCTGGAGTTACAGGAATGGATAGGACCTTCTCCAGGTACCACTGGACAAACATGGGTGTGGGACTGGTCAGGTCACCACATTCTTAGCACCATGGGCCATAGATACGACCTTCCTCAGGGACAAGGTCTCATGGACAAGCACACGTGATGACAGAACTTTTAGCACTAGTAGCTGTGATCTCAAAAACATGGACTATAGGGAGGCCTTCTCCATCACCCATGGGTGAGTGCAAGTAAGGCTGAGGGTGCTGGAGCTGGAGGACACCAAGAGGCCTCTTCTTGGTGCTGTGAGGCACACACAGCCTCAAGGCTTCTTCTAGTGGCACCTGGAGCTGGCTGCCAGCCTGTAAGACAGGATAGTATGAAGGACGGGATGGTGTCTAGCAGGAGCTGTTATAGCAGATTGAGTCCTCAAGGCTCAGGACTGTCAATGTGTGGTCACTCTTTGGAGGAAGACAGTCACTTATAGTGCCCAGCTGAGTCGCTAAGCTGGATATGAGGCCTGTGAGGGCCGGGCAGCGGGTTCCTCCCTTAGTGCTGCAGGTCTGCTACGCTCCTGTACTTTTGGAGTCCCCAGCTGGGGCGCAGCAGTTGGTGTGGCAGTACGTGTTGTCCTGTCTCTGGGCTGCAGACAATCCCAGTCCTGTCACTTCCTTGCTGACTTCCAGGTGCTAAGCCTCTCTCCCACAGCTCACTCCTTCTTGCTGCCCTGA
Organism: Jaculus jaculus; assembly: GCF_020740685.1. Lineage (NCBI taxonomy): Eukaryota > Metazoa > Chordata > Mammalia > Rodentia > Dipodidae > Jaculus > Jaculus jaculus. Next base: position 10,701,769 of record NC_059107.1, on the reverse strand, counting down.
GGTTCGTCTCCACTGCCGCATTGCTCAGCCCAAGGCGTTGCGCTGTCAGATGTTGCTTCCTGGCCTGGTGACCTGTTCCGGCACAGGTGGTCATGGCGGCAGTAGGTGTAGTGGCAGTGGGTTGATAGAGCCCTTGGGCTTTCTGGACCTACTGCTGGTCACTGGTTGCAGAGCTCCTTACTGTCAAGAAGGAGTACTAAGCATTCAGAGTTACCACCCTCACAGCTATAGACTCACCTAACACTGTGTGAAATGTATAACTTAAGTGGGCATAGCCGCCCAACTTGCCAGCTGAACCACACCGGGGGGGGGCATGGAGGGGCAGCGGGCGCTGCAGTCTGTGCCACAGCCTCATTTTGAGGCGTCTGTGTGCTGGTCTAACTTGAATGGCTGTGTATAGTGTCTAATACAGTGGTAACTAGCTCAAGGACCGGCTCTTTTGAGGGTGGATCAGGGAGAGAATTAATGGTTCCACCCACGCCTGTTGAGCCAGGGCCTTGTCAGTGCCGCCTGTGTGTTCTTACTGCTGTGTCAGTTACTTTCTCATTGCTGGGACAAAATGCATGACCAGAGCACGTGAAGGAAGGAGAGAGTTTAATTTGCCCGTGGTTCCCGAGGAGAGAGTCTGTCATAGTGTCATCAGTATGGCAAGAGCCTTGCATTGCCCTGTGAGCAGGGAGGAGGTTCAGAGAGAACAGCAAGCAGTGCTGGGCTGTAAGCCAGGCCCACCCCAGTGACACGCTTGCAGAAAGTCTCCACGTCCTGAAGGCTCCACAGCCTTCCCAAGCATCTAGGGACCAAGCACATTTGCACTTTAGCTACAGAGCACATTGTACAGTCAAATCACTGCTGTGACATTTGTCTTACTTGGAGGCTTATAGACTTCGGACTGACAGGAGTGTCCCTGTAGACCAGAACTACTTTGTGAAAAGCTCACAGTATTTGAGGAATCATACTAACAATTTGTGCTCCTGCTGGTAGACAGTCATGTCATACTAAAACTATGAGAGAGACATATTGAGAAAGAGAGGGAGAGAGGGAGTGGAAGAGACACTGCATTGCCTTGAACCATCATCTACTTGGCAGAGTTCTTCACTGGGCATTACCAGGCCTGGCTGTCACTAACTCAGTTCCTTAAATTCAGGGCAGGATGTCCTTTCTTGACTTACAGTCCGTAGCTATACCATAAGCACATTGGTCCACATGCTATACCGTAAGCACATTGGTCCACATGTTCTAGAAGGGTTGATGCAAATCTGTCTTCCATGACTTATCATACTGCTTTGATGAATATGATCTTGCACATGGTAGCCAAGCGTGATATCACACACCTGTGATTCTAGTGGGGCGAGGGTGGTGAAGCCAGGAGGAACGTGACTTTGAGGCCAGTCTTAGTTACAAAATGAAATCTTGTTTCCAAAAACAAAGGACTAGGGATGTAGTGCAATAATAGAATGCTTGGCTAGCGTGCACACTCTACAGTTGATAGCTAACACTGAGGGGGAAAAAAAAAGCAAAAGAAGAAAGGGAAGATAGTGTATTTCACTACCTATGTCTATACAAGCTGTTCCTGTATAAATACATACATGTGCACATAACTCTGGAGCTAGGTACCACTCTGAGATTACTGTCCAGGAGGGGAACATGTGTCTATATGACTTTTATATATTAATCAAATACATGAACAGAGATTTCAAAGGGCATCTTTAGGAGGACCTTGTATAAATAGAGAACAGCAGTGGTAGGGACCTCACAGTCATAAGGTTGTATACACAGGAAAGGTCTAAGGCTAAACTGCAGCCTGACCAAAGGAACAAGGCCCAGGGTCTGGGGTGCACAGTGCTAGCTGTCCTCAGATTCTTCCCAGTTGGCACAGGAATAGAGGGTCTCATGGGGAATGAGGGGACAAGCACAGTTCTGGGCTTGGGGGTCTTGGCTCTATTCTTTTTTTAATTTTAATTTTATTTTCACAATTTTTATTAACATTTTCCATGATTATAAAAAATATTCCATGGTAATACCCTCCCTCCTTGCCCCTGTACTTTCCCCTTTGAAATTCCATTCTCTATCATATTACCTCCCCATCTCAATCATTGTACTTACATATATACAATGCCAACCTATTAAGTACCCTCCTCCCTTCCTTTCTCTTCCCTTTAAGTCTCCTTTTTAACTTACTGGCCTCTGCTACTAAGTATTTTCCTTCTCACGCAGAAGCCCAATCATCTGTAGCTAGGATCCACATATGAGGGAGAGCATGTGGTGCTTGGCTTTCTGGGCCTGGGTTACCTCACTTAGTATAATCCTTTCCAGATCCATCCATTTTTCTGCAAATTTTATAGCTTCATTTTTCTTTACCGCTGAGTAGAACTTCATTGTATAAATTTGCCACATCTTCATTATCCACTCATCAGTTGAGGGACATCTAGGCTGGTTCCATTTCTTAGCTATTATAAATTGAGCAACAATAAACATGGTTGAGCATGTACTTCTAAGGAAATGAGATGAGTCCTTAGGATATATTTGGCTCTATTCTTGACCATCTTTTTTTTATTTTTTATTTATTTATTTTTTTAAATATTTTTTTGTTCATTTTTTATTTATTTATTTGAGAGCGACAGACACAGGGAGAAAGACAGATAGAGGGAGAGAGATAGAATGGGCGCGCCAGGACTTCCAGCCACTGCAAACGAACTCCAGACGCGTGCGCCCCCTTGTTCATCTGGCTAACGTGGGTCCTGGGGAACCGAGCCTCGAACCGGGGTCCTTAGGCTTCACAGGCAAGCGCTTAACCGCTAAGCCATCTCTCCAGCCCGACCATCTTTTTTTTTTAAAAAATATTTTTATTTATTTATTTATTTGACAGAGAAAGGGGGAGAGAGAGAGATAATGGGGGCGCCAGGGCCTTCAGCCACTGCAAATGAACTCCACACACATGTGCCCCCTTGTGCATTCTGGCTCACATAGGTCCTGAGGAATCAAACCTGGGTCCTTTAGCTTTGCAGGCAAGCGCCTTAACCACTAAGCCATCCCTCCACCCCTTTTGACCATCTTTAGCCTGTCCTCACCTCTTTCACCTGCCATGTAGGGGCCCAGAACTTTCCTTAAGGCCACATTCTCCCTTCCCCCTGGTGTCTGTAGTCTAAAGGTGATGGATCCATTTTAGCTTTACCTGTCACTAACCATCTCTTCTTCCTCAGTGACAGACCCTGTTGTCTTGGTGTAGCGCAGCCCCCTGAGAACAGATGAGCAGCGATGTCTGTGTCCACGCCTGGCCTTGCTCCTACTACTTGGACCTTGAGAAACGATGGGTCTCTGGGAAGCTGTCCCTGTTGCCTCACTCACTGAAGTTTATTGCAGATAGAACTGGAGAGGTCCTTGTCGGTGTGCCCCTCTCCAGTGTCACTGAGATCAGAAAGGAGTCTTCTCACTTTATCTTCAGTGCCATCACAGTCCTGGAGAAGGGCCATGCCAAGCACTGGTTCAGCTCACTGCAGCCCAGTCGCAACGTTGTCTTCAACATCATCGAGCACTTCTGGAGGGAGCTGCTGTTGTCCCAACCAGGCTCTGCTGCCAACGTGACCTCCTCCCCCATGACCAAGGGACAGGAACTGACTGGACTGATGGCCAGTTCCCAGAGGCGCATGGAAGATACGGCCAAGGTCCTTCACCACCAGGGCAAGCAGCTGGACAGCGTCATGAAGGACCTGGAGAAGATAGAGTCGGACCTAGATGTGGCTGACAGGTGGGTGAGCCCTGAGGTCTCTTCTACCTCACCTGAAAGGCCAGAGTGTCCTCTCCACAATCCCATATTAGCACACTCCTGGCCCCAGAAGCAGGGCTGTGCACTTCTTGTGTGCACTGTGCGGGGAGGGCCACTTGAATGGATAAAATCACCCTGTGGCCACCTCTGGATTGGTGTGTGTCCCCATGTGACGAGCTCATGAGTGAAGCAGCCTGTCCTGTCAGTGTGCCTGGCTCCGATTTGGTGATCAAACCATGCCCCCCTCCAATCAGGTCAAAACATGCAACCTGTGCCCCTCTTGGTTATGATCTGTTTTGATGGGGGCAAATGGGTTTGGTGGGAGTTTTTGGTATTTTCAAATACAATTTGTGACAGACCCTCATTAAGCTTACTGAGTCTGGCCCTCAGAATGGGAGCTATTCTTGTATTATTCTTTTGGTAATGTGGTGTATGCAGAGCTTCCACTTTTTGTGTATCTGTCATCTTTTGCTGATTTTGTTACCTATTTTCTCTTCATTTTGCTGCTGCATGCTTTTGTTTTTATTCTCCTTTATATGTCTTCCTTCTATTTCAGTTATAGTTTAATCTTCAAGAATTATTTTTGTTCTACAGATGTTGTTTGAATCATGTCCTGATATTGCTTCCTCTCATCTCTTAGTGTAGTTTCAGTTGCCTTTTTTTGCTTTGTGTTGACTGAATTTTTAAAAATATTATTTATTTGCAAGGGGACAGTTCAGGAGCATGCCAGGACCACTTATTGCTGCGTACACACTCCAGATGCATGCACCACTTTGTGTATCTGGCTTTTCATGGGTGCTTGGGAATTGAACCTGGGCCATCAGGTTTTGCAAACAAGTGCCTTTAACTACTGAGACATCTCCCCAGCCTGGATGATTTTTTTAGTTGGCTCTCTGTCTGGATTTCTTTTTTTTTAAGTTTTTTAAAATATATTTTTAATATTTATTTATTTGACAGAGAAAAAGGGAGAAAGAGAGAGAGAGAGAGAGAGAATGGGCAAGCAGGGCCTCCCGCCACTGCAGACGAACTCCAGACATGGCTGACATGGGTCCTGGGGAATCAAACCTGGGTCCTTGGCTTTGCAGGCAAATACCTTAATTGCTAAGCCATCCCTCTGGCCCTCTGTCTGGATTTCTTTGTTCTATGTTTTCATCCTCAAGGAGTGAATGTCAGTCAATTTATATGGCACAAGCTTCACAGTTGCAACTTTTTTCTAAAACTACTCATATTCTTCCTGCCCCTGTTTCAGGGGTTGGGTATTTCAAGTGTGCATTTTATGTAAGTTGTCAGGTTTATTGGCACTGAGAATATCATCCACAAGACGTTCAATGTATATATATATAGTAATAGCCCACTTTTCCATTCCTAGTATCTAATTTGCATTTTCTCTAACTTTTTTTTGGGGGGGGTCCAAGGTAGGGTCTCACTCTAGCCCAGACTGACCTGCAATTCACTATGTAGTCTCACGGTGGCCTCGAACTCATGGTGATCCTCTTAGCTCTGCCTCCCAAGTGCCTTGCCTTGACCATTTCTTATTAGTAATTTATTGACTTTTAAAGAGCTGACTTGATTTTACTAATTTTTATTTTCAATTTTATTGATTTATGCATTTGGTTTGCTTCAAAGAACTGACTTGATTTTACTAATGGTTCATTTTTGTTTTCAATGTTACTGGTTTTTGCATTTTTTTCTACATTCTTTGATTATTATTTGATCTTGATTTAAAAACTTTAAATTTTACTTTTATTTTTGTTTATTTGAGGGAAAATGGGCATGTCAGGGCCTCCAGCCACTGCAAATGAACTCCAGATGCATGTGCACCTTGTTCATTTGGCTTACATGGATCCTAGAGACTCGAACCTGAGTCCTTTTGCTTTGTAGGCAAGTGCCTTAACCACTAAGCAATCTTTCCAGCCCCTTAAAACTTTTTTAAATAGTTTAGATCACTGATTTTTAACCTTTCTTTTTTTTTTTGTTTTTTTAAATTTTTTATTTATTTATTTGAGAGCAACAGACACAGAGAGAAAGACAGATAGAGGGAGAGAGAGAGAGAATGGGCGCACCAGGGCTTCCAGCCTCTGCAAACGAACTCCAGACGCGTGCGCCCCCTTGTGCATCTGGCTAATGTGGGACCTGGGGAACCGAGCCTCAAACCAGGGTCCTTAGGCTTCACAGGCAAGCGCTTAACCGCTAAGCCATCTCTCCAGCCCTGATTTTTAACCTTTCTAAGAAGTTTTCATATACATATGTGGAAATGTATATTTTTTTCTAATAGCTGCTCTGTTTGTTTCTTGTGTATATTATAATTGTCATTCGCTTAAAATATTTTCTCGTGTTTAATAATTATCAGTCAGGATGAGCTGGTTTAATAGTGTTCAGAATGTCCACAGTCTTAGTAAACTTTTTGTTTACTTGTTCTATTATCAGTCATTGAAAGTAATATGTTAAAATCTCTACTTATAATTACTTGTTTGTCCTTAGTTCTGTCAACTTTTTGTTTAATAAGTTTTGAAGTTCTCTTATTTCATACATATATGTTTAGTATTGTCTTTCTATTAGATTGGTTCTCTTATTTTTAAAAATATTTTTCTGAGAGATAGAGAAAGTGGGGGAAAGAGAGAATGGGTGTATCAGGGCCTCTAGCCACTGCAAATTAACTCCAGATGCATGTGCCACCTTATGCATCTGGCTTACTTGGGTCCTGGGGAATTGAACCTGGGTTCTTTGGCTTTGCAAGCAAGTGCCTTAATCATCTAGACATTTCTCCAGCCCTAGACTAGTTCTCTTGTTATCATACAGTGCTCTGGTAAGACTCTTAGCTGTATATGTATAATGTACGTATTTCTAATCTTTTCCTTTCAGTGTATCTGTGCTTTTATATTTTACAGTGTCTTTGGTGAACAAGATATACCGGAATCTTGTTTTTTCTTCCAAGATGTCCATATTTATTTTAATTTAGTCCATTTACATTTAGTGTGGGTACTTGTAAGTTCAGCTTAATTCTGCCATGCACTTTTTCCTGTCTGTTTTATTTAATTTTTGCTTTTCCTTTCCTCCCACCATTTGTCTCTCTTCTGTTGACTCTTCAGATTTTATTTCTTGGTGTTTGTCATTCTCTCCAGTCTGATGAGCACTGGCTATACTAGAACTTAATTACATCTGAGCCTAGCATGTGTGAGGGCTAGGAAGATGCCATTTGCAAAGCCTGAGGCCCAGGCTCAATTTCCAAGTCACCCATATAAACCAGATGAAAATAGTGGTACAAGCATCTCGTGTTTGTTGCTTTGCAATGGCAAGTGGTTCCAGCACACCCATACACACACATACACACACACACATGTGTGTGCATCTGTGCAAATGAATAAAAATTTAGGGCTGGAGAGATGGCTCAGTGGTTAAAATGCTTGCCTGCAAAGCCTAATGATCCAATTTAGATTTCCCAGTACCCATTAAAGCCAGAGTTAGTTTGCAGTGACTGGAGGCCCTGCCACACCCGCTCTTTCTCTCTGTCTCTCGTTTATCTCTCTCTGCTTGCAAATAAATAAAGTATTTTTTAAAAATTTGAACAAAGAAGTCCATTCTTCACTTTCATTGGCTCTGTTTTTAGTGCCCAGGAGCAACATGCGCCTCCTGCTGTTTTGGGTAGGGACATTTCCACACTGCAGCAAGTTATGGCAGACAGTTTTGTAGAGACTGAGGTCAGGATGGATTTTGAGTTAAGACTCCGCAGGCCAAGGCAGTGGAGAGCAATGAGTCAGACACACATGTTCACTGTGTCTTTACTTCTGGTTAGCTGGATGCTTCCAGCTCACTGTACTGAGCTGCAGGTTCCTTTCTTGCTCTTCCTGGTCCATGAGTGCTTAGTGGGGAAGACTTAACTGTAAAATGATAACGGGCCTTACAAAGATTCAAGCAGTCTTCTGAAGATCCAGAGTATCTATCTTTAAGATCACCTGATGCAGGCTTCTGTGTTTTCTTTGCTCTTTTAGGTTGCTGACAGAACTGGAGACCCCCTCTTGGTGGCCCTTCAGCTCCAAGCTTTGGAAGACCCCCACAAAATCAAAGCCCAGGGAAGGTGCCTCCGGAGCTGGCTGTGAGCCTTTTGGGAAGGAAGGGGTCATCATCAAAATCCCTGCTATTATTTCCCAGAGAACAGAGTCTCATACCAAGCCAGGAAAGCTCATTGTCCTGGTTTCTGGTTTGGAAATCCAGGACTCCAATTCTCTGCTCCTGCACAGGTTTGAGAGGGAAGACGTAGATGACATTAAGGTCCACTCACCTTATGAAGTCAGCATACGCCAGCGGTTCATTGGGAAGCCAGATGTGACCTATCGAGTGATATCTGCCAAGATGCCAGAGGTCATTCCCATTTTAGAAGTGCAGTTCAGCAAGAAGGTGGAGCTATTAGAAGATGCCTTAGTACTTAGAGGCAGGGGCACATCTTCACCTGCTGAGAGGAGTTGTTCTATCTGGCATGCAGGTGAGTGGCCAGCAGGGCCGAGCAGCATGTGCCCCACTTCCACAATTAGAGATGGGCCTTCAGCGCATGCATCACTCAGTGCTGCCAGCTCCCGGCTCCAAGCAGCCATTGCAAACCACCATGCTCAGTCTTGATACCTGAACCTCAGGTTGCAGCTTGAATTGAGTCCTTGAGAGATGCATGGGCTTCAGATCTGTGCCATCGTCGGGGTCTTGAGTGTCTCTACACAGGCCCTTAGGATGGTGCTGTTGGGGGATGAAGGAACATTTAAAAGGTAGGGCCCAAAAGGGAGGTCATTAAGTCATTGGAGAAGGGGATTCTAAGACCATAGTTCCTTCCTGGCTCTCTTTTCCTTCCTTCATTCTTCACTAAGGAGAGCAGGGTTTGTTTTTGTTTTTTGAGGTAGGGTCTCACTTTAGCCCAGGCCAACCTGGAATTCACTATGTAGTCTCAGGGTGGCTTTGAACTCACAGTGATCCTCCTACCTATGCCTCCTGAGTGCTGGGATTAAAGGAAGAAGAGCAGTTTTGATCTCCGCCTTACCACAGGCTCCAACAGTGAACTCACCTGGCCTGTGACTGGGGACTTCAGAACCATGAGCCAGGGTGAGTTTTTCCTCTGTAGAAGTACACATATTCCATTATAGTAATGGAAAGCTAATATGGTTAGGGTATTATCAGCCCATTTCGTGTTGCTGTAATAAAATGCCAGAGACTGGGTACTTTACAAGTAAACAAGGGGTACTTAGCTATCATTCTGGAAGCTTAAATGCAGAGTTGGCCAGTGCCATGTGTGTGGCCTCTGGTGAGGACCTCATGGTGGCTGGCATGGTGGCAAGAGCACACGCAAGGTCATGGGCACAGCAGAAAGCTTTGCAGCTAGATCCCTCAAAGTGACTGTGATCCCGTAATCCTTCCTGAGAGTAGTAACCTAAGAACCTCCTGTTAGTTCCCACCCCTTGAAGGTCCCACCTCACACCCCAACGTCATCACACTAGGGCCCATCTCCCAGCACATGAACTGTGGGGAAACGCTGAGAGCACGTGTTAACAGCAAAGGCTTGTGAGTCTTTCAGAGTAAGTGGAAGCTTCAGGCCCACCGTCCTTGCCTCTCCTCAGGCCGCTTCAAGAAGCGCCAATCCCAGAGCTGCCCTGGTGCCTCTCCCCCTCGTACCTCCAGCCCATCGTATCCCTTGGCATTGAGTCTGGTTCTTTCCAGCCACCCAGCTGTGTATTTGGGGGTCTGCATTCTTGAGACCCTGTTGGCACAGTGCCAACATGCAGTACAGTAGGCTGTGCTCAGCAGAACCTCCCACCGAGGGCCAGGAGGTGGAGGTACACGTGCCTCGTGCATCTGGCATGGTGCTGGTACTTGTGGATTCTGATGAGGGCAGGGCTTTCAGAGAGAAAGTGGACACAGGTGTGACCAGCATGGAGCAGGAGGGTGTGCACTGTGGGGAAGACAAGTGTCATGTTGCTGCTCTCCCACCCGAGTGTCCAGTGAGGTACACGGAGAAGCAGGAAATGTGGGTTGCTGCTGGTGGAAGGAGGACTGAGGAGGCGGTGTAAGCAGGCATGTATGACTGTAGGGAGGAGGTGTGTGACGTCCTGGAGAGATGGCGGGTGTCCAGTGGAAGGAGAACTGAAGGAGGAGATGACATGTGTGTTTGTGGCTTTAGGGAGGAGGTGTGTGACGTCCTGGGGAGGTGGCAGCCATCCAAGTATGGCCCATGACTGCAGGAAGGTAACATCCTGGAGAGGTGTTTGCAAGGTTTTCATGGATTTATCAGCTAGGTAGACTTTAGAAGTCACGTGTAACAAGAGGCTTGTAGCAAATAGGGGTCCTAGGCTTTGGGTACAGGCTGGCTGTGGTCCACAGGCTGCCCTGCACAGGAGAGCCACAGATGTGCTTCAGGATACCACCCCAGTGCCCAGCTAACGCAGGCTGGCCTCCCTCACTTAAGGTCCCTAATTATGGATGTTGGCCTCAGAGGTGTCTTTGTAACCACTGTCCTAGCAGCAGCATGTTGGGATTCGATTGGGACACTGGAGACCCTTTCCTCTGTGAGGAGGTGTCACACAGACACTTGTATGGATGACTTGAGCACCCGGACCATGATACCTGAGTTATTTTTGTGTCTCCTGGTGGCACTCTCTGGCGAAACTGAGTCTGCACTCAGCAGAAAGTTCCCCCTCATTGCTAATGGATGGCTGTGTCTTGCAGCAGATTTGAGGACCTGGTTGCACATAATGAGCTGTAGTGGAGAAAGAGGCTCCAACTGGATGGGAACTCAGTGATGGTCACTCCCACAGCCTGGTGGGAGGTGGAAACCTTGACTGGGACCCCCAAGCCACAGCCTCTCCTGGAGGCATGCTATGTGCGTGTGGCCACACGGGGGCAGCCTCGCAGCATCACAGGGCCGTGCTGGTGGAAGTTGCACATCACAGGAGAGAGCAATACAGTAAATGTTTCCTCCAGACCCAAGAGGCTGCCAACATCACAGATCTGAGGCCTGGAGAGTGGGAAGATGTTAGTGGTGTCGCCTCAGGGAAGGGCATTTAATCGCTGTTTCTCTGCATAGCATTGTTAAATACCTTCTGAGCTTGGAATAGCTTCAGAATTTCAGGGATGAAGTCTAAAATATTGACACAAGGTGTCTCAGATTGTGGGATATCTGCATGTAGATAGGGAGGTTTCTGGAGAATAAGATCCAAGTCTGAACATGAAACTAGTTCATGTTTTGTGTCCACCTTGCACATATGGCCTGAGGGTTATTGTATACAATATCTTCATTGATTTTATGCAGAACCTGTCACTTGTGACTTGGGGTTGATAGCATTATAGACTCTGTTGCAGTCTCAGCCTAGCCAGGGTCCTATATTGCCCCACCCCACATCTGCTCCACCCCTGCTGTGTCACTGACACCTGAAATTAGGGTGTCTCCTCTTCATGGAGTGAGCGTGTATACAAACTACGCACTGGAGTCCATCTCTCACCTTGCCTTCATCTCCATTGGCCCAGGGTGCCCAGGGCCTGTGGTCTTGGACTCCCTGACTCTTACAGTGCTTCAGACTGTCCCCCCATGCCCTGGAAAGTCCACAGGAGGACTGGTGAGCCTTTCAGGTGCCTCTCCTGGGGTCCATTTTATGTGTTTTAAAGATTTTACTTATTTGTTAGAGAGAATGGACACGCCAGGGCCTCTAGCCACTGCAAACGAATTTCAGATGCATTTGTCACCAATGTGCATCTGGCTTACATGGGACCTGGAGAATCCAACCTGGGTCCTTAAGCTTCAAAGGCCACACCTTCACTGCTAAGCCATCTCTCCAGCTCCTCATGTATTTTAAGCATGGTTAATTTGGGGTGTGGTTTGGGAGGCCCCCATGCAGTAATCCCAGGAAGGAGCCTCAGAACAAGGTCCCTGGGGATGCAGACACCACTGTGTGAATGATGGAGTTTTTGGAAATCGAAAGGTGGGTCCCCAGGGCTGCATAGTGTATGTTGGAGATGTTGGGTGGCGAGCAGCCTGGTTATGGAACATGGCACAGTCCTTCCTACTCGTGCCCTCTGGTGGCCTCCTTGCCCTGTTCTACCATGTACTTTTGTTACCATGGAAATGTAGGCGTAAGTTGGAGTCATGGAGGTCCTGTCTCCTCCCGTTTCCCTTCCTCATGCTGTCCTTCCCACAAGAGTGATTATACATTGTATTTTCTCACCTGTGTGCCAGCCTTCCAACCCTCATGAAACCTGGGGCCTCTGCTGGAAGAGGCACTTCCCAGGCGCAAGTAAGGCGTATGAGCCCAGAGCCAGCAAAGATCAGACCAGGTCGGGCGCAGTGGCCTTTCCTCAGAACTCTGCCTCCTACACAGGGGAGGCCCTTGGGTTTTGGGAGAGGACTCTGCTTGGGGGCCATCTCTCCCTGTTGTCAGCTGACCTCCCTCACGGCTGTCCCTATGCCTCTTTGTTCTTGCACTCTCGTTCCCTTGCTGCTTTTATTAACAGATCATTAATGACTGAAGAGACAGAAACCATCCTGCCCAGAGCCACAGTAATTCTTCTCAGATGTCTGAAAACATAGAGTGACCGAGTCAGCAACCAGCCCTGGAGGTAGTGGAGCCCTGTGGCTTAGCTGGGTCCCAGCTGACCCCACAGATTGTGGAAAACATCCTAATTCCATGTGTCTGTGGGTAATTAGTAATATCCAGTTAGAAAACTCTTGCTTCAGCGTTCTGCCTGTTGAAGTCAAGTCCCAGTTGTTGAAATTCAGTCAGTATCTCTTTCCTATGCTTCAAGAATAGAAGCCACAGTTGGCAGCTCCGGAGATCTGCTTCCTGCGCCTGCACTATAGCTAAGTCTCCCTATGAGAAGCTGTGTGGATCCTGCACAGTGTGAGAATTGTGAAGCTCATGAGAGGCCAGGCTGAGAGGATCACTGTGTCCCAAATACCTGAGCAGGTGTGCACAGGACAAGGTGTCCTCTGGGTCCACAGATGGCCTCTGGGTCTGCACAGGACAGAGGGGCCTCTGGGTCCACAGATGGCCTTCTCACCACTCACCCACCTGGAAGAGCCTTCTTCCCACCAAGACATTGGGCTGGCTCACCCCAAGCCTGTACACTCCAGTCCAGCTGGACTCCTGCTGCTGACCACCATAGAGCAGTGCTGTTCCAGCCAGGGGTTCTCATAAGCCCAAGAGGCCATCAGTGGATCCTGGGGACTGCAGTGGGAGGGGCTTTGCAGATAGCATCCACCATATTAGCACCTTTTAAATATAGGTTGTGAAATCAGTTTGGCTTGTTACAACCAGACTTAAATTTTCATTGTTTATTTGAGAGAAAGAAAAAAAAAAAGGCAGAGAAAGAGAATGGATACACCAGGGCCTCACCCAGTACAAGTGAACTCCAGATGCCTGCACCACTTGATGCATCTGGTTTTATGTGGGTACTGGAGAGTGAACCCGGGTCTTTAGGCTTTGCAGGCAAGCGCCTTAACCACTGAACCATCTCTCCAGCCCCTCCCCCCTCCAGATTTCTTTTAAAGAATGGAGCAGGAAAACAGCCACCCCAGGGATGAGGTCCATGATAGACATGAGATCAAGAGCACCCTCCTGGGTGCCCGCACTTTCCCACTCTGCTACCCTGTGCTGCGTGCCTGACCTCATCCACCCGCCTTCCTCCCAGGGTACAGCCAGCTCTCAGCTAGTCCTGCCACTCTCTAGAAGGACTGCTGCCTTGTTAGAAGAGGAAACAAGACGGAAGGGGATTTTGTGTGCATGCTGGGGTGCCATTTGGTGAGTCCAGTGAGGGCTCGCTCCCCTAGCTGTGCCTCCTCTGCTGTTTTCTGGTGGTTGGAGTGGCCTCCAGGCTGTTGTGCCTGGTCTGGCTGAGGGAGGTGTGGAGGCTCTCTGTTTCCTCCCAACCCAGTTGATGTACTTGGCTGCAGCTCCCTATCTGTGGTTGCTTGTATTGTGGAGAACGAAGATCAGACTTGAGTTGCAGCCCTTATCTGGGTCATAGAGTGCTGGGGCGGTGGTGGGAGCTGCTGTCTGAATCAAGAGCAGGTGGCACCCTATGGCAGCCTCCAGGAGCCACAGTACGCAGAGCTGACTGCAGCTTTCAGACCAGCTGCCTTGTTCTGGGTGGGGAGCCAAGGCGCATGGGCAGCCTTTGGCCACCAAGAGCCACAGAAATCCCCCCTCAACTCGAGCCCTGTCTGACTACCGGGTTACAGGGTGGGCAGCTCTGGCTCCCCTCACCTTCAGCTCCGCGCCTGCGTGCAGCCCGCTTGGCTTGGAAGGCTGGCCATTTCCTGTGTTCTCTGGAACCACAGTGTTCTGTGGAATAGCTCAGCTGTCCCCACAGCTTCCTGGTGATGTGTTTTATGTACATTTAACCAGGGTTCAACAGTTCTTGTGTTTTAGATTCCACATCTTTAGTCTTTTATCCAAAAAAAAAAAATTGAACACTTATGGACAAAGGGTCTTTCTTTAGAGAGATAGAGAATTAGTCCTAGATGCTTACAGTATTGCAAACTCCATAGTGTGGATCCAGTGTGTCCTTAGGATGGGCGTTCAACTTAGCAAAGGCCCATGGACAGAGACTCGTGCAGACCCACGGATACACCCCACAAGGCCAAAGCCCTGTGGCTGTCTTAAATGCCCCTCTGTGAGATGCTGAACGTTTGTGTGTGGTTTGTGCCTTCCGAAAGTTTTCACCACTGACCTCAGCTTTCCGTTCCAGCATCCGGGCTGATGGGCTGCACCGCGCACCGCAAGCTGCCCACAGGAGGCCAGGAGGGCGGGCTGCTGCAGCTACAGAGAAGCTGGCCGTTGCTCTCTGAGGGGGAAGCCCAGGAGCTGACGCAGGTAAAGGGTCCCCAGTGCCATGATAGGCCAGTTCGACATTCCTTTTCTTGCCACAGGTGCCTCCTCTCACTTCTGCCCAAATAAGGTCTCCATTTGATTGTGAAGCCTCTCACCAAAGGGAACTGCTTGCTCTCAGAGTTTGCTGTATGCCCTGTAGTTCAAGAAAAAATAAAAACAGGAGGGATGCTGCTTGTTACATAGAGTGCAGACCCACAGCATGCACACTGTTTGGCAGTGGCCCCAGTGACCTGCTTCCATTGCATGTGTGTATATGCATGTGTATGTACATGTGTGTGCTATATATGTGCTGTGCACATACTGTGTTTGTGTGCGTGAGCTGTCTGCCTGTATGTGCTCTTGCAGTGTGCATATGCTCTTTGTGGCTAGGTATATATTTAGTGCATGTTTGTGCTGCACAAGAGTGTGTAATCTGCACTGTGCACAAGTGTGTACTGCTGAAGGTGTGCTGACTCACTCACATCTCTTTCATGATCCACATTAGGTTCTGAGGAAAGCTCAACACATTTCCCTATTAAGTTGAAATTTATTCCATGTGAATACTTTTACCTTACTTTTTTCTAGTATTATTGGACAGTGTAGTATCTTGCTTCTTTGTCTAATAGTCTCAAAAGAAAAGAAAAGGAAAAAGAAGAGGTGAGAAGAAAAATGAAAAGAGAGGGAAGGGGAATAAATAAAAGCCTTGACAAGCCAGGAGGATAATGCAGTAGCAACATGGGTCCAAGCACAGCCTCAGCTGCATAGTGAGACCCTTTTAAAAAAAAAAAAAAAAATTGGGCTGGAGAGATGGCTCAGCAGTTAAGGCACTTGCCTGCAAACCCTAACAACCCAGGTTCAGTTCCTCAGTACCCACATAAAGCCAGATGCCCAAAGTAGCACATGCATCTGGAATTCGTTTACAGTGGCTAGAGGCTCTGGTGTGCCCATTCTCTCCCTCCCTCCCTCCCTCCCTCCCCCTCAATAAATAAATAAATAAAATATTTTTAATTTTTTTCATTTAACTACATAGTGATTTCCAGATTGTCCTGGGCTAGAACAAAACCCTACCTCAAAAATAAAATTATTGCTGGGCATGGTGGCGCACGCCTTTAATCCCAGCACTCGGGAGGCAGAGGTAGGAGGATCGCCGTGAGTTCAAGGCCACCCTGAGACTACAGAGTTAATTCCAGGTCAACCTAGACCAGAGTGAGACCCTACCTCCAAAACAAACAAACAAACAAACAGAAAAAATTATTTCTCTTTGAAAGTGCAAGAGAGAACATGAGTGAGGATGGGCACACTAGAACCTTCTGCAAATGAATTCCAGACACACGTGCCCCTTTGTGGGTCTGGTTTTTTTGTGGATACTGGGGAATCGAACTGGGCTGTAAGGCTTTGTAAGCAAGTGCCTTTAACCACTGAGCCATCTCTCCAGGCACCTTTTTTTTTCTTCTTTAAAAAGTTTTATTAGTTATGTACACAGTGTATACAGTGAAAGGTACCCTTTCTGAAAGAAAAAAAAAAGCATCCAAGTGTAGCTGTGCACACTTGTAATCCCAGCACTTGTGGAGGCTGAGGCAGGAGGATTGCCATAGGTTTGAGGCCAGCTAGGCCTACAGAGTGCCACCCTATCTACCCACCTTCCCCAAATAAGAACTGTAAAGATTAACCATAGTATCATTCTTTTTTTTTTTTTTTTTTTTTAAATGAAAGGTGAGTCAGGTGTGGTGGCGCACGCCTTTAAATCCCAGTATTCAGGAGGCAGAGGTAGGAGGATCACTGTGAGTTCGAGGCCAGCCTGAGATTACATAGTGAATTCCAGGTCAGCCTGAACTCGAGTGAGACCCTACCTTGAAAAAACAAAACAAATAAACAACAAAAAAAAAAAAGGTGAGTCCCTCATTCATGAAACGCTGAGTCAGTGCTCACACTTACCATTACCAGGACTGCAGCTGCGCTCTGGAATGTTGGAGCCTCTGCTCCACACCCCCATCTGTGGGAGTCATGGACAGATCCAGAGCTCTGTCAGACACAGACTCTGTTTGGGGAATATGTCTCAAGGGGGGCACTACCCACTCCCTTTTGGAGGTGAACATAAACAGTTGTTCTGTTAAACTTATTTTTAAACAAATTCTCAGTTTATGTAGCCACATAAGCACAAATATCTTTGAGCTCAGAAATACCTCTTTTAGAGAAATAAAACATTCGTCCCTCCTGTGTGTATGTGTGTTTGTGCATGCATGTGTGTACGGCAGGTGTGTGTGCGTGAAGCACACGTCACAGCGGTGTGCGGTGAGAGGACCCCGGGAGTTAGTCCTTGCCGTCCAGCTTGCTTTGAGACAGGGTCCCTCGTCTGCCGTTGTGCACACCACACTAGCTGGCCCACAAGCTATGGGATTCCCCTTATTCACCTCCCATTGTTACAGGAGCATTGGGGTTATAAACATGTTATTACTTGCATCTGTCCTTTCATAGGTTCTGGGAATTCACACATTGGTTGCCAAGCTTGTGCAGCAAGACCTTTAACTGCTGACACATCTCCCCAGGTTCTTCTGTGTCATATTTTAAACATGTGCCCTTATCCCTTCTTCCTCCTCATCTGATGATTGATTATCATAAGCACGTCACAGACACACTGATTGCCAGCTGTGACCAGCACATTCTGCAGGTCACTAGTTACAGACTTCAGAGCCTCCTCTAATGATCTTGCTTGTTTGGGGTTTTTGAGAAACTAGTGTGTTAAGGCCCATATATCTGGGTTTTCCCTGTAGCATCCCCCAAGGACTTACTTAGAAAAGTGTATGGGCCTTAGGAGGGTGGGTCTGAGGGTGCCTCATGACCACCCCTATGTTGTTGTTAGGGCAAGAACTTCACTTGCTAATTGTGATTATGGTTGTGTAGCTTGGGAGGCCCTTCCTGTTTCTGAACATCTAATCTCTACCAGCCTGAACCATAGGCCTACCCTTTCCTCCAAAGCTGGGGACAAAATGGAAGAAATGTCAGAATGAGCCCTTGGGTGTCCTTTGCTAGGCACACTTGGCACATGTGTAGGGGCCGTGGTGTTGGGATGCTGAGGTCAGTGGAACCTGCAAAGAGTCTATGACCATAGTCTGGACCTGAGAG
Organism: Jaculus jaculus; assembly: GCF_020740685.1. Taxonomy (NCBI): domain Eukaryota; kingdom Metazoa; phylum Chordata; class Mammalia; order Rodentia; family Dipodidae; genus Jaculus; species Jaculus jaculus. Next base: position 10,684,045 of record NC_059107.1, on the reverse strand, counting down.
GAGCCACCAGGACCCAGGGAGCAGGCAGGAAAGGGCTGTGTACTGGGCAGGATAGCTATCCTCCCATGAAATGGTCTGTTCAAGGTAAAACACATGTTTCATATTTAGGAAAAAAATGTTAGCTATACAGTTGAAGCTCAGGCTTAAGTAGGAATGAGTTAAATTCTGGGGAAAACAAAAATGCAAGAAATCCTCCTCCATCCAGCTGTGGTTTGAGTTGCAGATGCTATTAAAGCCGTTATGTTAAGATGTGTCTTGGTGATTTAAATTGCAGTTGGGGGTTCTGGAGGAGGTGGCCAGAGATGGGAATGGGCTGAGCGGGTACGTGGTCTGTGGCCACTGTCTGCCACGTCACTGCGGCTAAGGGAGGAAGATCCCAGGAGGCAATGAGGAGCCAGTCCCCTGGTGGGTTTGGCAGAGCCTCAACTAGACTAGCCTAGTGTCTGTTCTTCAGAACTGCGGCTGCCATTAGTTATAGGATCATCCATGGATGCCATGGGGTTGTCGGTGCAGGATTTGCTGATAATAAAACAAGGCATGGTGATTGCTACTCCAAAGCAGGGTGTGTCAGGTCCATCTCTCCTCTGTGTCCTGTCCTGGGCTGAGAAGTTCCTCATTCCACTTTGCCTTTGACTGGGAAGCCAAAGACAGTCAGGTCCAGTGGGTCGTGGGCAGAAGAATGCAGCAGGTCCTAGTAACAGGCTACAGCCCACTCCTGTGTGCAGGAATCGTGGGGATGGTACAGAGTGGCTCAGTATACTGGGTGGCTGAGGTCCACAGCAAATGTGGGTTTTGTAGTCCTGATGTTTGCATCTTTGGAATCCCTGCATGCTCCTCTAATTCCAGCTCCACTTGTACTGGAAAAAATTTGAAGGCTCATGACAGACAGGTTTTGGGACTATCTTTAAAACCTTCAGCCCCTGTGTGGTGGTTTGATTCAGGTATCCCCCATAAACTTAGGTGTTCGGAATGCTAGGTTCCCAGCTGATGGAGATTTGGGAATTAATGCCTGCTGGAGGCAGTGTATTGTTGGGGGTGGGCTTTTGGGTGTTACAGCCAGTTTCCCCATGCCAGTATTTGGCACACTCTCCTGTTGCTATTGTCTAGCTTATGTTGACCAGGGGGTGATGTCCACCCTCTGCTAATGCCACTGTTTTCCCTGCCACCATGGAGCTTCCCCTTGAGTGTGTAAGCCAAAATAAACCTTACCCCCATACCCCATAAGCTGCTCTTGGTCAGGTGATTTCTGCCAGCAGTGTGAACCTGACTGCAACACCCTGTCTCTGCATTTTGTTTTTGAGAAACCATAGAGCATGTTTTGTCATCTTTAGTCTCTCCCTGTCCCATTCTCCTGGTACCCTGGGTTTAAACCTACCTCAGGCCATCTGTACCCCATTCAGAATGTAAGGACCAAATGTATTGCTGACCCTGACTCCCACATGCACAAGTGCATAGAGAGACCCCAGGCCTGTTTATCTTATGGTGGCATGAACCATGAGGTGTCCACACATGTGCTGTGCAGGTTCCCATTACTGGGCAGGACGACCAGACTGCTCAGCCACCCAGGGTCAGGGGAGGGTCCCGCCAGGAGGACCTACCCACCAGGCAGGCGAGGAGTTGAAGTTCTGTCTTCTGAGCAGTTAGCAGTCAGGGAAGATGCTGTGCATATAGCTTGGGAAACAAGATTTTTGCTTTCTGGCCTCAGGTGTCTTCACACTTACTGGCATTTTCCTCTGGATGCCATCCATTCTGTCCTTCAGTAAGGGTGACAGCCAGTTCACTGGTTTCTAGAGGGTGGAGGGTTTACAATGCTGTTTTTATTTGCAGCTTTGATTCCAGTCCAGATTTTAGCACTGGCCTAAGCAGTGTTTCCCAGGCGAAGGTTGAGCCTTCTCATCCCCAAATCCAACTCCTTTTGAGCACCACAGTGTGATGCCACTGTGGACCGCTGAACAGTGGACCTCATGGATGGATTGTAGGCAGTACACTGGCACACTACAAATGCTATACAAAACCACCGTCCAGCTCTGTGCCTGAGATACGTGTGAAACAGAAATGAATTTTGTGTTTAGACTCAGGTTCCATCTCCAGATAACCTCATATATTCCAATACTCCAAAATCTGAAACACTTCTAGAAGTCTTCTCAGTTCAGATACGGAGCGCCCAGCCTGGGAGCTTCCTGAGAATTGTCCCAGTGCTCAGACAGTGTTGCCCGTGCGCTCTGGGAATGGAGCCTCACACTCAGGGCCTTCTCACTTCAGGGTGAGTGCTACCAGCCTGAGGCTTTTCACAGCCCCTTGAGCTTGACCGTTCCTTAGGATGAGTCATAGGCTTCAGGAAGGCAATATTCTAACAGCATTTTAATACAAAGGCTGCAGATAAGAGTATCCAAAAGAAGAAACACAGAACTAGGTTAGAGAGGGTCCCAAATATAGTTTCCTGACTTCCCATAGAATCAGTATGTCACCCTCTGGCACATTGATGCCACCAACCAGAAAACACCACTGAGTCCTGTTTTAAGTTTGTCACCTACTTTTTCTTGTTTATTTGTGTGTTATGTGTGCATGCTTGCTGTGGTGTGCATGTGGAGGTCAGAGGACAGCCTCGGAGTGTTTTTTTCTCTCTTTGCACCCTTTTTGAAGCAGGGCCTTTTTTGCCACTCACCATATGCATGTGGGGATTTTAGGCGTGTGCATCACACTGCATCTAACGTCATGTGGATGCTAAAGACTGAACTTGGGCAGGCAGGCTTACAACAAGAGTCTTTAACTGCTGGGTCATCTCCCAGCCCCAGTGGGGTCCACTAGTCTATATTGGGATTTCATTACAGAATGTGATTTTTGAGTTGTCAGACTCAGACCCAAACCGAATACCTAGTTCCCTTCTTCTGGGAGATCAGGCTGGGATCAGGTGGCAAAATGGCCAGTCTTTCCAGTGTGTATAGGACCCATCAACTCCAGTGTGGTCTTGAGTCTCCAAGGTAACAAAGACGTTCCCATTACTTGAAAAGACTCAAAGAGTTGGATTTTACCAGGGACAGAGGCTAGTCCAATTCTTCCTTTTTTTTTTTGTTTTGTTTTGTTTTTCGAGGTAGAGTCTCACTGGCTGACCTGGAATTCACTATGTAGTCTCAGGGTGGCCTCAAACTCAAGGTGATCCTCCTACCTCCGCCTCTTGAGTGCTGGGATTAAAGACGTGCGCCACCACACCCGGTTTGCCAGTCAAATTCTTTGTGTTTTATGAGACATGGTCTCACTCTTTGACCCAGTTTAGCCTAGAACCTGTTGTGGTCAATCATCTTGCATCAGCCACTCAGAAATTACAGGTGTGCACCACTACACCTGGCTTTCAGATTCTTTCTAAGTGCACATGTTTCAAATTCTGATGCTTGCTTTTTCTGGTTCCAGTTTGTGTGCTGGGCGGCTTGGTGGCCTTGTCTGCATGGTGTGCTGCTTTTGCTGTCCACAGAGCCCACTCAAGGCCAAGGGTCTGAAGCCTCAGCCCTGTGTTCTGAGGGTTCTGTAGTCTTAACTTTATGTTGAGGTTCTTAATCCATCTTGAGTTTTTGGATTTTTTGTTTGTTTGTTTGTTTGGTTGGTTGGTTTTATTTTGTTTTGCTTTTTGAGGTAGGGTCTTGCTGTAGCCCAGGTTGACCTGGAATTCACTATGTAGTCTCAGGGTGGCCTTGAATTCATGGCGATCCTCCTACCTTTGCCTCCAAGTGTTGGGATTAAAGGCATGCGCCACCATGCCAGGCTAATTTTGAGTTCTCTATTTTTTTTAATTCTTTATTTTTTTTTCTTTATTTGAGAGGGACAAACAGACAGAGAGAGAAAGAGGCGCCACCATGTGGATGTGGCTTACATGGGTGGGTCCTGGGGAATTGAGCCTCGAACGCAAGTGCTTAACTGCTAAGCCATCTCTCCAGCCCCAAGTTCATTTTTTTATAGGAAGTGAGGTAGGTGTCCAACTTTGCTTTGTCATATGCCCATCCACTTGTTGCATTGTTTGGAGGAGTCTTGATCCTCTATCAAAGTCTGTGAGTCATAGAGACACGTGGGGATGTTTCTGACTTTTGCTCTGTTCTCTTGGTCCATTGTCCAGGTGTTGGTTACTATAGTGCCAAAGTAAGCTTTAAAACTCGGAAGCATACTACTGGTGGGTTTTGTTTGTTTGTTTTTGTTTTTTGTGGGGGGGTTTCGAGGTAGGGTCTCACTCTAGCCCAGGCTGACCTGGAATTCACTATGTAGTCTCAGGGTGGCCTTGAACTCATGGCAATCCTCTGACCTCTGCCTCCTGAGTGCTGGGATTAAAGGCGTGCGCCACCACATCTTTTTTTTTTTTTTTTTAGATAGAATCTCATGTAACGCAGGCTGGCCTCAAACTCAAAATGTAGAGCAGGTTAGCCTTAACCTCCTAATCTTCCTGGTGCAGCCTCCCAAGTTCCATCATGCCTAGCTTCTTACCTATTTTTAAGTTGTTCTGTCTGTTCCAGCTCCCTTATAGTTCCATAGGAATTTCAGGGCCAGCCTTTCTATTTCTGTTTGGAAAGTGGAGGCAGCAGTTGGACAGTTGTCACACTGATTCAGGTCACCGTGGGAGGGCTCTTCTTGCTCACCAGCCTGCAGCCTTTGTGACACCAGCACCCAGGATATATTTCTTTTTGTTTCTGTCTCTGACTTCTTTTTGCAATATTTTATTTCCAGTGCACAGACCTGTTACTTCCTTAGGTAGACTGCTGCTGGTTTCTTCTTTGGAATGTTATTGTAAGTGTGTTTTCTCAACCTCCTTGTCCAATTATTTGTTGTCATTACCTCACAACAGCAGGTTATAAGGGTTGGAGAGATGGCTCAGTCAGTAAAGCGCTTGCGGCACAAGCCTGAGGGCCCGAGTTCAGATCCACAGAACCCATGCAAAAGCCGGGCATGGGCATGGCGATGTGTGTCTGTGATCCCAGCATTTGGGTGGCAAAGACTGGTGGATCCTCAGAGTAAGTTGACTAGCAAGATGAGCTTCAACAGTAAGATATAAGGTGAACAGCACTTGAGGAAGCCACTCAACATTGGCCTTTAGCCTCCAAACAGGTGTACACATGTGCATGCACACACATGCACCTACATATGTATGAACACATACATACATGCACACCACACATACATGTGCAAGGCAATAAGCTAACTGCTTGTCTCGTTGACCTTCTGACTGCCGAGTTCATTGGCCATTCTGACCACCAGTCAGATGACAGCACCTGCTCAGGCAGCCATTTCGTTGCTTCCTGCCACACTTGATTCTTTCCTCTTTGACTCCACTCGTCCACCCTCTGGGATGCAGGGCCATGTTGCAGTAGGAAGTAGTCTTGCCCCTGACCTGGCCCTAGGGAAAGCTCGCAGCCTCCTTAGCCTCATGCTTCCCACAAGCACTCTTCATTCAGCGCCTGAAGAAGGCCTGCTGTTCCTAGTTTCCGAGTGTCTGTCGCTGCCGACCCTGCGCCAGTGGAGACAACCCTGTGGCTTTTCCGCCCGTGCTCCTAATGTAGTGAATCATCGATTTCCTCACATCAAGCCCTTGCACTCCAGGATCTGTTCCCATATGGATTCGGTTTGCCTCCTATGTTGTTTTCGTTTTCATTCGTCTCAAAGAATTTACTAATTTCCTTCCATTGGCTGTTGAAGAGCATGCTGCTTAATTTCCACATATTTGTGAATGTTACGGATTTCCGCATTTCTAGTTTGATCCCGCTGTGGTCAGAGACGATAGCGCCTGCCATTTCACTCTCTGTAAGTTTACTTGAGACTGGGTCACTGGCAGATTCTGCAGAATGTTCACTGGAATATGGTGTGCTCTGTTTCACGCCCAGCATCCTGGGACTTTCTGAAGTGGATCGTCTTTGCATACTGGCCTGCAGCCCCTAGGTAGCTTCAGAATGGGGCTGGTCAGTGACGGATCAGGGCATGATCAGAAGGTGGGGTCTCTGGGAAAGCAAGAGGGACTGAAAGTTGAGTGGAGCACCAATGGCCAGTGGTCTCGTCAGCTATGCCTACATAATGAAGACTCTATACAATCCCTAAGGGACATACTCAGATAGCCGAACACATGCAGGTTTTGGCAGGCAGTGCCTAGGACTGGCCTAGAAGCCCTTCCTCCACGTGGCCCCCAGTATCTTCATCTGCGTTCTATAGTCTTCTTGTGATGAGCCAGTCAGTGCAAGTTAGTGGTTTCCCCAAGTTCTGTGAAGCACTTGAACAAACCATTACAATACACAGAAGGAGTGTGGGAACCCTGATTTTTATCTCACCGCCATCACGAGAGGTGACAGCTAGACTTACATCTGACACTGAACTGGAGGCATCTTGGAGATTGGGCCCCAACCTAGTGGTGTGATGCTGTCTCCACGCAGGCTGCCAGAGCTGAACTGAACTGGAGGACACCCCACTGGTGTCACCACTGCAGAGCGGATTGCTTGCTGGTGGGGAGAAGTCCACTGTTCCCCATGTCTTGGGTGTGGTGTTGCTTATAGTTTAAGTCCTCTGTTTCCTTAGTGACCTTCTGTCCAGATATCCTGTTCATTATTGACCTCCTTTAATTGACTTTTCAAAATAGTAAGCATGAGGTAGTTTTTGGTTTCAGCTGGGAGGTGGGTCTTAGGTTTTGATACAGTTGAATCATGTTAAATGGCCCATTTGTCCCTCTGTCTGTCTGTCTGCCTGCCAGTCTGTTTCTCCTACGGGCAGCTTGAAAGTGGCACATGCTGGCAGTGAGGGATGCAGTTGCTGCTCCCTAGCCACATGGCTCATTGCCACTACATGAGGCTTGCTACAATCCCTTTGTCACATGAGCTGGTCCTGCCTGGAGGTTTTGATGAGAACAAAGAGGATGAGCCCTGTCAGGCTCTGGCCACTGCGGGAAGCCATGTGTTAGTACATCTTCCCCATTTCTCGGTTGGAGGGGAACACTGAGGAAATGAGAGGAGCCTCCACATGACTCCATTTCTGTGCATCACATGTGCTTTTGTGAGGATCTGTGTTCTGGTCACATACTTGCCTTGCTCCATGGGCACTTTTTATTCAGGTATGATGCCAGAGAGGTGTAAATATCTCTCATGTGGCCTGTGTTGTCCAGCACCCTTTCTCGGTTTGGCTTTCAAGTGAGAACAGCCATTTGTCACTGGTAGCCAGCTGCCAGGTGTAGCTCAAGGCCCACAGATCCCTGAAGACCTGAGCTCAGCCACTCTGCTGCCTCTAAGTCCCCCCAGAAGTGGCACAGGCAGACCCAGGCGCCACAGCATGGGGGTCCAGGGGAGGGGAGCCTCGCGCCTGCCCTTCTGCCAGCCCCAGACCACCGGGAGCCCCAGGAATGCAGCCACTGGGACCTGAGACTGGGGTGGTCTGTGAGCACTGTATGTAACGGATCGCAGCAGAGCATGTTCCACAGACCCTGGGGCTTCGCTGTGGCGAAAGCCAACTTTCCTCTCTCTACCTTCTCCACAGTATATTAATGGCCCGGCTGGAAGAACTATTCAGAATTGCAGACAGCTTGATTTATCCCAGCTCTGTTCTTAAATGGTTGCTAATTTCTCACTGCAAGAAAATTCACAGTTTCTGGGTGAGTCAGCGTAAGAACAGTTCGGGGCAGACAGCCTAGCTCACACTAGCTCACTGAGGTGTTCGTATTCATGCGGTCATACCCCAGGCTCTGGGGCTGGATGGCAGGGAAGGGAAGAACTTTTGTTCTTTTTTGATGTAGGGTCTCACTCTAGCCCAGGTGGACCTGGAATTCACTCCGTAGTCTCAGAACTCATGGTGATCCTCCTACCTCTGCCTCCCGAGTGCTGGGATTAAAGGTGTGCACCTCCACGCCCAGCAAGAACATCTTTTTTTAGAGTTGATGCAGAGATAGCAACTAATGGGGCCCAATGTGTTTGGGAGCACGGAGTGTATGTTCCTGTGCTGGCCTGTCGTGACAACATAGCCATATATTGTGCATCTGTGAGCGCAGTAGTGTGGCCACCACGTCCACGTTGCCTCAGTTAGCTATTGTTCCGTAACTTTTCCCCGTTTTTATGAGCAAAATTGAAATGGCAGGAAGGATAAACGGTCTCCATATTTGCTTTTCTGGGGTATCTGGCACGATGTTGCTCTCAGCCCAGATAGCGTTGGTGGCAGTTGTCCCAAGTCCAAACAGCTCTGTGTGGAATAGCTGTTGAGTACGATCAAGCTGCAGGTCCTGCTCCAGAGCAGCCTCCGGGACCCACGGGGCTGGCAAGGCCAGCAGAGCCCCACTCAAGGATCCCCTCCAAAAGCTCTTGAGGACCACAGCTGCTTGTCCCCTGGACTGCTTTGTTGCCTGAGCTCATGTGCCTACGTCTCCTCTTCCAGGCTAGTTCTTGCCTACTACCCAGTCTGTTCCCCACCACAGATGCTGAGAAGACCCGGCACTGCTTAAGGACAGTGGCACTTGCTGCTGACCACTGTGCAGGCACCCATAACTGTCCCCAGCAGAAGAGCCCTCCATATCTCTGTGGTCTCTTCCCCACACGCACGCACATACGCGCACACGTTTCTGTGTTGTGTCTATCCTGTGTGGGCTATACATTTCTTTCTCCTAAAACTCAAGGCAGGTCAGGTGATCTCTACCTGGGTAAACCTGCCTGGTGACTGAACTTGTCAGTGCAGCAGGGACCTGTAGGAGCATCCGTTTTGAGCCTAGTCTTGACTCATAGCCAGAGAGGGCTCATCAAGGGGCCCCTTGGTATTTCAGAGGCTGGCAGCAGTGTGTGCTGGTGACTAGACAGCTTGTCATCCTGGGCCACAGAGGGAACAACTGTTTTTAAGGTTTGGCTAGACTTCATGAGCTCCATTCTTTCCATCCCGTGTTATATGGAATGCACACAGTGCGATTTAATTACTTCAGTGCCTCTCCTAAAGAAAAAAAAAAAAAAAGGTTACCAGTATTCTGGATATGGGGGTGCTTGGAAGGGTAGCTCAGTAATTTTCTTTGTCTGCAGACCTAGTAGCTGTAAAGATGTCCTTTCAGTTTTGGCAGAATTAATTAATTCCAAGTACATTTTGGCAGGCAGGCCAAAGGACTTAGCAGGCTGTTTGGAATAAGTTCTATTTTTAAGACTTAAAAAATGGTGAGACTTTTTCCAAATCAAAAGTTGAATAGCAACCAGTCTTTATTGTGAGTGTTTATATAATAAAATGCTCAAACTTGCATAGGCAATCACTTGTTTGGGCCACAGATTAATTATATGTCAATATTCTTTTTTTGCAGCCAGGCATGGTGGTGCATGCCTTTCATCCTAACACTCAGGAGATAGGAGGATCACAGTGAGTTTGAGACCAGCCTAGAACTACAGAGTGAGTTCCAGGTCAGTTAAGACCCTGCCTCAAACAAACAAACAGAAAATATTCCTGCCAGGCATGGTGGCCCATACCTTTAGTATTAGGGAGGCAGAGGTAGGAGGATCGCAGTGAGTTTGAGGCCAGCCTGGACTAAAGTGAGATCCTACCTCAAAAATATTTTTTTTCTTTCTTTGCTCATTAGGCTAAAGCTATGGAATATACATAGTCTATTTATTTAGGCAGAATCTTTTGAACTGGACTTGAACTCATTATGCATCTATATGACCTTAAACTTCTGATCCTCCTGCCTGTACTTCCTGAGTGCTAGAATTACAGGCTTGTACCACCATGCCTGGTTTATGCAGTGCTAAAGGTCAAACCCAGGGCTTCCTGCATACTACCAGCCGAGCTACATCTCCAGCCCACATGTTCTTACTTTGCAACAGTCTTACTGTGCACAAGGAAGAAGTAGTTGGTTTAGCTTTTCGGAAAGATGGTATAGAGGCAGAAGATATTCGGAGTTGGTCGTGGAGGTGACCTATGGACAGGTGGTCCTGTGGCCCCTTGATCCTGTTTCTAGTGTTCATTTACTGGTTGAGACATTTGACAAGCCTGACATTCACACTGGCATATACATAGTTATACATAATCGTGACTCCTGTTGATTTCCTTTTGAGTTATATTTTGAATATGTTCATTTTTTTACTGCTCAGTATGTGAGCACTTGGAAATTCATAGTTGCTTATTTTGCTAGCCTTTCAGCTGGCAGCTTTCGAAGATGCTGCAGGCCATGAGAGCCAGTGTCAGTCCTGGAGCCCAGCAGCCCTGGGATGGGTCAGTACCCTCCTCCAGGCCCCGATGAATCCTTGTTCTGTTTTCAGGCACATGCTATTTCTTACAGTGTCCTGATGCCATGACTGAGTCATCACCCCCAGCATCCAGTGTCAGTGGATGGTTCTGTCTGTGCTGTGAGCTGGCTAGCCATGAATCCAGTGGACCCTCAGAGCTCAGGGCCAGAGCCCAGTCTTTCTGGACCTCCTGCATGAAAGTATTTGTTTAGGGCTAGAGACATGGTTTAGCAGTTAAGCACTTGCCTGTGAAGCCTAAGGACCGTGGTTTGAGGCTCTATTCCCCAAGACCCACATAAGCCACATACACAAGGTGGCACACGCATCTGGAGTTCATTTGCAGTGGCTGAAGGCCCTGCCATGCCCATTCTCTCTTCTATCTGCCTCTTTCTCTCTCTCTGTGTTGCTTTCAAATAAATAAATAAAAATTTTTTAAAAGCTTTAAAAAGTGTTTGTTTAAGGGCTGAGATAAGCTGTGTAAAGGCCATAAAGCCATGTTCTGGTGAATTGCTTGGGTCTCATGACTCTAGTTTTTGTTTAAACAGCCAGGGAATTAAAAATTGAAAAACAAAACTATATGTATACATGTATACATACATGTATGTATGTATCCTATATTCTTGGGTTTCATGAGAGCATATGGATGCAATGATAAAATGTGGCTCGCACTGGCCAAGTGCCCAGGGCCAGAGCATTATTTCGCATTGTTTGGGATTTTGGAGTGCTTCTCAGATATAATGAGATACCATAGGACAGGGCCTGAGTCTAAACACAAGATTCATTTGCTTTATGCACACCTTGTGCATTGATCTTAGACAATAGTTTTAATTCACTTGAATTTGGATTTTTTGTTTGTTTTATGTTGTTTTGTTTTTGTTATTTTGAGACAAGGTCTCATGGCTTCAGCTGCCCTCAAGCTCATTACATAGCTGAAGCTGGCCTTGTTCCTGACCAGCCTCCTGGGTGCTGAGATTACAGGCCTGCGCCACTGAGCTTAGTTATTGTACCTGCATTTTGGTTGTGACCTGTCCCTTGTGGAATGCCCCATGTTAGCACTCAGAAAGCTTCTGATTTTGGATTTCCATGACAGGGATGCCTGTAACAGGTCATGGGCAGCTGTCATTTTCTTTAACTTCTCTTCCTTCCTTCCTTCCTATGATTTTCTAGAACACAGACAAATGGATGTCTCCCCTAACGGGAGCAAGTGGCTAAGAGGTGGAAGGACCTGGAGCCCAACTGTCAGCTCGTGTGCAGAGAGGTCATGGCATAACATTTCCACTTAAGATGTCGTCATGTGTCCCTTAGCTCTGAGAAGTGCACTGTCAGCACACCACGGTGTGCTTACCTGAGCTGGGAGGGTTGATGTAATATTATGAATGCCATTAGGCAGTGCGTGACTGTAAACTCAAATCATGTTTCAGAATGATTGACGGGGACTTAGAGAAATACAGAAAAGCACCATCAGAGGCTGTGTGTGGTCTGACCATGGGAGGCTGGGGAGCCTTGTCAGAGGACATCAAGTGAGACAGGCAGGTGGCAAAGTCAAGATGACCTTCCTACCACGCCAGGTAAATGAGAAAGCCGTCATTGACTGGGTGAAGTGACCGGGAGGACCTGATCTACAGTGCTGGTGGGTGGGATTTATTTTTGTTGTTTACTCTGCTGTCTGGGCATCCGCCATGTGAAGTCATAGGCACAGGAGATGGAAAAGACCTACTGTATGAGGTCATCAGCCTGTCCCCAGGGCTTGCTGACCCCACAGTATACTTTCCAGAGCTCTGGCCAGCTTCTAAGTAATGACTCAACGGAGGGAGCGGGAAGACAGCTCTGGAGCTGCCGCCCACAGGCAGCACTGCTCTGTCTAATGATGGCCATCCCTGCACGTGGGAGCGGTATCCCACCTCTGTCCCAGGCAAAGTGTGCAGAGAGGTGCTGTGTGGTCAGATTCCCCCCCGTCACAGGCTGTAGGTATGGGTCAGGTGGGCTCCTCTGAGTGCCCCCCTCATAGTCCGCGGCAGTCTGCACGTAGTGTTGCATAGTGGCTCGCATGTGCTCTTGGAATGACTGTCCTGAGCTGCTGCTGCCTGCTTTGTTCCTTGTTGGTCATCTGCAGATGGGGTCGGCATCTCTGTCCTGGAGGGGTCTAGCCTGTGAGCAAGGCATCTTCATGATCTGCACCTGGGCACCTGGCATGTGACCCCAGGGTTGCTGGGAGTGCTGAGGTAGCAATGCAGCTGGTTGGATAGCTTTGACACGGCCCGCAGGACGTAGCTGGCCCATATGCCTTCAGTGGGGCTCAGCAAGTGGTCTCTGGGGACCCTTGAAGTCACTGCCCGGGCCATGGAGGGCCAGTAAGCTTGGCCACGGTCTCACCGTGAGTCGGGTTTCTCGATTCCTCTTTCCTGACCCCACGTGATCTGAAACTTTCCCTAGAAGAGGGCGTTCACAGTTATCACAAGTGGTTGTCATCGCTGTTTCTTTTAGTGAGTTTTCTTTTTTGCTGTCAGCTTGAGAATATTAACTTCTTACCCTGGCTTCATAAGCATGTAGTTAAAGTAACCACAGCATGATGAGTCTCCTCAGAATTGCAATAAAATGAAACTCCTTGAAGTATGACGTGAGTCACGACGTGGGTGGATGGAGAGCCAAGGGGAGTTGGGCCTCCCCATCCTGGCCTGCCTGTAGTTGCCTGCGTCACTCTCCACCATGGCCTGGGCCCCGCGCACACACCCGCTGTCCCTGGGCCTTAGTGCTCTCTGCCTCCCTCCGCCATTCAGTATGGCTTTTCTCGCATTTCTCCAGTGGGTGTGTAGTGCGGCTCCCACAGTCCATTAAATCGCAGGCATTTGACACTTAATGATGAAGACACGTTCTCACAGCAGTTTCACCAACATGAGCACCTCAGTGGCTTCCACAGACCCAGACAGCTGCACGAGCTGCTGCAGCATGATGAACACACTTTCACAGTAAACTCTGTCCTAAACTTGCAGCTACCACGTGTAGCCTAGTGAATCTCTAAGCCAGGAACCTTCACCTGTTGCCATTATTCAGGATTTCATTTGTATATGATTATACTACACTTATACAAGTGGCCACACAGTGGATCTATTCACAACAGCAACACCACACACACACACACACACACACGGCTGTGTCACGGCTGTGTGTGACCTGATATCACTAGGCAGTTGGGTTTTTTTTTTTAATCTCATGAAAGAAAGTCTTGCATGCACCACTGCTGACAAAGCATTGCTGTGTTTTGCTGGGTCATTGTGGGTGATGCCTCTAGCACAGTTCAGTCAGGTCAGGTTCAGGTGTGGCCGGCAGCAGGAGCTGACTAAAATGCTGACTTGACGTACGCAAGAATTCCAGTCTGTGAGATGCTCCGTCCAGGCTGTCTCCACAGGTTAAACGTAGCTGTTACCCAGATGTGATTGCATGTGCAACTGCTGGCAGGCAGCTGCATTCTGGGACTGCAGCGTTGCCCCCATGCTGAGGCCTGCGCTGTCATGCCAGGCTTCTGAAGCACTGTGAGAATAGTGGAGACAGTGCGTGTTTCTCAGGGTTTGTAGGACGGCCACCTCTATTGCTGTGTGTGCTTCTCCGCAGATCCTGAGCAAGCTGAAGGGACTGGCACTGGACACTGAGGCGGAGCTGGAACGGCAGGACGAGGCCCTGGACAACATCACCACGACTGTGGACCGCACAACCTTGACTGTGGACAAGCATAACTGGCGCATGAGAAAGTTGACATGAGCTCGAGCATGGCTCCTCTGGGTCTCCTGGTCCTTGGTGTCCTGGGAAGCTATTCTGGGTGCCCTGGCAGTCCAAGACCCTGCCTACGAGCCCACACCTCCCCAGGATGGGTTACCAAGGGACAGAGTCACCACATGCACAAGGTGTCTAGCCCACACTTCACATGTGGGCCAAACCTTGCCCAGTCAGGGGTGTCACCGCAGCATGACCTCCTTCCTGTCCGTGCTAAGACCCCAACGCAGTGTGGCATTGCATGGCCACAGCCCGAGCTGTGCAGTGTGAATCGCATCATGTTACCATCTCTTCTCCACTTTTGCAAAGCATTAAAGAAATGTGAGTGGGTGCTCAGTCCAATAAAGCTTGTCCACCCATATGCTGCCATGAGCTCCTCCCACTGGGACCACAGCCTCCACCACCCATGTGGTTCTCTAGATGAACAGAAGAAGCAGCATATATGTGTAGGTTATAAAAGAAGATTTATTGGAGTCGCTGGGTAGTTTAATAATGACCCTAGGAAAGCAGTAGAGGGAGGCAGAGAACCCAGAGGTTGCTCAGTCCGTGGAGCTGGGTGCCTCAGCAGTCACGGACCGGAGCCAGGAATCACTGGAGTCCGCATTGAAAGGCCAGAGGATCTGGAGGCCGCTGTCTGCGGAGGATGTGCAGCCACGCGCATTCGCCGGAAAGAAAGGGGCTGGCAGGCTCAGCATGCCTTCCCCCACCTCCCCACCAGGCCACCCATGTTTCGGACAGGATCTGTCCCCTTGCTGTGCCACATACGTCAGTTCTCTAGAAATGCCTCTGCAGACACACAGGTGCGCCTCACCATTCCTAAGCATCCAGTCCGGTCAAGGTCGATAGCCAAGACGAGCCATCACGCTGGCCTCACTCTCGCAAATGGCTGTTTTCCTTCCCTCCACGCACGCTGTGACTGGCTCGGAGTCCATTCCACCTCCCTGGCCTCACCTTGCACTTTTTACTTGGAGCAGAAAAACAGTACTAGTGTCCCAGTGACCTGCCCCAGACCATCTGGAAATGAGACAGTACTGATGCCAGAGCCTTCCCCAGATGTGTCTGCTGCTTCCCTCGTCTCGTGCGTTTAAGTGAGGCCGTACTGCCAGAGCACTGAGAGGGGAAAGGCAGGCTGGACCTCCACAAGCCCCTTCACAGCAAGCCACTGGGACCCACCCATAGATTGGTTTTTCTTGGGGGGGGGGTGGTGCTGTTTAGGTTGATTTTTTTTTTTTTTTTTTTGAGAGTCTCACTCTAGCCCACATTAGCCTTAGACTTGTGGCAACCCTTCTGCCTCAGTCTCCTAAATGCTGGCATTTCTGGTGTTTTCTATCATACCAGTCCCCTGGGGTGGGGATGCGTGTTGGCAGGGTCAGGTCAGGGTCGTGGGCACTTCCAGGTCCTCAAGCAGCCATCGGTCCTGTGTGCAGGGAGCCCTGGCACTCTTCCCCGTCATGTCTTTATGAAGCACCCAGTGCACTTCCAGGCTGTAGCTTCCCTCTCCCTGTGCACTGTGCAGTGTGGAGCACAGCAGCTCACTCCTGCCTCACTGGGTCTTGGCTGCCATTGCCTGGCCTCCCCCTGTCCGCCCTCTGTCTTCCCGTTCTCACGTTGCTGCCTACCCTCTAAGATGGAACATACAGCACTTTCTGTACCTGGCGCATTGCACATGGTCAGGTTGTGTCCATGTTGCTGCATAAGGCAGGATTTCATCCTTTTTCATGAATATGAGTTGTGTGTGTACGTGTCATGGTGTTTGTTTCTGGTGATGCTGGGGGTCAAACTCAGGGCCTTGCACATGTTAGGAAAGAGCTCCACCTCTGAGCTGCAGCCTCTGCTCTTGTTTCTGAAACGAAGTGTCACTGTGTAGCCCACACTTGCGATCTTCCTCTGAGTGCCAGCGTTCCAGGCCTGTGCCACCACATCCAGTGCCTGCCACATTGCTTTATCCATTCTTCCACGTGATGTCACTCCTGTGGAAGCTGGACAAGCTGATGTCAGAGGAAAAGTGGACCAGTAGTGGCCAGGGCCATTGGGAGAGGAGGGAAGCGAGATGGGGAGGATTAAAGTTAGAGGTAACTGCTGGTCAGTAGAGGGGCACGGTGTCTAACCTTTTGGCACTGTGACAGGATACTGTTGGCCTGTATTCATAGCCATCCTGGGCTGCAGTGGACTAGGTGAGCGAGTTGGGAACACTGGAAAACCGGAGAGGAGTGCTTGGGAAGAAGGCAATGCTCATCACCTGACCTAGCAGTCACGCAGTGCAGACTTTGCTGAGGCGCCGCGCTGCAGGAGCAGTTACTGTGCTTGTTAAAAGGGAAGCTGAGATCTGAGAGGGTGGACACCCTGGAAGCTATGGCTTCTGCAAGTGATTTCTTTTCTTGAGGCCTCACACCAACATTCATGTGCCCACTGACCACTGCAGGAAACTGACCCCTGTACAATGGTGGGATTCGTGTCGGCTGCAGGTTGAGGCAAGTGCCCCAGGCCACGGGCCAAAAGAGATGTCATCGCAGGCCTGGGGCTGTGGTGGCTCGCCACTGCAGGCCGAGTGACGTGCTGCTGGACCGACACTGGGGCCCCTGTTTCCTCTCAGGGTTGTAGCAGGTCTCCACATCCACGTCACTGCGAGCTCCTGCACCTTCTGAGAACTTGACCCGGCCACAGATCTGTTGGAAAGGGTCTTTCAGGTCCTGTCCTTTTAGACAGAAAAGGCCAGGGGACACTCATTCTTCCCTCCACAGGGCCTCTCTGGACACCGTGACCACAGCACAGTCTGGCCAGGGAATCTCAATGGGCCACTTGCTCTGTGAGCACCCTTCTGATGATGGCAGGGTAGAACTTCAGGAGTCCCCACATGGAGTTTGGCCCATGGGCTGCTGTTCCAGTGTGTGGTACTGGAGGGGTAACAAGGATACAAACACAGGGTGCTGAGGGCTACTGACTTCATGGGGGCTGTGTCTGGGACGCACAGGTAAAACAGCTCCAGGGGGCTTTCCGCTGGAGCACAGTCCTCAGGAGAAGGCTCTCGACGGTCACTGCAGTGAGGAGGTTTCAGGAGAGCCCCAGAACAACCCAGACTATTCCTCATCAGACAGGCCTAGCTGCAGCACTTAATTGTGATTTCATGGTGCATCTCATTCTGGGTCGACAACTGTAGCTCAGGCTGGCCTCAAACTCATCATCCTTCTCCCTCAGTTTCCCAACAAGCACCACCATCTGTGCTTTTACAAACAAGAGGAAGATACAAGCTATGGCAGATAGGTGCTAGGTCCCAAAGCTGCTGGGGGCTTCCTGGGAACCCCTTACTGCTGGTTCGTGAGATTCAGGCAACCCAGGAGGAGCTCGTGTACAGAGCAGAGGATGAAGACACTTGGCCTCTGGGGCTGAGTGCTCCCACCTGGCCAGTCAGCTCGGCCTCGCAGGACTCCTGGCAGGCTACACTGATGACCTGGGTGCCCTCAGGGAGAAGCTGTCTCCATAGCCAGGTTTGCAGACTAAAAGGCCACCAGGCAGGGCTCAGAACTTAAGAGATGGGGCAGAAGAAACGTCTGTCACAAGGGTCTTGGGAATACCACCAAACATGACAAATTCAAAGAGACCCTTGACATGACATCATGCGTGCTCAGAACCTGCACTTCACTGCCAGTGGTGCCAAATAGCCACCTGGCATCTGTCCACAAGCCCACTGATGATCCAGACTGGAGAAGCCAGCTTCACTGGCCTCCTACCACCTGAGAGAAACACGCCTTCCTAGGTGGCTTTTTTTTTTTTTCCTAATCTGTTCCTTTCTTTTCAAAAAATAAATATCATATATTTTGGCACAGAGAATATGGATATGCTAGGGCCTTCTGTGGCTGCAGATGAACTCTAGATGCACACACCATTCTGTGCATCTGCCTTTACATGAGTACTGGGGAATCAACCACAGGCCAACAGGCTTTGCAAGCAAGTGCCTTTAACCGCTGAACCATCTCCCCAGCCTCAGTTCCTTTCTTGTGGCTACAACAAAAAACTTAACAGAAAGCAACTTAAGCAAGAGGGGTTCACTTTGGGTTTTTTAAAAAATTTTTGGTTTATTCTTATTTATTTGAAAGTGACACAGAGAGAGAGAACGGGTGCACCAGGGCCTCCAGCCACTGCAAACGAACTCCAGATGCATGCGCCCCCTTGTGCATCTGGCTAACGTGGGTCCTGGGGAATCGAGCCTCAAACCGGGGTCCTTGGGCTTCACAGACAAGTGCTTAACCGCTAGGCCATCTCTCCAGCCCCCCTTTTTAATCACTTTTTAAAAAATCTTTTTATCACTTTGATTTATACGTCAAGGTAATATAATCTATCACGAAGGGCGAAGGCATGGTAGCTGGAGCATAAGCAACTAATCGTATTTTCTCTACAGTCAGGAGACAGGTGAACGCTGGTGCTCGGCTTCCTTTCTCCTTTTTATGCAGCCCAGGACCCCAGCTCATAGAATAGTGCCACACAGTTAGGTGGCTGTTCCCCACCTTAATCAGATTTAGAAATTCCCTCACAGAGATGCCCAAAGATTTGTTTTCGTGGTGATTTTAAATCCCATCAAGCTGACCACATTAACTGTCACAGCTCCACCCCTTGTAAACCTGACATCCAAACACATCTCTTAAATGATAACATAGGTCCCTGCCCATCTCATAAAATGCATGCAGTCCAGCTTCAAAAGTTTTCATTAATTTTGATAATCCCAGTGCTGTTCAAAGTCTTCTGATTCTGAAAGCAATTGCTTAACTGAGATCTGTAAAATTAATAAACACATTACATACTTCCAACAGACAATGGTGCAGTCTAAGCATTCTTATCCCAAAAACAAGAGGAATGCAGGTGAAGCCAGGGAAGGTCTGACCAAAGCAAGACCGAAGCCCAACATAAGAAACACCAAGTCCTGTAGCTCTGTGTCCAGTATCTGGGGCTCATGATGGAATCATCTGGGCTCCAAAGGACTCAGGGAGTCCTGCCCCTCCAGCTCTGCCTTCTGCCGCACACACCACCTCTCTCTTGGACCAGCTCCAGTCTGCGCCTGTAGCTTTCCTCAGCAGACATCCCTCAGATCCTGCATCTCCAACATCCCAGGGTCTCCATTGTAAGTGGGCATCACCTTCACCGCTTCTTGCGGTGGCTTTCTTGCAGAGACACACACTGCCTGGCTTCCGAGGTTCTCTGAAACCATGCTGCTAGGCTCCTCTCAGCCTTGCATCTTTTGTGCCTCCAAAACTGTATGGCCAGTGCTGCAAGATTTACTGCCAACTTGGAATGGTGTCTGGCTGCCTTGGACCACAGATACATCAAGTTTCAATGACCTTGGGGGGGAACCCTTCCCTAGGCAGCTATTTTTGAGCAAGGCTCCCCATCCGTGGCCTTCTCAGTTCAGGCTATATCCTTTGAAGTGGGAGTGGCATTTCACGCCACAGCTCTTCCCTCATGGCCCCTTTCCTGTTGCTGAGCTCTCACAATTACGCCTGTTTACCCACCTTCTTGTCAAACCTGCAAGCTTCCTCAATAAACCACACATTTTCATATCTTTCAGCCCCACTTGTTGCTCTTTTTCACTGTGGACCTGGATAAGAGAAGTGAACAGTAATCATTCCACAGCTGCTTTGAGATGTTCTCCACCAAACACTCTAATAGACTGTTGCGGGCTGGGGACACAGCTGAGTGCTGCTGCTTATAAAGCCCAAACAAATAAATAAAAGTCTATTGCTTTTGAATTCAGCTTCATTCAAGTTTCCTGAACACGGTGGACTGCAGGCAGATTCTTTGCCAAAACAACAGGAATGGCCAATAGCCTAACTCCCAAAAGCGTCCTTGCTCCACTGTCTACATATCTCTCAGCACTCTGATATTCCAGGCTCCCACCAAAGTGTCCCCTTAAGCTCTACTTACAGCATTCTAGGGCTTTCCTAGTTCAGAGTTACAAAGTCTTCATCATTCTTCTCATAAACCTGTTCCAGAGGCCTCAGAATCACATGGCCAGGTTTAGCCTCATTGGTGCCAGTTTTCTTAATTACTTACCTTTCTTGTCACTGCAGGAAAATACCTGACAAATGGACCTACGAAGGAGGGGTTTGTTTTATCTAACACTCGGAGTAGATGCGGTCCGTCATGGAGGAAAGGCTAGTGGCAGGAACATGGGGCGGCGGGTCGTATTGAATCCGCAGTCAGGAGGCAGAGGGTGATGAATGGTGGTGCTCAGACTTGCTTCCTCCCTTTTATACCGTCAGGGTCCCCACCCCATGGAGTGTGAAGCCACAGTTAGGGTTTCTTTCCACCTGAATGAACCTAATCTAGAAACTCCCCATAGACATGCCCAGAGATCCTTTTCTATGGTGATTCTAAACCCCACCAAATTGACAGTCAAGACTAGCTGGCATAGCATCTATCTATGGTCAGGACCCGAGAGAGGGTGATGTTTGGCTTCCTACAAACCCATCCCCCCTCCCTACTACAGCGTCTTACATCATGGGCTGGTGTCCCCAGTGCCCCCTTACTGTCCCAGGACCTCACACTGTGAGGTGGGGCTTCCATATCCCTGACCCCTCAACACATTTCATCATGTGGTTTGTCTATTTGTGTGTTCATGAGGGCTTACTGGGTTTGCTCTTCTGAGGAAAACATTTTCTCCACCCATGAATTTTTGGAACCAGAAAAATGTTACCTGTTTCCTAAATCCTCCACATGCACCTGCCCATATTCATATATATGAGCACACACACCACAAAATAATAACCAAGAACTGTGGTATAATTAAAAAAACTATAACACACATTGTGAGAATACCAAAAGAGAAATACACAAACTAGAACAAAATAAATTTGGGAGCTGGGCATGATGCACATGCTTGTAATCCCAGTTCTGAGGAGGCTAAGGCAGGAGGATTGCCACAAGTTTGAAGCTAGCTTGGGCTGTGTAGTAAGACCCTTTTTTAAAAAGTTACACATGAGAGTTGCTGGACTTGAAGCTACAGAGTTTGATGTTTGCCCTGGTTGTTTTAAATCTTGTATTGGTTAAATGTTTCTTTGCTATGCCCAATGCCATCTTTTGCAGTGTGAATATTTATTCTGAGGCATTATGGGTTTTTTGAGGTTATTTTTTGGTATTATGGCTCAGTTAAAAGATCTTGGACTATGGGGATGTATGAACATCATTGGGATTGATAAAAACTATGGGGACTTAAAATGAGATGCATGCATTGCTTTTTACATCATGTATGATTATCAGTTTATGGGGGCCAGGGGAGGAGTGTGGTGGTTTGATTCAGGTGTCCCCCATAAACTTAGGTGTTCTGAATGCTAGGTTCCCAGCTGATGGATATTTGGGAATTAATGCCTCCTGGAGGGAGTGTATTGTTGGGGGCGGGCTTATGGGCTTTATAGCCAGTTTCCCCATGCCAGTGTTTGGCACACCCTCCTGTTGCTGTGTCCACCTTATGTTGGCCAGAGGGTGATGTCCACCCTCTGCTCATGCCATCGTTTTCCCCTGCCATCGTGGAGCTTCCCCTCGAGCCTGTAAGCCAAAATAAATCTCTTTTTCCCGGAGGGGCGGGGGGAGTTACACATGAGGGCTGGAGAAATGGCTTAGCGGTTAAGGCACTTGCCTGCAAAACCTGGTTCAATTTCCCAGAACCCACATAAGGTAACTGCACAAAGTAACGCATGTTTCTGGAGGCCTTTTGCAGTGGCTGAAAGACCTGGTGTGCCCATTATCATTCTCTCTCTCTCTCTCTTTCTCTATCTCAAATAAATTTTTAAAAATTACACACATGTGCACACACACACACATAATTTCTCACAACTTAATGTCAGATAATGAACCAAAGATCTAGGGAGCTCAGAAAACAGTAAGCAGCGTGAATGGCAATTAACTATACCCAGGCATATCATATTCAAAATGATATATAAAGAAAATAAAAGTAAACAAAATTTTTGAAAGAAAACAAAAGGGGCAATACACTTTACCTATATAAGAGACATACAGATGTCTCAGGCAAGTATGTAAGGGTGTTTCCAGTGAGGAGGAAGATCTTCCAGAATGGGAGGCCTTTCTGCTAATGGGCTATGTATAAGGAAGCTCCAAGAGAACACAGGCCCTTTTGCCTGGCTGCTCATTACTCACTAATGCATGCATCCACCATCCTTTGCTACCATCCTTTGTGGACATTGGAAGAGCTTCACCAGCCTTCCAGTGTAGACTGAAGACCAGCAGCTCTCCAGGAATCCTCCAGGCCTTCAGTATTAAGTTGGGACTGTGGATGTCTTGTGAACTAAGTGGTTACTAGGAGCCCAGACTCTCCAGCCTGAAGATAGCCATTGTTGGACTCATATCCTGTAAGTCAATCTAATACATCCTCTGTATTTTTTAAAAAAATATTTTAATTAATTTATTTGAGAGAGGCAGATATATATATATAGAGAGAGATTGGATGTGCTAGGGCCTCCAACCACTACAAATGAACTCCATTGTTCATCTTATGCATCTGGCTTACATGAGTCCTGGGGAATCGAACCTGGCTCCTTTGGCTTTGCAGGCAAGCGCCTTAATCACTAAGCCATCTCTCCAGCCCAGAAATCCTCTTTATAATACACATCTATTCTATCAGTTCTGTTTCTTTAGAAAACCCTGACTAATATACCTATAGAAAAGTAATGTAAGAACTACATCTCATAAAACATACTCACAATGAGATTGTGTTGTTGATCGGAAAACCTACCAACTGATAATTCTGGAATAAAATTATTCTCCAAATGGAGGAGACATAAAAACTTTCTAAGGTGTTACTTTGCTGTGGCCAATTACCTGATGCCACTTAGGGAAAAATGATTATTTTGACTCACAATTTGAGGGTATGGTCTATCATTGCCAAGGAAGTCATGGCAGTATGACCCAAGACCCACCGTTCAGCAGCCACTTCCTCCGGTTAGGCCCCACCTCCTAAAGACCCCACAATCTCCTGAAATTGTACGACCAGCTGGGGATCAAATATCCCAATACATGGGCCTGTGTTTTTATATTTTACATGCCAGAGCAGTGGGCAAACAACATTGTGAAAGAAAAATCTCTTGCCAGTAGACCTGCCTTAGAAATATTCAAAGAAGAGCTAGAGAGATGGCTTAGTGGTTAAGGTGCTTGCCTGCGAAGCCTAAGAATTTATGCTCAAATCTTTCGATTCCATGGAAGCCAGACACAGTGACACAAGCACACAATGTCACACATGCACACAAGGGGGTGCCCATGTCTGGAGTTCGTTTTCAGTGGCTGAAGGTCCTGGTGTGCCCATTCTCTCTCTCCTTCCTCCTCCCTTCTCTCTCTCCCTTTGTTTCTCTCAAATAAATATTCTTTTAAAAGAAATATTCAAAGAAACTGTTCAGAAAGACAGAAAGAGATGTGTGTCAGAAACTGAACTCCACAAAACAAAGGAAGGGTTTCAGAGAAGGAATAAATGGAAATTAAAGAAAACATTCACTTTCATTGTTTATAATTTATCTATAAAATAAGTTTACTAAAAATCTGACTTGTGTGTGCATGTGTGTATGTAAATGAATGACAGCAATGATATAAAAACTAGAAGGGAGGAATTGGGAGTATTTTCAAATTACAAGGTACTTGCACCAGTCATAAAGAGGTATAGTGTTATTTGAAAGTAGACTTGGAATAATTGTAAATGTACATTGTAAATTCTGAATCAAACATGAGAAAATTAGAAGAAGTGATATGCTAAGAAAAAAATGGATTTTTAAAAATACACAGGTAAAAATTACAAGAAAATAGTAAGAGAGGAAAGCAAGGAAACATCACCCTCTGGCCAACATAAGGTGGACACAGCAACAGGAGGGTGTGCCAAACACTGGCATGGGGAAACTGGCTATAAAGCCCATAAGCCCGCCCCCAACAATACACTCCCTCCAGGAGGCATTAATTCCCAAATATCCATCAGCTGGGAACCTAGCATTCAGAACACCTAAGTTTATGGGGGACACCTGAATCAAACCACCACACTCTAGCTCAGGCCGACCTGGAATTCACTATGAAGTCTCAGGTGGCCTCAAACTCATGGTGATCCTCCTACCTCTGACTCCAGAGTGCTGGGATTAAAATATATATATATTTGGGCTGGAGAGATGGCTTAGCAGTTAAGGCATTTGCCTGCAACGCCTAAGGTCTTAGGTTCGAGTCTCAGGACCCACGTAAGCCAGATGCACAAGGGGGCGTATGCATCTGGAGATCATTTGAAGTGGCTGGAGGCCCTGGCGTGCCCATTCTCTCCCTCTCTCTGTACCTGCCTATTTCTGGATCTCTCTTTCTCTCTAATTAATAAATAAAAATAAAATATTTTTTAAATAAATAAATGTTTCTTAAAAGGAGGAAGGCAGCCACAGTATTACATGCCTGTAACCAGTCATTTGAGAGGCTGAGGTGGGAAGTTGAAGGTTCAAGGCCAGCCTGGATAAGTTAACAAGATTCTGCTGCAAAATAAAAGTAAAAACAATGCTGGATGTGCTGGTGTATACCTTTAATCCTAGCACTCAGGAAGCTGAGGTAGGAGGATCACTGTGAATTCAAGCCTAGCCTGGACTACAGAGTGAATTCCTGGTCAGCCTGGGCTAGAGTGAAACCCTGCTTTAAATAATAATAATAATAATAATAATAATAAAGGACCAAGGATGTATGTAGCTCAGTTGTACTGAAAGAGTACCACTGCAGAGCCATGAGTTCAAATCTCAGTACCTCAATTTTTTTTTTAGAAAAGGGGAGCAGGAGGAGCTGTGTTAATTTTATAGAGTAAAAATCAGAGAAGGTGTGTTGTCTGGGATAAAGGGGCAATATGTAATGATAAAATCTGTTCTGCAAGAGAACGCTTAACCACAATGTCAAAATGTGGGGGCAAAACTGACCAAACCATAAGGTGAAATGGGTGGATCCAGTATCACAATTGAGAACTTCAACGCTTTTCAAAAATGCACAGATCTAGGAGGCAAAAAAAAAAAAAAAACAAAAACAGTGAGGACATAGTTGAACTTAATCATGCCAGCAATCAACCAGATGCAATTGGTGTCTACCCACATTTCATCCAAGAACAGATTTTACATTATTCCTTTTTTACATGTTTTACTTATTTATTTTCGTGTGTGTGTGTGTCAGGGTCTCTTGCAGCTACAAACCAATGCCAGAAATGTGTGCCACTTTTTGAATCCAGCTTTATACTGTGCTGGGAAATTGAACCTCTGGGCAGACAGGCTTTGCAGCGTGTGCCTTTAATTACTAAGTCATCTTCCAAGCCCCATACTCTTATGAAGCTCACAGGAATATTCTCCAAGGTAGAACATGCTCTAGGCCATAAAACAACAAATTCATTTTCAATCAATAACAGAAAGATAGCTTGAAAAAAGTCCCAAAATAGTTGGCACATTACATACATACACAACATACTTCTAAATAACATATTTACCAAAGCACTCTCCAGAGAAATTTAAAAATTATTTTATCAATGTCAGAAATGAAAAGGATTTTTTTAATTTGTTTATTTATTTACAAGGGGAGAGAGAGAGAAAGTTTGGGTGAGCCAGGATCTCTTGCCACGGCAAGCCGGCTCCAGATGCATGCACCATTTTATGCAGCTGGCTTTACGTGGATGCTGAGGACTCAAACCCAGGCCGTCAGGCTTTGTAAGCAAGCACTTTAACCACTGAACAACCTCCAGCCCAGCAAAGGATATTTTTAGAAAATATGATGAATCTATGACCTCACGACTAATAACCTGGATGAAATAAATCTGTTCCTTTAAAGACATGATCTGCCAAAACTCAAACCAGAAGAAATAATCTCAATAGGTCTAAATCTATATCAGGTGTGCAAGGCTGGTTCAATGTACAAAGGTCAGTTGATTGTCACATGGCCAGGGTAAAGGAGAAGAATCACATGATTCTTTTAGCAAATGCAGAACGAGAATTTCTGAAGGAACTCTCAGCAAACTAGGGCTGCAGGCATGCACCCATGCACCGTCACCTTGATAAAGAACATCTGCAGGGTGCCCCTCCACCCTTCCCCCCCCCATTAACCCATTGTACAGTAAAGGGGCGCATCCACAGCTCGATACAAAATGCCTGCAAGTTGCTCTGGTTAACACGGCAAATGGGTGAGGCATGGAAGGTTCCTGTGAAGCCAGGGGCAAGGGGAGATGTCCGCTGTCATCACTGTCAGCATTATAGGGTATACCATAGCTGATGTGATAAGACAATAGAAGACGTCCTGTTCAAAAAAAAAAAAAGAAGAAACAAAACAGCCTTGAGGGCTAGAGAGATGGCTTAGCAGTTAAGGCGCTGGCCTGCAAAGCCAAAGGACATAGGTTCAACTCCCCAGGGACCCACATAAGCCAGATGCACAAGGTGGTGCATGCATCTGGAGTTCATTTGCAGTGGCTGGAGGTCCTGACACACCCATTCTCATTCTCTCTCTCTGCCTCTTCTCTCTCTCAAATAAATAAATAAATAAAATATTTTTAAAAACAGCCTTGACATGGTCATCTATGTAGAAAATTAGTAGGGATGGTGAGTAATGAACCCCCCTCCAAAAAAAACTAACAAGCAATTATAGCAAGGTTTCAAGATATTAGATTAGTATAAAAGTCATCTGCTTTTCTTTTTTTTTTTGTTTTTGTTTTTCGAGGTAGGGTCTCACTCTGGTCCAGGCTGACCTGGAATTAACTCTGTAGTCTCAGGGTGGCCTTGAGCTCAATCCTCCTACCTCTGCCTCCCGAGTGCTGGGATTAAAGGCGTGTGCCACCATGCCCGGCCCTAAAAGTCAACTGCTTTTCTATACACATCAGCAGTGGACAAAATGGAATTTGAAATCAAAAGCACAATACCAGCTATATTAGCACCTCCAAACAATGGAGCACTTTAGGTAGAAATCTAATGAAGCGTGTACAATGTATAGCTGAGGAAAACTGCAAAATTGATTAAAGAACTTGTGGTAATTTTAATATGATAATGTGAATGCCCAGCACCATAGACTAAGGTGTTTTATTAAAATTGAGCTTCTAACTTTGGTTTCCAGCCACCCAATTGGAGCAGATGTCACTGGGGGCAGATCCTGGAGTGTGTTTGGGGTGGATCTTCATTCCAGCCCAAAGGTGTGGAGAGAGCACTTTGAGGTCTGGCAGTTTGTGCTTGCTTGTGGTTTTGTGGCGCTGGCTGTTGGTGGTTTCTCTCTGCTTGGAGCTATGA
Source organism: Jaculus jaculus (assembly GCF_020740685.1). Lineage (NCBI taxonomy): Eukaryota > Metazoa > Chordata > Mammalia > Rodentia > Dipodidae > Jaculus > Jaculus jaculus. Next base: position 10,656,834 of record NC_059107.1, on the reverse strand, counting down.
ATGGGAGCCAGCTTTTTCTGCCATTGATGGAATTCCCGCTGGATCTATAGGCATGAAATAAAACTCCTTCCTCCCATAAGTGGAGTCTGGTCGGATGTTTCTCTCAGCAACGAGGAGCTGACTGCAACAGGGCTCAAAGGAGATTTAATAGAAAGATATTCTAGAGATAGGAAGATAGTATTTTTTTAAAAGTTTTAAAAATACCACATTTTATTCAGAGTTTACAAAGGAGTGTGGAAAGGGGAAGGCTGGGAGGTAAGGGGGAACAAAGTGGGGAGAAGTACACCATGTGGAGCCCAAAAGCCCATGTGGGCCACATGTAGCTCAGGAGTGCATGTGACCAGACAGATTTGGTGGGGGGTGGAAAGAAAAGAGGAAAGAAAGTTCAAGGAACTCCTGCCATTTGGGGAGCTGGAGGGGGCAGGATAAAAAAACCCATGCAGAAACCGGGTGTGGTGGTGCACGCCTTTAATCCCAGCACTTGGGAGGCAGAGGTAAGAGGATTGCTGTGAGTTTGAGGCCACCCTGAGACTAAATAGTGAATTCCAGGTCAGCCTGGGCTAGAGTGAGACTCTCAAAAAACAAAACAAAACAAAACAAAAAACCATGTGGGTGAGGGCTGGCAGACCCGGCTGAGGTCACCCACAGCTGGAAGTTCCCAATTGATCAGAGAGTCTGCCCTCCCCTTGCAAAGGTATTTATAACCTTAGGGTGGTGAGCTGTTTTAGGAAGAGATTAGGAGTTCAGGGGCTGAACTTGACCCATCACAATGTTTAAAGCCTATAAAAGACCTCCCTCCCAGAAGGGGTCCTGACTGTAGAAAAAAACAGTTCTTTGGAACTAAGCAAAAGATAAGAAAAACTTTCCTGCCATTTTCACCTTCAAGGGTCCAGTCACCCTAACTTTACCCGCACTCATTTCCCCCTCTCATGAGAAGACATGCTAACTGCTGTTAGAGGACAAGGAGGCGATTATGTCAGATCATTAACTATTTTCTGCTGAATGGAGCACGATGTTGTGGCAGTTAGAGAGTCTCTCCCAGAGAGGGGAACTATTCTAAAGAACCCTGGAAGTGTATTGATGGAGTACAGGAAGATAATCTTGGAAGAGAATATTGGGGAGAAAGGATAAAAGTAAGGAGCTGGGCATAGTGGTGCACACCTTTAATCCCAGCATTTGGGAGGCAGAGATAGGAGGATCGCTGTGAGTTCGAGGCCACCCTGAGACTGCATAGCTAACTCCAGGCCAGCCTGAGCCAGAGTGAAACCCTACCTTGAAAACCAAAAAAAGAAACAAAGGAAAGGATAAAAGTAAGGAGTTAATGAGAAGTGAGCACACAGCAATCTAGTTGGCTTTCAGGGTTGTACAAATATATTTTTGGTCTCAGTTCTTACCTAAGGATGTCCTGGCACAATTTAGAAAAGATTCACCATTGTTCCCAGTATAAGGAAGTCTTTTAAATTAAGTGACCTTTGGCCAGAGCCATCTATTATATATATTCTAGATTTGAAAATAACCCTTTTGACATTTTAAACTGTCTTTTCAAGTTTATCTATCAATTTAATACAATCCCAATCCACCAGGCTATTTTGTGGACATCAACAAGTGTATGGAGACTGAAATGGCCATTGGCTACAAAATGGGAAGAGGGGAATGGGTCTACAAGCACAGGGGCTTTAGGGTGCTGAACCTACTGTTTGATACTATGGTGGACATGGGCAGATTTGTCATACCCAGAGAGTAAGACATCAAGAATGAACTCTGGGGCTGGAGAGATGGCTTAGCAGTTAAGGCGCTTGCCTGCAAAGCCTAAGGACCCATGTTCAACTCTCCAGATCCCACAAAGGTGAGGTAAGTGCAAGTTTCACATGCCCACTAGGTGGCACAAGCATCTGGAGTTCAGTTATAGTGGCTGAGGCCCTGGCATGCCAATTCTCTCTCTGTGTCTTAAAAAAAAATTAACTATAGAGCTAGGGAGATGGCTTAGCAGTTAAGGCGTTTGCCCACAAAGCCTAAGGACCGAGGTTCAATTCCCAGTACCCACATAAGCCAGCTGCACAAGATGGTGCATGCGTCTGGAGTTTGTTCGCTGTGGCTAGTGCCCCTGGTGTGTCCATTCTCTTTCTCTCTCTCTCTGCCTCTCTCTCTGTGTCTCTCTCTCTCTCTCATAAATAAATAAAAGAAAGGGATTTTGGTGACATTATGTCATAATGGGCTCATAGATTGTGACAAACGTGCACTGTGGTGGACATTCTTTTAAATTGGGAGAAGCTATGTATATTTGGTGGCAGGAGATACATGGGAACTTTATGTAACTTTGACTTAATTTATTATGAACCTCTTTTAAAAAGAGAAAGAGAGAGAGAAAGAGAGAGAAGGGAGTCGCCTGTCCCAAGTAAAGCATTATCGAAGTCCAGCAGAGCAAATTTCTTAAACCAATGCTCTGGGATTGAAGATGCTGCCCGCTGGGCCCCACCTCCACATCTGCTGCTGTCTTTCCTTTCTTTGGGGGGCAGAGCACGTTCACAACCGGCTCATTTCTTGCCTGTAGAATTTTGGAAATCCAGCATCCTTTTTCCACTTCCTCCTGTCTCTACACTGTTCAGTCCAGGCTGGCTATTTCAGGGGAGCAGCCTTCCCAGGAACCTTACTGGTCTCCCATACGACTTTAGACAAGAGGGTCCTCCACAGACCTTTCCAGACAGCTCCATCTTCATTCCTGCTTGTGCTGGAATGATCAAATACGCCATGCATTACACAAATAATCTCTTCCATCAAGTGCCACCCACACACTCTTCCCTTTTCTCCACTTTTCTAGCAGTGAATCTCTCCTGTTTTGCTATCTGATCAGACTGAGAACTTCCCAAACATCAAGCGCCAGTTCCGTTTATTTTTCTTAAGAATCACATCCTCTATTGAACTCATTCCCTTTTCTGTGGACAGTATGGGGAAACCAGGCCACGCCTTCCGTGCTTTGCACAGGCGTCTTCTCAAGCATCTTTTATGAGCTCTGCTTTCCACCCAACAGTAGAACACAATTCAGCCAAGCTCTGCCACTTTATAACAAGTTTCCTCCAGTTTTTCAATACTTTTCCTCATGAGTTTTCCAGTGAGACTGGTATTGTCTTGAACATCATGTCTTTCTCTCATTTTTTGGTCTTTATTTGAGAGAGAGAATGGGCATTCTAGGGCCTCTAGCCATTGCAAATGAACTCCAGACATATGTGCCACCTTGTGCATCTGTCTTATGTGGGTTCTGGGGAATTGAACCTGGGTCCTTAGGCTTCGCAGGTAAGTGCATTAACTGCTAAGCCATCCCTCCAGCCCTTGTGTTTGGCATGTATGAGCTCATCTGTGTGCGCTGTACACGTGTATACACGTGGAGACCAGAGATCAGTGTTGGGGTACCTTCCTCTATCGCTTTTCCACCTTACCTTTTGTTTGTTTGTTTTCTGTTTTGTTTTTCGAGGTGAGATTTCACTCTGGGCCAGGCTGACCTGGAATTCACTATATAGTCTCAGGGTGGCCTTGAACTCATGGCGATCCTCCTACCTTTGCCTCCAGATTGCTGGGACTTAGCCACCATGCCCGGCTAACCCATGTGCCTCAAATATTTCTGTTTCCTAATTTCAAAGCCACATACTGAGATTTTTGTTACAGCAGCTTTCTACCTCCTAGTCACAACAGTCTTTAATCATTTTCTGGAGTTGCCAGAACAAATTACCACAAACTGTGTGGCTTGGAACAACAAAATTTTATTCTCACTCTCCCCAAGGCCAGTATTTGAAATCAAGACACCGACAGGCCACGTCCTCATCTAAGTTCATGTGATGTTTTTCAAGTTCTCCTAGCTGGATGGCAGGATTCAGGTCCTGTGGCAGTTAGGATGCAGATCCCCACTTATCTCACTGAGCGGAGGCTGCTCTCTGCTCTTGGATGTCCCCCAACATCCTTGCCCTATGGCTCCATTTTTTGTGTTGTTTTGCTTTGTTCTCTTTTGTTTGTTTGTTTTTACAAAGTACAGTCTCACCCTAGCCCAGGCTGACCTGGAATTCACTCTATATTCTCAGGGTGGCCTCGAACTCACAGTGATTCTCTTACCTCTGCCTCCCGAGTGCTTGGATTAACAGCATGTGCCACCACGTCTGGCTTCCATTCTTCACGTTAGCAGCCACACAAATCCTGCTGCACATCCTGGGCTCACTCTCCTGTAACCCACAGGAGAGCACTGCTCTTAGTGGGGATGCCAGGCCTGCTGGGACCGTTGCGTGTCACAGGGTTAGCTCACTCTAGATTGATTACACTGCAGACAAACCCTTTTTACTTTTGTACCTGTCATTTCAAGCTGCCAGTATCTCTGCTGCTGTAGCCTTCTCAAAAGTCTTGTGAGAGCTGGGCGTGGTGGCACACGCCTTTAATCCCAGCACTCGGGAGGCAGAGGTAGGAGGATTGCTATGAGTTCGAGGCCACCCTGAGACTCCATGGTGAATTCCAGGTCAGCCTGGGTTAGAGTGAGACCCTACCTGGGAAAACCAAAAAAAAAAAAAAAAAAAAAAGTCTTGTGAGTCTCCTCTGTATGCCACGCCTCATCTTCAATGCTGGCTCTGCTGCACTGCCTATGGTGCCTCTGGAAGTTACTTCTGTGTCTGAGGTTTTTTGTTATTTATTTGATAAAGAAAGAGGGAGAGAGAGAGAGAATGGGTACCCCAGGGCATCCAGCCACTGCAAATGAACTCAGGATGCATGTGCCACCTTGTGCATCTGGCTTACATGGGTCCTGGGGAATCGAACCCAGGTCCTTTGGCTTTGCAGGCAAGTGCCTTAACTGCTAAGCCATCTCTCCAGCCCTGTGTCCGAATTTTTATTTTGGGGTCTATAACGTGGAAATGGACCCACTTCATATGTTTAGTGATGGAGTCCCAGCATCTCAGACAGACAGAGCCCCTTCCCTGGTTCCAACATGCACAGGCCACCACCCTAGAGTTCCGCCTCCCAACCAGTGTCCTCACCTGTGAAGCCCCTGTCCGTACCTTCCATTGATGTCCTTCTCTAGAAGTTTCAGCACCGGAACTCCTCCAAAGTGGCCAGCTCAGAGCCATCCCCCCGAGTACACCGCATTGCGTTTACCTCAGACAAGGGACACAGTGAAGCTATGGAGAAATACTGTCCTGTCATGGTCTTCAGCCCTTCCCACAACGTGACTAGCACCTGTCATGGTCATGGGCACCTCTTGCTGTGAACACCTGAGCTGCTGGATGCCCCCCCTCCCCGCCCCAGGAGGGGAGCCATTCCTGCTGTGCTGACTTACAGTGCGAAGGCCCGGTGCATGCAGTCTGTCCACAGAGATATCAGGATTCATTCCACATGCGAGGCATGTTTTCAATTTAATGGTTTAGATTGTGGTGGATGGTGTTTACAGCAGTGAAGTCAGTGAGAGATGGAGGCACAGTGGGTCCAGGAATCTTGCCCGGCACGCAGGCTGGTTTGAGAGAAGACATCATGCCTGGCTTGCTCGTCACGGTACAGGTTGCCTGAGGGGTGCAGCAGTTCCTTAGGAAGACAAAGTAGTGAGGAGATGGAGACAGAAAAGCTGAGCCTCTGTGAGCTTGCTGGACCCTATCTTGGGATCCCTCAGCCCTTCCCACATGGGGGAGTTGAGTGAGCCAGTCTGCAGCTTGCACACTGCAGAGCCAAAGGCTGTGAGACCAGGGATTGACACCCTCAAACAGATGGCTTCTGCTCTGGGCGGGAGATCAACATGGGCTCCTTGGATCCCTTATGATATCTAAATGCAAAATCTTATCTTCTGAGCCCCATCTTATAAGGACCTTGACCTCGAAGAACACACCATAGGAGTTTGCACTCCTGGAAGGGGAGAGGACTTCCTGAACTAGGGGGTTGGGGTCCCAGGAGGAAGGAGCAGGCAAGGGCACCAGAAAGGACAGGGTAAGGCAGAACTTCACTGTGTCTCAGAAGGGCCAAGCCCCAAAAGAGGGTGTGTGTGTGTGTGTGTGTGTGACTTGTGGGGAGGACTTGGTAGAGCCGGTCCAGGGGCATCCAGGGTCTATGAGCAGGGACAGTCCTGTCCAAGGTGGCTGTTAGATTAAAGCATCACACAGTACCCACCCTTGTCTGTGGAGGGTGTCTTCCAAAGCCTCCAATGGATGCTTGAAACCTCAGATAGTACCAAACCCTGGCTTTACTGGTTTCCTAGCATACATGCCTATGATTATATAAACTAAAATCAGGCTTGGTAAGAGATTCACAGCAACTCACTGGGCATGATGGCACATACCAGTAATCCCAGCCCTTGGGAAGCTGAGGCAGGAGGATTTCTAAGAGTTCAAGGCTGTGGGGAAAAAAATAGTAAAACATTTACTTAGATTTTTTTGCATGTATATGTGTATGGTATGTGTAAGTGTGGTATATATGCATGTGTGTTGTGCATATTTGGGTGTGGGTCCAAGTGTGTGGGTTCACATGCCTGTGGAGGCCAGAGGTCAGCATCAGGTGTCTTCCTCAATTGCTCTCCATCTTACTGTTTAAAAGTTCTCTCATTGATCCCAGAGTTCATCAGCTAGACAAGCTAGGCCACAACACCCAGGAATCCTGCTGGTTTCACTTCCCCAGGGCTAGGTTTCCAGGTGTGCACCACCATGCCATGCCCCGCTGTCACATGGATGCACCCCCAGGATGCGTGTGAGTATGTGACTGGGTGTGCATGCGGCTCTGTGACGACGCCAGAAGATAACCGCAGTGGTGCTCAGGAACACCGTCCGCATTTTTTGAGAAAGGGTCTTTCAGTGCTCTGAGGCCCACCCATAAGGCTAGATGGACTGGGCAGAGAAACCCAGGGCTCCCCTGTCTTGCCTTACCAGTACTGAGGCCTAGCATTGTCACGTGGGTGCTGGGTCCTCATACTTAGGAGGCAAGCACCTCACCAGCTGAGCTGCCTCTCCAGCTCCCACTTTCCTAGATCCTAGCAAGCCCTGCATCCTGTTTAGTTTTCCCTTTACTTATTAAACTGAGCGATTTTTACCTTTTCCCTTAAAGGAAACACTTTCGTGGCTGGTGTCTGGTGTGTGGTCCCTGTTGGGTCACAGAGATGACCACTAGGTCACTAGGGGGCAAGCACCTTAGAAAGCATGGGCAGAGGGTGATTCACATCCTTGGTGGGCACGACTGAGCCCAAAGGTATGAGATTTCATCATGCTGCCCAGAAGGGTATGAAATTTCAGACTTAAGAATCACTTTTGGAAGTTTTTCATTTAATGTTTTCAGACAGTGGCCGACTGAAATCAGACATTAGAACCTGGGTGAGGGAGCCAGCCTGGACAGCTGAAGTTGGGCGCCATGTCCAATCCTGAACGCCCAGGGTGGACACCCTAGTGAGTGGACTGTGGCACCCTGCACTGCCAAGGCACTGGGTGGGACCAACTCTTTCTCAGCTCTCACCAAAAGCAGATGTTCATCTCCAGAGGCGCGTCCCAGCACGCAGAGCCTGAACAAACAAAGGAATGACCACAGTTCAGAAGAAAGCTGGTCAGCATCGCCTTTCCCAGCCTTTCAAAGGAGAGGCTTCCAAAACAAGACTCTTTAGATTTGGAAACCATACTCCTTCCCAGTTAATTCCTTCCTTATGTCTGGAGCCTGATAAAAACAGATCCGTTTGAACGTGGCCCCACCGTGCGGCATGTAGCATGGGAGAAGGTTCCCGAGACTTGCTTGTGGGCTGCGTCTGGTCTGCTCGCTCACGGGCTGACTCTCCAGAGAATCCTGCTGAGCGGGTCAGGGCTGAGGAGATGTGCTGACAGCTCCAAATCCTCAGGGTGGGAGTGAGGCCCCCGCAGGACCAGAGGCACTGGGGTGAGGCAGACCATCCAAGGGAAGGAGGGACGAGGACCCTGGGGAGCAGGGACATTCAGAACGGGGACAAGGAGGAGATATGGGTTCCTCTGGCAGTACAGGGAGGCAGGGGTCGGGGTGCAGCTGTGCCCAGTTGTGGAGGGGAGGAAGCCAGGCTTGGGCGCCAGAGGAAAGGCCCAGTGCCCCTGCAAAGTGTAGCCCTGGGCCAGGAACAGATGTCTGGGGCTGATTTGGAGACAGATTGGTGTGAGCCTTGCAACCCACCCCTACGGAAGCCCCAACACAAGTCTGTGCAGGTGGGCCCCCAGCTACGAGCCACACAGCCCATGATGACCAGAGCCAAGCATGCCCTAGAGCTCTGCAGGCACACATAGGCTCCTCCTAGGGCTGCCCCCCCCCCCAACCCATCTACTGCAGAAGTGTGTGCTCAGACAGGGCATCAAAGGGCCAGGGCTTTACCAGGGGAAGGGCACCCTGTGATTCAAAGGCTCCTGGGCCAGTGTGGGAAGACACTAGGCTCTTCTTCTGCAGTATCTCTGTGTTCTGGAGCCGTGAGGATGTGTGCTGGGGTGTGCTTATCTGTGTGCGCGCTGGGCTGCGGATGTGCTGGGTTTGCACCGTGCATGCTTGGGTAGTGTGAGCACTCATGATGTTTGTGCTACCAGGGCAGTGCATGTGTGTTTGGGGGAGGGGAGGAGATGGCAGGGAAGCTGTGTGCACCACATGCTGTAGCCCCGTTAGAGGATCAGCTCACCACATGGACATTTGTTTCTACCCAGGCAATGATCTTTCACTTCCCTCTAGAGGATTGATTCCCAGGATGTGACACGTTAGTACTACAGTATAGGGCTGGAGAGATGGCTTAGCAGTTAAGGCGCTTGCCTGCAAAGCCAGAGGACACAGGTTCAATTCCCCAGCACTCATGTAAGCCAAATGCACAAGGTGGCGCATGTGTCTGGAGTTCATTTGCAGCTGCTAAAGGCCCTGGTGTGACCATTCTCTCCCTCCCTCTCTCTCTCTCTCTCCCCCTCTTTCTCTCTCCCTCTCTCAAATAAATAAAATAAAGCTGGACATGGTGGTGCACACCTTTAATCCCAGGACTCAGTAGGCAGAGGTAGGGATCACCATGAGTTCGAGGCCACCCTGAGACTACATAGTGAATTCCAGGTCAGCCTGGACTACCTCAAAAAACAAAAATAAATAAATAAAATAAAATAAAATTTTACTATTAAAATATAGATAGTTCTGAGCAACCTAGGACCATGTTCCCCAAGCCTTACCCTGGAGGAGCCCTGTCAATCCAGTAGGGGGCACATGGAAGAGGTGTCCTCGGGAGCTGACCTCTGGACAGCTCCAGTCCCCCTCCCATTCCCACAGTCTGCCCAGATCCTGCTGCAGGCCCCTCCCTCTCCTAAAAGATTGTTGGGGGATGGGGAGCCACCCCTTTGAGAGTGGCCTTGGTCGTCCTCTCAAGCCTTCCACCCGAGGGGGCTGAGGACACCTTCATCACCACGAGAGACCCTGAGATCTAGAGTCCGTTGCTGAGACATGAGCTTGAACACCCAGTTGACACTCCAGCCCCAGCTCTGGGAATACGTAGTACCCATGCGCCTGAACCTCTCCCATGGGAGAGAGACTGGCCACCGGGCCTGCTCACCAGCGTTCTCCTGGGTGGGCACCCTGATCACACTTGACCCCAAGAAGGAGGCTGGGGCTTGAACCCTTAGCCTGATCATGCTGTACGCACATCCGGATGCCAGGAACTTTGATGTCATTGACAGTGTATAGCCCTGAGGATGGCCCTACTGTGATCTGAACATTGCTTAAATGCCTCCCTGGGTTTTGTGTGTTGGAATGCGATACTCATGGTGAGGAGAGAGAAAGAACGAGACCTGATCATATGTGGTGTCCAGGGGGGGCCTTGGGAAGTGATTAGACTAGGCACAGTCTGTGATCGAATCTTGGCAGCTTTCTAAGATGGACCCGGAAAGAAACATGCCCTCCTTCTGTGTCATGCCCACAGAACTTCAGGACTCTGCCAGCAAGAAGACACAGGCAGGTGGGGCCTCGACACTGGGGCCCCAGACCTATGAGCCCAAGTCCTCACTTCCTCTCCACAGCTTCCGCAGTCTGGAGGGTTATGCTATTAGCAGCAGAAGGGGCACTGAGGTGGGCGCCACCGCAGTGCACTGTTCCCAGCCCACGGCCCACGCAGCCTGGAGGAACGCTTTGGGAGGAGAGGAAGGTCACTTTCCAGAACCCAATGGTACCTACCCCAGATGTGCAAGGAGTGCCTTGTGCAGTACTGAGGATGGCTCTAGGCTAAAGGAATTCTCCACCCTCGCATCTGCCATCTGATTCACCAAAACGTGATGACACCATGTGCAGCTATATATGGGACACTTAAAACTGAAGCAGAATTAGGCAGCATCAGCCATTTAGCAGGACTAAGGACACTGCGATTTGACCATTGTTGAGCAGAGCATCAGACCTTGAGGTCCAAGTAAGGATGGAGGAGTAGCTGTGTTTCTGTGTGTCCCTGCATGTACGTGGGTACATCTAGGGGAGAGTGGGAGGAGCCTCTTCCAGATAGGACATCTGTCAGCCCTCCCTCCCAATGAGCTCAACTATAGTGTCTTTTACAGCTGAAGAGCCTACTGGCCCTCTACGGGGCTATTTCTGGTGGCTACACTTGACCCCAACCTTGGTCCTGGTTCTATGTCTCTACCCAAAGCCTTAACATATTTGGGTTGGCTTCAAGATTCTTCTAAGGTTGGGCTGGCCTTGGACTCCTAGCAGAACTGGTCCTCCTGTCTTGGCCTCCTGAATGCTATGGGAGCAAAGCACCATGCCTGGCTTCTTTGACTACATTTTATTAAAATCTTAAGCAATTGTGGAACTGGGGAGATGGCTCAGTGGGCAAAAGGGCTTACTACACAAGCATAAGGACCTGTGTTCAAATCCCCAGCACCCGTGCAAAAATTCCAAGTGTGGTTATACCCGTAACCAGTGCTGGGGAGGTAGACACTGAGAATTCCTGGTGATCAATGGCTAGTCTAGCTGAATTGGTGACCTCTAGGTTCAGCAAAAGACCCTGTCTCAAAGAATAAGGTGGGGAGCAACTGAGGAAGACTCCCAATGTCAACTTCTGGCCACATGTAGGTGTGCATGTGTGCGTGCACACATGTGTGCCTAGATGCATGCAGAGTATATACACGTAAGCAAAGAAAAACAAGCAGTTATCATTGAATTTTGCCACAAAATTTTCCTTCTCATGAGCTTCTGGGTCTCTTTAATTGAAATGTGTTTTGACAGCATATTTTCTTTTTATTTTTTAGAAAAGTTCTTGCTATGTAGCTCAGGCTGGCCTTGAATTATTGGCAGTCCTCCTGCCTCTGCCTCCTGAGTATTGGGTTTATAGACACATGCCACCAAACCTGGCTCAGCCAAACTTTACAAACAACATTGAGTTTACTGCACAAGCTGAGCTTGGTAGTACATATCTGTAACCAAGTACTTCAGCACATGGGAGACTGAGGGAGGAGAATCGGGGGTTCAAGGCCAGCTTGGATACATGAGACCCTGCCTCAAATAAAAACAAAAACATTTTTAAAAAGAATTTACTGCACAACCAATAGAATGTATCATAGCTAAGACAATCTCAGATTTCACATTTTTGTGGGGGTCAGAGCAGGCGTTTGACTGCCTTTATAAATATTATGCATTGACTGGCAAAGGAATAAATGCATATGGATTTCATTTGTTTCGTTGCTCTAAGTTAGTTTGAAATCCCTGACCCCTTTGCGGGAATTGCTCTTCTGTTGCCGTTTTCTTACTGATGGGATTGACATCCAACCCCAATTTGCTGTCATTGGGCCTGAAGAGCTGTTTTCAGTTGTCTCTGAAAAGAAACATTTTCACTTGTGGGTCCCCTCCAGTCCCCCCCCCCCCATTTTTCTTACACAGGCGACATTTCTAAATCTCTTAGCATACTCTCCCTGTCAGACGGGGGGAAGGACACGGGGTTGAAAGAGAGTTCTTTTCCGTTTCTGTTTTTGTGTTAATGTTTTGTTTTATTGGTTTTCAGATATAAGGTTATATAGTCTACATGGCCTTGAACTCACAATCCTCCTGCCTCAGCCTCCAGAGTGCTGGAGCTATAAGCATGTAAAAATCCACTCTACCCTTATTGTGACTTTTATAGCAACATAAAGCAAAGGAGATGACTTGCAGGCCGAATGAGGACTTGCAGACTTGGGAACGTGGGTGCTGGGGCTGCGCCAAGTACGAGAGCCAGAGATGAACTTTCAAGGCTGGGTCTGGACCACTATCCCAAGTGACAAATCCTGGGCTGGGCATGTAGCTCAATGGCAGTGTTTGATTAGCATTTGTGAGGCACTAAGTTCAATTCCCAATACCATCAGAAAAATAAAATCTAAGTGATAATCCCCAAACGCCATCATCCTTACCACAGAACTTCAAAGTCTAGAATTCTGAAAGAGCAAAATAAAAAAAAAAAAAACCTCAAAACTTCAAATCCTTTAAAAATTAATTTATACTTAAAATATTATTTATTTATTTAGGAGAGAGAATGAATATGGGCACTCCAGGGCTTTTTGCCACTGCAGACAAACTACAGATGCATGTGCCAATTTGGGTTTCTGGCTTTGTGTAGGTACTGGGAAATCAAACCTAGACCAGCCCATACCTGCAAATTTTGCAAGCAAGTGCCTTCAATGGCTAAGCCATCTCCCCAGCCCCTAATTTGCAGTTTTTGAAATAGAGTCTCACTCTGTAGCTCAGGCTGGCCTCAAGCTGAAGGCAGTCTTCCTGCCTCAGCCTTCTGAGTACTAGGATTACCACAACTTCCTAATTTGTATATTTAAATGTAAATTTATTTGAGAAACATGAAAATATAACAGAACACTTCATAGGCCACATTGCACAATAAAATAAGCACAAAAATACAAAATACAGCTCTCACCTCAAGGGAATAAGAGAAAACTTATTTTGAGCCACATATGAGTGACCATGGCCTGGGAATAGAAAATAGATTCAGATCATCCCAAATACCATGTTCCAACATTGCAGCAGTTACATGGCCTTTTTTTTTTTTTTTTTTTTTTAAGGCAGAGTCTTGCCCTAGCCCAGGCTGACTGACCTGGAATTCAATATGTAGTCTCAGTCTGGCCTGGAACTCACAGCAGTCCTCCTACGTCTGTCCCCGTCGTGCTGGGATTAAAGGTGTGCAGCACCACACCTGGCTACATAGACTTTTATAATCACAGATCTAAAGGAGATCAGAAATCAAGGCAGATTTCAACATACTGGTGGTAACATCGGTTGCACAGGTTAGAGCAAAGCCGGGAACATGGCTATAGGTTGGAGACGCTGTCTGATGACATTCTCACCTTTTGGCTGGGGAAAGCTGATGCTCTGCCAAATTAATATATTCCAAAGGTTTTACCTGAGAGGTGAAAGGCTGTGAGGTCAGACATGGAACTGGACACATCATGAATTAAGGGGGCTGGGGACAACTCAAGGTTTTTTGGATCTGGCTCTGGATTTGCAACATTTCAACTCACCACAATAGTTCTAATCTGCCCTTTTCTGGCTTTTTCTAGAAACTTCAGTTCACATATGTTTTTTGCAAATGTATTCAGATATGTTTACAATAGTCACAGACATGATGATTACAAGAAGATGATGAACTATATTATAGAGGAGGCCAAAAAGCAAAATACATAAACGGCTATCATCACGGTTGGCTGTTGTGTACATCCACCATTATATCTGCACTCGTTGAAATGCCAGAGACAACCTGAATCTTTTCTGACATCACCATCGTCTCAGATCAGTCACCACCGATGAGCTCCTTGTTAGGAGAAGAGATACGTCAGAGACTCAGAAACTCAGAGAAAGACTGGTGCCATCCCTTTGGCAATCAGACTAGACCTCAAAGAATTGAAATGTCCCCAAGGTGCTGGAGGGATGGCTTAGTGATTAGGGTGTTTGCTTGCAAAGCCAAAGGACCCAGGTTCAATTTCCCAGGACCCAAGTTAGCCAGATGCACAAGGAGGCGCATGTGTCTGGAGTTTGTTTGCAGTGGCTGGAAGCCCTGGCGCATTCATTCTCTCTCTCTCCCTCTCTCCATCTCCCTCTTTCTATGTCAAATAGATAAATATACAAATAAATAAGTCTTAAAATGTCCCCAGGAATCTCATAGTGGAAGTTTAAAGTCTGAAACACAGTGCCAACCAGGGAACGAACTTGCCTCCTATGAAGAGATTTCACACAGTTCTGACAAGTTACTGGACCACCCTATAGTCAAGACGACCGATCAGTGGCAGGCAGGTAGATGGGCAGACAGGACACATTGACCAGGACTGCTTAATTAATGCAAGCATTTTGCCCCTGCTCCATTCTTCCTCCATTTAAACCTCAAGTTCATATCAATGTCCCCAAGATGGACTTGGGAGTATGCATTGAAATTCAGATGCATTGAAATGCAAAAAGCCAACCTGACCAACAACTAGCTTCCACCAATCCGAAAGCCAGGCCATCAGATAGCATCTGAAACCAGTAGCAGAGTTCCCCCACTTTGCAGTAACCGCAGTGGGAGTTGCAGTGTGGAAGATGTCTGCTTCCGGGGCTTCAGCATGAAATAGGATCTTGATTTTTGCAGACTTAAACTTGGGATGAGTCTTTACAAATTCTACTTGATACCATTTCTGGCCTTGTGCAGCTGGGAGCCTTGTAGACCTCTTGTGTGTCAGAGGGTGTTTACACAGTTGTGCAACACACACTGTGTTTACTCCACCTGATGTTTCCTTCCAGGAACCCCAGAGAACATGTCTCTTTTGTGCCATGACTCCTGGGGTCCTGGGATATGTCACCAAACCCAATACCCTTTCTATCCCTCTGATTTTGGTAAACCCTAGCTCCCAGGAAGCAGGTGTGTGTGTGTGTGTGTGTGTGTGTGCGTATGGACTGAGTAAAGACCACCAGGTTCACATCCAAATGCCTTGTGTCCAACCTTGGCAGAGACTGGCTCACCCCATCATTTCCTGGGGACAGGAACTTTTGCAGGAGTCCCACAGAGCATAGCCTTGCACAGAACCCCTTCTGCAAGGATCCCTTCAGCCCCACTGTCCTTCAACATTGGACTCGAGCCACCCTTGTTAGTGACCTTGTTACTGATCCCGTGGCCAAGGATTATTGCATCAGAACAACTTTGGCCAGTCTTTTCTTTTTGTCACTTGTTTGCTTGTTTTGAGACAGGGTCTTATGTAGTGCAGACTGACACTGAATTTACTATGTAACTGAGGCTGGCTTGGAACTCCTGGTTCTCCTGCCCCCACCTCCTGATCTCCAAGATTACAGGTATGTACCACCACACCAGCTCCTCGTACTGTCCATAAACTTCCCCTTATCTCCACCTCCGAGCTTGCTTGCTGTGGCATATGTGCTTCCAGTTTTTGGAGAGCCTCTCTCTGCCATTTACATTTTGACACTCGTCGGCAACAATCAACGGGGGCCTACAGCGACCCAGAGACTCAAGTGTCCCTGCCAGTGGCTCCACGGCCAGGATAGGATGGCCTGGACCCTGTGACTCCTGCTCTTCCTTCCAGGTCTCCCCTCCAGTGATCTCTCTTCCTGGTGTCCCCTGTGACACACATGAAGGCTATGGCTTCACCATCTATGAGGGCCCTCTCTAGACCACTGGGGGCTGTCCTCCCAGGACCAAGTAAAAATGGAGATCAAAAGGGCACCTTGACGTATTTGAACATCCCCTGTGCCATCGTCTCCGCTCTGTATCGGGAAAAAGGAAGGCGTGATGGTGAACAACCCCAGCTCAGCGCTCCTAGGCATATCTCTCCCACTGGAGACCTGGATTTCTATAAGTGTTCAGTGAGGATCAAAAGGCGATTTTCATCTTTCTTTTTTAAAAAAAAAATAGTTTATTTTTATTTATTTGACAGAGGAGAAAAGAGAGAGAGAGAGAGAGAGAGAGAATGGGTATATCAGGGCCTCCAGCCACTGCAAACAAACTCCAGATGCATGCATCCCCTTGTGCATCTGGCTAATGTGGGTCCTGGGGAATCAAACTTGGGTCCTTTGGCTTTGCAGGCAAATGCCTTAACTGCTAAGCCATTCCTCCAGCCCGATTTTCATCTTTCAAATGAAGGGATTGGTATGTCCTGAGCTGAGCTTATCAGAAAGCACATTCTGACATGCATAGTGCTATTGATCTCTAAATTCACAAGGAAGGTTATTTACCTGAAGTTATTGATGCTGAAGCAAGTAGATAACTCCTTTCAAAAAATAATGTGGGGCTGGAGAGGTGGCTTAGTGGTTAAGCACTTGCCTGCAAAGTCAAATGACCCAGGTTCAATTCCCCAGGACCCACATAAGCCAGAGCACATGGTGGTGCATGTGTCTGGAATTCATTTGCAGAGGCTGAAGGTCCTGGTGCATCTGTTCTCCCTCCCTCTATCTGCACAGCAACTAGGATGTGCACAGGCCAGGTCTGGCCTAACAGCTGTGGCTCCATTCCTGGAACCCACACATTATGGGGCACATGAGCACATCAGAGGGGAGCTCTTGACAGGGGCAGAAGGACATTTTCCCATCCTCTGGAGATCACAAAGCAGTGTTGGAGACAGAGCTGCGGAAGAGGCCACAGGAGTATGACTAGAGGCTGGCTAACCAGACTCTGCTCAGTGGGGCTTTTTCCCTAAGCTGGGCTCCTTTCTTGGTATACACACACATGCATGAACACACACACACCCATGGTCTTCCCTGGGTCCCAGTCATCTGCCCTTGAGGTGAAGGATCCTCGTAGCCAGCACTGACCCTAGGACACCAGCTGGCCCACTTGCAGCCAGAGTCCCCACCAGCTGAGCACCTCCTTCAAAGAGGCTGAGAGTGGGGATCTTGTCACCCCAGAGGTCACCTAGTGAGGGGAATCTGGACAGAATGGATCTTCAGCAAAAGTGACCAGACTGTTTTGAGGTTCAATATCCAGCCTGTCTCCCCTCTGTTCCCAGTGGGGTCCTTCCAGTGAGGCTTGATCCCTTAAGGAGGATTGAGGCAGTGTGTCCAACTAGGTGTGAGGGCCTCCCTCTAAGAAGCCTTGTGGTCCTCAGGTCCAGGACCGAGGTGTCTAGTTCAGCCACACCTTCCTTCAGACATGAGCCCAGTGGTGGGAATCCAGGGCTTCTGGGGTCTGGTCCCTTTGCAGTGTTCTCAGGAGAGGGGCAGAGAGCTTGACCTCCTGTGTACACACAGCTGACACACACAGCATACACTTTTCACACAGCCTTGCTTTTGGCACACACCCTCCTGGGATGGATCTCTCTTTTGTCTTTACCTACAAGATGTCAAGGACCCACAGGGTAGGGCAGGATGCCCTGGGCTCTCATTATTTCTGGGAGTACTTCCTGCCCATGGAAGTAACTATGGGCCAACAGGATCTTTTCCTGGGCTGAGCTGGGATCACCCAGCCCAAGGGGGCAGATGGACACCTGGTAGTCAAGTCCAGAGGAAAGGCTGCCCCTTCCTCTCTGCCTTGTGGAAAGGTTGGGTAGACCCTGGTGGGACCAGGCGACCAGGAAAATGACTAGCATTCTTCAGAGTCCTGTGAGGATGCTTTCAGGGTGCCCTTAAGCCCTTGAAGGCTGGAAAAGCCAAGATAGAAGGGTGGGAGACAGGAGACAGGAGGGGCAGAGAAAAGAGGGTAACAAGAGCGAAGGGCTCTGCGTTCAGCCCTCCTGCCTGGAGCCTCACCCCACGCCACTTCTGGGGAGCACACCCTCCATCCCTAGGGTGCTAGGAGCAGTTGGGAGCTGAAGACTCCTCCTGGGGCTGGAATGTGGGATGAAGTACTGGGTTTGGGTTTCTGCCTCTGCCTGACAAACTCCCTTCATGGGGGGTGGGGCTGAACCCTATAATTGGAGTCAGCTGTGCCTGGTCTGGGTACCTGGTCCCAGATCATCTGACCACCATAGGGCAGGCCTGCTGGAGCCCCTAAGTGTATAGTTAGGAAATGGAGGCAGGAGGTGCTGAACTGTAGTGGATCCCAGGGTGGAGCCTGACCCTCACTGCCCTGAGCCCCTCCCCCACCCTGCCCACTTTGCCTGGTGGTGGTGGAGGACCTGGCTTCTGGGACCAAGCCACAGGCATGTCTCCAGGGCATGGCTCTAGAAAGAGCTGTCACGGGGCCTGTGGAGGGAGTTTGCACATTGTGTGAGTCACGTTTCTGTTGTAACAGAATACTTGACCGAAACTACTTGAGAGAAGAAAGACATGGTGGCTCACTGCTTCTGAGGGATCAGTTGATGTTCTCTTGGCTCTGATGTTTCCAGGCCCGTGGGAATACAGCAGAGTCACGGTGGGCAACGTGGGGAGGGGGCGGGGTCACAGCGGCTGGTGGCGGATGGCAGAGACAGGAAGAAGCAAGATATGAGCTGCGGCCCTCAGAGGCTCACCTCAGTGGCCTGCCTCCACCAGCCAGGCCCCGCTCCTGATGAAGTCACACATAGCTGGACGAAGTTAGAGTCCTTGTGTCCCAGTCACCTCTCACCATTGGTCACATGAGTCTCAGGGACATTGTTAGATGTGGATTCAGAGAGAGAATGGGCACTCCAGGGCCTTTTCAGCCTCTGTGAATGAACTCCAGACATGTGCGCCCTCTTGTGCACATGTGTGACATCTCACGCTTGTGATACTTTGCACGTCTGACTATGTGGGACCTGGAGATTCAAACATGCATTCTTAGGCTTCACAGGCAAGTGCCTTACCACTAAGCTATCTCTCCAGCCCTTACTTTTAAAAAAATATTTATTTTTATTTTTATTTATTTATTTGAGAGAGAGAGGGAAGGAGAGAATGGGTTTGCCAGGGCCTTCAGCTGCTGCAAACAAACTCCAGACACATGTGCCCCTTTGTGCATCTGGCACATGTGGGTTCTGGAGAATCGAACCTGGGTCCTTTGGCTTTGTAGGCAAGTGCCTTCACCACTAAGCCATCTCTCCAGCCCTTATCTTACTTTTTGAGACAGGATCTCACTGAACCTAGCATTCACCAATTCAGCTAAAACAGCTAGCCAGAAAGCCCCAGGGCACTATCTGGTTCTGCCCTCTTACTGCTGGGGTTATAGGTGGTTATATGGTGCTTGCGCCATGCTGGCTTTTGTGTGGGTTTGGGAGACCCAAACCCAGGTCCTCTTCCTTGTGTAGCAAGTATTTTACCCACCATCTCCCCAGCCTCAGATATTCAGATTAAGGGTGCTCAAGCTGCAACAGTGGGAAAAGCAGAATGAATTCAGGTTTGAACACAAGGAGCCCATTGCTGGCAAGCTTATCCCTGCCCCTTCCCAGGCTGCTCACGTGAACAGCTACCTGTGTCTGCTCAGAGAGCTGCAGCGGAAGGCCAGGGCCGGGGCATTTCCATGTCACACTGTCTCAGCACAGCCTGCTCTGGGAGAGTCCAAGGCAGTCTTGGCCAAGCATACACTGGGAGTAAGCCTCACCCTGGCCCTCTGCAAAGCCCCCCCCCTCCATGGAGACTGACCGTAGGGCATCTCTGCTTGGGGTGAGGCAGGAAGGTGGGGAGCATTCCAGGCATGCCGGACTGGGAACTGCCCAGCCTGGTGGGCGGCACCTCCTCTGAAGGCCTCTGGCTGACCCTGCGGAAGCCATGCGTCCCACAGCCTCTGACTCTTGGAAGGCAACAGAGCTCAGTGAGACCACCAGACCCTTCCTTGATACGCTCACGTCATCAGGCATCCCCATCTGGGGTGGGACAGTCTCACCCCGAGGCCCCAAGTTGAATGGTGGTCCCCAGTGGCTTTCCAGAACAATCAATAGGTTCCTGGGCAAGGCAGGGACAGGGCAGTCTGATAGCCTCTCCAGCCCGTCTGTGAACAGAGGACCAAAGACTGGGAGTCTCCATCCCCTCTAGGGGCAATGTTGCTGTGACGGCGGGGTGGGGCTGGAGGTGTTGCTGAATCTCTGTAGTCCAAGTTTCTCATACAGGGCTGGAGGCTCAGTCAAGTCACTGGTGACAAACAGGCGCGCAGTGGAAGCTGAGGACAGTGTGGCCGGCCAAGCCCCTCTGCCTATCTTGCTTACGCTTAGAGGATGGAGCCCCACCTGCACGCGCTTTTCCAACCGCAGGCATCTGCCTCCCGTTTTCCCCAAGTTCAAAGGCAGACAGCTGGCAGGCAGCAGGGCTGGGTGGCTGGCCTGCAGTTGGCTGTGTTGTCTGTCTGGACGGCCTGGCCTGCAAGCGGAGGAGGCGCGGCCCTCTGGCCCGGCCTTGACCCAGCCGTGCTCTGATTGAAGCCATGTGTGTGTGTGGTGGGGCGGGGGAGTGGCTGCTTGTTTCTGACCCTAGACAGACAGGGCTCTGACCCTAGGGAGGGCTGCAGGTGGTACTTGGATGCCAGACCGTCTGCAGGCTCGTTGCGGGGCCAGGCACGTTCTTCTGAGCTGAGTAGCAGCTTTCCACTTTTATGACCCGCTTAGCTACGCTCACCTGACAGGCACTTCGGCTGTGGGGGCTGGGAATGTTTTGACATTTTACCTTCCAATAAATTGAAAAATCTAGAAGAAATGGATGAATTTTCTACACACATATGGCCTACTGCTATCAAACCTAAACAATGCACTAAAAGCAGTAATAAAAGTCACCCCTCACCCAGCCATGGTGGCTCACAGCTATCATCCCAGTACCCAGGAGGCTGAGGTAGAGTTTGAGCTACAGAGTGAGTTCCAGGTCACCATGGACTAGAGAGAGGTCCTGCCTCAAAAGAATTAAATAAAAACACCCTATTTCAAAAAAAAATATTATACTAAACCCTCCACAGAAAGCCCAGGACCATACAGACTCACTACTGCATTTACCAGGTCTTTCAATGCTATTCAAACGTCTCAAAAAAAAAAAAAAAAAAAAAAAAAAAGAGAGAGAGAGAAAGAAAAGAAAAATAAAGGGAAGGAACACTATCATACTCATTCTATGAAGCTAGTGTCTCCCAGATGCCAAATGCAGATAAGGAAATAACAAAAAAGAAAATTATGAAAGAATTTTCTAATGAACATAGATGGAAAATTCTTCAATAAAATTATTGGAAAGTGAATTCAACAACATATTAAAAAGCTCATACAGGGGGCTGGAGAGATGTTTCAGTGTTTAAAGGTGCTTGCTTACAAAGCCTCATGGGCTGAATTTGATTCCCTAATACCCACATAAGGCCAGACGCACAAAGAAGCACATGTATCTGGAGCTCATTTACAGTGGCAGGAGCCTTGTTATGGCCATTCTCTCTATCTCTTTTGTTCTCTCTCTCTCTCATAAATAAATACGAATATTTAAAAATAAATAAATAAAAAGCATTATTAACTCAGCTTCATTCCAGGCATGCAAGGATGGTTCAAGATACACAAGTCAATGAGTCAATGGGGCACAAAGGGGCTCAAGGACAGAAATCAGATGAGTGGCACAATAATTGTAAAAGAGGATTTTGATGA
The DNA here is from genome assembly GCF_020740685.1 of Jaculus jaculus. Lineage (NCBI taxonomy): Eukaryota > Metazoa > Chordata > Mammalia > Rodentia > Dipodidae > Jaculus > Jaculus jaculus. The sequence goes on along the minus strand of NC_059107.1, from coordinate 10,635,436 downwards.
AATTCAGCAATCCTTCATGACAAAAGCCCCAAAAAGCCTGAGAAGAGAAGGTCAGTCATACCTCACGTGATAAAGGCTGTATACAACCCACCAAGAGACAACATTCCACTGAATGTGGGCACTGAGATTCCCCTCTGTATACATAAACCACATCAGGTAGGAAGCCAAATGCAAATGTGATGGCAATCTGAGCAGCAGCACATGGTGGCATTGCATCCATCCACCCAGCTAGACTCTTCTCATACCTGTATCACTGAGAAATGAGGGCCTTGAGAGATAGCTCAGCGGTTAAAGGACCTTGCTTGCAAAGTCGGATGTCCTGGGTCCAATTCCCCAATACTCATGTAAAATCAGATGCACAAAGTTGCACATGCTTCTAGAATTCATTTGCAGCAGGAGAAAACCCTGGTGTGCCTATTCTCTCTCTCTCTCTCTCTTACACACACAAATAAAGACATAAATAACTTTTTTTTACAAGAGTGCAGTGTTATCCCAGAGAAAGGAGGTATGTTCCTTCTTGAGCTTCTAATTCTTTAGTGGCCATGTCCAGTTGGAACCAGGACACCTAGCCACATTGTTTTCTCCCCAGGCCATCCCGTGGGTTTAGGAAGCACTGTTTCCTTGGGTCCATTCTTAATGCTACAGGGACCACCCTGCTTTATTGCTTGGGAGGGCCAAGGATGCTATGGAGCCCCAGGTCTCTGATTTGGTGCTCAGAGGACAGTCTTAGGACCACAGGCAGTGGGCTTTCCCCTCCCTAGCCTTTTCCACTTCTAATCTGAAGACCCCTGATTTTGAGATTCTATGAGAGTGTAGTAAATGGATTGCTCATCTCTGAAATCCTAATGCTGCTGCCCTGCTGTGGAGCTGACTGGTCAATGGCTCAGCCCTTGCCATTGGCTGCCAGATGACAACCTTGGGTGTTGTTCTCAGGAATGCTGTCCACCTCCTTTGGAAAAGGGTCTTCATAGGATAGGACTTCATCTAATAGGCTACACTGGATGGCCACTGAGTCCCAGGGACCCTCCTGTCTCCACCTGCCCAGCACTGGGATCACAGGGTATGCCACCACAGCTGACTGTTTTACGTGGGTACTCAGGTCCAAATTCAGGTCCTTGTGCTTTCAAGGCGAACACTTTACTCACCAGGTATGAGCTGTAAAGACCAGAAAAAAAGGTCTGAGCTGGGCTGCCAGTGACCTTGAGGAGTGAGCGGCCAGGCAATTTTTGGAGTATTTTCAAAAAGTGAAGATGTCTTTTTTACTTCCTCTCCCTCCCTCCCCCCACCTCCACAGATGCCCCCATCTCGAGCACATCCCTCCATAGGTGGAGACTAGAGGAAGAGCTCAGGTGTCCTGCTCTATCACTCTTCTACCCGACTTCCCCTAAGACTGTCTTTCACGGAACCTGGAGCACACTTTGTTTCTTTCTTTCTTTTTTTTTTTTAATTTTTATTTATTTGAGAGCGACAGACACAGAGAGAAAGACAGATAGAGGGAGAGAGAGAGAGAGAATGGGCGCTCCAGGGCTTCCAGCCTCTGCAAATGAACTCCAGACGCGTGCGCCCCCTTGTGCATCTGGCTAACGTGGGACCTGGGGAACCGAGCCTCGAACCGGGGTCCTTAGGCTTAACAGGCAAGCGCTTAACCGCTAAGCCATCTCTCCAGCCCACACTTTGTTTCTTGATTAGGCTGGCTGAATGGTGGGATGATGGGGGCAGCCATCCTCCTGTCTCTGCTCCCTCAGCATTTTGATTACAGTAATTTGCAACTTCCTACATGGGTGCTGTGGATTGAACTCAGGTCCTCATGCTTGCACGGCAAGGGCTCTTACCCACCAAATCACCTCCCAAGCCAAAGACCTTTCACTCTTGAGTGATATAAGCATTTAAAATTAGAAATTTACCTTGAAGACTTGCTTTGGCTACATTTCTTATGATTTACTTTATTTTATTTATTTGAGAGAGAGAGGCGGATAGAGAGAAGGAGCGAATGGGTGTGCCAGGGCCGTTAGCCACTGCAAACGAACTCCATACACATGCGTCCCCTTGTGCATCTGGCTTATGTGGGTCCTGGGGACTTGAACAGGGGTCCTTAGTCTTTGCAGGCAAACGCCTTAACTGCTAAGCTATTTCACCAACCCCATGATTGTTGTTTGTTAGTTTGTTTCAAGTCTTGCTCTAGCCCAGGCTGACCTGGAATTCACTATGTAGTCTCAAGGTAGCCTCGAACTCATGGCAGTTCTCCTACCTCTGCCTCCCAAGTGCTAGAATTAAAGGTGTGTGCCACCATGCCCAGTTTACATTTCTTATATCTTTGATATATTATTCTTTCACTTAAATTTATTTCAGAATGAAAGACTTTAACTTACTGTATGACCTCTTCTTTAACACATTGGTTAAAAATGTATTATGAGTGGGTAACGTGGTTTAGACCTGTAATCCCAGCATTCAGAAAGGGAAGGCAGGATGATCTGGGAGTTCAAGGTCATTCTCAACTATGTAACAAATTCAAGGATAGCCCTGCCTAAGTGAGACCCTATATATGATATATGAGATATATATATATATATATATATATATATATACATATATATATATATATATATATATATATATGGGGGTACATGGCTAGGGAGACAGATAGCTAATGCATGAGGGTGTGAGTTTGATTCCAAGAACCCACTTTAAAGTGCTGGGTATGGTGGCATGTGTTTGGCATCCCAAAGTTGGGGAAGAAGAGACAGGAGGATCCCTGGGGCTCACTATCTACCTTGTAGCCTAATAGGCAAGTTCCTGGACAATGAAAGATGTTGTTGATTAAATAAATAAATAAATAAATAAATAGCAAATAAAGGGGGACAATGTTCCTGAGAAATATCACCTGAGGTTTTCCTCTGGCCTCCACACAAATTTGCACATATACAGCACATACATCTATACACACACACACACTAATGTGTACACTCACGTACACAAACACACATTAAAAAAGAGTTTATTGGGCTGGAGAGATGGCTTAGTTGTTAAGGCGCATGCCTGCGAAGCCTAAGGACCCAGGTTTGATTCTCTAGGTCCCACATAAGCCAGATGTACAAGGTGGCACATGCATCTGGAGTTCGTTTGCAGTGGTTAGAGGCCCTGGTGCACCGATTCTCTTTATTTCTTTCTCTCTCTGTCTCTCTCTATCTCTGAAATAAATAAATAAATAAATAAATAAATAAATAAATAAATAAATAAATTTAATTAAATTAAAGAGTTTATTGTTTAATTTCCACACACAGGCATTTTCTAATTATTTGTGCTTTTCATTTCAGGTTTACTGCCATTTTGGATAGAGTACATAGTGACTTGTAGGATTTAAATTCCTTTAAATCCATTGAGGTTCACTTTGGGGTAGATTTTTATTGACAATTTTCATATATATAGATATAATGTATCTTGATCATAATACCTCCCATAACTTTATTTTTCCCCCACCAATCTCCTTTCTACTGAACTTTTTCCTTCCAACTAGTCCCTTTATTTCTTTCAACTAGTCTTCTATTTGATGTTTTATGCCAACATTCATGACAACATATTCATGGGGCTAATGTCATGCAGGTCTTGTGCAGGTAAGTGCTGCTAACGATACTGTAATGGCTGCTGTAAGGTCAAAATGCACCAGCCACTGGCTGTGGAAGACAGTGTTCCAAAGTACTCCACCCTACCTTTGGCTCATACATTTTTTTTTTTAATTTATTTATTTGAGAGCGGCAGACACAGAGAGAAAGACAGATAGAGGGAGAGAGAGAGAATGGGCGTGCCAGGGCCTCCAGCCTCTGCAAACGAACTCCAGACGCGTGCGCCCCCTTGTGCATCTGGCTAACGTGGGACCTGGGGAACCGAGCCTCGAACCGGGGTCCTTAGGCTTCACAGGCAAGCGCTTAACCGCTAAGCCATCTCTCCAGCCCTCATACATTCTTTCTGCTACTTCTTCTGCAATGGTCTTTGAACTTTGGATGGTATGATGAAGAGGTCTCATTTGCTGCTGAACTGAACTGTCACTTCTTCTCAGCAAACTGATGGGTTTTGAGTCTCCCCAGTAGTCCCTACCAGCCAAAAGGGTGTCACATGTCACTAATACATGGGTGCAGGCATAAACACTTAGAGGGCAATTTGGTGGGTATAACATATCCATTTAGACAAACACCAATAGGAGCTCCCTACTCACAGGACTTGTGACCTTCCCAGTTTGAGTTGTGTGTTCCCAGATCTTTGTATGTCTTGACTTCTTTGAGTAGATGCTAAGTCTTGTTAATTTTACCTCAGTGGAACCCGGATCTTTGTATCCATGTATAGCTTGAGTTTAGCCTGGGAGTTATTTAGGTTGGTTGAAATGCAGCGAAGCCCTTCTGTGTCTTGGCCTATGGTTAGTTAGGAGCTCTGCAGAGTAGCAGTGGTTATGCCTCACTGTGGAAACCTCACCAGCCCTCAGTCCCAGGGCCTTTCCCATCTGGCATTCAAAAGCATGTGCTCTGGGGAGCACCCCTGGATTCCCTTGGGAGATGTTTTCCAGCCTTGGAGGGTTTTGCCACATGATTGTGTGATTGATTCTGGGCTGAGCCCCAAAGGGGCCCTCCGGAGCTCCACAGAGTGTGTCTCTGTCCAGCTCTCCTTCTGGGAAGGAGTCCACCCAGACTTCCTTCTGCCCTGCACCCTGGAGCTGAGACAGTCACACAGCCACCTCAGCTCTGCGCTGTTGAAAAACAGCTTCCTAGATGATTTCCTTTTTTTTTTTTTTTTTTTTTTTTGTCATTTCAGGTAGATGTTCAGTCTTGTCAATACATCTTGGCTTTAATATTTTATCTCTAACAAAAGCAAGGTATGGAGGCATATTCCTGTAACCCCAGCTCAGGAGGCTGAGGGTTTCAAATTAAGCCAGCTCAGGCTACATAGTGAGACCCTGTGGAGAAAAAGGTAAAATGAAAACAGAAAAGGAAGGAAGGAATGAAGGAAGGCAAAGCTGACCTTCCCAGATGAAGGGAGGGGAAGGAGGGAAGAAGGGAGAAAGGAAAGAGGAAGGAGGAGAGGGAATATACATAGCACTAACCTTCACACTTCTTTTCTAAGCATCCCTTTTTCTCTTCCCATTGTGGGTAGCTTCTTTTTTTTCTGGTTTTTTTTTTTTGTTTTTTGTTTTTTTTTGAGGTAGGGTCTCACTTTGGCCCATGTTACTCCTGAGTTCCAGGATTAAAGGCGTGCACCACCACACCCAGCTAATAGGTAGCTTCTTTTTATATGTATGTTTGTGTGTGTGTGTGTGAGAGAGAGAGAGAGAGAGATGGGGGACCCCATATCCTTGTCTGTGGTTTAGGGGCGCTCGCCTACATTGGTCGTTGGGCGTCCACTCCATCGCTCTTCGTCCAGGTCTTGTTTTAAACCTGAGTCCCTACTGATTCTGGAGCTTGTAGGAATCAGATGGTTTTCAGGTCTCTGCTGCCCTGCCGATCCCTCATGAGCATGTGTGGCCACACTTAGCTGTCTACATGGGATCTGTAGATTCAAACTGGTAATCTCAGGCCCCTGCGGGCTCACATGCTTGCCCGGGAAGCTCACTTAACTGTGGAGCCACCTCTCCAGCCTGTGGGTAGCTTCTTTTGACTCATATTTTAGTTCATAGATTTTTCTTTCATTTACATCTAAACTCTTGTTAAAGTCATTCAGTACATTCTGAATTTGGAGGTTTTGTGCTTTTCATTTCTACAGGTTCCATCACATTTCTTCCAAAAGTCTCCCTTGTCAAATTTATATTGTCCGGTTGTGCAAAAACATAAAAACTTACAAGCCTAGATTTTTTTTTTTCCCCTCTTGAGCCAATGAGTACATGTGTTTTATGGCTTCAGGCTGATAATTCAAGTATCTGAATTTCTTTGTGTCTGTTTTTCGGCTGGTTGTCAGTCATGGCATATCCTTTTCATCTCACCTTTGTTTCTGTCCAGTTTTGCTCATGTTCAGGAGAAGTATTTAAATGTTATTTGTAGAAATAATCAAAGGCTAGGGGAGATGCTGTCATGCCCCACCAGGCTTAGCTTTACATCCCAGTGACTTGGAGTTATTCTGAGTTGAGGGCTTCATAACTTGAGATTTCCCCAAGTTCAGAGTTCAGACACCCAGATGACTCAAAGCTGGGCTTCAGTCCATTGAGGGCTGATTTACCTCTGATCCACCCTTGCTCTCTGGGTGCACCCCTTCTTGTTTTCAGCCAAAAGCAGGTGTGGCTGAGCATGTCCCACACCCTGGATGAGTCCTAGTCTCCTATTTGTTTCCTTAACTCCAAAAGATGCCAAAAATGACAGAGTCCCTTCCTGGCCTTTTCTGAAAGGGCAGGATCCGCCTTGCTCCCCCACCCTCATTCTGAGTCTCACCACCCTGGAGATCTTTCCTGCTTCTCTGGAGTGGCTTTTGTGTTTTGTCATTCATTTTCCTTTGTCTTCACTGGCAGGGCAGGCCCTCACTACATCACACACCACCATTGAAAGCCAGTCTGTAGTTCAATCTGCAGTATTCCCTTGATCACTCTAGCAATTACCTTGTCATTGCTGGGACAAAACACCTGGGGAAAAAAAAAAAAAACAACCAATGAGAGAAAGGGGTTTATTTAGGCTTACAGTTTCAAGGGGAAGCTTCATTGTGGTGGAGAAAGCATGGCAGAGCAGAGGCTGGACATCACATCTCACCCTACATCTGGGTGAAAGTAGCCTTGGTAAGCTAGCTCTGGCAAGGGGAACCTGAGCCCAGGTTAGCCCAGAGCCCTCCTCCAGCAACACCCCTTATCCAGAAAGCCCCCACCTCCAAAACTGCCACCACTAGGGACCAAGTATTCAAAATTCATGAGGCTATAGCTGACATCCGATTCAAACCACCACATTCCACCCCCGACCCCCATAGATTCACAACCATCTCATACTGCAAAACACATCCAACCCAACTTTGAAAGTCCCTAGTCCCAACACTATTCAAAAGTTCTCATCTGAGACTCAAAACAGTCTCTTGAGCTGGAGAGATGGCCTGCAAAGTCTAAGGACACAGGTTCTATTCACCAGGACCCACATAAGTCAGATGCAAAAGGTAGTGCATGTGTCTGGAGTTCATTTGCAGCGGCTGGAGGCCCTGGCATGCCCATTCTCTCTCTTCCTGTTTCTCGTAAATAAATAAATAAAATGTGAGCCTTGTAAACTCAAAATCCAGGTTATATATTTCCAATACATAGTAGCCCAGAGCAAACATTCCCCCTGCAAAAAGAAGGCATAGAAAAAGAAATATTAAACCAATCCAACATAGAAAATTAGTAAGGCAAACATCAAATCCTGTGGCTCCATATCCAGCATCTGGGACCTATGACAAAATCTCTGGGCTCCAAACTCCACCCCTCCATTCTTGGATGCTCATGTTCAGGGAAGATCCACCTGACCCAAAATAAGCAGCTTTCCTTGGTGGCTCTCCCACAGTCCTTGCATGTCCAAAATCCTATAGTCTTCAGCGCAACCCAAGGCTCATGTCCGCAGCTCCATGCAGTGGCCTCACAGAACATCCTTGCCATCCTACCATCTATAGTTTCACTCTGTCGCAGTCACCTTCTCCTTGCTGGGACAATGCAACTGACCCAAAGCAGCTGCTGGGAGGAAAGGGTTTATTTTGGCTTACAGACTCAAAGGGCTTAGCACCATGATGGCAGGGGAAAGCAAGGCACGAGCAGAGGCTGGACATCACCCCTGCGACAGCAAGTGCAAAACAGCAGCAGGAGAGTGAGCCAACTGGCACAGGAAAACTGGGGCAAATAAACCTTAGCGTCTGCCCTCCAGTGACCCACCTCCTCCAGCAAGGCTCCACCTCCCAAATTGCTACCAGCTGGAATTCAAGCATTGAGAACACATGAGTTTATTGGGGACATCTGATTCAAACTACTACATACTCCATGACCCTACCTCCTGCATTTGTCACACTCCAAAAACCAGTATCAAGTGGGCTACCCAATTTGTTAATCTGGGGGGTGGGGCATAAAGCTGACTGTGAGGAGCAGTGAACTCCCTCAGCATCCTTCCCCCAGGCCCCCTCTTCCGAAACAATCCATCCTCCTCATTGCTGTCACAGTGCAGAGTCTCGGCCCATCCTCCGTGGTAGTATTCTCTCAAACAGTTGCAGCTGAAGCAGCCACAGACTCAGGAAACTGAGACCCAAGCTTCTTCTGTGCCAAACTTTAGGTGTTTCTGTTCTATGCTTTTCCTCTGCCAAACATACCAAACCTCGTTTGATCCACCGTTAGAAAGATTCAAATTCAGCTTTGCTCAAGTTCTCAAGGCATGGACAGAGCACAGACTATTACGTAAATGGCCTCTGTACCAATCTCAACAAAATCACTTTACCCCTCTGAAGCCTTGTAAGCCAAGCCTCCACAGTCCACGGTTCTCTCTGCATTTAGGTTTTTCACAAACTGTAACCAGAATGGCCCATCCAGCTCTGCTTACAGCACTACAAGGCATCTTTAGTCCAAAGTTCCAAATTTTTTCATATGCCTCCAGCAAACCTATTCCAAAAAAACAAAAACCCCCAAATTCCAGTCCTGTGGAATTCTCTACCTTGACCATAGCAGGACTGTGTGTGCTTGCCATGGCATCCATGACCTCACAATGACTTTCATAACCTGCACAAGACCCACACAATATTGGGCCCATTAACATTTTTACCATGGGTGATGGAGGAGGGCATGAGGGCCTCACCCCTCCCTAAGGAGTTATAGGTAGTTAATGATGCCTAAGGGAGTGAGAGATGTGCTCTGGTAAATAACCCCACACTCGTGACCATGTAGATAAACCTAATTAAAACCCACACACAAGAAAAAAATAAATAAAAGAGACATCAACATAGAAGGGAGACTAGCTGGGATAAATAAGGTACTGTTGAAATGGAGACAAAGAGGGGAGGCAAGACAAAGTAATGGGAGGGTATTATGATCAATACACATTGTATACATGTATAAAAATTACCAAAAACCAAGTGTGGTGGTGCACACCTTTAATCCCAGCACTTGGGAGGCAGAGGTAGGAGGATCGCTGTGAGTTCGATGTCACCCTGAGACTACAGAGTGAATTCCAGGTCAGCCTGGTCTAGAGTGAGACCCTAACTAAAAAAAAAAAAAGATAGATAGACAGATAGATAGGGATAGAGATAGAGATAGAGATAGAGATAGAGATAGAGATAGAGATGGTGATAGACATAGAGGTATAGGCATAGATATCTGGGTGTGATGGTGTATACCTTTAATCCAGCACTCAGGAGACCAAGGTAGGAGGATCACTGTGAGTTTATGGTTAGCCTTAAACAGAATTCCAGGTCAGCCTATGCTAGAGTGAGACCCTGCCTCAAAATAAATATCAATAAAAAAACCTAATTTGGGGCTGGAAGGATGGCTTAGCTGTTAAGGTGCTTCCCTGAGAAGCCTAAGGACCCAGGTTCAATTTCCCAGTACCCACATAAGCCATATGCACAAGGTGGCACGTGCATCCGGAGTTTGTTTGCAATGGTTGGAGGCCCCAGTGTGCCTATTCTCTCTCTCTCTCTCTTTCAAATAATTAAATATTCAAAAATACCTAATTTGGGGCTTTATTTTTGTAATAAACTAAAGTTTGGGCTGGAGAGATGGGTTAGCGGTTAAGCACTTGCCTGTGAAGCCTAAGGACCCTAGTTCGAGGCTCAGTTCCCCAGGACCCACGTTAGCCAGATGCACATGGGGGCGCACACGTCTGCAGTTCGTTTGCAGTGGCTGGAAGCCCTGGCGCACCCATTCCTTCTCTTGCCTTCTGCCTCTTTCTCTCTCTCTCTGTTGCTCTCAAATAAATAAAAATAAACAAAAAAAATTAAAAATAAATAAATAAATAAAGTTTATCCCCAGCCCCCCTCCCAACTTTAGGGCTGAAATTGTGACGTCAGGTGTGATGGCATTCAGAAGTGGGGGTTTTGAGAGCAGATGAGGCTATGAAAGCAAAGGCTCATGAATGGGAAATGGGGATAGTAAAATGCTCCTCTGGGCGCTCTCAAATCCTCCTTCCACTTCGAGAGGACACAGGAAGCATTTGCCTGGCCCCCAGGTCTATGAGTAATAACTGCTATTATAAGCCACTCCACCATTATAGTTGCATCAGTTACAGCCTGAAATGATGGTGTCCGTTCCATTGTCTGTCTTTTTTTTCTCTCTTTTTGGTATGTGTATGTTTGTAGTATGTATGAGTATGTGCATGTGTGAGCATGTGTGCTGGGCATGCATGTGTATATAGGCCAGAAATTGTCATCAAGGTATCTTCCTTATTTGATTTCCACTTCCTTTATCAAGACAGAGTCTCTCACTTAACGCCTAAACTGGCCAATTCAGCTAATCTAGCTAGCCAGCTTGACCTAAGAGTCCCCTGTCTCCACCTCCAGTCCCCTGAGCACTGGGATAACATACGGGCTGCTACGCCCACCAGCATTTAAGTGGAAATCTGAATTCAGGTCTTCATGCGTGGTAAGCAAACACTTTATCCATTGAATCACCTCCCCAGTCCCTTTGTTTTATTTTTCTTTCTGAGATATGGTCTCACTCACCCAGACTGACCTGAAACTCACTCTGTAGCCCCAGGCTGGCCTTGAATTTACAGTGATCCTCCTACCTCAGCTTCCTGGGTGCTGCAGTTTAAAGAGTTTAAAGGGTGCATCACCAAGCCTGGCTCCTGTGGGTTTGTTTGTTTGAGGTAGGGTCTCACTTTAGCCCAGGCTGACCTGGAATTTACTATGTAGTTATATAGTCTCAGGGTGGCCTTGAACTCATGGCGATCCTCCTACCTCTGCCTCCCGAGTGCTGGGATTAAAGGCGTGCACCACCACACCCAGCTTTCCTGTGTTTTCTTTTTAATCTATCAATATTTTGACAGGCTGTGCCCTAATAATGTTTTAATTATTATAATATCATAATAAAATTTCATATTATACAGATGAAATTTATTCATCTTATTCTTCTTGGATCTTTAACCTTCTATGTGATCTATAACTTTTGGGTATTTGTTTTTGGTAAATAGGGTCTCATGTATCCCAGGTTGTCCTCAAACTCCTGATCTTCCTATTTCCATCTGTGTCATGGTGGTATGACAGGCATGCCCCACTAGAACTAGCTTGAAGTAGTTGTCATCTGTGTGTCTGTGTATCTCTGTGCATGTGTATGTGTTTTGCTAATGATTGAACATAGGACCTCACACATACTAGGCAAGTTTTCTACCACTGATCTACTTTCTTAGTTCTGAATTAGAACTTGTAAGATAAGCTGTTAGGGTCCACTTAAAAAATATTGTCAGGGCTAAGATGGGTGTGGTGGTGTCTGCCTTTAATCCCAGCACTTGGAGGCAGGGGTAGGAGGATTTCCATGAGTTGGGGGCCACCCTGAGACTACAGAGTGAATTCCATGTCAGCCTGAGCTAGAGTGAGACCCTACCTCAAAAAACCAAAACACACACACACACACACACACACAGTTTATATAGTCAGGGCTGGAGAGATGGCTTAGTGGTGAAGGCACTTGCCTGCAAAGTTTAAGGACCCATGTTTAACTTTTCAGATCCCACATAAGCCAGATGCACTAGGTGATGCAAGCGCCATGTGAATGCAGTTTGACATCAAAGGCTGGAGGCCCTGGTGTGCCAATTCTCTCTCTCATAAAATTAAAATTAAAAAAATATATATTGTCAGAAGCCAGGCGTGCTAGTGCACACGTTTAATCCCAGCACTCAGGAGGCTGAGGTAGGAGAATCACAGAGTTCAAGGCCAACCTGGGCTACAAAGTGAGTTCCAGGTCATCCTGGGCCATCGTGAGGTCCTGACTCAAAAACAAATGAACAAAACCCTTGTGAAGACTGAAGACTCAAACTGCACTGAGTCTGCACACATAGTGATTGGAAATGAAAGCATTTGTGACATTAACCCTTCATAGCAACGTGCCCTGGATAGTTCTGACTTAAACATCTCTCGGTAATGTTTATATATGTATTTTTTCTCTACTGTATCTCTGAGTCCTGTGGAACCCTCTGCCTTGACTACAGCAGGACTGTAGGTGCCTATGCAAACTTGAAGAGGTATACTTCACTGTGCATAAACAAAGCCTTAATTTACAAAAAGAGAGAGAGAGAGAGAGGGAAGGTTTTGATAGCTTGGGTGGTACATGTATGAAAAGTGATGATTTAACACACTTCAGTCTGCCCAGAGAAAGCTGAGTACATTGATATCCTTCCAACGGACCCAGTGCGTCCAGGTCTGACCATGGCGTGGGGAAGTTACCCTCAAGTGACCAAGCTGGATGCAATCGGTTGCTGCGGGTTTTGTCCCCACGTGCTGGGCCCCTGTCGCCTGCTTGGGGTTCAGTCTGTTGCTGGGGGGGTTCGTGACGTACGCAGGGCTCAGGCTCCCCCCTGCGGGCTGGCCCCACGCACTAGCTCCGGGCCAGGGGTCCCCTGCTGGGGGCGCCACCGCTTGGCGTCTCCCGGCCGGGCCGCCGGGGCGTCACGTGCCCAGCCTCGCCCGCGCGCCGGCCTGAGGCGCCCCGAGCTCCCCAGTCAGCCGCGCTCGCCCGGGCTTCATGGCCGCCCGCACGTCTGACGTGGGCGCCCTGGGGCCCTGGGCCCTGGGCTTCCTGTGGCTCCTGCTGGGACCCTACGCCTGGGTCTCAGCAGACATCCCTGGATCCTCCAGGAGCCCGGGGATCTCCTTGAGCAGGAACGTGGGTAGGCCTCTCCGCCCTGGGCTGGAAGGGCTGTCCTCCCCGCCCACGTCCTGACCTCGCTCCCGTTCTGTGTTCTGTCTCCCCCCCCCCCAGCCTGTGGCCAGCGTGCTGTGCAGGGCAAGGTCGTGGGTGGACTTCCGGCCCCGGAAGGGAAGTGGCCGTGGCAAGTCAGCTTGCATTACTCCGGCTTTCACACGTGCGGCGGCACCATCCTCAACGAGTACTGGGTGCTGTCAGCCGCACACTGCTTCAGCAAGTGAGGGGGCGTGGGGGGCCCGGTGGTGGGGGGCACTAGGACGAAGGAGAGGCCCCGTGGCTTGGCTTCGATCCTGCATTGGTGTGGGGGGGTCTTGCTCTGCTCCCAAGCGCCCAGCCCTATGGGGCGAGCGCACGCACTCTCCTGTGCCCCAGGCTGGTGGTGCCCATGGACCGGCCTGGATTTATGCTTTCAGCCCCTGCGAGCGTGGACTTTCTCTACAGACCGGGCCCTGCGTCCCAACAGGAGCAGCTGGTCTCCCCCTCAGGGCCCTCCCACTGTCGGTTGGCCTTTTATTTCAGAAAGAGAGAATTGGCACACCCGGACCTCAGCCACCGAAATTGAACTCCAGACATCTGCGCCACCTAGTGTGCATGTGCCATCTTGCACTTGCCTCACCTTTGCCAGTCTGGCTAAGTGGGATCTGGAGAGTCAAAAACACGGGTCCTTGGGCTTTGCAGGAAAGCGCCTTATTGACTAAGCGATCTCTCCAGCCCCCGATTGGCCTTTTGACAGCAAGGTCCCCACACTAGAGGCTGTGCCTTCCCCACAGTACCATTCACAGAACATAGAGCAGTCTTCCTGCTCAGATCTGCCACAGCCACTGGATGCACAGGGTCCAGCTCCTCTGTGGCCGACTTCCTGAGAGAGAGAGGACCTTAGCGTGGGTTTTGGTGGTCCCCAGTCTTCAGGGGCTCAAGTCAGGACGTCTTTGATGGCAGCTGTGGCAGACAGCCAGTTAGGACCTCTCTGGGCTGCAGTCAGGGGCTGACTTTTTACACCTGCCCACCCTTCAAACCCTATCTGTGTGCTTTCAAGGGGCTACAAACAGTGGGCCTCTGTTCTGGCCGGCAGGGACAAGGACATCAAAGCCTTTGACGTATATGTGGGTATCACCGACCTCAGCGGGGCCAGCAGGCACACCCAGTGGTTCGAAGTGAACCAGGTGATCCTGAACCCCACCTACCAATTGTTTCACCCCACCGGTGGAGACGTGGCACTGTTGCAACTGAAGAGCTCTATCCTGTTCTCTGACTCGGTGCTCCCTGTCTGTCTGCCCCCTTACAACATGAGCTTGGCCAACCTCTCTTGCTGGTCCACTGGATGGGGACTAATCTCACCGCAAGGTAAGGTCAAAGCAAAGTCTCTTAGGAGTAGAGTGTTAGATGGTAGTCTCTAGCATCTGCCAGAGTAGGTAGGAGAACAATTCAAGCAGGAAGATGAAAACTGTAAGGAAATAGTCTGTTAAAAATGCTAGGGACAGGGTAAATGAAGTAAAATATTTTTTAACAAAGTTTTAAGGGGCTGGAAAGATGGCTTAACAGTTAAAGTGCTTGTCTGCAAAGCCAAAGGACCCAGGTTTGATTCCCCAGGACCCACATAAGCCAGATGCACAAGGTGGTGCATGTGTCTGGCATTCATTTGCAGCAGCTAGAGGCCCTCATGTGCCCATTCTGTCTGTTGCTCTCAACTAAATAAAATAAGATATTTATATATTTTTTAATGCTAGAGATGGGAGCTGGAAAGATGGCTTAGCAGTTAAGGTGCTTGCCTGCAAAGCCTAAGGACCAAGGTTCTATTCCCTAGTACCCATGTAAGCCAGATGCACAACGTGACACATGCATCCAGAGTTCATTTGCAGTGGCTGGAGGCCTTGGTGTGCCCATTCTATCTCTCTCAATTAATAAAATCTTCTAAAGATCCTAGAAATAAAAAGCCCTGTCAGAGATGGAAAAGTTTCCACGTATATATATATAATTTATTTATTTAATTATTTGACAGAGAAAGAGGAAGAGAGAGAATGGGTGTGCCAGGGCCTCCAGCCACTGCAAATGAACTCCAGACACATGCTTTCCCTTGTGCACCTGGCTAATGTGGGTCCTGAGGAATCGAACCTGGGTTCTTTGGCTTTGCAAGCAAACGCCTTAACCATTAAGCCCTCCCTCCAGCCCTGGAAAAGTTTCTTTTTGGAATTAATGACAATGACTACAGCTGAGGAGAAAAATCAGTGAAGTTTAAAATGGGCTGGAGAGATGGCTTAGCAGTTAAGCGCTTGTCTGTGAAGCCTAAGGACCCCAGTTCGAGGCTAGATTCCCCAGGACCCACATTAGCCAGATGCACAAGAGGGCGCATGCGTCTGGAGTTCATTTGCAGTGGCTGGAAGCCCTGGCATGCCCAATCGTGCTCTCTCTCCCTCCCTCCCTCCCTCCCTCCCTCCCTCCCTCCCTCCCTCCCTCCCTCCCTCCTTCCCTCCCCTCTCTCTCTCTCTCTCCCTCCCTCTCTGTCTGTCACTCTCAAATAAATAAATAAAAATAAGAAACCAAAATATATTTAAAATAAGTCAGTAGAAATTGTACTGAAATGGAAAATAATCATGGGGGCGGGGAAGGGACAGAGTATGTAACAGACCCTACCCCTAGTGGTGTGTGGACAAGGCCTCTCCTGTGTGTGAATAAGGCTCCCCCTGCCTTAGGAGAGCTACTGCATGTGGGCAGGGCACCTCCTGGAGGGGCGGGGAGGCTTCTTCCAGGTTTGTCCTTTTGTTGCCAAGAGCTCAAAAGTGTCCCTGGCTCCCACTCAGTAGAAGCTAGAAGCTCACTAGCTGCAGGTAGGAGCCCTCACCTGGCCATTCCTCTCCCACACAGGCCAAACCACAGACTATCTGCAGGAGGTCCAGTTGCCTCTTATGCCCAGGGTGATTTGTCAGAGACTCTACGGACATGTATCTTTCATCCTGCCGGACATGCTGTGTGCCTTAGACTTCAAGAATGTGAAAAACGTGTGTGAGGTACATCTCCACTTGTGGGTCAAAGTTGGGGCTCTGTGGATGTAGGTAGGGGTTGGTGGGGGTGGCTGTACACAGAGGGACAATGTGTAATCACCCTGTGCTTGCATGAGTCCTTGGTCCTGTGGCTCTAGAAGCTGCAGCATTGGGGGGGGGGGTGCTATGTGAGTGGAGGCTATGGGCCACTCACTGCACATGAGGGGCAGGTCTGGACTTCTAGATCACAGAAAATGTCTCTTTTCAGGGTGATTCTGGGGGTCCTCTGGTGTGTGAACTGAACCAGACCTGGATACAAATTGGAATCGTGAGCTGGGGTCGCGGGTGTGCCCAGCCCCTGTACCCTGGAGTATATGCCCGAGTCTCCCATTTCATGAAGTGGATCCTTTATAGCATAGAAAACATACCAGTTCCTTCTCAGCCAATACCCTCCATCTCCCCATCCCCAGGAGCTGCCCTCCACATCCTTGTGACTGTGCTGGCTGGCTTGCTGGGGGTGTGAGGGCTGAGACCCTTCCCTTGGGCTTCCTTGTGGCTCCTGCCCCATTCCTATCCCATTCACTTCTTACCACCCCTACCCCATACACACAGTGCCATCAATCTAGGACAGTGGTCCCAGAATCTGGGCCTATGAGGGGCCAAAAGAAGGGAGAAGGGTCAAGGGTGGACCAGAAAGACAGAGGGGGGTGCTGGAAACAGCCAAGAAGTTGAGCTGCATGTATGTGAGACAGAAGGTTATTAAACATTTGTGAAGCAAGTATCTCAAAACTCCTGCATTGGTCTTCTACCCAGACTTGTTTCAAGCTCTTTCCTTTGCAAAGGGTGGGGCCCACGTTCAGAAGGTGGGCCAGCCAGTGATGGCAGGTGGTGCCTACTGTATGAAAGGAGACACACTCCTAACTGAGCCTTTCTAGAAACAGAGAGTTACTCAATGTCACCCATGAAGTCTGTGAGTACAGCCCAACCATGGTGAGAGGAGATGTCACAAATAAGGTGTTTAAACCTATCATCAGAAAAGAGTTTTGTAGACAACAATAGACAATCTTAAGAAAGCCGAAGACAGGAGCTGAGAATAGACAGGGGCCGAAACAGGCAGCGGAGAAGGACAGAGCTGGAAGGATTTGTGCAGAAACTAATGAGCAGAAAGTCCCAAAACACCACGTCTGGCATCTGCAGGCCCTGTGTCCTCACATTCAACCAGCCTCAGACTGAAAATATTGCCCCCCCCAAAAAACCTTCAATTTCCTCTCTACTGAACAGGAACAGATTTGTTTGTTTTGTCATCATTCCCTAAACAATACCAAAAAGTAATTATTTACACAGCATTTTCATCATATTAGGGATTATAAATCACTTAGAGATGTGTGAGAGGAGATGGGCATGGTGGTGTACTCCTGCAATCCCAACACTTGGGACTCCTGAGGCAGGAGGATCATGAGTGTGAGGCCAGCCTAGGCTATATAAGAGACTTATCAAGAGAAAAACAGAACATATAGAAGGATGTCCCGCTGCCAATCCTGCCTGGATCCTGAGGGATGACTACTTCAAAATGTTACTTTGGGGTTGGAGACATGGCTCATGGGCCAAGCACTTACCCTACAAATATGAAGAACTGAGTTCTGCTCCCCAGTACCTATATGAAATGCCAACAGCAGTCTGTGCCTGTGATCCCGGTGCTGGGGAGCAAACAGGAGCATCTATGAAGACCCTCTAGCCCACTCCGTATACATCATAAAACATAACACGCCATTCCATGTAAATAAAGGTAATGAAAGTACCACTTAAACAATTTTTTTAATCAAACTAACCCCAGTAGATAGAAGGTTCAAAGGGATTAAATTCCATATAACAAGTGGAGAGATAGAAAGATGCCCTTCCTGGGAAAACTATTGTAGGGATGATTTCAGGGGCCTCTGCTTTCCAGCCCATGAGCAGCTTCCCTCCACCACCCCACCCCGGCCTTGGTCTGTGTTCTCCTGGCCGCTTGTTGGCTCCATGTGGACACCTAGCCAGGAAACCGGAGAGGAGCCGCATGCCCAATCACTGGCAAGAAGATGCTGGAGGTCCGTCTCCTCTCAGCCCACAGCAACTTCTGATTTCAGGGTGAGCGCTATAAACCTGACTGTTCGCTGAGTCATATCTGAGCTTCACTTGGAGACAGCTGCCTAGGAGAACGCGACATCCTCCCTGAGTCTCCAGTCAGACATTCATGCCAGTGTCCCTTTTCCCTTTGAGGCAGGATTTCATTCTAGCCCAGGCTGACCTGGAACTCTGTAGCTCAGGCTGGCATCAAACTCCTGGTGACCATCACACTTCAGCCTCCCAGGTGCTGGGATCACAAGAGTGAACCACCACACCTGCTCATGCCAGTGTCTCTTATAGCACAGAACTGATTGATTCCATGTTGCTAAGAGCATCCTTTTGCCTCTTTCGGAAGCCCCAGCAGACCACACTTTGCTCCTCTGACTTGGCAGAGCCTTGGGGCAACTTGTATCTCTTGTGATAGGAAGGGCTTCCCCTGATAGAGCCTCTGCTATGGTTTAGGTGTGATTGGAGCATGGAGAGTTCCCTTGGTTTATTGTTGGAATAATTCCCATTGTGATATGCAGAGGGTGGATGTTTAATCTAGTTGTGGTATTCATGGGGATTGGAGTTGGAGAAGTGATTAGGACTAGGTAAGGTCATTAGGATGGAGCCCATGACTGAATTCTAGTAGGTATATAAGAAGACAACAGAGGTTATATACAAAAACTGAAGGAAGGGCTGGAGAGATGGCTAAGCAGTTAAGTGCTTGCCTGTGAAGCCTATGACCCCAGTTCAAGGCTCAATTCCCCAGGACCCACGTAAGCCAGATGCATAAGGTAGCACATACATCTGGAGTTCATTTGCAGTGGCTGGAGGCTCTGGTGCTCCCTGTCTATCTCTGTCTATCTGCCTCTTTCTCTCTCTGTCACTCTCAAATAAATAAGTAAAAATAAACAAAAATAAATTTAAAAACTGAAGGACACATACACATGGTCTCTTGCCACACCACATGATTCTCTTCACTGCCAGGGGACTTGCCAGAAAAAAAAAAAAAAAGACATCATCAGGTACAGACCTTTGAGCTTGAACCTCCGAAGCTGTGAGCCAAAACCAACCTCTTTTCTTTATAAAATATCTAGCCTCAGTGGGCTGGAGGGATGGCTTAGCAGTTAAGGTGTTTGCCTGCAAAGCCAAAGGACCCAGGTTCAATTCCTCAAGACCCATGTTAGCCAGATGCACAAGGGGGCGCTTGTGTCTGGAGTTCATCTGCAGTGGCTAGAAGCCCTGGTGTACCCATTCTCTCTCTGTGTGTCAAATAAATAAAAATAAAATATTAAAAATATATATCTAGCCTCAAATATTTTGTTATAGTAACACAAAATAGACTAATACAATCTCTGTTGGCACCACTCTTTTGAAATCCTACCCAACTCCAGACCTTCAGGAGTTCAAAGGTTGTTCAAGATACAGAAAATTATCACTGTGAACCACCCTATTAACAGGATGAGGGGGAAAACTTGACAACATTTCAACTGGTACAACAATTAAAGAAGGTGTTTGGGGCTGGAGAGATGACTTCGTGGTTAAGGCGCTTGCCTGTGAAGTCTAAGGACCCATATTCAACTCTCCAGGTCCCATGTAAGCCAGATGTACAAGGTGACACATGCAAGGTTGCATATGTGTGTAAGGTGGTACATGCATCTGGAGTTAAATTGCAGTGAAGCTCTGGCATGCCAATTCTCTCTCTCTCTCATAAGATAAATAAATTTTTTTTAAAAGGTGTTTGATACATCTAACATTCTGTTTTTGTGTGTGTTTTTGTTTGTTTGTGTGTTTGTTTGTTTTTCAAGGTAGGGTTTCACTCTAGCCCAGGCTGACCTGGAATTCACTATGTAGTCTCAGGGCAGTCTCAAACTTATGGTGATCTGGCTACCTCTGCCTCCTAAGTGGTGGGATTAAAGGCGTGCACCACCATGCCCAGCAAACATTCGTTTTATTATAAAAACATACAATAGAAGGCTGGAGAGATTGCTCAGCAGTTAAGGCACTTGCCTACAAAGCCTAGCAACCAGGGTTTGATTTCCCAATACCCACATAAAGTCAGATACACAAAGTAGTGCATGCATCTGGAGTTTGTTTGCAGTGGCTGGAGGCCCTGATGTGCCTATTCTCCCTTCTCTCTCTCTCTCTCTTTCCTGTTTTCTCCCTGTGTGTGCTTGCAGATAAATTTTCTCTTGCAAATAAATTTTTAAGGCACTCAGTAAAAATAGAAAACAACCAAAAAAAAAAAATAGAAAAGAACACAACACAATCAGGGTATATATTTTTTAAATTATTTATTACACTAGGGCCTCCAGCCACTGCAAATGAACTCCAGATACATGCGCCCCACATTATGCATCTGGTTTATGTGGGTCCTGGGGAATCGAGCCTGTGTCCTTAGGCTTTGCATGCAAGTGCCTTAACCACCAAGCCACCTTTCTTATGCCCTAAAGAGCATATTTAAAAAAATATTTTACCCAATGGGCACTCTCAAACTTAAACTCTGCTATGTTACTACTCTTCCCTTAACCCCAAAATGGCCCTCTGCCTCCTCTCTCTTGCCCCAAGCCCTGTATCTCTCACCTCTGAATGCTCATCTCCCTTTATACCTGAGGTTTTGACAAGAGTAACAAGTTTCTTTATTCACCCTTCTGTCTTCTCACAGGGTACACAGAGCCCATATCCCTCTCCTTCTCTATAACAGGTGTCTTCCAGTGACTGTCCAAAATGCTCATATCCAGACAGTTATGGGCATCAAACAGGCCCATGGCAAGCTCCAGGAAGATCTGCGTGATCTAATCTTCTCCCCCACCCCCTGGATGTCCATCCTTAATTCTCTCTCCCTCCTCAATCAATTCAGTCTTACCAATCACACTGCCTGCTTCCTGTGCACTGCCCTCGAGCGCCCCCTCATTACTGCATTCCCCCTGTTCAATGTCACCTCTGCTTCAGACACTCCCTGCTTCTGGCGTCCTCTCTCCAAGTTCCCTATCCCACTGTCTCTTCTGAACTGCCTTGATTGCTGGCATAAGGACATCTCTCAATGCTGGTCAGGAGCTTTCAGGAATAATTCTATTGTGACAAACCACACCTTACCTAAGGGAATTTATTTCTGGTGTGACTCCATGCTGTATACTTGCATCTCTCTGAGAACACACTAGGGCCCTTGCACCCCAGTCACTCTGGTACCTAGCCCCACCATGTACACAGAGGGAGAGCTGGCAGTCCTTCTTCCTAAGTGGGCTCATCATTACAAAAGAGCCGTTCACTTGCCTGTGATGGTAGGGGTAATCCTGGCGGCCTCTACAACTGCCACAGGACTGGCTACAGGAGGCCTGAGCCACAGCCTGATCTATGAAAGGCTTTCTACAGAACTGAGCACCGCAGTCTGGGGATCCACTGAGGCCCTGCGACTGCTATAAGAGCAACTTACTTCTCTGGCCTCAGTCGTGCTACAGAACCGCCGAGCCCTAGACCTCTTGACAGCAGACAAGGGGGGGACCTGCCCTTTTCTGAATGAGGAATGCTGTTACTATGTCAACTGATCAGGCAAGGCAGAGGTAGAAATTAAGAAACTAAAAAACCTGGCTAACCAGCTTCAGGTACGAACACAATTCCCTCTGAGTCATGAAACATCTTTAGGACAGTCTGGCCCTGGCTTTTGCCACTTTTAGGGCCTATATCTGGACTATTCTTGCTACTTGCTCTGGTCCCCTGCCTTCTGAGATGCATCCAAAATCAGATGGACCAATTCACCCACTGAAAATTCAGCTAACTTTTACTGACCTGTCTTCCTCTATCTCCTACCAGCCTTTAGCCATGGAGGAACTGCCATGAAGGAACACCCATCAACCACATTTATCCAGCATCCCCATAAGAGCTCGTTGCCCCCTATGGTCAGCATGAAGACACTACAGAAGAAAAACCATGGTCCATTGTCATTAACAAAAGGCTGGACTGTTAGGTCAAGGTGGGCTTCCCCAAAATGGAGTCACCAAAGACATACCAGGGAGTATATCATGCACATTCTTCAAGGGACCACCCAGCCATTAATCCCTCCCTCCTTGCCTAACAATGCCCCCAGGCTTCCTCCCCCCCCCCCCTTATCTTCCAGGTCACCTGGTTACTGGTCTGGTATCACACCCTGGCTATCTTAGATTTACATCGCCCCTAAAAAAACCTTTTTTTACTTCTCCCTTCCTCATCTTCCCCCAACTGATATAACCCACTATCTGTAATCCCAAATTGACTGCTCCACTCTTGAGAGTCAGTCCTGGCAGCTCTTGTTCCTCCCCCTCCTCCGAATAAAAACTTCCATCTTTGCCTCAAAAAAAATTATTTGTTTATTTATTTGCAAGGGGAGAAAAAGAGCAAAAGAGAAAAAGGGTGCACCGGGTCCTCTAGCCACCGCAAACGAACTCCAGAAGCATGTATTAGATTTGTGTGGGTTCTGGGGAATCAAACCCAAGTCCTTAGGCTTCACAGGCAAGTACCGTAACTGTTGAGCTATCTCTCCAGCCCTAAAGGGCATATTTTATTTAAAAAAAACATCACAGGAGCATGCTCAAGGGGAAGATAGATAATTTTCCCTTGAGATCTACAAGACGAGAAGGCAAGCTTTTCCCACAGCCATGCAACATTGTACTAGGAGTATGAGCCAGGAAAACAAGCAAGAAAAAGAAATGACAACATAATTAGAAAGGAAGAAGGAACACTTTCTGTATTTTTACTTTCAATTAATTTTGCATGCAGTGAGAGAAGAGAGAGAAAGAGAATGAGAATGGGCATTCCAGGGTCTCCTGCCACTGCAAATGAACTCCAGATGCATGTGTCACTTTGTGCATCTGGCTTTATCTGGGTATTGGGGAATTAAACCCAGGCTGTCAGACTTGGCAAGTAAGCTTCTTTAATGGCTGAGCCATCTCCAGTTGATTCTCTGTATTTATAAATGGCATGATTTTATACTGTGCACATTTCTAAAAGATCTACACATACACACACAATCACTATAAGTCATGGGCAACCTTAAAACATTGCAGGATACAAAAATCCACACACAAAATTTCAGTTGTATTTTTTTTTTTTGTTTGTTTGAGAGCAACAGAGAGAAGGAGGCAGAGAGAGAGACAGAAAGAGAGACAGAGAATGGGCGCGCCAGAGCTTCCAGCCTCTGTAAACGAACTCCAGATGCATGCGACCCCTTGTGCATCTGGCTAACGTGGGTCCTGGGAAATTGAGCCTCGAACTGGGGTCCTGAGGCTTCTCAGGCAAGCGCTTAACTGCTAAGCCATCTCTCCAGCCCATCAGTTGTATTTTTTTATACTAACTTTGAACAATTCAAAAAGGAAATGAACACTAGATATGTGTTATTTCAAGTTTAGGGCAAGTGCTCAGAGACAGCACCCATCATGGTATCAAGGCCTCATGGTCAAGCCCACATTTTTTACCTCTGTCTCCTGAGCACAGGGCTGAGATCATGTGTAAGATCCCGTCCAATAGTCTAATAGACAAAAAGGTATAGGGTTAGGAGTAGGAGGGTATGCTGTAGAAAATATACTTCCCTGTCCCTCTCAGAAACCCCTAAACCTTGCAGAAGAACAACGTCCTTACACTGACCCTCCAACCTCCCCATCCTGGGGTCCTGAGAGGTGCTATCTGCTCCCTTCCTGAGCAATAGTATGCCTACATGGGTAAGGGCAATAGGAAGGGAAGGTTGTTGAAATGAGCTTGGCATTTCTGGGGTGTGTCTACAGGTCTCCAGTGCCCAGGGTCCAACCCCCCCCCCCCCCCCCCGTGTGCTCTCCTTCCCCTGTAGTGCTGACCCAATGTGAACTGCAGGAGAAGTGGCATGGTGAGCCGGACTCAGGCCTGCTCCCCAGCCCCGACCCAACACTGCATACGTTGTCCCTTAGTACCACCAAGATGGCTCCTGAGACCTGCAGGAGGGCCAGGGCAGAGTTCTGGCTCCAGGGAAATGAGAAAAAGGAAAGGTCTCCTCACTACCCATTCAGCCGGATGCTCCTTCCTCCCTGTCAGCCCAGAAAGAAAGGGGCCTTGCTGCCAGGTCAGGCTAGCTCCCCAGGTGGCAACAGGAGATCTTGCAAACCCTGAAGGATCTTGGCAGGAGGGGATAGACTGGAGTAAGCCAGGGGGTGGAAATTTGGGGCTCACTAGAACAGATAAGGAGCTCAAGGGGGCTTTACTCCCCAGCTTTGTTTGGGAAGCTCCTAGACCCAATTATATCCACTTGTCAGGGTGACCTCTCTCTACCTTATTTAGCCAGAAGGGCAGACTGAGTCCACTGGATCTCTGAGGGGGGCAGAGGACACAGGTGGAGTATATCAGGGATGGACATGCATGTGACCCTGTGAGGTGGCTAGTCACTGACAATGACATGGGGCCCTGGCCCAGAAGGCCATGGAACAGGCATAGAGTCGCCCCCATCCATTTACAGGAAGGAAATCAAGAAGTAACCCCACCACCCCAGCCTCCCCTCAGGCTTCCCCTCCCCTCCCAAGCCCTCTGCTCTCTAGCCCTCCCTTCTCTAGCCCTCCACAGCCCTCCCCTTCCCGGCACTTCCCTCCCCTCAGCCCTTCCCTCCTGAGCCCTCTCCTTCCCAGTCCTTTAGTCTGCCCTTCCTCCCCGAGCTGTGGAGCAGCCAAGCCTCTCAACTCCTAAGTGGGGCTCTTGGTCCTTTATGAGTCTCCCACTCCATAAAAGAGATCACCGCTGAGCCGTCCAGAACCTCTGCAGCGGCGGCCCAGCCGCACTCATGCAGGTCCTGCCTAGGCAGGGCGCAGCGGGGAGCGTGGGAAGGATTTCAGCCACTCGTGCATGCCTGCAGTGGCCTTGGCCACGGAGGGACGCACTTGGCCCTGTACTTGGTCCCTGCTGGCCTCTGGGCCCTGTGCCCTCCTCTACTGGGGTCAGGTGGGGAGGCAGGAGACCAGGCACTAGAAGGGCCCTGTGGGCCCAACCCCTTCCAGGATATCCAGAGGGAATGGGCTGGGGTTGGTTTACAACAAATGCCTCCTGATTAATAAAAGTTTGATGGAAATTTCATATGTTGACTGGGGTCCTAAACATTTCCAGGAACATCTGGCAGAGGCCGGGCCGCCTGTTTATGTTCACAATGAGAACATTTTTTCCAGAGAGTTCTACAGTAATTGTCTCCTTCAGAAGCAAGCACAGGAGACAGACACACTTGGGGAGGGGGGGCCCTGGGTTGCTGCTACCGCCTAGGCCCACCCCCTCAGATGGTGACGATGGGACCCCCCTCCCCAGAAGCAGGAGCCAAGTCCTACCTACCCCACAGGGGAGAAGTCTCAGGCCAGGTTCCTGTCACTCACCCCACCCTTTCTCCCAGGTGTTCCAAATGCCCCCATCTCCTAGGAGAAGCTTTGTGACTCCTGACAGCCCACAGGTGCACAGCCCTAGGGGGAGGAGGACCTGTTGGGGTGGGACATCAGAGAGAGGGGACAGACAGCCAAGGCTCCTAGCCTTATCCCCATGGGGTGGGGATTGGGCTGTGGACCTCAGCCACTGTAGCTGGACCTCTGAGCCTGGGGTCTTTGTGTGTGTTGGGGGGGGGGTTCTCCTGTCAGGGAGAGGGTGTCTGGAAGACCATGCCAGCATGCATGCAGAGCCCTGAAGACAGGGTGTTGTACCCAGGCTCTGTCTGAGGCAGTGTTGGGGAGGTTACCAAGGGCCCCTGACTATGTTAGCGACAAACACTAGGTCTGCTGGGTGAGGGGGTAACAAAGTCCTACCCAGAATAATACCAAGGGGGCAGGACTTGTCCAGTCTCCCAAACCCCTCTCCTCACCCTGCCATCCCCAATCCTAGGGCAGCTGCAGACAGCAACCCTGTAAAGAACTCACAGTTGGACCCATCTGGCCCCTGTCCCACCCCCTGGGCTGCTGCTGCCATGGAGGTCAGGTTTGGAGGTGGCAGTGATGCAGCAATGTGCCAGCTGGGGCTCGGCCTGCCCCGTGGCCACACCAGGGCATCGTGTGTGGTCCTTGTGGGAGACTCTCATTTATTTTTCTTTCTCTTTTCCCTCGTCTTCCTTCTTAATAAATTGCGTCGGAGCGGAAGCCAGACACCACCTCCATCCCATGTCCTTATAAAATGTGTGTACGCCCATGTGTGTGCATGTATGTGCGAGAGTGTGTGTGCTCATGGCTTGCTACAGGCAATGGCAGAGAGACAACCCCCACACCACCCTCATTTCCAGTCTGCCTGAGCCTGGAGAGGGGGACCAGACTAGGACCCCAGCTGACAGAGCTCAGGCAAGCCCCGCCTCTCCAATACTTGGGTGAAGCTGCAGCCAGGGGGACCCTGGAGAGCCTCAGTGGCGAGTGCCACCCCAACTGTGGTCTGTAGGAGAGGGGCCTGCCCCTGCAGCCCTCCTCCCAGGCTTTCAATGTGGGACCCCAGGCACCGTCCCTCTTCTTGACATCCGGTGCTCTTGCTGTGTCTCATCCATGATTTCTGCTTTTCCTGAAAAACTCATCTGTGCTGCCCACCCCATGCCCAACACTCAGACGTAACCTCTGAAAAGCCCTTGTGAACAAGTTCCCGGCAGCCCTGACCAGCGAGGCCTGAAGGTACCACCCTGCTCTGCTGTGAACCCAACCTGAGAGCCCAGGGCCCAGGTATCTAAAGCCCAAGGTAGGGCCTGCCTGGCGGTGAGCCCTGGCTGGCTCTCCCTCCCCTTCCTGGCCAGGCATCATCAGATGTCAGGGCACAGATGGTCTGGTCAGCCAGCCTGGTGTCTGTACCTCACCTGCGCCCTGCGTGGCCAACACCCCAGGAGCCTGGGAAGGAGGGCAAACCGAGCACAGCATCCAAGAAGCAGAGGTCACCTGCCCACCTCAACCCCATGCCTCCTGCAGGTCCCTCCTAAGGCAGCTCAGCTAGGGGCATGGAGCCAGCGGGGAGGGGCACTGGCTGGGTGCCAAGGCTGCCCCTGCAGCCACCTGTGTCCTGGCTGCTCTGGGGCCAGGGGAGTCGAGGGACGGTGTCCCTGCTTAGGGTTTTACTTTCCCCTGAGTCAAAGACCTTCACTCGCAGCTGGCCACTATGGGGGTGGGACACCCTCTGAAGGTCCTAACTCAGCCACAGCCATCCCAGTGACCATCATCCCCCTGTCTTGTCCTTCTCAAAGTGCCCACCTCATTTCCTCCCACCTGACTCCAGACATATTTACCCCAGGGCAATGGAACCTCCCCTAGGACCCTTCCTCTCTCCTTCCCTATGCTCCCCTAAGATTTTTTTAGAAATGCCTTCACTTGACCCATTGGGCTATGAAGAGGACCTTGCACCCCCTCAAGATCCCCTTTCTGTCTCAGCTCGCAACTCTCTCTGTCAACGTCCTAGAAATGAAGTTCCCTTCACCAGAAGCAGAATCTGGAAGGGCAGCGTGGCCTGCTGGCATCCCAGAGGTCAGTGGCCTAAAGAGAGAGGGGGAAGGAGGGGGAGGAGTGGCCAGCAGAGAGCTGTGAGGGGCCATCTGCACCCTCACCCTCACCCTCACCCTGCAGGACGTCTGCAGAGCAAGATCCAAGGCAGACCCAGTCAAACATCCTCCCCACAGTCCCTGGCATAACCTCACCTGAAGTCCTGGGTCTGGGCTTCCATCATACAAGAGGTCCTCAACAGGTTGAGGTCCCCTAAAGTCCCTCTCTCTCTGGCTTGTCTTGTCTCTGGCTCAGCCTGCCTGGGGGTCAGAATCTGAACGAGAAAGTAATGAAGCTTTTTTTTGGAAACTCCAAATAGACTAGAGGCAGAGGTGGCCCATGGTATCCACAGTGTGGCAGATATTACATGGACCTGGCATTCTGCTTCATCAGCATAGTGTCCCAGCTGCCACCTGGAGTGACACACATGCAGAGCACAGGCAGTGGTCCACTCAGCTGTCAATCACCAGACATTGCCCTCTCTCCCCCTTTCCAAAAACTGTTCTTTTCTCTCCATCTAGCCCTGACTACTTCGGGTAGTCTCTCAGGGGATCAGATAGCTGTCCCCAAATTCTGGCCCATGAGGATTACAGAGACAATGATGGTTTGTCATTATTGGGGACCAAGGTTCAGCCACTCAAGTTCAGGGGTTCATCATGCAACTAGAATGTATACCCTTAAAGGACTCTGGTGGAGACCCAGGGACATGATCTGCCACCCCACTGGCATATGCACACTAAGGCATGTGTACCACATGTACACACACACACACACACACACACACACACACACACACACACACAATTGTTGTATTGCTCCTGGGTCCCAGAACTCCATAGGTAGGGCCACTCCAACCCTGACTCTTCACTTGCATTCCAGCTAGCTTCCACAGCATAGGGAAGTAAGACACGACCCTATGAGCACACCAGAAGGTCCTGTGGCCGCATGTGTGGCAGCAAATGCTGCCCCGACCTGGGGTCTTAGGCCAGAGAAGTGGGATTTCTGCTGGTGAGGCCAGTCAGGGAGTGTAGACTCACCTGTAAGAAGGCTCACATATTCAAGTGAGGACTACCTTGGGGAGGGTGTAAGTCCAAGGGACCACCAATCCATCCCTGTCTGCCTCTAGGGGACAAAACACCCCAAGGAGGTATTACCTTCCTTCAGCCCCTCAGCCTGTCTATAACGTATCCCCCCAAAACACTAGAAGTAGCCTCTATATGAAGGTGGATAAACCGAGGCACAGAGAGCTAGTAAGAAGAGCCCCCAGCTTCATAGGTCCCTTCAGCCTCCGTGGTGGGTGGAACTTCAGACAATGCCATCCAGTGGACGAGGGAAAAGTCTTGACCCAGCAGGTAAACAGGTCTCGTCACAGCAGGCAATGCTCACACCACCCAGAAACACAACCGCCTCCACAGTCATGTTTGCACACACACATGCATACTTATGAGCACATGAATGCACTCAAGCCTGCTTGCACACACGAGCAGAGACACATGCACACTTCTACGCACAGAAGCCCCCCACACTCACACTCATAGCATGCATGAGCACACACCCACGCTATACACACAAGCACGCACTTACACAGAGCATGAGCACTTGAGCATAACTGTATTCACACACACACGTGCATTCACATTCCCACCCATGTCCACTTGCGCAGACACGCACAAGCACCGTGGCTGCTAAATCCAGCATGTGCTCTGCCTCAGCCTTTCTGGCCCACACCTTCCCAGCCTGACTTCCCTCCCCTTGGCTGGCTCGGGGAAGCTTTGTGGGAGGCAAGGGGCGGCAGCCAGCAGCTGGACCCCAGGCCAGCCTGGAGCTTGGCTCCCAGGAGGGCAGCGGCTGAGGCCTGCACACACGTGTGAGAGGCCAGGCGACCCCCTGCGTGGGCACACGGGTGGACCCAGGCTTGATTTACGACAGGCTCCCGCACATGTGTCAAAGACACCGTGTTAAGCACCAGCATAAAAATAATATATAGGTTACCGCAACGTTTTTATGACCTTCCCCTGCCTTGCCCTGGAATGCTGGAATCTAGCAGGTGAAATAACACACGTTTCAGTGGTTGCAGCCGTGCAGGGTGCAGGCAGGGAGCCTGGGCAGCGGGGAAGACCTTGTCTGGGCTGAGCCCTTCAGGGAGCCAAGTTGATTGGATGCCACAGTGTGGGGGTGAGGGGTGAACAGACTCTTGGATGGTGCTGGGAGAGCTTCCAAAGCTTGGAAGGTTTACAAAAGGCATTCTGAAAGAGGGATGCCCAATGAGGTCGCTATACATCCCTTCCTGTTTATGGTGCACCTGCTGTGTGACCCAGTCCCAAGACCAGCATCAAGAAACTGCACTCTGGAAGGGCCTTAGCTGAGCGTCTCAAGGAGCTGGTTCACAGGGGAGTACACTGAAATCAGTGACCACCTTGGGCTACAGTGAGGAAGGCAAGTGAGAGGGGACTTGGAGAATCTACAGATGTCCACTTACAAATGACACTATCAAGAATGCATCATCAGGGGCTGGAGAGATGGCTTAGCAGTTAAGGCGCTTGCCTGAAAAGTCAAAGGTCCCAGGTTCGACTCCCCAGGACCCATGTAAACCAGATGGACAAGGGGTTGCACGCATCTGGAATTTGTTTGCAGTGGCTAGAGTCCCTGGTGTGCCCATTTTCTCTCCCTCCCTTCCTCTCTCTCTCTCTCTCTACCTGTGTATTTCTGTCTCTGCATATCTCTGCCTATTTCTCTCTCTCAAATAAGTAAAAATAAAATATTTTAAAAAGGAATGCATCACCAACTGTTGCTATGGCAATATCCCCCCCCCACACACACACCCTTGCAACCACAATGTGTTCTGTCTTCACATTGAGAAAATTAATATCTAAAGTCTTCCACAAGACTAAGGACCTTGCTAGGTGGAGGCCTTGTAGACACTACAAGAAAGGCCCACCCTAGCTGGGTGTGGTGGTATACACCTGTCACCCCAGCACTAGGGAGACAGAGGCAGCTGAGATGTTGTGAGGTCAAGGTCAGCTGGGTCTGCATAGCAAGTTCTAGGTCAGCCAAGGCTAAAGGAGACCCTCTCTCAAACAAATAAACAAAACCCGCATCATGCTGGGAGGTAGGCGGGACAAGTTCCTATCAGGCTATCTGCCCCCTGGACAAATCTTCAGAGCGATCCCAATTGGGACTCTGGCCCTCCTGGCTTCCCAGTCTCTTTCTATTTCTTATCTCTACCTCTGTTTCAATGTCGTTTCTATCTCTCCCTTTCACTCTGTGTCATCTCTCAGTCTCTTTTATTTTTGTTTGTCAACATGTCACCCAGTGTCTCTATCTCCTGCCTCTCTTGCCCTGTCTCATTTTGGTTTTTGTCTTCCTTCTTGCCCTGTGGGGCTCTCTCTTCTCTATCTCTCTGTACTTGTCTCTACAGCTCCAGTCTGTCTTTCTATCTCTGGCTGTCTGTCTTTGTCTCTGTGTTTCTGTCTCTCCTACAACTCTCTCTCTCTGTCTCCACCTACTCTTAGATACCAGTACAGCAGGTCCATCACCCCAGGGCCCAGGATCCATCAGGTCCTCCAGCATGAGTGGTGGAGCCTCGGTCTCCCAGCCCAGCCTCCAAAGCAGTCCTCTTCACGACTCCTTCCCCACCGAGAGCCAGGAGTGTGGGCGGGGATCTCAGGAGCACCAGGATCAAGCAGCTTTGGGAGGCTCTGAGAGAGCCCAGGCCTGGATACCCCACTGCTGGGAGACTTGCATCTGCCAGGTCTCCCCAGCCCAGCAAGGGGATTGGGAAGGAATTCCGGGAATTCTAGGGGCGGGAGAAGGAGGGCCTGTGAGGGAGGCAGCAGAATGCCTGCAGGAGGGGCCTGGAGAGGCCCAAGTGCATGGTTTCCTTCTTCTTCCAGCTTTCTGAGGGCTGCAAGAGAACTATTACATTTAGGACCAGCAAAAAAACAAAACAAACCAGAAAAACATGATGGCTAATGGCTGTCATGGGGCGGCTTCCCACACGCTTAGACCCTCACTGCTGCTGTGCCAGGCTGACCTCAGGACCTGTCCATTGCCCTTTCTGGGTAACAGCCCAAGCCTGGGCTCATAATGCACCCCTAGGTCTGTCTCTGGCCCCAGAGCATCTAGGAGAGATGAGGACCTCCCCCCCTCGGCCCCACCCAAGGAATTTGAGGCCCAGACATCAGACAGTCCAGGTGCCAAAGTGAAAGGGATCCCAGGGAGCAAGGGAGGGCCGGGAAGTGATTGAGGGCAAGCCCTGGGTGCCAGGGAGCAGGAATGAGTCCTAACCAAGCCCTGGCAGGAGCGGTCTGCAGGGAGCTGGCTGGCATGTGACCTATGTCTGGGGTCTAGCAAAAGCAGAGGGACCAGGACAACAGGCTGTGGTGACTAAACTACAGCGGCCTGCAGCCACCCAGGGGTCATCTGGAATCTCCAGGCTACTGAGGAAAGATCGGAAGAGCCAGGAGTGGGGGTGAGGGGTGAGTGATGACCTGGAGGGGGCATCGTCAACCTCAACAGCACTGCAGAAAGGTCTAGAAGGAGCAAGTGGGAAGCCAGGCATGGCTGCCCCCTTTGGCCCCCAGGAGCTAGTTCTGGGCTGTCTTAAGAGCTAAGACAGAGGGCTGTCCATCCTCAGGTAGGCAGAAGTAAGGAGGAAGGCAGAGGCTGCAAAGATGCCTTTATCCTGGGCCAGGAATGTAAGCTGGTGGGGCGGACAAGAAGTCGCTGTATCCTGCTTGCTGGGGAAGATGGCCTTCAGACAGGTGAGGAGAGCGAGCCTAGCCCATGGCCTCTGTGTGGGAGAATACAGCTCCTGTCCAGATTGTAACCACAGTGACCAAACACCCTCCCCTCACTACCATGGAAGGCCACCAATTGTCCTGTGAGGGACTTAGGTCCAAGGGCCAGAGCATAGCTGTGAGGAGCAGCCAGTGACATGGCTGCCTCCACTGCTGGGAATAGAGGGCTAGGCCGGAGGACTGCTGAATGTTGTCCTAATGCAGAATGACCAGGTCTCAGTGTCCACCAGACACTTGGCACAAGAATCCTGTCCCCACTCCTCCGCAACATCTTCATGTTCTGAGGGGACCCCACATGACCTTTCAGTGTCCTAACCTCCAAAGTGCCCCCATGCCCTGAGGTGATCCCACATGTTTGGGGAGCTGGGTGGGCCTGGGGCTGCAATTGGCTCTTAGTGAGTGGGCTAAACAATACTAGTGTCCTTGCGGGCATTAAGACCTCTCATAGTCCCCTGACCTTCGAGCACAGACGTTTTGGAAAGCAAGTCAGGCATGGAACTGCTCTCCATCCAGGTGCAATTGCAGCACGCCTTCTCTTCTACATCACATCCAGTGGAGTGAATCCAAATCCCATGAGAGCCTTGCTGGGCTCCCAGGGGCAGCAGAGCCCTGACCCTCCTTCCCATAGGCCTTGGAGCAGGAGGTCTGAGTCCAGTGGGTGACCCTGGGCCCTCTGGTAGCTGTCTCTGCCTGCTACTTCTCTGGGGATGGCTAAGCCACAGTCAGCTCCTGGCAGCTGGCGAACACACCTCCCCTTGTGGTCCTCTGCTCACTGAGGGCCTGTGTAGCTCCAGGCCAGCCCAGCCATCCTGGCCAGCTCCCCAGACTCCCCCCCAACCACCCCAGCATGATTTCATCTTGGGAGAATCCAACTGAGTGCAGTATTTACATAGATAGTGCCTGGCCCTGCCCCCATCCTCACAGAAAGGCCTGAGCCCTGTGAGGTCTGTGGTCCTCCTGCTGCCAGTTCCTAGGCTCCCTTTGGGCTCCTGGCTGTTGGCTCTGGCTATTCTCTCTCTCTCTCTCTCTCTCTCTCTCTCTCTCTCTCTCTCTCTCTCTCTCTCTCTTTCTCCCCCCATAAAGGAGCACATGAGGCCTCCATGTCCAAGGCCAGCTGGAGAAACACCATGAGTCCAGAGGGCCCTCTCCTGACGAGCAGCCTCTCTGAAGGCACCAAGGGCAGAACCCTCACCCTAAGCCCTGACACACAATCCCAGAATCTGCCTGCAGACAGCGCACTAGGGTCTGGGAACTTAGGTCTGGAGGGCTGGGGAGGGTTCCTAGGTCTTAGGACAGTGCAGTCCACTGGCCAAGGGGACAGAGCATATAGGGGCAGGGGAGACTAACTGAGAGGCCATAGCCCCAGGTTTCTGGATTGGGGCATCAGGGAGAAGGCTGGATGGCATGAGATGAAAGGATAGAGACACTCAGGGTAGAGATCCTCAAGACAGCTATGTGGAGGACCAAAAAGCAGGGTAGAGAAGCGGCAGTATAACTCCACCCTATCGTCCAGGCTGAACCCTCACTCCAGCATCCGTGTGAAATGGAAGAAGGGGCCGTTGTGGTGGGGTGGGGCAGAGCCAGCTCACCCCTGAACCTCTACTTCCCAGACTCCACCTCAACTCTGTCTTTCTGGTTTGGTTTCTCTGTCTCTCAGTCTGTATCCTCTGTGTGGTGTGTATGTGTGTCCATTTCTCTGTCTTCATCTCTTTCTGTCTCTGGGTCAGCAGCTGGCTTGTGGCCTGAATGGACCAGGAAGTATCTGGATGAAGCGGCCAGGTGGGGTGGGGGGCCAGGAAGGCTGGCCAGGGTGAGGTCAGGAAGAAGCCAGGAGACCTCTGTGTGTGCTGAGGGGTGGGATGAGGCTCCCATGCTGGTCCTACCCCTGAGTTCCATTTTCGCCACCCACACATCGAGAAAGTGAGCCTCAACTTGGAGAACATTGCTTCTGTGGGCCTGAAGCTGAGTCCCAGCCACCCCTCCACCCCTCACCACCAA
The DNA here is from genome assembly GCF_020740685.1 of Jaculus jaculus. Lineage (NCBI taxonomy): Eukaryota > Metazoa > Chordata > Mammalia > Rodentia > Dipodidae > Jaculus > Jaculus jaculus. The sequence goes on along the minus strand of NC_059107.1, from coordinate 10,601,295 downwards.
ACACCACCTGAGAAGATCCCCAGGCCCGACCCTAGGGCCCCAGGGACTAGAACATGTGGTGGATGAAGTAAGGAAAGCGCCCTGCAGAGACACCCTGGAACTTCAGGCTCATCTCAAAGGGCGGGGGGAGGCATATAGCCAAGCTGTGGCCCTGAGGAGAATAGGGGTTCTATCCTGTGTCCCACAGGCCCGAACTGTGAAACTGTACTCCCACCACCTGGAAATGTTTCAGCCAGAGCTCAGACGCCTGCTTGAAGAGGCCGATCACAGATCAGGCTCTTGGTCTCGCAACCTCCGGAATCAGTCTCTGACCATCCCTCGGTGGCTCTGTGTCCAGCAGAGGGGTGCCCACCTGCCAAGGCCATTCCCCTCATACATTCGGCTCTGCAGTAGGCAGGATCTTCCCCTCTGTCCACCACCCAGCGAGGCTAAGGATGGGAGACACGAAGAGGAGCCACATGGCACAGCCTTGCTCTGAGGCTTGAGGACACGGTCCTGCCCTAGAGTCTAGGGACACCGCATGCTATAGGATCTGGGACATGGCACTGTTCTAGCACCTGGGGATCTGGCCTTGCCCTGGAGTCTTAGCACATGGTCTTGCCAGGTACCTTGGGACATGCTAATCATCCCAGAGCCTGCAGGCCTGGCCACTTGATCTTCCTCTCCTGTCACAGGAGTGGGGACTCTTGCCCACCCTGACCAGGGCACACCCCCTTAAGTCAGTCCCTCCACGGATGAGGAGTCAAGGCTTCGGACAGGGCAAGGTTGTGTCCCACTTCATTTAGACTCTGAGGGACTCAATGCAGCAATCCATGGGGCTTGGAGACAGGGCTGGCTCAGATAGCTAGGGTCAGTTGAGGTCAAACAGGAGTTCATCAGGGGATCAGCTGGTTCTACAGCCAGGGGTCAGCAGAAGGATCATCCAAAGGTCAGCCAGAAGCATAAGGTGATAGATGGGGGACAGCCAGAAGTTTATGGGGAGGTAGTGTCTCCATAGACCTGGGCAGGGATCACACAACTTTGTGGTGTGTCTGTGTTGTTGTATTGGTCCCCAAGCCACAGGCTGGTCCAGGTCTCAAGGTGAGGCATGTCTCCTGGATTCCAAAGAGAGGCTATATCCTAGACTTCTCTCCTCTGGATAGCAACTGTTCTTTTGCCTGACTGGCCCATGATGACATTGGGGCGGGGGGCATGGAATCCTGGTGACCAGAGACTCAAATTAGTGGATGGCTTTTTAAAAAATATTTATTTATTTATTTAACAGAGAAAGAGGGAAAGAAAGAGAGAGAGAATGGGTGTGCCAGGGCCTCCAGCCACTGCAAATGAACTCCAGACGCGTGCGCCCCCTTGTGCATCTGGCTAACGTGGGTCCTGGGGAATCAAGCCTGGGTCTTTTGGCTTTTCAGGCAAATGCCTTAACCACTAAGTCATCCCTCTAGCCCAGTGGACGGCTTTTGACCATCTCTGGGACATGGGGAAACCCAGCCCCTCCCTTCTGTCCTTCCAGGGCCTCCAAGCTCTGCCCTGAGCATGAGTCCCTCCTATGGGTTCAGCCCCACATACACATAGGCACCATTCCTCAAACAGGAACACCTCGTGGCCCCATTGGGGTTCCTGTTCCCATAAGAAGCTCTTTAGGAGACTTCCAGGTAGAGGTTTGCCCAGCTGCCCTCAACAAGAGAGACAGGCCGCTCTGTTGTCTTTACGTCTGTGTGACATAGGAGCATGCGTTGTACACCACTCTTGGGCCGGTGCATGAAGCAGCGAGATGCCAAGTTCCACCCACCATTCCCCAGCACAGCATTCTTCACCGTGGTGAGTGGGGTGGGGGCTGCCGGGGAGGCCTGGGGAGCCCCCTCCTATGGACCATGCTCCCAGGTGCCTCACAATAAAACCTTTACAGCCCCCGCTGCAGTCCTAGATTTCACATGCTCATCCTCCACTTGCGAACCCTGCTGAGCTATTTGGCATGGAACATGTCCCCAGGGCACCATAAATGTCACCAGCAGCAGACGCTATCAATGACAGTTACTAACATCCAGAGCTGGGCCACCCAACCCAGGGCCCGGCACTGTGGGCTGGGGTTGGGCCAGGGCTGGGAGGGGAGGGCTTATCATTTCTTTCCACTTTCTATGTGATTTTCATGAAGTTCTGTCACTGGGGCCTCTGGTAGCCCAGCAGAAGGGTGTCTGCAGGAGATTCTCCCCCCCCCACAGTTGGAGTCCTTGCTATTTAGGCCTGACCCCAGACACCACAGGGGGACCACCCCAACCCATGTGGAGGTAGGTTCTGCAGATGTTGGTCACTGGAACCAAATAATCAGGGACCCAGTAGGAAGAGTCAGATGCCTACAAAGCTTGGGACCCCTCACCAGAATCACTGACCTTTCCCCATAGAACAAGACATCTCTCAGTGGCCCCCACAGTCCTGCCCCTGAGAGGCACGGAACAGGGCAGAGAACAGGGAAGGGTAGTTCTCACACCATATCCCAGAAGCTTCTGGGCCCTGAGCCAGACAGCAGGGCGTGGGATTCCCAGCAGCGGTGCACCTCAGGAAGCATCCAATAGAGGAAGCAGCGCTCAGGCCCACAGCATTTCACCAGCTAGCCTCATGGGAGCCAAAACCTCAGCACCCTGGCCTCAGCACCCTGCCTCTCTCTAGAAAGCAAATGCGTGTCTGTCCAGTTTGCATAGCTGCCACCCTGGTCACCTGCTTACTAGGTCCGAGCCAGGCACCCCAGCAGCCTACACTTCCAGCAGACACAGCTCCTACCCCCTCACCTGGCAAAGTAGGTGGCACTTGCAGGGTCTAGAGCTTGTTCCTGGAATGGCCCACCACTGGGTCCATACCTGGAAGCTGTGAGTGCAGTCAGAGGCACACCATGGCCAGCCACCCTGGCTGTGTGCAGTCCCCACCAGTATAAGTAGACAGAGGTCTAACATGGGGTCTAATGCATGTGCACATGGGACCAAGGGGCCAAGCCCCTACTAACCATACCTCTTCTGCCCTTGGCCCAGCCAGGTAGAGGACAAGTGCCACACACGGAGAGGAGCCAAGGGATCCAGCCTCACCCTGGGACCCAGGGGGACATGCCTCACCCTGGAACCGGGAGGACATGGTGAGGATCAAGTCAGCTCACAGTCACACTGCAAAGCTATGTGATCTCTGCCCACCCACTTATCCCATAGACACCTTGTAGCCTCCACACCCCAGCTTGGCTCAACTCTGATCTTGGGATGTGGGGTGCCTCTGGGGCCAGCTTGTCCCCTGAGGAGGACCCGCCAGGAGGAAGAACAGAGTCTCCATCTTGGGAATGAGCTCCTCCCCAAACACGCGCTGCCTCACAGCCCGCCTGTGCCACCAACTCCCTCTCCTCCTTGGCCAGCCAAGTGGCTCCTTGACCACACCATGCATCTAGCCACCGCCAGAGCTCTTCGATGGAACCCCCAGATCCCATCCACCGAGGTGTCCCTTCCTCTGTCTGCCAGGCTCCGGCTCCTTGCACTGCACGTGTCACATTGTACCTCCCCCACGGGTCCCGGGACGCCTTGGATCCAGCCCCTAGCGCTCCCATCAGGCCAGGCCTTCCCTCACCCACCCAGCTGTGCTCGCAGATGGAAACGCCCGACACTGACTGGGGCAGCGTGCATGCTTCACCATGACCGAGCTCTGCCGTCTCCCTATCCTCCCGACTGCTGAGCCCTCTCCCCACTCCCTGCACCCTGGGTAAAGTGCTTGCCATGCAAGCATGAGGATCTGAGTCTGGATCTCCAGCACCCACATAAAATTCTGGCATGGGGCTGGAGAGATGGTTTAGCGGTTAAGGCACTTGCCTGTGAAGCCCAAGGACTCAGTTTCGACTCTCCAGGTCCCTCATAAGCCAGATAAGGTGACGCAAGTGCACAAGGTTGCACAAGGTGGCACATGCATCTGAAGTTTGATTGCTAATTCTCTCTCCTTCCCTCCCTCCCTCCCTCCCTCTCTCTCTTTCTCTCTCTCTCCCTATCAAAACAGAAACCCAGAGACTACAGAAAACTCAACACTAAATTAGACTGTCAACAGGCCTGCATGGCTTAGGGAACATTGCCAAAGATGGGGTGGAAAGACTGTAAGAGCCACAGAGTGGGTAGAAATACCCTGAGGCACGGTCCCCCTGCTATCCCACAGGGACTGACTGAGGCCTTCATGACCCCACAGTGAAGACCATAGCCCCGCTGAAGAGGGCCTCCAGGGCAACAGGAGCAGGGACGAAAGGATAAAAAAGAATAACCTGTTATAGTTAATATGAAATAAAATTTAATATAAAAAGCAAGGTAGAAAGCAACTGAGGAAGACACCTGACATTGATCTCTGGCCGCCACATGCACATGTGCATGCATATACACACCCACATACATGTGCCCACATACATACAAACATACATGCATGCATACCACATACATACGCAAAAAAGGAAGAGTAAATAGATTCACATGCCCACTGGTATATCGTCAATTAAGCTGGCAGGCTGCTTCTCTAATCTGTGTGGTTTTCCTTTCCCTTTGAATCCTGCTCACAAGAACAGCCTAAAGGGCTCCAGTATATATCCAAAGCCCTAGATGGCATCAGTCCAGGCACGTATCTGTCATATTCCAGAACACTGGTGTCCAAGAAAGCCCGAGTCAGACACTAGTTAGAGCAGGAAGATCGAGTTTTCTTCAGAACAACTGCAGTCGGGAGCTCTGCTCCGTGCCCAGTCAGGGCAGGGTGGTGGCGTTGCATCCAGGCTAGAGAGCGACCAGGAGGAGACATCTTGGTAAGAGGGACTCTGGCCAGGTGTATCTGACAGGGTTCCTGCTGAGGGCTGGCCAGGCGGCTGGGGCATGAGGCTGATAACATATTCAAGGTGTTGGCTGGCCTGGGTGGGGCTTCCAGCTATCCCACCTCAGCCAGGTTCTTGCTGAAGCCAGATCGGGTTGTTTAGAACCCACGCGCAGGTCTGGGAGGAGTTTACGAAAGGAGACAGACACTCTATCACCAGGCACCAGACTAAACCAGCATGTAGCAGCCCTGGACTGGGGCCCTGTCCCCAGCTGCTGTCTAAATGCTACACTATGGTCTTTGAAGACCCAGTTACAGGAACTCTCCTGTGCTAGCCACCCTGTCTCCACTCCTGCAGTCTTCCCTCCACGCTTGGCCAGCACAACCGTGCATGCTGGTGTCTATGGTATCTGCTGCGTGCTGGTAGCTCCTGGGCTTGAGCCCTGCATAGCCCCCAGCAGCTTACCCCTAAGAGAAGCCTCTGTCGCTTGGGCCTGTTTCCCAGGGAAAGGCAGAAGGCTCTATCTCAGTCACGCTCTGGGAACCTCTTTACACAGCACTGTGGTGATGGGACGTCGGTCAGCATCAGGGTTTGCTCCTTGGTGGCTTCTGTTAGGATACTTGATTGAAAGCTGTTCGCAACATATTTTCCTCTATGATCTGAACAGTTGAAGTACTAACATTAGCACCCCAAATTTCAGCATCTGCTGGCATGTACATAACAGTCGATAAATACTTGCTGCCTGAATGGATGGACAGGTGGATGAAGGGTGGGTGGATGAATGGTGGTGGATAGGTAGAAAGAGGTTGAGTAGAGGAAGGGAGAGAGGACAGATGGATGAATGGATGGATGGATGGATGGATGGATGGATGGATGGATGGATGGAGAGTGTATAGATGGATACAAATGCGTGGATGGATGGAGAGATGGACAGTGGATGAATGGGTTGAAGGTGGATGGATTGAGTAGAGATGGAGGGTGGATAGATGGGTGGATAAATGAAGGGTAGGTAGGTGGATGGGTGGATGGATGGATGGATGGATGGATGGATGGATGGATGGATGGATGGATAGAATTTATGAGTGATTGAATGGTGGTAGCTGGGCAGGTAGATATGAGGGTAGATGGATGAATTGGCGACTGGCTAGGTGAGTGGAAAGGTGGGTCAGATGGCTCTTGTAAGAAAAGATCACTAGACTGTTTCCGCTGAACACTGCTTGCCCTCTCCAACCAGCTCCTTTCCAAGGGCCTGACTCTGGCCCTCCTGCCCTCAATACCGAACAGAATCCATCTGGCCGCAGCCTGGATGCTGACCTTCTGGGCTATGTCCTTCCTGTGTCACAACAGGGAAGCTTGTGCCCTCCTTCACTGTGAGGATGAATTTAAAAAGAAAGAAAGAAAGAAAGAAAGAAAGAAAGAAAGAAAGAAAGAAAGAAAGAAAGAAAGAAAGAAAAGAAAGAAATCGGAATGTATTCTTGCCATTTGGCTTTAAAAGTCAAGCAAAACAAAAATGTATCCTGAGAGTAAAACATGACCCCATGTCCTGAAGTGAACCATGTCAGCTGGAATCGTTTCAGTCCAGCTGTTACCCAGGTGTTCCTCAGGATTCCAGGATCAGCAGACAGGGGAAATTCTTTGTGGGGCTTGTTTGTTTGGTGTTGTTGTTTTTTTTTTCTTTTTTTCTAGGTAGGCTCTTGCTCTAGTGCAGGCTGACCTGGAATTCACGATGTAGTCTCAGGGTGATCTTGAACTCCCGTTGATGTTCCTACCTCTGCCTCCTGAGTTCTGGAATTAAAGGCGTGCACCACCATACCCAGCTGGTGTTGTGTGTGTGTTTTATATTTTATTTATTTATTTAGAGAGAGAGAGAGAGAAAGAATGGGCCAAGGCCTCTAGCCACTGCAAATGAGTGCCACCTTGTGCAGCTGGCTTACATGGGTAGTGGGGAATCAAAGCTGGGTCTTTAAGCTTCCTAGTCAAGTGCCTTAACTGCTAAGCCATCACTCTAGCACCCCCCCCTTTTTTTAGAGTTATTGATATGTTAGCCTTGAACTCATGATTCTCTTGCCTTAGAGTCCTGAGTGCTGAGATTACTGGCATGTGCCACCACGCCCAGTGTTGCGGGATTTTTTTATATCTGCTCGTTTGGTGAAGGGAATGGAACCCAAGGCTTCATGCATGCCCAGGCTGTGTGCTCCCACTGAGCTGTCCTCCCCACCCTCAGCCGCCACATTTGTGATTAAATTATAGTGCTGTCTCACATGAAGAGAGTTAGCTGAGGACACAGGGTGTAGAGGGAAAAGGGAGGAAAGCAAGAAAGAAAAATAAAAGAGGAAAGGAAAAGAAAGAGATAAAGAGAAAAGAAAGAAAGAAATAAAAGGGTAAAAGAAAGAAAACTGAATAAAAAGGAAAATAGAGAAAGGGAGAAAGGGGCTGGAGGGATGGATTAGTAGTTAAGGTGCTTACCTGCAAAGCCAAAGGACCCAGATTCAATACCCCAGGACCCACGCAAGCCAGATGCACAAGGTGGCGCATGCCTCTGTTGTTCATTTGCAGCAGCTGGAGGCCCTGTGCTGCCCATTGTCTTCCCCCCCCACCCCAAATAAGAAAATAAAATTTAAAAAGGAGAAAGAAGAAAAGGGAGGAAGAGAAGGACGAAAGCGGCAAAAAAGCAAGAAAAGGGACAGCAAGACAAAAGAGTGAGAGGATGCGGGGAGGGTGCATCCTGGGTACAGGTTTGGCCGCTGAGGGTGCCTCCTGGGTACAGGAGGTTTGGCCGCTGAGGGTGCCTCCTGGGTACAGGAGGTTTGGCCGCTGAGGGTGCATCCTGGGTACAGGAGGTTTGGCCGCTGAGGGTGCCTCCTGGGTACAGGAGGTTTGGCCGCTGAGGGTGCCTCCTGGGTACAGGAGGTTTGGCCGCTGAGGGTGCCTCCTGGGTACAGGAGGTTTGGCCGCTGAGGGTGCCTCCTGGGTACAGGAGGTTTGGCCGCTGAGGGTGCCTCCTGGGTACAGGAGGTTTGGCCGCTGAGGGTGCCTCCTGGGTACAGGAGGTTTGGCCGCTGAGGGTGCATCCTGGGTACAGGAGGTTTGGCCGCTGAGGGTGTCTCCTGGGTACAGGAGGTTTGGCCGCTGAGGGTGTCTCCTGGGTACAGGAGGTTTGGCCGCTGAGGGTGTCTCCTGGGTACAGGAGGTTTGGCCGCTGAGCCGCAGCCCTCATGGAGTGGAGCGGATGTGGCCACTCACCACGCGTCCTCGGAGTCCTCAGCCTTGGCCAGCTCTGCACTTAAATGCTGCAAGCTCCCAACGTCCATTGGCCTACTCATGGGATCTTGGGTCTGTTTTGGTCTTGTTTCGAGGACTCACATGGCCTCTTTAGCCCTGGCTCTCCTGTGTGTCTTGCTTCTGCTACGCCTCAGCCCTCCTCCACTGCCTCCTGCGGCCATCCGCTGGGGCGGCTTTTTCCCTCTTCCAGTGGAGCTTTTGTCCCTGGACTTCCCAAATTCTTCTCAGCAGGCACCCTGGTCTATGCAGTGCTTTTTTTCAAATAACTTATACAAAAGGTATGAGATGTAACCTTTTGTGAAATTTGCCTGCCTTAAAATGTTTGTATTCATAAACATTAAATCAGATTTCTAACACACCCACCAAGGCTCAGGAAACATTACAGAAGGGGCAAAAGATTGTAAAGCCATAGGGTGGGGAGGATTAGCCTGAGGCCATCAGGACCCCACAATGAATACCAATAACCCCACTGAGGAAGGCTCTGAGTGGAATGGGAGGCAGGAGAGATGGGATATAAGAGTGTAACCTTTTAAAATGTTTATCTATTTATTTGCAAGGAGAGAGAAAGACAGACAGAATATGCACACCAAGGTCTCTAGCCACCACAAATGAACTTCAGATGCATGTGTCACTTTGTGCATCTGGCCTTATGTGGGTACTGGGCAATTGAACCTGGGTCATTAGGCTTTGCCGGCAAGCGCCTTAACAGCTGAGCCATCTCTCCAGCCCAAGAGTATCACCTTAAAAAAAAAAAAACAAAAAACATTTAATTAAAAAAATGGCCAGGCATGGTGACACACGCCTTTAATCCCAGCACTCAGGAGGCAGAGGTAGGAGGATGGCTGTAACTTTGAGGCTTTGTAGAGTAGACAAGTGCCTTAACCACTGCGCCATCTCTCCAGCCCTATTCGTCTTTTTGAGACAGGGTCTCTCATTGGCTGAGGCTTGCCAATTAGGCTAGATTGATTGGCCAGCGAGCTCCAGCGATCTGCCTGTCTCTACCCCTCAGCACTGTGTGCCAGCATGCTGGGCTTTGGTTTACTTGTGTTCTGAAGAGAAGTTAGATCTTCAGGCTTGCACTGAAGGCACTTTACCAACAAGCCACTCCTGAGTTCTTTGCTTCTTTTTTATCTTCTTGTTGACAAATTCCATACATGAACATAATATACTTTGTTTTTCTTTTATTTTTTATTTATTTTTTTAGTTTTTTTGAGGTAGAGTCTCACTCTAGCCAGGCTGACCTGGAATTCACTATGGAGTCTCAAGGTGGCCTTGAACTCACAGTGATCCTCCTGCCTCTGCCTCCCGAGTGCTGGGATTAAAGACATGTGCCACCACGCCCGGCAAACGTGACATGTTTTGATCACGATCCCTCCTATGACTTTCGTCTCCTCCCCGCCCCCTTTCCACTAAGCCCCTTCTTTCCAACTAGCCCCTCTTCTATTTTCATGTCTTTTTAATTTTTCTTTGCCTTCCTCCACCATCCATGACAATATGTTGATGGGCCAAACACTATGCCAGTCTTGTGCAGGCAATGATGCAGGCTGTGAGGTCATGCATGCGATGCTCACTTTGTGTCCAGGAGACATTCCAAAGCACTTCTCCACATCTTTGGCTCTCACGTTCTCTCCACCGCCTCTCTGCAATGTTCCCTGAGCTTTGGAGGGTATGACAGAGAGGTCTCACTTAGTGCTGAACACTCGGCAGTCACTTACTCTCAACATACTGACACGTTTTGAGTCTCCCCAGTAATAATGAACATCTTCGAAAGGAAGCTTCTCTGTGCTGGTTAGTTGGTGCAGCTCTCAAGGAGCTTGCCTGCAAAGCCTAACAACCTGCGTTTGATGCCCCAGTACCCACGAAAAGCCAGATGCACAAAGTGGCGAATGCATCTGGAGTTTGTCTGTAGGGACTACAGGTCCTGGCACACCTATTCTCTCTCTATCTCTGCCAGGTGTAGTGGTGCATGCCTTTAATCCCAGCATTTGGGAGGCTGTGGTAGGAGGATCACTGTAGTTTGAGCCCAGCATGAGACTGCATAGTGAATTCCAGGTCAGCCTGAGCTAGAGGGAGACCCTATCTCAAAAAACAAAAAAAATACCAAAAAAAAGCTTCTCTGAAAGCAAGAGCAGCAGCATAAACATAAATATTTAGAGGGCAATTTGATGGGCATAACATGACTAAGTAGCCACACAATAGTATTGCCTGGTGAGCCTACGACTTTCCCCCAGTCAGAAGCTTTGGACTAGGTTTTCGGTACCAGGCATGAATTTCCTCCTATGCAATGGACCTCAAGTCCAATCAGAGTGCAGCGGATCACCTCCCCAATAGTCCTGCCCCTGCTACACCAGTGGGCACATCCTAACCTCTTGCGTACTTCACAGGGTCCACTGCTGGTTAAGACTGTTGATGACTTTTCTTCCCCAGCAGGCTGCACAGCACTTCCCAGCATGATGACAGCTAGCTAACAGGAAGGAGGCTTCCAGTTCAGTTCCATCTTCGTTTCTTTTTTGTTGTTGTTGTTGTTTATTTTTACTTATTTATTTGAGAGCGACAGAGCGAAAGAGGAAGAGAGCGAGAGAATGGGCGCGCCAGGGCTTCCAGCCACTGCAAACGACATCCAGACGCATGCGCCCCCTTGTGCATCTGGCTAACATGGGTCCTGGGGAATCGAGCCTCAAACCCGGGTCCTTAGGCTTCACAGGCAAGCACTTAACCGCTAAGCCATCCCTCCAGCCCCAGCTTCATTTCTTAATGTCCTAAAACCAAAGCATGTGGTATAGTCAGCAACTGGGTCTTACTATCTATTTAACCGTGTGTAACCAAGAGCATTGGCATGGCCTGTATTGTTTTGGGGGCATCAGGGGCTTCCCTGGCCAACAACTCACTAGTCCCTTGCTTTGTGCTTTGAAAGAGTGTTTCACTAAGTTGTCCAGGCAGGCCTTGAAATTATGGTCCTCCAGCCTCATGACAGGCCTGGACCATCATGCCTGGCTTCAAGCTTAGCTATGGCTGCACTTTAACTTGGTTGTGGATAATGTGTCTGATGTCCAGTACTTTCTGTGGCTATCACAAAAGAATGGTTTGGGTAACAGTGACAGAAAACTCAACCAAACTGCTATTCATTAGTTATGTTTTTATTTTTATTATGCTTTAATTTTTTTTTCCCACAGAGAGTCGGGGGGCGGGGAGAATGGGCACACCAGAGCTTTTAGCTGCTGCAAACAAACTCCAGATGCATGCACCACCCTGTGCTTCTGGCTTTAAGTGAGTACTGGGGAACTGAACCCAGGTCACTGGGCTTTGCAGGCAAGCACCTTAACCACTGAGCCATCTCTGCAGCCACTATTTTATCTTTCTAATTTTGGAGCTGAGGGTAGAACCCAGGGTGTGAACATGAAAGCACGTTTTTCTCCACCATCCTCAACATGTGGTTTCGGTGTTCGTAACATTATGACGGCTGCTGCAGCTCCGCCATCAGATCCCCCATTCTAGGCAGAAGACAGGTGAAGGGGAACGTGGGGCTGAGCAGAAAAGCTCTTCGCAGCTGGGTTTTGTGTACTCCCTAGAGAAGGGACCTTCTCTGCGTAGAAACTTCTCACTGCTCGGCCAGAACAGTGTCAGGTATCCACTGTCATTGGAAGGTAGCCAAGGAAAACCTGACGTGTTTGCTTCTCACTCGATTGCTTGGGCTTTATGTTTTCAATCTTTATTTTAAAAAAAATCCATGAGCTGTGTTTTTATTTTAGGTAATAGACTTGAGTTTTCATGGTTCCCTTTCCATGGGTGGTATTGTTCCACAGGTTTTATTCTAATGGTCGTAATTAGAGGTCATTTAACATTCTCTTCTAAGCCCCAAATTATCTCTAATTTTTTTTTCTAGTGTCATGTTTTTTCAGAGTCTGCCTCTCTAGATCGCCCAGAGTGATTCTGAAAACATAAACCAGACCATAGTTCACTTCTGCCTAAAACTTTTTTTTTTTTTTTTTTTTTTTTTTTTGGTTTTTTGAGGTAGGGTCTCACTCTGGCCCAGGCTGACCTGGAATTAGCTATGTAGTCTCAGGGTGTCCTCGAACTCATGGTGATCCTCCTACCTCTGCCTCATGAGTGCTGGGATTAAAGGTGTGCACCACCACACCCAGCCTGCCTAAAACTCTTGACATCCAGAAAGCAAAGAAGTCCCTAAAGGCAGAAATAAAGAAAGCAACAAGAGTGATGTCTCCCCGACAAATTGGGGAGAAGCTGGGAAATTCAAGCACTTAGCATTAGCAGCACTGATGAGTATTCCCAGCCCCCAAATCCATAATTCAAAGATGTTTGATGTTTTAGAAGCCTGAATGAAAATTGGGAAGATGGCTAAGTAGTTAAAGGCACTTGCTTGCAAAGTCTGCCATCCCTGGTCCAATTCCCAAGCCACCCACCTAAGCCAGACTCAAAAGGTAGCACAAGTATCTAGTATTTGTTTGCAGTGGCAAGAAGCCCTAACGTGCTCATGAACATGCACTCACACACATGCACACACACGTGCACACATGCATGCATGCAAATAAATGAAATTTTAAAAGCCTATGTGACGCTCAGAAAGTTTCAGGTATTGCAGCATCTCTGATTTCAGGGTTTGGAATTTTCAGGTGAGGGTTGTTCAAACATCTATCAAATATCCCTGAATACCACGTGTCTGACCCTGGAATACACCTCTAGTCCCAAGACTTTCGTAGGGGGGGATGTTCGATCTGTACAGCACACTGAGGTAACTTGTCTCTGGTGATGGTAAAAATAAAACCCTGGACCCTTCTGTGCAGAACAATGACATCTGGCCGTGGCGGATGGCAGGATCGGAAAGTCAATCTTCGCTACAGCAGAAGGGCTTAGGGAGGAACTGTGTCCTTTACAGGGTCTTTAATCGGGGACATACAAAAGAATGGCTATTGTGTCACTGGGGAGGACTAAGTGGGACACTGTCCTGTGGGCGTGCTTATTGTCCAGGACCGAGTGAAGAGCAACATACAGGGACACAGCTTCCCTGTCCCCAATTCCTTTCAAATGGACTGAAAAAAAAACCAAAAAACAAACAAAAATAAAAGAGATGCTTCTCTTCTGAGAGCAGAAGACGCCATTCTAGGAGGAGCCTTGAGGACCTCGGGCCTGCGTAGGAGCCGCCTCCGCGAGAGTGCTCCTGCTACAGGACTCTCCTCTCCCACGGGCAAGAGCTTGACCGAGAAAGTTGAGGGGAGGGCTGGGCATGAGGCTTGGTTGCTGAAAGGATTGTCACACAAAACCGACGGCCTGAGATCAGATCCGCAGCACATCCCCACGTTTGTCAGAGCAGAGACAGGAGGATCCCCGGGGCCAGCCGGCTAGAGATTAGCCAAATGGATGAGCCCCGCGTTCAGGGAGAGATGCTGTCTCAATACATAAGTCAACTGGGGTCTCTACACATATGCGCGCACGTTTATGCACTAGCACACACATATGTACCCACCCACACACATACATGCGTGTACACATAAACGTAACCCAAAATTTAAAAAGAAAAAAAAGAAAGTTGAGAGGAGAGCCCCCCCACCCCTGCACAGTAGCAGCCCCCTAAGATGAGGGAGGCAGCCAAGGCCCCACCCCCAGCCCACGTCGCCCCCCCAGCTCTGCAGAGACTCTCAGCTTCCCCTAGGGTTCATGTCCCGCCCAGGCCGGGTCTCCCCACTCTCACAGGCACAGTGACTCCAAACCCAGCTCTTCCTTTGCCTCCGGCTCTCCTCTCTCCTCTCCCTTCTCCTTCCTCATCCCCGCCACCTACTGACAGACCACAGCAGGAGTCTGCTCTACAACGCAGCCGTTTCCATGGATGTGGGCCCAACACAAACAGCCCAGGACCCCCCACCTTCAGCCTGGCCTTCGGAGCAGGGTTGGGTGGGCAGATGAGGTCATTGCCACAGGCTCCCCCCCCACCCCCAACCAGGCCAGTGAAAGGAGGAAGTGTTTGTTTGCTCTCGTTTCCTTGGCAACCTGCTGGACCCCTCCTCCACTCCCATTCCTGGGCTGTGTGCAAAGCTGTCATTCAGGGTCAGGACCGCTGCCCCTCGGCAGCCCATACCTGGCCATGCTGCACACTAGTCCATTATCCGGGCCACCCTCACCCCACCTCCAGAGCTGTGGCCTAGGAACTGAGGCCAGACCGTTCCTTCCCAGGGCTCTGTATGTGGCAGTGGGGCGCCACCCGTTCTCCCTGCAGAACCTCCTTAGGGACCCTCTAGGGAGAGGACAGGGAGGTTCTAGCTCAGGCTCCTTGGAGCACAGAGCCCAGATTCCCCCAACAGGCAGGGGTGGGGGAAGGAGCTGGGTCACCAGTTTGTGACACCATTCCAGCACGGGCCAAACAGCCCCGGGTCTGGACACCATCAGGCCCCTGAACATTTGCCTTCACCTCCGTCCCCACAAAAGCAGTGGCAAGTCCCTCCCAGGTTCTCTGTGGGATGGTTCTCCAGGGATGGAGGAGTCTTCCCAGTGGGGGCCCGTGGGACATGGAGCAGAATGTGGGTGCAGGCAGGCCGCACTCCCAGGCTAGAATGGCAATAGGGGCTGTGGGCCTTGAGCTGCCAATACAGCCAGGAGTGAGCTGACTTAGCCTGCCCACGATCTCCTAGGGTCAGCATTCCCCACCCTGATGAAAGTCCCTGTGGGAAGCATCTGCCATGTTTAGCCTTGACCAGGACCCTCGGGACAGTAAAGAGACCTCCTAGGGTCCTCAGGGCCCACAACATAGTTTGTATTGGCCTGGCTTTAGGATCCAACCTTCCAACCTCCTTTCTTTACTTCTTCTTGATCTCTTGCTCTCTCTCTCTTGATCTACTCCTCCTTTTCTTCCTCCTCTTCCTCTTGATTTTTCCCTCCCCCATCTCCTTTTCCTCTCCCTTATACTTCTGACCTCTTCTCGGCATCTCCCTCCTCTCTTCCCGTCTGTCCTTCTCCTCTTCCTTTCGCTCTTCCTACTCTCTTCATCCTCCCCTCTCTACATCCAGCTCTTTCTCACCCCTTCCGCTCTCCCCTCTGCCTTTCCTCATCTCCACCTTCTTGCTCAGTCTTTGAAGTCAGCCCTGAAGGCCAGGTGGATCTAACCCAATACCTCCCCACTGCCCTGCACACTCAGACCTTTGAGACATTAACTAACTGCCTTCTTACCTAATCCCCCATCAGCTTGCCACTGCAAAGAGGGAAGCCAGATGTCTGCCCAGTTCCGTGAAGCTGCCTTGGCTGGCCTTGGTTGGCCCTTGATACCTACATATCTTGCTTGGGCCTTGTCCCCACTTGTGAAGGATCCTAAGGCTACTCAGTCAGGTAGCTTTGGGGAACCACTCCTGTGACCTGCCAGCAAGCCCAGATGGGCACCCTTATTCTCTGGGAACCACATAAGAGCCTCTTCCCCCACCCAAAGTAGAAGGCACTTTGCAGGGTCCACCTGTGAAGTGTCCGAATGTGTTCTGACCCACCTGTGACTTGGCCCAATGGGCCAGACCTCTTTTCCTGCCTCACAAGGGATCAGTGGGAGACCATAGCTGAGGAGCCATACAGAAGGGTGGCCATACCTCCAGCAGGGCGGGTGGCAGTGAAAGGCAAGGGTGTGGGACACAACTGACACCATGTCCCCACTCACACGTACACACACATATACACGCAATGCATGCAGATACATGTGTCATGCACGTATGCACACAGGCAGAAATAACCCCGTGGCTGCAGTCACACACATACATACACAGCTACGGAATATGGCTCCCATGCACGCATACACATGTACACACACCCAAACATACACACTCAGGACGCGATGATGGGTACCCACGCACAGACACACCCTTACTCATACACTTATGCAACAGATCTTGAGAGAATGGCTTAATGCCCAAATACCACCCCCCCTCCACACACACAAGGAACCTGCTCTGCACAACTGGCAGCCAGGACCCCAGGGACACAACTAAAGCCAGTGGAGGGAGTCTTTGGGCCCAGGTGGGAGCAGGGTAGGCTGGGCACAGTGGCTAGTCCTGCCTGCCCACTAACTCCTGTACCCAGCCGGGATTCAGCTAGCAGAAGGACTGGCCCAGGAAGCCCCTCCCACTGGGAAGGAGCCTGAGACCTCCCTGCCACCTGTCAGTCACTTAGTGATCAGAGGCTGCAGTAAGGGGCTGGGGATGGCAGGGGGGGGGCATCCTTCCAGAGGTGGCTCCCAAGTCTGGATAATCTGGATGTTCCCATCAGGCAGGTAGCCCGCATTTCTTGGCAGGAGCCCCTCCATGGTACTTGTAGGGCAAAACTTGGGGCACGGTGGGCAGCAGGCCACTGGCAAGACAGGAGGTGGCAGAGGGCTGTGAGGAATCCAGCATGGCATGTCACGGTGGCTAAGGCCACAGGGTAGAGCCTGAGGGTTTGCGACCACCTTCAGAGCCATCGAGGGGTAGAAGGTGGAGCACACCCCCGATACAGGGCAGGAAGACCCCTGTCATGTGATGGACAAGAAGAGACTGCATGCCAGGGAGGGACAGGTGGGAACTGGGTTGGGGGTTCTTACAGGAAGGTACAAAACTAGATAAGACTTCTTTGAGGTGCCTCAGACCCCACCCAGCCTGGACACAGGAGGCAGAGAAAGACCAGAGGCTTGGGATGGAAGAGTACATCCATCCTGGCTCCTATTCCCAGGCTCTTCCTTGTCTTCCTGCCCAGCCTTTCTCCTCTCCCCCAGGTCCTTCCTACAGCCTCCTTCTAGGTCCCCCCCAAACCCCTGTACAGACAGCAGACTGAGGTTCACTATAATTTAAAATACATTTATTTAGTGTTTCCATTTGTTTCTGGTTCTGTTACACAAAGCTGTTAAATAAATACATTCTCCGCAGTCACTCAGGTACACACCTACGCGCCACACAGATGAGGTAGAGAGATCACAGGCTGCACAAGACTCCACACCAAGTCAGCTTCCCCGCATGTCCATCGCCCCTGCCGGGCCAGCAGCAGCCGGTGGGAGTGGGTGACCGGCGCCACGAGAGACTCCAGCTCACTCCACTGCCCCGTGGAAGAGAAGCAGGTTCAAACAGAGGCTCCAGCCTGCGGGAGAGTTGCTTCTTCATTGAGCAAGACATTTCAATATATATATTTATAGAGAAACAAACCAGCCGGCAGACATTTTCAGTCTGCCTTGTTTTAAAAAATACTTTTCTGAATATTGAGGACATAGAGCTAAATGTGGTATGCCATAAAAATACCCTTCCTCTAACCCAGATACAACCAGGATGGGCTCCATCCAGTCTGCAGCGGGGGGGGGGGGGGAGTCAAACCAAGTATACCACGTGGCACCCATTAGTGCAGACATCTGGGAAGAATAGGGTGCACCCCTTTGCCTGTCAGCCACCCGATCCCCAGCCCGACCTCGCTCGTGCCACTGCACACACCTCATGAGGATGTGGCGTTCACTGGTGGGCTGTCATGTGAACCACAGGAGAATAAACTTTGCTATTTACACTATCT
Organism: Jaculus jaculus; assembly: GCF_020740685.1. NCBI lineage: Eukaryota > Metazoa > Chordata > Mammalia > Rodentia > Dipodidae > Jaculus > Jaculus jaculus. The sequence continues at coordinate 10,583,699 of NC_059107.1, read as the reverse complement.
GAGAGGGATGGAGACCCACATCCACATAAATAGGTTTTCTTTGAAAACTCACCCCTCCCCTTGGGTATCCTGGACCCTGGGGGTCCGAGGGAGCTGCTCCTTGCTCAGTAGTTCCTGCTCCTCACGTTCCGCCCCCAGCTCACACCCACTAGGGTTCCCACCTGAAGGAGTCTGAGTGGCTAGGGTTGGTATTTCTGGGAGCTGAAGAGGCACCACACTATAGGGGAACATGGCCTGGCTGGACACTGACCACACCAGTACAGCATGCACACACTCACATGATCAATGCACACACACACACACACACACACACACACACGCACACACGCTCAAGCCAAACCAGCTCAGGGTTGCCACCCTTCCCCTGCAGAGATGCCAGCACTATGTACGTGGCTCTCCCTTCCTCCCTCCCCAAGGGTGTCCTCATGACATAGACCTTCAAAAGGCTGGCCCTGCCTCCATCAGCCATGCCCACCGCACTAACCTAACAGCCCCAGAACCAGCATCCATGGACCCAGACGCTTGGCCACCTGCCTGGAAGGTGCAGTGAAGGGGCCACCAAGTGGCTCTGCCCCACCCCTAAAAATTAAGGCTGGGGAAATGGGCTTCCAGAAGCTTCTAAGGCTGTAGCCAGGCTCTCTTGCTTCATTTCTTTCCCAGCATCACCTTGATTTAGTGGTTTCAAACACAGCAAGCAGGGTAGGAAAGAGGACAGGGGACATGGGAAAGAGGGACATCCCAGATGGGCTTGACTGGGCCTGGGGCAGGTCAGAGAGAAGAGCCACAGCCCGGGAGCCTATGGGGATGGAGGATATAATAATTACTATCTTAGTTAAATAACAATAATTTAAAAGTCACTGATACTCCAAGGAAGTGCTCAAGGTCAGAGGGCATCAGTGCCTCCTGCCTGTGCAGGGGGCCCTGGAGACAGAGCGGGCTGTCCCATCCTAGTGGTCTGTCTCTTTGAAGGCAGTGCTGATACGGGGTGCCAGTCTAAGCCTGGTCCCCACGGGCAGCTACATGGTCACGAAGGTGCACCCGCCCTCCAAGCCTCAGAGGGAGCCAGGAGGCAGGAAGGGCCAGTCAACACACTGGTCCCTGAGAAGGGCCACACTCCAGGGACTCACGTGCCAGGGACAGAGACAACTCAGAAAGCATTGCTGCAACGCTCTCGGGTCGGGGAGGGAGCTCAGGCCCAAGGCACAAGCGGAGGGGGCTGGGAGGCCAGACAGGGACCAGCCCCACCTCTGGGCCTTTGGGAAGGGAGACAGCCAACCCAGACAGGTGACCAGCTGCTGCACGCCAGGGTCCTAATGTGCTGGGAGAACCCCTCATTTCCTGCAGGCATAGACTCCCTTGTGCCGTACGCAATGCCTACGCCCCATGAAGCAGGGCTGGGTGGACCAACAGGGCTCACTCCATGCAGGTGCAGACCCCTCGCACTGTGTGCAATACCTCCACCCACACAACAGGGCTGGCAGGGTCCAGGGGCTCAGCCCCCCCCCCCCCGCAAGTGTAGACTTCTGCTGGCACTGTGTGCAATGCCCACACCCTCTGTGGAAGGGCCGGCGGGCCTCGGGATCAGCCCTTGCAGGTGTAGACCTCTTCTCGCTGTGTGCACTGCCTGCACTCCACGTAGCAGCACCAGCGGACCTGGCACTGGCAGGGCCTTGTCACCACCCGGCTCTGGGTGTTGTGGCCGCGGCCACAGCAAATACTCTCACAGTTCTTCTCCCGGTGGCATCGGCGGCCAGCAGTGCCAGGGGAGAAGCGGCCAGCCAGGCAGAAGCTGGGGGAGTCGTCCAGGTGTACGAGCTCTGGCGTGCGGGGCAGTGGGTCACCACTGCCTGCCCCGGAGGCCCGGCCGCGCGGAGGGGAGATGGCGCCTGCCTCGCCCGTGGCTTCGTTAGTGGTGCTTCCCACCTTGAGTGCCGTCTCGTACTTGTGTTTCAGGTGCTTGCCCACCTCGTGGAAGGGTGCCAGCTGACGCCAGCAGGTCCGCACTGTACAGGAGCCAGACACACCATGACATTTGCAGGTGGTCTCCACCCCAGCCTTGATCACCTGCAGGGAGGAGTGAAGGGAGTGAGGAGTGTGCCAGGCTCAGAGACTGGCTCCACAGAGGACGCCTGAGCAGCTGGGAACCACTGCCCACCCCACATGCAGACCTAGACCCAGGCCTTGCCAGCAGGGGGCAGCACACGTGCAGCGCACAGGGAGCCTTAGAAACTTGGCTCACAGGCGGGCTTCCCTCCCTTCAAGGCAAGTACTGCCTGGGACAGAGGCCCTGTGGCCTCCAGGGAGGACCTCCTGCACCTCCGTAAGCACAATCTGGGCCATCTTATCGTGACACCCCCTGCCCACACTGACATCCATCCCTGTCCCCACTAACAATAGTCCCAGCCTTCCCAGGCTCTCCCATGTGCGGACTCAGTGCAGTCCTCATGAGACAGACAAGAACAAGGGATGAATGGTAAGCATCTGGGCTGATCATATCCTTGCTAAGTTCTGGGATCCATACGGGCACCCCACCCACCAGAGTGGATCAGTGTGCTGGGGGACAGGGGTGCAGACATACTGAGGGACAGAGATGCACACCTTGGAGAAACTGCCAAGAAGAAAAAGAGAGTATCGTTCCTAGCAGCTGACTCTTCAGGAGAGAGGGCTGTGGCCTCATCCTATCTCCACAGGTAGGAGTAGGTAGGCATGACTGAGGGCCAAACTTCCAGGTCTGGTAAGTTGCCAGGGAGTCCCAGGATTTAGGACCACACCTGCTAAGACAGGTCAGACTCCCTAAGGGATCACCTAACCGTCCTCTTATCCCAGGGTCCTCACATGTGTTGCCTCAAAATCTTGGAGCAGAAGCATGTCAGAGAAGTAGGGGGAGAGCCAGGCCCCCCTCCTTCCCAGGTGGGCCCTGAGAAACTGCTGAGCTCCCAAGTTGGACCCCAGCAGTGCCTGCTGGAGAGGGATTAAGGAATGCAGCCACTTCCCACTCTCTTACCAGGCAACCAGAGAGTCCCACTTAACCACGCTTTGCTGAGAAACCCGGACAGATTTAATTAAAACATGGCTGTGGGACAGAGGAACTGATGGGGCACGTTCACACATTCTGACATTGCCTTAACAGTTCAAAAGGGCGAGGTGGGGGGAGGGGCTCTGCAGGGAAGAAAAGAACAGCCTGGCCTTGAGGATTGAATCTGCCCTCCCAGGCTCCATCTCCCAGCCACCCCCTTAACCCTCGGTCGGGAAGGCGCTGGTCAGAAAGGAGGCAGACGACGCTTTAATAAGTGGGGGATTCAGAACTCTGATTTCCCAATAAAGAAGAGCTCAAGGCAGGACCAGCTCTAATTACCTCGCTGTGCTCCCCAGACAGGATCCAGAGTCAAGCAAGGGCGAGAAGAAAGGCCTCAGCTCCTAGGGAGGCCTAGGCCCTCTCTTCCCAAGCCCAGACTGAAGTTTGGGGCTTTGGATCTTTCGGGGGTGAGGCATAGGATGCGAGGGGCTTTTCTTCCCTCTCAGCAGAGAATTCGGCCTCGAGGGGCTATAATCAGTCAGGCTATCAGATCCCTGCGGAGCTTGGTCATGCCTGTGCCTAGCACCCCAAAGGCCCACCACAGAGCGGAGAATTCTCTTCCCTAGCTTTTAAGTTGGGTGTGTGTCCTTCAGAGCAGAGTCCCAGTCAGAGATAGCACTGTGCATCCCTGTCTTGGGCGAATGGCTCCTGGAACCCCAGCTTTTCCCAGGGACTTTGTGCCTACTGTACTGTGGCTGTTCTTGTATTAAAGCCTGTGGTGATAAGATGGCAGACTGGGGACTGGAGAGACGGCTGAGCAGTTAAGACACTTGCCCGCAAAGCCTAACGACCCACGTTCAATTCCCCAGTACCCACATAAAGCCTGCTGCACAAGGTGGAGCATGTGTCTGGAGCTCACTTGCAGCAGCTAGAGGACCTGTTGAGCCCCACCCCCTCTCTCAAATAAATAAATTTACAAAAAGAAAGATTGACTGACTGACTGCAGGCTGTCCTGGCAAATGGAGTACTGACTACCAATCTCCAGGCTAGACTGTCCACCCAGAGAGACGCCCCTGGGGGCCCTGATTCATGAGGAACAGAAGCAAGGGGACTCGGACCCAGACAGGTCCTCTTTAACGAGACGCAAGTCAGCCCCTGGCCCCTGTTTCGGGGGGGGGGAGGGCGGAAGGGGAAGACCTTTCCCTGGAGTACCACTGGGTACCCCTCCTTGACGAGCGCCGTAGGTAAGCAAGCAGGACCCTGGGCCCTAGCTGGCACTGTAGGGCTAGAACAGAGGCGGCCTCCTCGCAGCCCCCTTCCTTCCTGGGTCCCACATATTCACCCTTACCCCACCCACCCACTCCCGGCCTGTGGCCGCCCGCACCGAGCTGCTCCAGCCTGGAGGGTCCCAAGTTCTTCCCAGATGCAGCCACCACCACCCTGCAGCGCACCCAATCCGCGCCCCACCCCCGCTTGCCTTCACACCCACGAGGTTGTTGTGGAAGTCCACTCGGGCTCGCAGATCCTTGCTCGACCGCCTGCCCAGGAACTCTTTAACGAACTTGCTGCTGTACTTGAGGTTGTCTCCGCAGCCGCCCCACTGCCAGGCCTCGCGGTTCTCCAGGTCCGGCGCCTCGTCACACGTGCAGCGCTCCATGCGCCCTGCGCTGCACGCCTTGGCCAGCGCGTGCGTCAGGCCCGCCGAGGAGATGGCGTACAGGAAGGCGGTCTCCTTGAAGCCTGGGGTCGGCAAAGGGCTAGTCAGAGAGGCTGGGCAGCCAGACAGACCCCATCACTGCTCACCCCCCCCCCGCCACCCCCACCCCCGCATCCGGGTGCATTAGACAGCGGTGTGCTTTAGCAGGCATCCCACCCCCTACATCCAATGCAGGAAGCGCTGGGGCCCCGTGGTGTAGAGCTGACTGGGAAAGTGGGGGAAGACTGCCTCCGCCTACCAGCCTGTCCGCAGCACCCTTTGGCAAGCCCAGCCTCAGACTTCAGGTTCTTGTTTGTCTATTCTTTCACTCGTGCTGGGATGCATTCTGCCGCTGAGTTGTACCCCAAGCTACCCGTGTCCCAATTTTTAAACAACATTACGGGGGAAACTCCCCTGAGATCTTGTGCCTTCGGTGGAAGGAGGGCCAAGAGAGGATGATCTGTCCTTGCGCCAGAGGACCTTGAGTCACGGCCCTGGCGAACGCAGCTGGTGTCACCAGCCACCCCAGCAGCCCGAGGGGAGGGCGTGGCCAGCGGGCGTGGCCGCCGCGAGGCTGGGCGCTCACCTCGTTTCAGCAGGCTGGCGCGGTAACGACCCTCCAGGGTGCAGTTCCAGCGCTCAAATCGGAACTGGTACTGGCACTCCAGCGCGCTCATGCTCACGGCCTCCACCAGCGTCTCGGCCACTCCCGGGTCCCGACGGCACATGCGCCGCTGCTTGCGTTCCAGCTTCAGTCGGTCGCAGGCCTTGTAGTGCGCCTGGGCTGCTGCCTCGGTCTCCAGAGTCAGAGGGAGGATGGTCAGGGGCTCACTGCCGGTCAGCCTGGTGACAGAGAGGCAAGAATGAGCCTTGGAAGGCGGGAAGGTAAAGGGGTCAAGGCAGCAGGCTCAGCAGGACCACAGCACCGGGCAGAGCAGCAGCGCCAGAGAGAGGTGTGACCATGAAAGAAGTTGAGCCCAGGGAAGCCGGCATGAGGACTGCTGATTCCTCCCTGGGCTTGCTGCCGCTCTCAGTCCCCTGCACTGCCCCGCTCAGTACAAGATGTCACAGGGACCCCCCCCCCCATGCACCCAATATCCCTGGCCATGGCCTCCAGCAGTCATGTGACTGTCCTTGCTAACCGACACCCCTGCTATCCCCCACCCCAAGAGCACAGCACAGGACTACTGGCAGGGAGGAAGGGTAGATCCAGAACCAGCTGGGAGTATCCAGGGCTCCCTCCTCTCGGGGTTCTCCCACAGACTGGACCCTCCACCGTGGCCTGGCTATTGTAGTTCTCCAGCAAAGAGGAGGGGAAGGGCAGGACCTCTGGGGAGAAGGCACCTGTCCACTGGGAGCTTTAAGATTGGAAAGAGGCTTTTGTTTATACAGGAAGGTGATGGGGTAGACAGGATAAGGCCCAGTCACCTAAGTCCTGAATCCCACCAAAGGGTAGGGCTTGTCTCCAAGGCTTGGAGATGCTCAGAAGGAGCTGAACAGAGGGTCTCCCTAGGAGCTTCGAGGGCTGCTTTGTGAAAGTCCAGGCCTTGTCCAGGGCTCCAAGCCTCTGGCCACAGACATCGGAGGCCACAGGACAGCTCTCACCAAGAACAGGGCCAGAGGAGGTCTGAGAACCAAGGCAGCTCGCAGGGTGGACACATCTGTCCCCAGACAGGAATGTCACGGCTGTGCTTAGAACAGAGGACCCCGAAGGGCCTCCATCTCCACCTTCTCCAGGGAGCTTCTTCATCCAAGACACGGCCTGTGGTCATGCTCCTTCCATGACTGTCCCCTCGAACGACCCCTGGGCACGTGCAGGGGAGGAGGTCAGGGGTCCAGCCAGCCTGTACTCCCACTGTGTGCCTGAGCTGACCCATCTCACGACCTTTCACTTTGGGTGGACTTAGCATGAAGTTCTAGGGCCCAAGGCTCACAAGACCCATACAAGTGCTGGAAGAAAAGATGAGAGGTCAGAGGGATTCTTATTCTGTGACAGGGTCTAGGAGGTGATGGAGGATGAATATTTCTGACTGCTTGAAAGGACTGAAAAGCTTTGCAGGAGGAAGGGCACAGTTAAAAAGCCAATAGACAAATTGGGGAAACTGTCCGCATTACTTCCCAGAACTTCCAGAAGAAGCTACAGATGGTCCCCAGCTGACACTAGTTTGACTTTCCCATGGTGTAAACAGAACTGTGAACTTTGCTTTCTGCCTGTGCTGGTTAGGCACCATGGAGCCCAAAGCTCTCCTGGATACAGAGGCCACCAGCCTGCAGTGACCTGGGATCCTGAGGGGGGACACCAATGCTCTGCCAGGTGTCATGTCAAGGAGGAGCGTATGCTGAAGCAGGCTCAGCATGGACTCTGCCTGGCTACAGATTACATTAGCCTTCCTCACACAGCAGTGAGCTGGACCGAGGCACGATGCTGGAAAGCTGGGTGGACTCGATGCACTTTTGGTTAATGACACGCTATGAGTCACTCAGGACAAAGCTCATCTTAAGTCTAGGAATACTGTGACACACCGTCCTCACACATGAGAGGCTTGGCACCGAGTCCATCCAATGCACCCACAGACAGCAATGCCCTGAACAACAACCTGAAGACAGGCTTGGCGAGACAAAGCTGTGGGCGTGCACAGATGCACAAGACGCAGGGAAAGCCCGGCAACAGGTAACCTCTGCCCGTGGCTGTGCATATCCCCGTGCGCAGATGTCTTCTCTGCAAACACGCAGCGAGTGGCGCAGGCAAGCTGCCCAGCTCCCACCCTCCACAGCCCTGCACAGTAGCCTAGGGCAGCCAGTGCCCATGCATAAGGTATACTACCCTGAGGTCATGGCCTTGCAGCCCAGATGGTGACCCCTGCGGCCTAACATTGCATGGCACAAGCCCCGCCCAAGGAACCAGTTGCCCACCACACACAGGGCACCTGGTGCCAGGCTCAAGGCAGCTGCCATTCAGCCCCCAGTGGGCATCTGTCCAGGCACTGAGCAGACAGAGCCAGTCCACAACTTGGCACAGACACCCAGCCGGGCATGAACCTCCCCCTCCAGGCAAGAGTGAGGATTCCTGTGCAGGACAGAAGCCCCCACTCACTCCATTCTGTGTATGTGTGTGTGTGTGGCACACACACTTGTGTACATGCATGTTTGTAGGTGTGGGGATACACATGTGTGTGTACATGTTTGTGTGCATGTGGAAGCCTGAGGTGGACGTCGGGTGTCTCTACACTCTCCACCTTATTCTTTGAGATACAGACTCACTGAACCTGGAGCTCACTGGTTTGGTTAGATCAGCTAGATCAGTAAGCTACAGGGATTCCCTGTCTCCGACTTCTCAGCACTGGGATTACAGGCATGTGACAATATGCCTGGCATTTCACATGGGTCCTAGGGAATCAAAGCGCAAGTCCTTATGCTTGTGCAGCAAGCACTTTACCACCGAGCCATGTCCCCAGTGCACAATGTCTTCTGACCAACCAAAGTTCATAATTTATGGGCTGGGGAGATGGCTCGGTGGTCAAAGGTGCTTGCTTCCAAAGTTCATGACTTGATTGCACATCCATGTTCCCCATTCTCCTCTATGAGTTCCTGTTTCTATCTTGTTTTAGAAGTTCACAGCACAGAAACCTCATTTTGCAATGAATATACAAACCAAAATGGATTGAAAATGGCTGAGATGTAGCTCAGTTGGTAGAGGGCTTGTCTAGTATGCACAAGGCCCTGGCACTGAACACCAGCAGCACATAAACTGGGCATGGTGGCATATGCCTGTGATCCCAGCACTCAGGAGACGGAGGCAAGAGGATTGAGAGTTCCAGGCCATCCTGGGCTGTAAGAGAGCTTTTCTTGAAAAAAAGAAAAGAAGGGCTAGAGAGATGGCTTAGTGGTTAAGGCTTTTGCCTGAAAAGCCAAAGGATCCTGGTTCAACTCTCCAGGACCCATGTAAGCCAGATGCACAAGGGGGCGCATGTATCTGGAGTTTGTTTGCAGTGGCTGGATGCCCTGGCACGCCCATTCTCTCACTCTTTTTCTCTCTCAAATAAATAAATAAAATATATATTTTTTTAAAAAAAGAAAAAAAAAGGAGGAGGGAGGATGTGAGCCCTGAAACTAATAGAATTAAACTACTAGAACACAATTGCTAATCCTGACAATGATTTTTTGGACAGGACTCCTAGAAGCACAGACAACATAAGCAAAAACAGATCGTGGCACCGTGCCAAGCTAAGAAGCTGCAAAGCTGAGAAAACAACCCACAGAGGGAAGAGACAACCGACAGAAGATGAGAAAATATCAACGAAGCAGTCCTCCGAGAAGGGGATAGCATCCAAAATATGTAAGGAATTAAAACAACTCAGTAGCAAGAAACAACCCCATTAAGAACCAGGCAAAGGACTTAAAGAGATATTTCTCCAAAGCAGACATACGAATAGCCAATAGGTACATGGAAAAAAATACTTAACATCCCGAATCATCAGGGAAATGGAAATCAAACCCACAATGAAATTTACACCAGTAGGAATGTCTACTATCAAAACAGTAAGCTGGGGGCTGGAGAGGTGGCTTTGAGGTTAAAGTGCTTGCCTGCAAAGCCTAAGGTCCCAGGTTTGATTCCCCAGTACTCATGTAAGCCAGCTGCATAAGGTGGCACATGCATTTGGAGTTCATTTGCAGTGGCTCGAGACCCTGGAGTGCCCATTCTCTCTCCCTCCCACCCCTATCTGCCTCTTTCTCTCTCTCAAATAAATTAATTAATCTGTTGGGGCTGGAGAGATGGCTTAGCGGTTAAGCGCTTGCCTGTGAAGCCTAAGGACTCTGGTTTGAGGCTTGACTCCCCAGGACCCATGTTATCCAGGTGCACACGTCTGGAATTCGTTTGCAGTGGCTGAAGGCCCTGGCACGCCCATTCTCTCTCCCTCTCTCTATCTGCCTCTTTCTCTGTCTGTCACTCTCAAATAAATAAATAAAAATATTTTTTTTAAAAAGTAATCTGTTGGTGGTGGTACATGCCTTTAATCCCAGCACTTGGGAGGCAGAGATCAGAGGATCATGAGTTCAAACCCAGCCTGGGACTACAGGATGAGTTTCTAGCCTAAGCTAGAGTGAAACCCTACCTCAAAAAACCAAAACAACAACAAAACAGTAAATTAAACAAGTGCTAGTGAGGATGAGGATGAAAGAGAATCCTTGTACATTGCTAATGGGAACAGAATTAATACAGCCATTGTGGAAAACAGTAGGGAGGTACCTCAAATAATTCAAAACAAAAATACCGCATGATCCAGCTATCTCAGTCCTGGGCATATTTCCAGAGGAAATGAAATCAGCATGTCAAGGATGCCTGTGTCCCTATGTGACTTCAGCAATGTCACAATATCCAGGAATGGAAGCAACCTAGGTGACCATCGACTATTAAGCAGATCAAGAAAGTGCGGCGTGTATGCACTATGGAAGACTATACAGGCTTCTGAAGGAGACTCCATCATTTGTGGCAATCTCTATGGAACTAAAGATCACTCTGACAAGCGAAATAAGCAAAGCACAGAAAGACGTGTAGGACCAGATCTCACTTGCAGGCAAAAGCTGAAATTCCAAAGTAGAGAGTGGATGGACAAAGATGATTTAGTGGTTAAGGTGCTTACCTGAAAAGCCTAAGGACCCAGGTTCAGTTCCCCAGTACCCACATAAGCCATATGTATAAGGTGGTGCATACATTTGGAGTTTGTTTGCAGTGGCTAAAGGCCCTGGCATGACCATTCATATTCTCAAATCTCTCTCTCAAATAAATAAGTAAATTTTAAAAAGCATATACAAACTCTCATTAAATAGAAGAAATACAAGAGATCTATTGTGCAATTTGTGAGTATCAACAATATATGACTTTGGGGGAGGTTGAGGTATGGTCTCATTGTAGCCCAGGCTGACCTGGAATTCACTATGTAGTCACTCTCAGGCTGGCCTCCAGCTCCTGGTGATCCTCCTGCCTGGACCTCCTGAGTCCTGGGACTAAAGGTGTGCACCACCACACCCAGCTGTGTGACATTTCTGAACACTGCTGAACGTGCAGGCTTTGAGTGACAGCGTGTGAGATAAGCACACCACAATCAGCTTGACATCAACCAGCCACGTGGAGACCTGCTTCAAAACCTTATCCGGTGCATGAGGAACTCCCACAATTTTGTCTATCCATTTTAAAATAGTAGCTTTAGCTGGGTTGGTGGCACCTGCCTTTAGTCCCAGCAGTCAGGAGACTGAGGAAGGAGGATCTCCATGAATTTAAGGCCAGCCTTGGGGCTACAGAGTGAGTTCCAGGTCAGCCTGGGCGAGAGTGAGACCCTGCATCTAAGAAAAGACAAAATAAATAAATAAAACAGTATTAGAGTGCTGTGTGTGTGTTGTTGTTGCTGCTGTTGTTGCTTTTCAATTTTTGAGGTAGGGCCTGGCTCTAGCCAAGGCTGACCTGGAATTTACTATGCAGTTTCTGGGTGACCTCAAACTCCCAGTGATCCTCCTACCTCTGCCTCTTCAACACTGGAAACTAAGTCGTGCACCACCATGCCTGGCTCAAAAGCAGTAGTTTTGAAAATAAAGAGTCTACGGCCATACCACCCTGAATGCACCCAATCTTGTCCGAAAAATGAAAGAGGAAGCCCAGCGTACCCTCGTTTTCAGCGCATGTGGACTACCCAAGTTCTGTCCTGGGGGGCCAGGCAGCATTCCTCTGTGACTGCAACAGTAGTTGAAGGCCAAGACCTGTCACGAGAACACCTGGAAGGCCCAGCGTGGTGTGCCAGAAGCCCCCACCTTGCTGCTTACATCACCCCCAGACCCAGAGCCCTTCCAAGGCCAGCAGCACCTGACTCTTGTCTAGGACACCTCTGGGGGCAGGTCGGCCATCAGCAGGAGAGCTGGTGGTCTGTAGCAACCAGCCGCTCAGTCCCCGCGGTGGCTCCGCATGGACTAGAGACCCTTCCTAAATCTTACCCCAAGACTTTCCTCAGGGGTTCCAGGAGTGATAACATCCCCAAATAAAATGCCTTTATAAGGTTCATAGTCTGTGGTTTACACACAAGACGCTGCCATGTTCTTTACTGAGTGCGGGAGCGGAAAGCCCTTCCCCCCTCCAGTGGGAGCATGCTTCAAGAGTGAAGGTGGAAGAACTGGGTCAGGACAGTTCTGTCTTCCGCACAGCTGGAGTCCTCTGAAACCCCTTCCTGTGGTTTTCATGTGTGTCCTGCCTCTTCTCTGTGCTCGTCCACTTGAGTTCTTACCTTGCTGAGCGTGCTGTGAAAAAGTCCCTAGAAGAGCTGGTGTTGGGTACGAATCCCTTTGTCTTCGCTGTGTGGCAACCTTGCCCACGCTTCCCCTGGAGGAATGCTTTCCTCCTCACTATCATGTCTTCTCTGTTCGCTGTCAACACTTTTATTGAGATATAAACCACACACCATAAAATTCACCCAGTTAAACACTTTTTCTATGCATCCACAGATATGTGTAATTGTATCACAACTTTAGCATTTTGCCTTTACCTCAGGCAGAATCTCAGGCCCTTTGCTAAAAAAGAGAAAAAAAAAAAAGACGAAGACGAAGAAGAAGAAAAAAGGCATGTCCCACTCCCCGTGGGCTCTGGCAGCCAGCACTGTGCTTCGTGTCCCCATGGCTTTGTCTCCTCTGGGTGGTCAGATAAGTGGAGCTGAGGCAGCTGTCCTTTAAGGCTGTCCAGGTCCATCCATGTCACAACTCCTTTCTCTTTATGTTGGAAAGGCTCCTGGTGCGGATGGATCACATCTTGCTTCTCTATCCAATGGTTGAAGGATACTTGGATTGTTTATAGTGATCATCTATTCGTCCACCCATATTTAGACACGTGTCTCACGTGTTGTGGGCCTATCCCTAGGGAGGGATTCTTGGTCAAGGGGACCTTTGAGGAGCATCCTATTTCCCAAAGCAGCTGCTGTGCCTCACATCCTCAGGAGATAAATGTCATCAGCTCCTTTTCCATGGATTTCTCTCAGGTATTTCCTAGACCTTCCTCAAGGTGAGCTGTTCTCTCTGCTTCACACTTGAAGGCAAGTGACTGGATCTACTGTCTTCCCGAGTCTGTGTGTCCAGCTTGAGGTGCATGCATTCACATGATGGAAGTCTGCGCTGTACTTTCAAGCCTTACTTCTCCTGTAAAATCGGTGCTTAAGGCATCAAAACTGCCATTATTTCAGTTACTGATAACCTGCAGTGTTGGTCCAGTCTCAGAAAACCACACAGAACCAGAGTCAGAGCCCCAGGAAACTATACAGAGCCTGAGTCCAGCCTCAGAAAACCACACACAGCCTGATTGCCAACTTCAGAATCATGCCCAGCCTGAGTCACCACTCAGCCCTCTTTGTCTTCCGAGCCCTTCACCTGAGTCTGAATTGTGTTGTATTAGTCAGGGTTCTCTAGAGGAACAGAACTGCTAGAATGAATTATATTAAAAATGGAAATTACTGGATTAGCTTACAGTAGTCCAACAGCAGTCACTGCCTGAGAATCAAGGAACCTGGTAGCCGCTCAGTCCATGTGACCAGAGGCCTCAGCAGTCTGGCATTGAGGGCCTGGAGGCTTCCCAGGGAGCCGCTGGGTTTCCATCCATGCGGGTCTTCAGTTGACACTGGTGCTGGTCTTCAATCCACGCTGGAAGGCAGCGAGCAGCTCTGGCAGTCAGTAGAAGGAAGGAAGGGGCTCTTTGCACCCAAAGCTTCCTTATATGAAGTTCCCCTCTGAGAGGGCCCCCCCCCCCCCCCCGCTCTGGGGGAAGGGCTCACTGACTTCCTCCTTCAGTTAATCCTTCCTGGAGGCAATTCCAGGGACCCACCCAAAAGGGATTTCTGTGGATTACTAAACAGATCAAGTTGACAACACCTTACCCATCACAAGTCCAACCCTTGTCAACTTGACACCAAACCTTATCTCCTTACATCATACTTAATTTCCAAATGAAAACAGTAACAAGCTCATAATTCTGCCTAACATGGTATAACTATCCCATGTTCAACCAGAAATGCACAATCTTCCCCCCAACACAAAGCACAAAGTTCCTTGAGGAAGGCTTAGTTGCTAATATAATAGGTCTAATATAAATTCAACAACAGTTCACTAGTGATATAATCTTAATATTGGTGTAGATATGTTCAAATACTCTGTATCAACGTAGGACAAGAACATTGCAATTACAGTCCTTGTTTTTGTAACTGGTCACGTAGCCTTAATTGGTATTTGTAACTACCTTTTTTTATTATCCATTCTGTATTCCCTCCACCTTCAGCAAGCTCCTCAGTAGGTCTTGGTTCTTTTTTTTTTTTTTAAATTTTTTATTTATTTATTTGAGCGCGACAGACACAGAGAGAAAGACAGATATAGAGAGAGAGAGAATGGGTGCGCCAGGGCTTCCAGCCTCTGCAAATGAACTCCAGATGTGTGTGCCCCCTTGTGCATCTGGCTAACGTGGGACCTGGGGAACCAAGCCTCAAACCGGGGTCCTTAGGCTTCACAGGCAAGCGCTTAACCGCTAAGCCATCTCTCCAGCCCAGGTCTTGGTTCTTTACCTGAAGAGGTGACCCACACCTCTATTCCTGAAGCATCTGGGCCATTTATCACACTACCTCTATTGGGTTGTTGCAGTTGTCCATTGACTTTGACAACAGGACATGGTAACACTAAGAGACGCCCTAAAGGATCTCCTACACTCCAGACATACTTTTCCTTACCTCCATTGTGGAACAGCAGTCCAATTTCCCCCTGGTAGTCTAAATCAATCACCCCTGCTACCACGGTAACTCCTTTCTTAGCCTGTTTACTGGAGGGTGTCAGAAGCCCAAAGTAGCCAAGGGAAGTCTTAGCTTCCAGTTCAATGGAATGTTCTTTGTGCCTCCTGACCAAAGCACTCCTCCCTCTGGCACCAAGACCTCTAGACCAACAGAGCACAAGATTATGAGAACAGGAAGCAAAAATTTAGCTAATGGGTCACTTGGGGTGATGGTAAGTGGTACCATTCCCATTTCCACCCCTTGATTCCTGGACCCATGAATTCAGGCTATAGGAGAAATAGTACCGTATATAGGATGCTGATTCAGAGCATATACAGCTTGCTGGAGGACACTCCCCCGCCCTCCAAGCTACTGTGAGGGGGTTATATGCACCCTCTGTTCATGCCAGCATTTCCCCCTGCCATCACGGAGCTTTCCCTAGAGTCTGTAAGCCAAAATAAACCCAAAAGCAGCTCATGGTCGGGTGATTTCTGCCAGCAATGTGAACCTGACTGCAACAACAATAGTTGGTACTAGAGCAGTGGAATTTCTGCTAGACACCTGACTGTGTGGCTTTGGTCTTTTGGAGCTGATTTTCAAGTGGAATGTGGAAGGATTTGAAACCTTGGCCTAAGAGACACCTTGCAGTGCTATAAGTACAGCTTGATGGACTATTTTGGTCAGAGTTAAAAGACCTGAATGCTGTAAAAACTATGGACTGTGAGGTTTAGCTTATGAAGGTGAGAAAGAACTTTACCTGGACTGGGCTATAAGCAGTTTGTGTGAGAGGCTTGCTGTTATGCCCATGTCCTGAGAATTTATGCAGGGTTGCATTGCGTAAAAATGGACTGGTGTGTGCAGAGGGATATGGCACAGAATAAAATCTTTGGGCTGAAGCTTCTGCCTGTTCAGCTGCTATTATATGAAAGATTAAAACCTTTGAGATTTGTCAGATGACCTGCACTGGGGCAACAGGAAGAATGCAGACTCTTTAGAAGGGGCCTGAGTGTTCAAGGAATGTCCTATTCTTCAAAGTCTGCTTTATGCCCCCCTGGATTAACAAATTGGCACCCTACCTGGTATTGTGGAGTATAAGAAATGCAGGAAAAAGAGGTCATTGAATTTGCAACATGGTCTTGTGTTTTGGAAACGGCCATGGGCAGTGTGAAGCAGGTTTGCTGGATGGAGACCCGATGGAGCTGTGAGGATGAACCATGGGTTGCAATGGAGACCCAGTGAAGATGTCATGACCATGAGATGGCTGCTAAGTACAGCTTCTGAACCCGGATGAAGTTTTCCAGGACTGTGGGTAGCCTAGCTGGAAGGGTGGAATTGGAACTCTAGAGACTTGTTGCTAGTTAGACTTAACGGGAGACTTGTCACTGACTAGAATTGTTGGACTTGTAGCTACAGAGTTTGCTGTTTGCTCTGTTTAAATCTTGTATTGGTTGAATATTTCTTTGCTATGCTCAGTGGCATCTTTTGTAGTGATTGTTTATTCTGTGCCATTATGGGTTTGGGGGGAGGATTTTGGGTATTATGGCCCAGTTAAAAGACCTTGGATTATGGGGATATTCAAACATCATTAGGGTTGGTAAAAACTATGGGTACTTTTTCAAATTTATTTTTATTTTTATTTATTTGAGAGTGGTAGAGAGAGAAAGAGGCAGATAGAGAAGGGGCGTGCCAGGGCCTCCAGCCACTGCAAACAAATTCCAGATGCGTGCACCCCTTGTGCATCTGGCTAACGTGGGACCTGAGGAATCAAGCCTCGGACCGGGGTCCTTAGGCTTCACAGGCAAGCGCTTAACCGCTAAGCCATCTTTCCAGCCCTACTATGGGTACTTTTAAAGTTGGACTGAAGCATTGCATATTACATCATGAATGGTTACCAGTTTATGGGAGCCAGGGTTGGAATGTGGTGGTTTGATTCAGGTGTCCCCCATAAACTTAGGTGTTTGGAATGCTAGGTTCCCAGCTGATGGAGATTTGGGAATTAACACCTCCTGGAGGCAGTGTATTTTGGGGGGCGGGTTTATGGGTGTTATAGACAGTTTCCCCATGCCAGTGTTTGTGGCACACTCTCCTGTTGCTGTTGTCCACCTTACATGTCCACCCTCTGCTCATGCCATCGTTTTCCCAAAAGCTGCTCTTGGTCAGGTGATTTCTGCCAGCAATATGAACCTGACTGCAACCGTAACAGTGTGTTCTCTCCCATTCTGTCTAGTTCCACAGCCTGTGTCTTGATGGGTCTCTCACTGGAACCATCATATTACAGCATAGCGTTCTCACATCGTCTTGGCCTTCCACGGGGCCCTGCAACCTCGGGTCCAGGCTCTTGGTTTACTGCTTTCTTTCATCCAATCTGTGGACCACACCTGTCATTTTTGCCTTTTTACTTCTTTGAGGGGTGAGGATTTTCCCACCTCTGCTCATTTTAATTTTAGTAGTTTTTCCCCCTTGTTTTCTCAGCTTCCCTCAATGCTGTAACAGGTTGTCACTTACCAGAGTCCAACAGTAGTATGGGTATTTGCTGACACTCGTGCCCAGAGAATGTGCTTGAGTTCCATCATTTCATCAGTGAGCACTGTCTTTCCTGTCCCTTCACAGGGACCCTTCGCCGTGCACTTCTGGGGATGCAGCGGGTCCAGCTGCCTTCTGAAGTGTCCGTCCCGTGGCTCTCAGAACTGCCATCTGTTTTTTGTTTCTCTGGCTTCTCTGAAGATTGCCTTCAATGTTCACAGTTCTAAAGTGACTGGACAGACTAATCTGTGACATTCACTCTTATTCTCTGTGAAAGACACTGGCTTCTGGAATCTTATGTATGGTTTTATTTCAGAAAGTGTCCTTCTGCCTGGAGTGCTATCTCTACCACCCCACTCCCTCCTTTGCTCTGGGACAGTCCCTCGGGGGAGACGGTTCCTCTGACCCCATTGTCTCCATGCTGTGAGTAATGTCTTCTGACCATCTCCCAGTGTGCTAATTCCCTTCAGCTGTTTCAAATCTGCTTCTCAGTCTGTTACTGAAATTTTTTCCCTCTGTTTCTGTTTAGTTTTTCCAAACTGTGAGTCAGTTTTTATAGATTTATTTCTTCATAATTATTCCTACCTTATCTGCTTTAGTTTTCATTTCCCTCATCCCTCTCTTTTTTAATTTATTTTTTATTTATCTGAGGGGGGGGTCAGATAGAGGGAGAAAATAGGCATACCAGGGCCTCCAGCCACTGCAAACAAACTTCAGACACATGTGCCACCTTGTATATCTGGCTTATGTGGGTCCTGGGGTCTCAAACCTGGGTCCTATGCCTTTGCAGGCAAGTGCCTTAACCACTAAGCCATCTCTCCAGCCCCACGCCCCTCTCCTTTAAGCACAGTAAGTATGGCTCTCCAGAGTCTGGTGCACCTCTTATAGCTGCTTTGCCATGCCTGCCTGGTTACCCTTGACTATGTGCTGGACGCTATACTTGACATGAACAATTTGAAGCTAAGAACAAAATGCTGCAATGGGTTGAATGATGACCCCACAAAATGCACATCCACCCAGAGCATCAGAAAGGAGCTGCTTTGGGAAGAGGACCTAGGGCTGAAGTCAGTGAAGGGTGTCCAAGTGAGGTGGTTTGAATCAGATGTCCCCCATAAACTCATGTGTTTTGAATGGTTTGTCCCAGCTGGAGACAATTTTGGAGGTGGAGCCTTGCTGGGGGAAGTGTGTTCCTGGAGGTGGACTTAGGGGTGTCATGGCCAGCTCATCTTTGCCAGAGCTTGGCTCACCCTCCTGCTGTGATTTTTACCTGCTGTGGCAGAGGTGGTGTTCAGCCTCTGCTCATGCCATGCTTTTCTCTGCCATCATGAAGCTTTCCCTTAAGACTGTAAGCCAAAATCAATCCTTTCCTCCTATCAGCTGCTTTTGGTCAGGTGTTTATACAAGCAATGTGAAGGTTACTACATCGCTGAGTAAGAAAAGAAGTGAGGACACAGGGGGAAGAGATGGCCTCAAGAAGACAGCAGGGGGAGGGAGACGCCTCGCCAGCTGAGAACATCAGTGGTCCCAGGAGCTGGAAGGGGCAGGAAGGACCTCACAGGGGCTACTACGGGAGTGCATACCTAAATTAGGACTTCAAGCCTCCTGAATTAGGAGAGAACAAATTCGTGGCACATTAACACATCCAGTGTCTGGTCATTTGTGGCAGCCTCGTGACAGATTTCAGAAATTCTCTCACGTGTGACCACTCCTGGACTTTGGGGGTTCAGATGCCTGAGGGAAGGGCTGCTCTGAATGTTTCCACCTGACCTGCAGTAGGTGACGGCCTCCACTGTCCCCTCCTGTGAAGTGCTCCAAACCACATTCACATTTTCATGATTCTATGTGCTTGGTCAACCCTTCATTTCATTGGCTCTTTGATAATTCAAAGTTCAATACCCATATACACACATATGCATATAAATGTTCATACACCCAAGTGCATCCTTATAGACAAACGTGTGTACTTTTCTACAAGGAAAGCACATGTATAAGCCGGGCACGGTGGCACACGCTTTTAATCCCAGCCCTCGGGAGGCAGAGGTAGGAAGATCGCCATGAGTTCCAGGCCACCCTGAAACTATATAATGAATTTCAGGTTAGTCTAAGCTACAGTGAGACCCTACCTCGAAAAAAAGAAAAGCACATGTGTATACACTCATACACAGGTCAATGTAGACTTCCACACAAGCACATATTTGCATACAAGTATTCATGTGTACACATGTACAATATCATACACAAATGCACTCATATACATACATGTGCATCCACACATTCATCACACAAATTCATGACACACACATGCACATGAACACACAGGTACATGTGCATGCACACACACATACAGTCTATATACAAAGGTGCACAATACCCACATCTGTTAATGTAGGCACACCTCCACACACATGTATATACATACAGGTGTTGCACACATAGTTTTATTTTATTACTATTTATTTAAGAGAGAGAGAAAGAATGACCAAAGGAAGGGTAGGACTCCTTACAACATGCTCCCCCCAGACACAAAATGGCCTAGATATCCATGACCTCATAGTGCCTGACACTACCTACACAAGACCATCATGACAGGAATCATGACATCAGAATAAAAGAGAGAATGATTGAGAGAGGGAGGGGATATGATGGAGAGTGGAGTTTCAAAGGGGAAAGTGGGGAAAGGGAGGGCATTACCACGGGATATCATAGAAGTTGTTAATTAAGAAAGAGAATGGATACACTACTGCAAATGGACTCCAGATGAATGCACCACCTTGTGTATCCATATTTACATGGGTACTGGGGAATCAAACCTTGGTCCTCTTGACTTTTCTGGCAAGCGCCTTAACCGCTAAGCCATCTCTGCAGCCCCACAACTTAAGTTTTTCCCAGCAAGAGGAAACTGCTCCATTACTGTTAATGCCCCTCCCCCACACACACACATGCAGCGTTCTCATGTATCATCATGTCATCTTGCCTAACCTATAGATGTTTTCACTCTACACACAGTCAGGACACTGACATGCAGAGGCTGAAGTTGCAATGCAAGGTGGGACAGAGCACAGAGGCATCCCTACCCCAACCCATGAGCAGACCTGACTCCAGGTTGCTTCCTTGGTATAGATCCCAGTGTGGTCCTCCCCTAGAGTAACCCAGGCAGCCCTGAGCTGGGTTCTATCCCTTCCCTGTCATTCAAATTCAATTTGCAGCCACCTCAGAAGACATGAGGCCAACTGAAAGGAAGAAGGAAGGTTCTAGTACAATGGGACGCATGCGGCCTGGGAGGCCATACAGGCAGCACACTGAACAGCTCCACCCTGCTAAGTCCCACAGATGGCTCTGGCAGCGAACCTGTGGAAGGGGTCACAGGAACACCGCCCTGAATCCTGGTGGCTGGCCTGAGTGGTCAGGGCTACCACCCCCACTCCAAGGACGCTGAGAGGTACTCCACAAAGAGCCCCACTTCCATTGCAGGAGCTGAGCAGAAATCGCTCCAGTCCACAGGGAGCCCAGTGTTCTCCCATCCCCTCAGAGCCGGGCTGTTCCTGACTCCTGGACAGGCCTGAGGTTGTTAGGCTGTGGTTGCTTGTGAACTGAGGCCCTTCCTCTGAGCACCAGCCAGGTGACTGAGAGCTGGGGAGTCCCGGATTCCCAAATACCAAATAACCCAGGCTGGTAGTGTGGCCTGACCCTGAGCCCAAGCTCCATTCACACACAGGGCAGGCAGATGGGCAGCCCTACAATAGAAGGCAGGTCCTCTGAGCTGCCCCCATAGTCCTCCCTCCCACCAGCAAGTCAGGCCACCCCCTTGGCCACCCTGCTGAGGAACCAGTTCTCCCCAGGGCCAGGGAGGAAGGAGCCAAGGGTGCAGTTCCAGAAGCCACAGCACCCAGCCAAGGAAACCTCAGCCCCGCCAGACAGCATTTAATTTCTGTGTGAAACAAAATCAAAACAAATTCCAGCACTGAGAGACGGGACTGAGATTAACCCTGCATCTTCCTGCGACCCAGCCTCCAACCTGAACCCATCCACATCCATGGCCCTCGGGGTTGCAACATGCCCAGATACTTCAAGGCCAAGGCCAGGGGTCCATGCCACATTAGGAGTACTGGTCACGACAGTATATGGCCCAGCCTCCCTGTCTCACTGTCCATTGGCCTGGAGCAGCCAGGCTCATGGGAGCTACTGGACAGACAGCACCACCCTCAGACCCAAAGGGCTGCGGATCCATCCCCATCCGTAATGCAGTGAGCGCCGTGATGCTGCAGCTGTGCACTGGTCTCCTAGGAGGAAGATGAAAGCAAAAACCTCCTGGTAGAACTGCCTCTGTGCCAGGCAACCTTACCCCCCCCACCAACTACAGCCTTTACAAAGAGCTGGCCACAGACCAGCCCCACGCACAAGGCTGGTAGCGGGCAGAGCCATGGGTGCCTCTGCAGCTATCAGCACAGCCCCACATGGCAGTTCCTCCCAGCAGCTGGCTCTCCCCCAGATGCCCAGCCCCGTGTTGGGGCTGTAACTGGGGGGTTTCAGCCTCTCTAGTCCCATCTGCCAAGACACAGCTGGTCTTGACGTATCAGGCTCTGGGAGCCTCCAGCAGCATCTCGTCCTGAGCCAGACCTCCAACCCACTTCCCCTGGCTGTTCCGACCTCAGGTATCGAAAAGAAAAACAAACGCAGCTTGCGGCTTGCCTTTTCCATCGCCTCGTCCGGCAGCCAGGCCCAAGGTGCTGGGCTGCCAGCTGGGCGGCTGGGTTTCCTTCTGTGGGCAGCGGTGCAGGGCCAGCAAGGACCTCGCCGGTAGGGGCCAGGCCCATGGGTCATGGAACAGGGTGTCTAGTGCCACCCAGAATGGTGGGTATGGTGAGGCTGTCCTTAGACACCTGCCCCAGGGGTGGCAGGCCACAGGTGTGCTTTCAGCTTTGCTCTGCCTGGCTGCACACTGTCTGGCTGCCCATGCATTGCCAACCACACACACAGGCCCCTTTCTCATGGTGGTCTCAGGCTTGCTGCATGTAGCCTGTGATCCACAAGCCAGAAGGTGGAATGGCCTGGCAGCTAGGAGTTTAAAGCACGTGGCCACACTTCCACTGAGCCATAACCAGCAGGTGTGGGCACAGCTGGCTGAAATCAGGACCCCCAGTCAGCCTAGGCTGCAAGATGAGTACCACGGGGCATCACAGAATAGCAAGGGGTCCCCGACAGGCCTCAAGCTGACAGCAGACTTCAGCTCGGGGATGCAGTATGACGCTCGAGAGTTGAGCTGTTTGGGAAAGGTCACTCCGACTTCACCCTGACTGCATCAGAGTTAGACTCAGCAAGAACACCCTCGAGCTTCGTCCACGTTCACCCAGAGGCTCATGCCAGATGCCTCCCTAGCTCTGCAGACAACTGTGCCTTGTCTTGAGCCTACTGAAGCCTGCTGGGCATCAGCAGGGCACTCTCTTCACCCAGCACAATGCACAAAGGCAGCCGGTGCCCGGCAGGCTGGGATTCGGTGCCCAGCAGGCTGGGGATTCAGAGGGCGAGTGCAGGAGGGCTGTCAACAGGTGTCATTTTTCTGCAGCCAGCAGCAAGGAGCCAGGCAGGCCTAGCTGCCCCCTCCACCTATCTCTTATCAGCTCATCGTCCTCCTGGGGTTCAGGGCCTCCCCGAGAGGAATCTATACTTGTGCATTCTTTCCTAGGGTACAAATTACTCGGATGCCTCACCCGTGATGGCCAAACCCAGGAGCTGGCAAGGGGCAAGCACAGGCGGGAGGTGCCTGGGCTTTGGGCCACCCAAGCACTGCCTGGCACCCACCGGGTCTTGCCCAGGGCGGGCACCCGAGCCGCAGCAGCAGCAGCAGCAGCAGCAGCAGGAGGCAGAGCGTGTGTCGAGGACAGGAGTGAGATTAGGCCAGCTGTCTCTCGTCCAGACGGCCGCCGGCTGTGGGCAGGACATCTGCTCACACAGCTGAGGGGGCCAGGTGGCGCTCTGTCCGCCTCACCTCAAATCCCACCACATGGCTCCCAGGCACCACTCCCCATGCCCACAAGGGGGCTCAAGGGACCCCGTGCAACCCACCCTCTGGGGTGTGGGTCTGGGGACCGAGGCAGAGCCCTCCTTTCAGCGGCTTGTAAATGGAGCAGGCTGCGGCGAAGGATCTAAAGGGTTTCCACCCGGTGTAGCTCCCACTACCCACGCAGCCTAGCTTGGGAAGCCGTGCACTGCCATTCTGATGACCACTCGTTCGAGGAGTTGTTGGGAGAGCCGTGCAGAAATACTGGCTTCACCTCCATCCCTGCAGGCTGCCCAGGGAGTTCTCCCCTCACCTGCCTCTGTTCACTCCCAGCCCCCTGCCAAGTTGCCAGAGGCCTCCACAGCCAGCCTGCCTGCTTCTTCTGCTGCCCTGCCCCATTGCCTGGGTCCTTCAGCACCCACACTTTTCTGACCCTGCCAGGGCCCATGGGATTCCTAGGGTGTTGTGAGTTGACAAAGGTTCCATGGACAACTACATGAACCGCTTTGAACCCAGGCCTGACCTTCCGGCCTTCCCACACCTGCTGTCTGGATTCCCCAACTTCTGTCCACCCAGCTCACAGCTAGACCCAGGCCCATAATTTCTCCTACTCTGCAGCCCCTCTTGGGCACCAAATGCCCCCCAGCGCATACTTCCTGTCTCCACACAGCTCTCCAAAGGGAATGCTTTGCCCTCAGGCCCAGCTTCCTGCCCTGGGGCTTTTCCCAGCCTTCTTTTAAACCTGCCAGTGGCCAGCTTGTCCAGGTTGTAAGACCTGGGCAGATGGGTTCCGTGTATTCCCCAGCCAGAGCCCAGGTGGAAATTAGGGGTAGGGCAGTCTCCTGCCCACTTTGACCTCTGGGGAATCTTTCCTCTTCTAGTACCTTGAGCACCCAGAATTAGGCCCCATTCAAGGCTCTCACAGAAACACTCCACACCCTCACAGTAAAGCTAAAGGTAAGACAAGAAAAGTACTTAGGGAGGGGGCTGTCACCACCTTCTGTGTAGGGATGAGGGAGCTCATCTGCTCACCAATCCAAACACAAACTTCAGGGCTAGAGAGATGATGGCTCAGCAGTTAAGGCGCTAGCCTGCAAAGCCTAATGACCCAGGTTTGATTCCCCAGTACCCATATGAAGCCACATGCACAAAGTGGTGCATGCATCTGGAGTTTGTCTGCAGTGGCTGGAGGCCCTGGCCCACTCATATTCTCTCTCCCTCTCTCTCCTTCCTCCCTCCTTGCAAATAAATAAATAAAAATATTTTTTTAAGCCGGGCATGGTGGTGCATGCCTTTAATCCCAGCACTTGGGAGGCAGAGGTAGGAGGATCGCCGTGAGTTCAAGGCCACCCTGAGACTCCATAGTGAATTCCAGGTCAGCCTGGGCTAGAGTGAGACCCTACCTCGAAAAACCAAAAAATAAAATAAAATAAAATAAATATTTTTTTAAAAGAAAAACTTGGGCTGAAGAGATGGCTTAGTGGTTAAGCACTTGCCTGTAAAGCCTAAGAACACTGGTTCAAGGCTCGATTCCCCAGTACCCACATAAGCCAGATGCAGAAGGTGACGCATGCATCTAGAGTTTGTTTGCCGTGGCTGGAGGCCCTGATGTGCCCATTCTCTCCCTCTCTCTCCTCTTTCTCTCTCTCTTTCCCCCTGCCTCTTTTTGTGTCTGTCTGTCACTCTCAAATAAATAAATAAAAATAAACAAAAAAGAGAGAAAAACTTCTCCATCTAGGAGAGGTCTAGAATATGTAAAGGGTTCTCACAACTCAACAATAAAACATAACCTGATTTTTAAAAGAAGTAGGGCAAAGGAACTGAATAGATACTTCTCCAAAGAAGATGTACAAATGGCCAAAGATGCTTAATGTCATTAGTCATGAGGGAAATGCAAATCAAAACCTCAACAAGACACACTTCAAATCAGTGAGACAAGTCACATCCACTAGGAGGAATAGAACTGAAAACACAATTAGAAGAACTAGAATGCTGATGATGATATGGAAAAACTGGAGCCTTGTACATTGCTGATGGGTATATAAAATACTGCAGCCACCCTGGAAAACATTTTAGCAGTTCCTTTAAAAAAAAAAAGCTGAATGTAGAATTAATTATCACAGGAACCAGCAATTCCACTCGAGATATCTACTCCCAAAGACCGGAAATATAGATATACGCAAGGGGGGAAAAAACTGTGCAGAAATGCTGACAGCAGCATCATTAGAAATAGCCAAACAGTGGAAACAAACCAAATATCCATCAACCGATGAACAGCTTTTTTTTAAGAGCTGTTGTATAATCACCCAACTGAGTATAATTCAGTCATGAGGAGAGTGAGACACTGATTCATGCTACAATGTGGATGAACCTCAAAAACATGACACCGAGTGAAAGAAGCCAGACACAAAAGGCCACACAGTGTATGATTCCATTTCTACTAAACGTGGAATAGGAAAATCCATAGAGACAGAAAGATTAGTGGTTGCCAGGGGCTGGGGGTGGGGAAGACAGGGAGTGACTGCTGAGTGAGTCTGAGGTTTCTGGGGTGAGGAAAATGTTCTGGAATTAAGACAGTGGTGATGGCTGCGCAGTCTTGTGAATATACCCAAAACCACTGAGCAGGGGGAGTTTCAAGGGATGTGAGTTGTATCCAATAGCAGAAAGGGCCTCAAAAGCAGGCCCCCAAAGCCACTTGGCCCCAAACTGTGCACAGTGGTTCAAGCTGCCCAGAGTGTCTTTCCCACCTCCATGCCAAAGGTCCCACAAGTGTCTCCGGAGGGATGTGGGACACACGTGGCCAAAACACAGAGGCAAAAACCAGCTGTGAGGTTTACAAGGAGCCTTCCTAGTCTTAAAGAAACCAAGGAGGAAGCCCCCAAAGCTCCCCCAGGGGCTCTGCTAGGGGCCTGGCTCATTCACTGCTGCACAAATTCCTGGCACAGAGCTGTAAGGTGTGCAGGCCCCCCACCAGGAGCAGTCCGGGGAACCAGCCCAGCCCAGCCTGGAGCCTCCCTCTAGACAACCCCAAGACCCACAGGGGAAACATCACAGACTGTGCAGCCCTCAGGCCCACCCTCTCATCTTCCAACTCCCAGAGTGGGGCAGGAGGTGGGGCATGCCAAGTCTGAAAGCCACTCTTGAAGACTCCCTGCGTCTGTTCCCAGCCCGCATGTGACCTCAGGCTGGCCCCAGGAACACAGGCCCGTCAGCAGCTCTGGGAGAACCTAATGGAATTGCCACCTGCCAAGCTGGGCTGGGATGAGGAGCTGAGCCAAGCGAGGAAGAGAGGGGAGCCCCTTCCCCATGGCTGGTGGCCAGCCCAGAGGGTCCGGTGGCAGGGTGGCCAGAGGCCTCAATAAGGGAAGGGCGGCCTGAGCGGGCAGGGTTGGGTTGCAGCTCCGGGGAGGGGGCGGGGAGAGCTCCCGAGACCACGTGACCATCCCCGGGGCCAGCCTCTCCTCTCTGGGTTCCTGGGCTGTAACTGGAGCCGCGTTCCTGCCTGGGAGCCTCCGTGCCAGGCAGAGCTTTGGAGAGGGGGAAGGGAGAGGAGAGCCCCAGATTCCAGCTCCTCCCTGCTCTCTCTCTCTCTCTAATCAAGATGGGGAGGGACACTCCAGCATACCCATACCCACAGGAGCACCCGAAGACTCCCCCACCAACTCTGAGCTTGCCTGGCCTTTCAGGATTTAGCGACCCCCATCTCTTCCCTTGGCTGGGGCAGGGCTGGGTCTTCTGCACACAGAACAGCCTAAGGCATGTCTTGTGCCCCCAATGCACGTACCTACGTATGTACACACACACCCCTCAGGAATCAACTTCGGAGAGATCCAAGTTGCCTACACAGTCCCTCCAGGTTTTTCCCAGACCCTGATTTCAAAGAGGTACCCACTCTGTCTACCTCTGTCAGTCTCCTGTCCCCCGCGCCCCTAGCCAGGGCAGATTACAGGAGTCATACTTGAGACCTGCTCAATCTGCCTTGTGGGGTCCTTTGGGGCCGAGAGCCCGAGAGGCGCTGACAGAGCCACAATGGTATTGATGCACTCGCTACGTATAGGGAACCCACCGCAGGGACTTGCTCCCAGCCTGAAAATCTACATAAAGCATGCATACACCACCCCTCCAAGAGCAAAGCGCAACGACCTTGGGAGACACAAAGCGCAGAGGCAGCTCTGAGACAAGAGGCCAGCGGCGCAGCCCCTCATCTCTCGCAGGATCTGAATTCTGGGGCCACGGAGCCAGAGACAGGGATCCCAGGCAAAGCAAAGTGGCCGCCCATGCAAGCCCAGGGCGTGTCAGAAGCCTGGTGTGAGCAGAGCCTCTTGGCTGGGCCCGGGAGAGCGAGGAAGGCACAGCTGGCTGTCGGGGCCGTCGTGACTCACCGTGGACCTGTGGCCAGACGGCCATCCTCGGCCCTCCCTCCTACCCGCGGGGGAGGCTCGGGGCTGCACAGATGGTGTGCAGGGGCGTGCCAGGCCGAGGCCCTGGGGCCCGACCCACAGTGGAAGCCAGGAGAGCGCCTGGGTGAAAGTCTACCCCCGCCCCACTCGCCGCCGGGAACCGAGACACGGAACTGACCCTGGGAGAAGACTCGGGGAGTCAGGGACAGAGAAGAAAGGAGGAGAAAGAAAAACACAAAGGGAAAATTTCCCATGAAAATATTTTATTTTCTTTGAGAACAGGATACACCTGCAGGGCTTCTCGGCCCAGCCGGCCTCTCCCTGCCCTGATGTGTGCCAGATTCCTGGACCAACGGGGCCCTCTGCCGGCCACGCCGCCGCGCGCGGGGGCAACCCGGACTAGGGGCGAGCGAACAGGTGACGGGCGAAGGGCGGCGGCCCAGGGAGCATTTCTTGGGAGTCCAGGACGGGGGTGGAAAATGGGGGGGGCGAGAGGCTGCTACCCGAAGGGGACGACCAAGACCACCGGGGACAGTGCAGAGAAGAGACTCAGGGAAAGCGGAGAAAGCTTGGGACGCTGCCTCGCAAGGTGCCACCCTGGACCTCGGCGAAGTCAAAGTTCAGGAAAGGTCTCCTTAAAGGTCGCTGGGTTTCGGGCATCCCAGGGCAGGGGAAAGGGGGCTTCTGGAAGAAGGGAAGGAAGGAAAGGCGAAGAGACACGCCAACAACGCGGCACACGGCGAGCGCAGAGACCGGCGAGCGCAGGAGGCGACCCCGTGGGACCGCGTCGGCGTCCAGCGCTCGGGCCAGGTCTCCCAGAAGCGCTCCCCTGGGCCGAGGTCTGAGCTCGGGCCCGGGCGCGCGCCAGAAGCAAAGAGCAAGAAAAATAAATTTCTCCAGCTTGGAGGAGGGTTTTTTTTTTTTTTTTTTTCTTCCCCCTTTGGGGCTCAGTGCAAGGAACATCTGGATTTTGTACGTGTTTTTTTGTTGTTGTTAAATTAACTTCTCCAGGAGAGAAAGGGGGGCGGGTGGGCAGAGGCGGCGGAGACTCCAGCCTTTTGGCAGTAACACCGCGGCCTAAGGCGGCGGCGGCGGCTCCGGGAGTCACGGAGGACCGCGGCCCCGCGCAAGTCCGTCGGGCACGCCGGCCCCTCCACCTCCGGGGCGCAGCGGGACACACGGACGGGCGGACAGAGGCGCCGCGCGCGCCGCAAACAGCTCCAGGCCACCCGGCGGCCCCCGCCGAGCACCTGGCGGACGCTGCTTCCCCCTTCACACACGCACACGCGCACACGCACACACACACACACACACACCCAACACACACACACACCCCGGGCTCGGGGTGTCCCCCGCCCTCGCCCTCGCCCGCCCTCGCGCGGCCGCCCGCCGCGGGCACCACCTACCCGAAGTAGGCGGCCGAAGGGCGCAGCGCGGCGAGCAGCAGCGTCAGCCCGAAGGCCGCGGACAGCCAGCGCGCCAGCAGGGACCCATCCAGCATCTTGCCGCGCCGCGGCGGCTGACCATCGCGCTCCCGACTCCGCGCAGGGCGCGCCGCGGCCGCCACGCTCTTATAGCGCCCCGCAGCCGGGGCCGCGGGGCGGGGCGCGGGCCAGCTGAGCCGGGCCCGCCCGCTCCCGGGAGGAGGGGTCACGCCGGCGCCGGGGGCGGGCCGAAACCCGACCCGCGCGCCCGCTGCTGCCGCCGCCGCAGCCGCCACCGTCGCCGCCTGGACCGCTCGGCTCGCGGGGCTGGTCTAGGGCTGGCCGTGGGGAGGGCCGGGCGGGTGGGCGCGGTGGGAACCGGGGCCGGGCGGAGGGGTCGGAGGCTGGTGTGGCGGGGAATGCTGAGAGCCCAAGCGGGGTAGGCGCCCGCCGGGGTGGGGTGTCTGCTGCAGCCGGCTGGAGCGCGACTGCCGGGGGAGTCTCTTGGAGAACTGGGGCGGGCTGGGTGTTGCCCGCCAGAGTGCGGGAGACGGGGGATCCGGCAGAGGTCTGAGCGTCCCGGGAGTGGGTGCAACTGTGTTGCAGAGTGTTGGCAGGGTGGCCTGGGGGGCTACGTTGTCCTGGGCAGCGCAGCGGTATTGGCGTGAGGCCAGCTCGCGTGGGTGTCGCCCGCAGGGGCCTCTGCCTGAAGCTGGAGGGAGCGCTGCGGCTGCTCCACGGGAAAACTTGGCGAAAAGAGGAAACGGACGCGGGAACCCCTAGAGGAGAGTGAGCCGAACGAGCCGATCTGGTAGCTTGGGGATTTCTTTAAATTGAGGGAGAGCTGACAGCTGAAATCACTGACACGCATCGACCCTGTTCCCACAGCTCACGTCTCTTGAGGATGAAGGGGGCTTCTGGCCAGGACGATCCTGGTGTGACTGGAAGCAGAGCTATCTAGTGACTCATCGTCGTGCGATTGTCGCGTGGTTCAAAAAAGTCCAACTTGAACTGAAAAGCAAAGAAACACAAATACCAGGAGACATCCAGAATACTTAAAAGTTCCTTAGACAGGGATGTAGGGCAGGACTGTTGGGTTCAGGTAGGTAGGTGGGTAAGTAGCTGCCCATGACTGCCAATCTGCTACAAGGGAGATCTAACCCCCCCCCCCCCACCACACACACACACACAGGACCCAGGCTGAAGAGCTGGTGTGCATCTGCAACCTGGTTTTCCTGACCGACAGGCCTGCCCACCAGCCAGTGCCTTCTGCATATGGGGGGGGGAGTGTCTCTGAGTCAGAGACCTCCAAGTCTGAGGGTTGAAGCATCTCAGGAAGACTGAGATAGCTGGGTGCGCAAATCTGCTCAGACACCAGACACGAAGGGGAATCACAAAAGATTAGCAAAGGAAGAAACAGCAGAATTTACCTCTGCCTCCATAATGCTCTGAGCCGAGCAGCTCACTCTCGTGATATGTGGACCACCCAAGTGAATATGCCCTGTCCCGTCGGGTGTGGTGGGTGTGTGGCTGGGTGAGGGACGCGCGACAGGCACATCGCTGTCTCTCTGAGCCTTGGTTTCCACATCTTAGCTCCAGTGAGCAATGGCTCTTTCCTATTGGGTGGGACCAGCCTCATATCTTTTTCTCCATTCCTGAAACCTCTTCCCACGGTCTCATCTGCTCACACCTTGTCCCAAAAGGAACATAGAAGGTAGCCCCACCCACGCCAGCCCTGGGTAGCCTCAGGGTGACCAAGACTTCTTCCACCTGGAGGCCTGGCTCTCGCTCCCTGGAAGAGGCAGGGGACCTGAGACCCAGAGCGATGACATGTTTAAAGGCATGAGATCGCTTCCAAGAAAAATGATGTGTGAGATTGTAAATGAGTGTCACCAGGCGCCGCAGTCGATACAAATCTCCCAGTAAGAGTGGAGAGCTGTCACTTAGGCCACCCAGAGAGTCCCGAGAGAGGCAGTGGCTGGCCAGCTCAGGGGCAGAGAGGCCTGATCTTAGCCATGGCTCCCTTTGGCTACATCTGCTAGTGAGGGTGGTACCAATCTTAGAAGGTTCCTGCTTTGTGGGTAGTGGGGACAGGCAAGTCATGGCAACTGGGAGGTGGGGTGAGGCAGTCTGTCCCTGATTAAACCCACCAAACCTCCACTTGAAGCCCTGGTTTAGCTCCACCCAGGAATCTTTATCAGGAGCCCTGAGGACTAGGGCATGTAGGTGACAAGGCCCATGGCCAATATAGGTTAATGCCAGAGATGCACCTGAGGGTCTTGGAGGGCTACCACAGCCCTCTGTCTCTATACCAGAGGAGACAGCAGATGGAGGTGAAGCCACCAGCTGCCCCACCCTCACTGGACCCCAGAAGACACATACCTAGGAGCCCCCTTGGCCTCCAGCTCCATCTCATGTCTGACAGCATTCATTCCATTGTTGCCTACGCGCTGCCTCACCAGGACCTCCAGGTACCTATGGAGCCAAGACTTTTTCAGATGGGACCCTCGCCCACACTCATCTGAGGGGGGCATCCAGGCCTGCCAGTCCTTTGCATCTGCCCAGACTGCCACCACCAACAGCAGCCCAGCACCAGGGAAGAGAGGGTGCCTCCCCTGCCAAGGTTCAGCCCCACCTAAAGGTTTCCTTTGCCTTCGTTGAAGGAAGATAGAACGAAGGTGAGGCTGGGGAGTGGGGTCAGGGATGAAGGAAACAGTGACTTGTCAGGTTTTCTGATGCTGGGCAGAGTTCACTGGCTATGGTGGCCACTGAACAGGTAGAAAGTGAATTCTCATGGAAGAGCTGTTGGCAAGCACTTGGATGGAAAACTGAGCCAGTAGAATTCAGCAGAACTCTGCCCAAGGGCATGCAGCAGGCCTTTGAGGAATACCCCTTCTTCCCCCCCCCCCAAACCCCAGGGCAGATAATTAATCTCCTGGCCTTGTACAGTGTGGAAGGGACTGCCTTCCAGGGCAGGCCAGTTTATTCTCATCCAGTATACTGGGCTCTGGCCCATGGCCAAGTGGCCACCTGGTTTCAGTATGGGGATCTGTGGTTTGAAGGCTCATCGTCACCCACTGTGGCCACTCAGACATGTGAAGCCATCCAGATACTGGGCAAAGAGGCCAGATGTCCCTGGGTCAAGGAATATATCTAACTGAAATCATAAACCAAGCCACCGTACATAAATTGTCCCCAGACTTGAGTCCATTTACAGGCCCATGACCCCTGATGAAGGGAAGGTTAGATCCCCTTGAAGAAGGAGCCTGCTAACTGCCCAGAAGTTATATTGTTATTCTCCTAGCCTTCCCCATGGGGCTTTTGACCAGGTGACCATCCATGGGGAAAAAGGAAATAATTAGACCTTTCCAAGACTACTGAACTAGGGTCGATTTCTGAAAACCTGCAGAGTATCAGTGGCTTGAGGTCAGCTCTGTCTCATGGCTGGTCCCAAGGGCCCCACATCCCTCCTGTAGTCACTTCTCCAGTCCCTGGTGAGTAACACAAGTAGACAGTCAACAGAAGGTAGCGTTACTATGGTATGAGTGACAGCAGTAAGCAGTTAAGGTGACTAGATTTGTCTGACCTCCCTCCATACTCAGCATCTAGAGCCAAGGGGGGCAAATGATGCTTTGAAGGGCAAGACCAGCCCTGTGACAGTGATGTCAGTGCTGGAGAAGAAGGCACATGCTCTGCAACGAACCCTGAAAGGCAGGACACAAAGTCAGCCAGCAGTGAGCACTCCCCACATCTGAGTTTGTGGCAACTCTTGCACGATGAGCTGCTGAATTCATACCACTACAGATGTCTGAGAATGCTGAGGTGGGCGCAGGCTCAGGGGAGACTGGGGAGGAACTGAACAACTTGTGTGGCATGAACCCCCGCAGCTGCAAGGATGCCCCAGGGACATCAAGTAGGGTGAGAGAAAACTATCATCCTAGGCTTGGATCTGCATGCCACAGGACAGCAGGGACGGCTACAGCGGTTCTGGGGAGCTTGTGAGTACCTATGACCCCAACCAAAGTCAGGGTGCCCCATCAGACAGAAAAGAAAACTCAGTTGGATGCACTCTACTCCTAACAGCTTCAGGCAAGCCAGACTCCTCCGAGGCACCTCAGGAAGTACATAGACTGCTTACAGCATCCTGCTCCAAGCCTCCTCCTGCAGCCCCAGCCCAGTATCTGGCAGAGACCCCCCCAACCCCAGCGCACAGCAATCACCAGACTGTGTTCCAGGCTTAGAGGTGATTCCAGTCCCTCCCTCCTGGTACCATACAGTCCAGTGATGCCACCACACAGGCTCCTCTGCCTGTGCCAGTGGCAGAGATCTGGGCGGGGGGGGGGTGGAGGGAATGAATGAGAAGAGGTATTAAGTTGAGAGACAGGGAAAGGCATGAGGAATTGGAGGCAGGCTGAATGAGAAGAGGAAGGTGAAGGAGAGAACTACACACAAGCTGACCATGAAGGTAAGAATGCATGCAAGCGAGAATGAGTAGGAAAGAAAACGAACGAATGAATGAAAAACGAGAATGTGAGGAATGGGGCTGCAGATGTAACTCAGTTGGTGGAGTGCTTGCTTAGCATGCACAAGACCCTGGATTCCATTTCCAGCACCACATAAACTGGGTGTAGTAACGCGCTTCTGTAATCCCAGCACTTGGGAGGTGGAGGCTGAGGGATAAGACGTTTGTCATGTTTGGCTGCACAGCAAGTTTGAGGCCAGCTTGGAATACATGAGACCCTATCTGAAAAAAAAAATATGGAAAGGGAGAGTGCATATGAATGAGAAGGGGATGAATGAATGAGAGTGAGAGAGAGAGAAAAAAAATAATGAGTGAGAGCGAGTCAGGATGGATGTGGGAGGGCAGAGGCCTAAGCACACACACCCGCTCATGCCTGCCTTCTCAGGGCTTTGGTTTCCCAGCACATAATACCTGAAGGTAGGGTCGGGGAAGTTTGGTCCTCCCTGCTGGGGGCTGATGCCTAGGCATGGGGGGGGCACTATCAGGTGGTCTTGGAAGAGTAGGGTAAGGGACCTGATAAAGGCAACATTGCCTAATTGAGAAAGTTGGGCACGGGTCTCCCTAGGGGAGACAAACACCACATATGAGTCATGTGAAATGGAGTTGGACAGAGAACATAAAGAGAAATGAAGCCACCCAGGCTGCCAGCCATGGACCAAATGAGCTCATGGACTGTGATGGGGGCGGAGGCCGGCTGGAGAGTCCAGCCAAGCTGACGGAATGGAGACCCAGTTCCTACGTGGCCAGGCTGCCCCCTGCAGGTTGAGAGAAGGAGCAGACTCCCAAACAGCGTCCTGACTGCCGTCCTCCACCATCCCACCCAACTTCAGGAGACCATTTGAGGTAGAAACCAAGTAGTTTTGGTGAGAAAAGCCTATGTATGCAAAACTATGTCTTCTGGGATATAAGGGAATGAGTTGTTTCTTCTTTTTTTTTTTTTTTCGGGCTGGAGAGTTGGCTTAGTGGTTAAGGTATTTGCCTATAAAGGCAAAGAACTCAGGTTTGATTACCCAGGACCCATGTAAGCCAGATGCACAAGTTGGCACATGTCTCTGGAGTTCATTAGCAGTAGCTTCATGAAGGCCCTGACATGCCGATTCTCTCTCTCTCTCTATCACAAATAAAATAAATCAAAAATCTAAAAGAGATTTATTTTTCCCCCTTGTGCAAGATTTTTTAAAATGACTTTATAGGGCCACATCCAGACTCAAGCTGCACCTGCCAGGGAGACCCTGTAATGCCGTGAGGACTGGCTAGAGCACGCCAGGTGATTTTGAAGCCTTCTGCTCTGGGATAGGGGGTGGTCAGGACCTCATCTCTGGGCTCCATGACACCACATGAGGTAGAAGTCTCTTCAGGCCCAGAGCCAGCATGGTTGTCACTTTGATGGTCAACACACCTTCTCTGAGCAGCACATGGCACAAGGCGGTAGCAACCTGGCAGTTAACAGGGTTTCCCCTGTATCTCACCAGGCCGTCCACAAACTCCATGGACTCAGCCCTCTGTTCAGTGTGGAGTTCCCCAGACAACTCCACCTTGTAGCCCTTGGTTCCTTTCTCCTTGGTAAACCATGGAGCTCCATAGCAATCAGTTCTTGAGCACAGCTTCTCCTCCTCGAGATTTTTTTTCTTAATATTTTCATTTACTTATTTGAAAGAAACAGACAGAGAGAGTGAATGATAATGGGCACGCCAGGGCCCCCTGCCACTGCAAACAAACTCCAGATGCATGTACCGCTTTCTGTGTGTGACTTTATGCTGGCACTGGACAATTGAACCCTGGGCCATCAGGATTTACATGTAAGTACCTTTAACCACTGAGACATCTTCTATGCCCTAAAGTTTCTTTCTCCTTCATTCCCTTCCTTTCTTGACTTTTTTTTTTCTCTCCCAAGGGGCTATGTAGAATAGTAATTTCCTGGATTTTTTGAGGGGTGTGCGTATGTGTCATATGTGTTTGTGTGGTGTGTGCACATGTGTGTGGTGATATAAATGCTGCATGTGCATGTGTGCAAAAGCCAGAGATAGACATCAGGTGTCGTCCTTTGCTGCTCTTTGGCTTTATCTCTCTGAGACACAAGCTCTCACTGAACCTGCAGCTCCTTGCTTTTTCTGTCCCTCAGCAGAAACAAGAGGGGTTACAGGTGTGCGTGGTCATATTCGGTTTATTACATGGTTCTGGTGATTGCACTCGGCCCTTGAGCTCTCACAGCTGGCACTCTTACCTGTGAGCCATCTCCCTGGCTGTCTGCTTCTTGCTTCCTTTTTTTTTTTTTTTTTTTTTTTTTTGAGGTAGGGTCTCACTCTAGCCCAGGCTGACCTGGAATTCACTATGTAGTCTCAAGGTGGCCTCGAACTCTCGGTGATCCTCCTACCTCTGCGTCCTGAGTGCTGGGATTCAAGGCATGCGCCACCACGCCCGGCACTTGCTTCCTTTTTGTTTGTTTGTTTGAGACAGGCTGGCCTCAAACCTTCTATGTAGCTGAGACTGGCCTTGAACTCCCATCTCCACCTCCCAAACCCTGGGATTCGAAGCATGCTCCGCCATGCCTGACTTCCTCCTAGGAATTTCTGACCATGGGCTCTGCCTGGGCAATGCCCACAGACCTCCTGTGGCCACCTTTTCAGCACACATTCTACCTGCTCTCAGGGAAGCCATGCCTCTTAAAACCTTCTACAGCTGACTCCCAGATTTCCCCAGCCCTGCTCACCAAGAACAGTCTGTGTCCTGGGAACTAAAGTAGTGATTTCCATCCTGGTCAGCATGACTCGAACCTCAGCTCCAGAGGAGCCATCTTCAGGCAGCTCCTGATGAAGACACTTGTTCACTTCGGCTATGAAAATGCCATCAGCCACCATCACCATTGAAAGTTATGCGGAAAATTTGAATAGATAATGATAGAGAGACTTCTTGTTCCCTCCATCTGTTCGTCTCCCAACGATGACATCTTGCAAAACTACAGGATGCTACGTGAGCCAGGAAACTGACATTAACACAACCCACTGACTCATGGCACATACTCACTGGTGTGTAGGCACATTTAGTTCTATGCAGTCTTAGCCTACAGGGGGCGCATGTGTCCACCAGCACAGCCAAGGCGACCACATTTCCTTCAGCACAGGATTCCTCATGCTGCCCTTTACAACTGTGCCCAGCCCTTGGCATCCATAAATCTGCTCTCCACCTACCTACTATTTCATCATTTCAAGGATGATGCATGATTGGAATTACACAGTTTGTTACCTTTTGGGATTGTCTTGTTCACTCAGCATAATTCCTTTAAGATCTACCCACACTGCTGTATTTATCAGTAATTCCTTACTTTTCATGCTTCATAGTACGGTTGTCCGCCAGTATCTTTGGGGGGAGCACAAGCTCCCATGGACATCAAAAATCTGCAAATGTTCAAGCCCTGCATTTAAAATGTCAGTCTTCGTATAGAACCTACACATTTGCTTTAAATTTTGTAACAAAACAGTCATCTCCAGATAAAACATCAAGTGAAGTGTAAATGATATACTATATAAGTGGTTGTCACAATGTGTTTTTTTTTTAGGGAAAAATGACAAGGACAGTGTCTGTACATATTCAGTGCAGATACAACTTTTTTATTAATGTTTTGGGTACATAAATGGCTCAACCCAAGGTTACAGAACCCACACGTGCAGACAGCTAACTATAGTCCACTATCTTGATCCATTTTCAATTGCTTTAGGTGAAGAATGCAGGCTGGTAACTTATAAAGAAAAGAGGTTTATTTTGGCTCACAGGCAAGAGGCTGAGAGGTCCAGGGTCAAGGAGCTAAATCTGTTGAGGGTCTTCCTGCTGCCTGGGACACTCTGCAGAGTCCCGGGAAGGTTCAGGTCATCACATGGTGAGACAAAGCTTCTGACCTAGAGGGATCTCACTTGAACACAGTCACTACTGCCACATCCCATCCACCATCCATCCATGAATGAATGAAGTCATTCACAAGAAGCATGGCTTTCAACCCAACTGACTCCCAGAGGTCTCACTTCCACGTATATTAATACACAACCTTGGGGATTCCGTTTCCAACACATGCAATCTGGGAACATGTTCCAACCATTAGCGTCTGCTATCTGGGTGGGTGTTCACAGTCTTCTTCGTTGTTCACCATGGAGAAATCTGGGCTGTTTCGGGTTTCTGGCTATTTCAAAACAAACAAATGAAAGGCTACTGTTGCTCCATGTGGTGCCTCACACCTGTACTCTTAGTACTTGGGAGGCTAAAGCAAAAGGATTGCTTCAGGTTCAAGGCCAGCTCAGGCTAGCTGTGTAGTGGGTTATAAACCAGACTGGCCTACCGTGTGAGACCCTGTCTCAAGAAATGGTGGTGCAAGGTTGTAATTCTGGCACTTGTGAGTTCAAGGTCAAGGCCAGTCTGGCCTATATCAGATCCTGTCATCTCAAAACAACAAAAACCAAAGTGTTTGAAACATTGATATTCAGGTTTTGTGTGAACCCAAGTTTCACTTCTCTGGGATAAATGTTGAGGGATGCAAAAGCTGAGTCCTATGGCAGTCTCAGATAAGACTTTGGAGTTTAGACTTTTGAGCACTGTTGGAACTGTGTCCAAAACATGAGTC
Source organism: Jaculus jaculus (assembly GCF_020740685.1). NCBI lineage: Eukaryota > Metazoa > Chordata > Mammalia > Rodentia > Dipodidae > Jaculus > Jaculus jaculus. The sequence goes on along the minus strand of NC_059107.1, from coordinate 10,545,729 downwards.
TATGGGGTCATTTTACATCCAACCTACAACAATACAGAAAGGGTTTATAGTTTGCATTCAAGTCTGTAGTCCATTTTGAGTTAATTTTGTATAATGTGTGAAATGTAAGTTGAGATTCAGTCTTTTGCTTGTTTGTTTTGTTTTAGTTTTTCAAGGCAGGGTCTCACTCTAGCCTGTGCTGACCTGGAACTCACTCTACAGTCCCAGGCTGGCCTTGAACTCATGACAATCCTCTTATCTCTGCCTCCCAATTGCTGGAATTAAAGGCCTGTGCCACCATGCCTGGCTTCATTCCTCTTCTTCTTCTGCTGCTGCTGCTTCCTTAAAAGAAAAAAGAAAGGTGGGGGGCTGGGCATGGCAGTGCACACCTTTAATTCCAGCACTCAATCAGGAGGCAGAGGTAGGATTATCACTGTGAGTTCTAGGCCACCCTGAGATTACATAGCAAATTTCAAATCAGCCTGGGCTAGAATGAAACCTACCTTGAAAAAAACAAAAACAAAAACAAACAAAAAAAAAAAAAAAGAGGAAGATATACAAATAGTCCATAAAGCATTCTGGGGAGACCAAAGAACTGAAACAACTAAATACAATATGTGATTGTAACTAGAACACTTTCTCAAACAATTTCTCATTGGGACAACTGGTAACCCTTGAGAAATTGTGAGGATTAGACAACAATGAGTCATTAGTGTCCAGATTTCAGTGGCTGCATGGTGGGTATCAAAGCTCCTGAGATCCTGTCTCCTACACTGGCTCCAAGCACTTGACTTCCCAGACAGAGGCCAGCAGCTCTCCTCAAGCCTCATCAACTCTGATCTATGACTCCTCAGACACCTGGCTGTTCAAAGATGAGAAGGTGGGAAAAGTAGGTCAGAGGAAGTTTCATGCTGCCAATGAGAGTATAAATTTGGTTAAACAAACTTCCTAGAACATCAGAACTTGTGTCTGTGTATTTTAGTATCCATAGATCTTCCACCACCCATTTCTTTCCCTTACCCTCCCTAGCACCAAACAGCCACTATTCACTATGAGATCAACATTTTCAGATTCCAGAAATAGTGAGAGAGTGAAATATTTGTCTCTGTGTGCCTGGCAGTTACGTTATGTATACACACATTGAAAAGAAACATCACATGACACCTCATATACTTTAAAGTGTCTATTAAAATAAATAAATAAAAATTTAAAGATTAGCAAAACCTTTCTAGATATCTGTTTACTGATATGTATCAGAATCCCGAGCACACATACCAGCCAGGCATGATAGCTCACACCTGTAGTCCCAGCACTGGGGGAGGGAGACTAAGGCAGATGGATTGCCATGACTTTGAGGCCAACCTGGGCTACAGAGTGAAACCCTGTCTTGTGAAAACAAACAAAAAATACATACCACCTTTGCATTTACTGTCCCACTTGTAGGCATTAGTTGTGAGAAGGTCCTCTCACAAGTAGGACATACCTGCCAGGTTAGCAGTTACACCCAGCTTGGCCACAGCGCCACTAGGAGTGGGACCCTCCTCACCCCCACCCACAGGCTGCTCTCTACTTGGGTTCTTCCCCTTCTGTCTATGGCCTCACAACAGAAGAGCCTTGGGAGGGCAAGGTCATCTTGGAGGAGAAAGGGTGAGAAGGAGGGAAGGGGAGGAAGGGGAGGAAGACGAGGAAAAGAAGGAGAACACTGGACTAGGCAGGACAGAAACATCCAGAGCACACTCCTGCAGATAAATCCTGGGTGGGATTCTCCTATGGTGTGAAAGTCTGCAACGATGACACGGGAGTAGAGGGAAAGTCTTGGGAGAGAGGCACTGTGGGTTGGACACGGCTGAATTGTGCACCCAAGGGTCGTATGTTGGCAGCTTGGTCCTCTGTGTGGTGGTGCTTAGAGGTGGCAGGACCTTGAAAAGATGAGTCTGGAGTCTTTTGCCGTGCCAGGAGGCCATGGCACACCCATTCTCTCCCTCTCTTCTTGTTGTTGTTGTTTTAAAGGTAGGGTCTCTCTCTAGCCCAGGCTGACCTAGAACTCACTCTGTAGTCTCAGGGTGGCCTCGAATTCACAGTGATCCTCCTACCTCTGCCTCCCAGGTGCTGGAATTAAAGATGTGCACCACCACGCCCAGCTCACTCACTCTTGCTGCCTTGCTCTATCTATCTATCTATCTGTCTATCTATCTATCTGACAAATAAACAAATATTTTTAAAAGATGAGGTCTAGGGCTTGAGGGATGGCTTAGTGGTTAAGGCATTTGCCTACAAAACCAAAGGACCCAGGTTTGATTCCCCAGGACTCACGTTAGCCAGATGCACAAGGGGGCGCATGCATCTGGAGTTCGTTTGCAGTGGCTGGAGGCCCTGGCATGCCCATTCTCTCACTCTCTCTCTGTCTCTCCCTCTTTCTCTGTCAAATAAATAAATAAATAAATAAAAATAAAATATTTTTAAAAGATGGGGTCTAAGCCTTGCTGGTCGTGTGCCCCTATGATATCAGCACACATGTGTTTTCTGACCACAATGAAATAAAACTGGAAATCAATATTATTTACTTGCACACACAAGAGAGAGAGGGAAGAAGTGGGAGGAGGAGGGAGGGGAAGCAGTGGAGGAGAGGAGGAGGAGAAAGAGCATAAGCACGCCAGTGCTGCTTGTCCTTGCAAACAGACTCCAGGCACATGGGCCACTTGTGCATCTAGCTATAGGTGGATACTGGGGAATTGAATTTTTTTCATTTTATTTTATTTGCAAGCAGTAAGGACTGGAGACATGGCCCAGTGGCAGAGGGAGAGAGACAGAAAGACAGATCAAACAGGTATGCAAGGGCCTATAGCCACTGCAAACAAATTTCAGATGCTTCACGTGGGTACTGGTAAATCAAACTCAGTTTGTTGGGGTTTGCAGGCAAGTACCTTAACCACTGAGCATCTTTCCTACCCTAAAATTTCTATTTATTTTATTTATTAATTATTTTTTTATCAGAGAGAGAGTTGATGCACCAGAGCCTCCAGCCACTGAAACTGAACTCCAGATGCATGCACCAGCTTGTGCGCATGTGTGACCTTGTGGGCTTTCATCTTGCATCTCGCTGGACCTGAAGAGTCATAGCTCCTTAGGCTTCACAGGCAAGCTCCTTAACTGCTAAGCCATTCTTCCAGCCCCCTAAAAATTTTTTTTTAATATGAAAAGTGCTCAGGAGGTTCTATTTGGTTCTCTGGAGAGGGGTTATTTATTTATTTGCTTGTTTTTAGCTCAGATGACTTTATTTTTTTCAAATAAATGTAGGCTATTCTCAGGGAAAGAAGCAGTGCTTTGATTTACATTCTGGCACATATTTTCTTTGCTGAAATAAATAGTTCTCTGACTTTTAATTATTCTAGAGAATACCCAATGTAATGCTTACTTAGTTCTTATGACCACACAGTGGTGACTATTAGTGAAATTTCATAACATCATCATTATTTTTCTCTTATGCTTCGCTTGTTCCTCCATTGTTTTTTTTCCTCAATTTTTATTAACATTTTCCATGATTATAAAAAGTATCCCATGGTAATACCCTCCCTCCCCCCCACTTTCCCCTTTGAAATTCCATTCTCCATCATATCCCCTCCCCATCTCAATCAGTCTCTGTTTTATTTTGATGTCATGATCTTTTACTCCTCTTATGATGGTCTTGTGTAGGTAGTGTCAGGCACTGTGAGGTCATGGATATCCAGGCCATTTTATGTCTGGAGCAAGTACGTTGTACAGAGTCCTAACCTTCCTTTGGCTCTTACATTCTTTCCACCACCTCTTCCACATTGGACCCTGAGCCTTGGAAGACGTGATCTAGATGTTACTGTAGTCACTTCTTTCCAGCACTATGATACCTTCTGAGGCATCCCAAGGTCACTGCCATCTGAAAAGAGAAGATTCTCTACCCAAAGTGAGAGTAGCATTAAAATAAGGGTATAAATATTAAGAGAAGTACTTACTGGGCAGTTTGATAAGCATAGTATATACATTTATCCATATATCAGCAGATGTTACACCCCTAGGGCTCATGACTACCCCTGTTTTAAGTTTCCCCCCATGGAGCAGGCATCCAGACCAATTGGAGGGCAGTTGGTTTCCACCATGACAGATGTGCTACTATTGCACCCGTTGGCTCATTTGGGCTGGCTGGCCAATTATAAGGCTTGCAGTGTCCACTGTTGAGTATCTTCACTGGTGGTATCTCTTTCTTCCATTGAACTACATGTAGAATGGCTTCTTCCAGCTTTCTGTCAGCTGATCTACATGGAGGAGGTTATCAGCTCAGTTCCAGCGGGATTTCTCAGTGGCCTTGCAGCCCAAGTATGCGAAGTCTTCAGCAATAGGGTCTTACCATCCATTCCTGGTGGGAAACTAAGGGCCTCGGCAATGGCCTATAATGTTTTGGGAGCATCAGGGACCTCCCTGGCCAACAACTCACTGGAGATATCTCATCCCTGGCACTGAAAATTTTCTAACAACGATCTATGGTTCCTGAGTGTTCCATTGTCCAAAACCAGAGGATTCCATATGATTTAATTGCATACTCTTAGATTTTGATTAGCCCTCCCTCCACCTTTCCTTTACTCAATCTCTTCCCCTGACCTCACTTTGGGCCTTTTCACCCCCGTTAATCTATTCTTCTACTTGCATATATACAATACCAACTCCTCCATTGTTTTTGATAATTTTTGAAAGGTTAAATTTTACAGCCACCCTAATCATAATCAATTGAGACAAGAATCATCATCGGGGGAGGCTGGGCCTTGTGGTGTATGCCTTTAATCCCAGCACTTGGGAGGCAGACATAGGAGGATTGCGGTGAGTTCAAGGCCACCCTGAGACTACATAGTGAATTCCAGGTCAGCCTGGGCCAGAATGAGACCCTACCTTGGGAAAAAAGAATCATCACTGAAGACTGAAACATTATATAAAGTACTATTGAAGAGTGATGTTTACATTGCTGAACCTGCAGTTTACTTATGATTATGAAGGAAAAAACCAGCAGATAAGCATTACCAAGTTATCAATTACATTAGTGTTGGGAGACACTGACTGACCTCATGTGTCCCCAGTGTAACGTGTTGTCAAGGATATGCCAGCTATATATTTCTCTTGCTGAAATATTTGATCTGATTTTAATCATGATGAACCACTTTGGCAAGCAAACTATGCAGATGAGGGAAAAATCAGACAAAACCATACGAAGTGAATTTTATAAAACAATTGGTTTTTATTCTTAGTTTATTTGCTTAATTAATTAATTAATTTGAGAGAAGAAAGACAGAGAGAAAGTGAATATAGGTGCACCAGGATCTCTTGCCATTGCAAACAAACTCCAGATACATGCACCAATTTGTGCATCTGCTTTACATGAGTATTGGGGAATCCAAACTGGGCCTTCAGGCTTTGCAAGCAAGTGCCTTCAACCTCTCAACCATCTCTCCAGCTCTAGTTTTGACTCTTTTGAAAAATATTTTATTTGAGAAAGAAAGAAGGAGAGAGAGAAAGAGAGAGTGAATAGGCAGGCCACTGCAAAGAAACTCTAGATGCATGTGCCACCTTGTGCATCTGGCTTTATATGGGTACTGGGGAACTGAACCTGGGTCCTTTGGCTTTGCTGGCAAGTGCCTTAACCACTAAGCCATCTCTCCAGCTCAAGTTTTGACTCTTTAAAAGTATCAACATCATTGGCTGGAGAGATGGCTCAGTGGTTAATGCATTTGCCTGCAAAGCCTAAGCACCCAAGTTTGATTCCCCAGTATCCACATAAAGCCAGATGCATTAGGTGGTACAAGCATCTGAAGTTCGTTTGCAGTGGCTAGAGACCCTGGCAAGCCCATCCCTCCATAAATAAGTGAATAAAATATGTATTTTAAATGTCAACCTCAGACCTGGAGAGATTGCTTGGTGGTTAGAGGTGCTTGCTTATAAAGCCTGGCAACCAGGGTTAAATTCACCAGTACACACTTAAAGACAGATGCACAAAGTGGTGCATGTATCTTGGAGTTCATTTTCAGTGGCAGGAGGCTGTGACATGGTCGCTTGTGCTCTCTCTCTCTCTCTCTCTCTCTACTTGCAAATATAAATAAATAAAAATTTTAAATGTTGCCAGGCATGATGATGCACACCTTTAAGCTCAGCACTTGGGAGGCAGAGGTAGGAGGATTGCTGTGAGTTCTAGGCCAGCCTGAGACTCCACAGTGAATTCCAGGTCAGCCTGGGCTAGAGTGAGATTCTACCACAAACAAACAAACAAACAAGCAAAAAAAGCCAACATCACAGAATTGAAAATGGTCAAGATAAATAAAACTTACTGCTGTGTGTGAATCTTTCTTCTTATTTCTCTTGTTTGTTTTGTATGTATGTTTGTTTGAAGGCAAGGTCTCACTCTAGCCGAAACTGACCTCAAGCTCGCTCCATAGTCCCAGGCTAGCCTCTAACTGATGTTATTCCTACTCAGCCTTCCAAGTGCTAGGATAAAGGCATGGGCACCGCCACACCTGGCTGCTCCTCCTCCTCCTCCTCCTCCTTCTTTTTAGCATATTTTATTTATTTGAGAGGCAGAGAGAGAGAGAATGGGCGTGCTGCCACTGCAAACGAACTCCAGATGCATGTGTCCCCTTGTGCAACAGGCTTACATGGGCCCTGGAGAATCCAACTGGGAGCCTTTGGCTTTACGGGCAAACGCCTTAACTACTAAGCCATGTCTCCAGCCCTCCTTCTCCTCCTCCCTCTTTTAAATAGAAGAAACTTCTGTGTAATGGCAAATATTCAGTGCATATAGGAGAAACAAAATTGGGGTATAATATTGTTCGAAGCATCTCATCAAAGGTCATCAATATAAATTCATTACTTTTAATCTAACTGCAAGAGAACTTCAAGAGACTTAGCTTTTTTCTTTTTTAGACACTAATTTACTGGACATGGTTGCCTAGCCCTGAATTTCTTATCTTTTTTTTTTTTGAATTTATTTTCTTATTGACAATTTTAATATATGAATACATTTTTATTTAATTTGATTGTATTCCTATCTCATTCCCATCTCTATCTTTTTTTTCAAGGTAGGATCTCACTCTAGCTCTGGCTGACCTGGAATTCACTCTGTAGTCCCGGACTGGCCTTGAACTCACAGAAATCCCCCTACCTTTACCTCCCCAGTGCTGGGATTAAAGGCATGTGCCACCATAAGTTCCATTACCTTCTTTTGCCTCCTCTCTACATCTCCATTCCACTGAGGATCCTCCTCTGTCACACAGTCCTTCCTCTCTTGTATTGTCTCATTCCTTTTGTCATAAGAAGTTTGATTTAAAACTCTGAGGTTTGCCAGGCATGGTGGTTCATGCCTTTAATCCCAGCACTTGAGAGGCAGAGGTAGGAGGGTTGCTGTGAGTTTGAGACCACCCTGAGACTACATGATAAATTCCAGGTCAGCCTGGGCCAGAAGGAGACTCTATCTCAGGAAAGAAAAAAAAAAAAAAAGAAGTTTTAAAAACTACATAAAATAAAACCCTGAGCCCAAGCATCCAATCCTTCTGGCTTCCCACTTTGCAGTGAGATCTCCTCCTCCCACACATGGTCCTGCTAGGATTCTGTCTGTCCTGATGTACCACAGCCAGGGCTGTTGCAGAGGAGAAAGAGATAGACTGCCTGATCTTGGACTTTCAACCTCCCAAACTGGAACTAAATAGCCCTTTTCTTTGTAAAGTTTGTTGCCTCTGGCATTCTGTTATGCAGAGGTGAATTCAACCAAGAGGGAGCGAAGGAGGGAGAAGGAATAACCCACGGGGATGATAAAGTGTTAGAGAAATGTGGAAAGAGGAGACAAGTCAACAGGGCTGCGTGGAGGGTCTAGGGGTTCAGCAGGCTCAAGTCCACTCATACCATGCCATACTACGTCAAGTAGGCAAGTCTAGGGCCTGTGGACCACAGTGCCCCACTAGTAAAATGTGAAAGTAAGTCCTTCTGGAATTCTCTATCACATGACACTGTCTGGGGGAGTAAGATTCTCTAGTCCAGAGTGTATTCTTTCCACCCACTGTCACTCCACTTCCTGTGGAGTGCAGTTCTGGGTTGGAGTTGTCATTACTGATCAAATGAGGCAGAAGTGGGGGGCAGTCCATGGAGACTAGGGTTAGCCAAGCACCTGCCTTACTAAGGTGAACTGCTGTCCCTAAGGCCAGTTTGCAAATGCCCCAGGGGGAGGTTCACTATGGCCAGATGAGTTGAGGGTGGTCTGTGTTCTGGTCAAAACAAGCTGCAGTTCTCCAGACGGTGGGGGAAGGCAGGAGGGTCTCAAAGCAGAGCTCACATCCGAGACAGTGAGCTGTTCTCCACACGCTATGCTTGACTCAACATGCCAGAGATTATGCCACCCAGTGGCTGCTAGCCACGCACACACGGTGCTGCTTAAACTGGGGCAGAAATTCATTAAACTAAAATTCATCGCTGAATTCCTCAGTCACATTAGCTATACTTCAAGCGCAGTTTCTACATGTAGCTGGAGGTGACTGCTATGGACAGCGTGGTTGCAAAACACTTCCATTTTCACAGAAAGATCTACTTCCCTGAGCTTAGATAGAATTAGAGAATTAGATAGAATTGTGCATTTTAGTAGCAAATATACATCAAATGCTAACTGCTATGACCTGTTTTGGTACTGAGCAAATAGAAATGAGAAAGCCAGGCAAAAGGTTTGTCTTTGAGGAATTTGAATTCTGTTATGGAGAGATACTAAGTCAAAGAGGAATGGAGGGAGGGAGATAGGTGAATGGATGGATGATAGATAGATAGACAGATAGATAAATGGAACGTGAGCTAGCTAGATGATAGATGACAGACAGATGATGGTGGTAGACAATAGATGCTAGAAAGTGATATTAGTGTGATAGGTAGATGTAGTAAATAGACTGAAAAATAAAAGCCATGTAATGATTGTCTCAATGCATGCAGAAAACTCATTTGACAATTTCTGAAATTTGAGGGGGAAAATTCACAGTAAACTAGGAATAGCAGGAACTTCCTCAACTTGATAAAGGGCATATGTGAAAACCCTACAGCTAATATATTAACAACACTTGCCCCTAATATCAAGAAAAAGCAAAGATACCGGGTTTTCTCCGCTTTTATTCCACACTGTCCTGGAGTTTCTAGGCAGAACTTGGGTTGTTTCTATTTCTTGGCCATTGTAAATTGTTCTGCAGGAAACATGGGAGTTCAGGTGTCTCTTTGACAGATTGGCTTCATTTCCTCTGCTATAGATGGCCAGCCCTGGGAGGCCAGCTCTCGTCAATGCTTCAAGGACGGAGAAGCTTTCATCTCCTATGGTGCCTAAGCTAGGTCACCCAGAGCCCACACAGCAGGCAGGAGTCTCCGTCATCCCCACCTGCAAAACCCTACTCGGTGAACCACAGAATGCCAACTCCATCCAGGACTGTACCCAGAAGGGGCCCTGCTTCCCAGTGCTGAGGTACCCAGTGTTTATTCCAAGCTGCTTTGCACCTCCACGTGGTGGCAGTGTTGGTCGAGAAGCAGACCCTGGCAAGGCAGCCACTGAAGCACAAAGGATGCCACTCAGTCGCAGCAAAGCTTAACCAAGAAAGGCTGGGCAGTCCAGTGCTCTCATCTTACCTCTACGACCTGGGGTCCAGAGAGCCAGACCTCTCATCGATAGATTCTAATGGGCTCTGACTGAAGTCTAAGAGACATTAGAACACTGTGATGTGTGATTTTGCTTACTACAAAAATTCCAATTTCTTATCCTGCTGAGATGCCCCATCGATGCCTCTCTCCAGAGAATCATAAAATTCCAAGCCCCGAGGGCTCAACCTCATCAGCTGCTCTGGGTCTTACAATTCTGCCATTGGGCGCTTCCAGAATGTCACCCTCTCACTCATGGGTCAGTGAGGATTTGCCACTAACTCACAAGGAGTCAGAGGCCGGGGACCCTAACTCTCAGATCCCCTCTGGTTTTGTTTTCTGCGTAGAGATTGATAATGTCTGACATCTCCATGCGTCTAAACACAAGACAGTTCACGGTGAGAACAGCGTCAGGCTTGCTCTTGCATGCCCAAGCCCTAAATGAAGGGGGGGGGGGCTGAGAAACACCCAGAGGTACAAACCTGGCCACAAATGGGCTTCTGAGCAAAGAGGAGGAAAATGTACTGAGGATCCTGGGAGTGGGGACCCACATGCCGGGATCTAGGCCATTTCTCCTCTCTTTTCCACTTTACCCTGAGCCTAGTTTTTCTGTACATGGCAGGGACTGGCCTAAAGGTCTGGTTACTCCCACGGAGTCTGTTATAGCTGGGATGTGGCTTGAGTGTGTCCCCCAAGGTTTCACGCGAAATGTAACCCCCGTCGTGGAGTGGTATGAGGGTGGGTATATGTCAACTGTGATGTGCAGAGGTGGAACAGGATAAGGACAGCAGGGTGGCTTTGCACAGAGAGAGACCAGGAGAGATAAGACACATGCACGTGTGGTGCCCTGCACCGCCTCGGGGCTCTGCCAGAGAGGAGACCATCACCAAAGGCCCCTCAACCACAGATCTCACGAACCATAAGCCCCTACAAACCTCTTATCTTTCAGTTACTCATCCAGTGATATTGTGTTACCGACAACAGAACACAGACTAAGACAGGATCAAAGCTGATAAAAGGTCAAAATGGAATTCCAAAGGGGTTACTTGAAGACATGAGCACCGGAGGAAAAAAGTACATGTTGGGGAAATGTCTGGAGACAAATCAGCTTTATGCCTAAGGGATGCCCCACATACACTCTCTGCAGAACACCACCACTCAGGCAACCCAGCTGCTGGCCCACCACCAGCCATCGTGATTTGGAAATGAGCATCGCATGGTGACTGAGTGAGAAAGACAGCCATGCATCCGGGGTGGACTCCAACAGCTCACCAGCCACCTCCCACTCAGAAGACCTCACAAACAGGAGTCCGTTCAGCAGTCTTCCCCACAGGGCCCCCAGGACTGCTGTTCTTCTGACTTCTGAGTCCTGTAATCAGTATTTCAAGCTCAGATGGAAGGAACCTAAGAGATTAGGGAGGCCTCTGGAACAGCAGATGGCTGTCATCCTGTGGCTGGCCACGTAGCCTTGTAGAGCACCAGGCCCAAGGCAGTGGGATTACTGTTGTCACCCCACTCTAAGGACCAAGAAGAAGCCTTCTCACTGGGGAACCTATATTACACTCCAAACTCTCCAGAGAACTAAGAGGATGGAGAAATCTGACAAGGGGTCTGGGATATAGAAGAGGGAAGGCCTTGGGAATATATAGGAACCTTTGTAGTTAGTTTCAGGAACAGGTTTGCAAGTCGTCCAGTAGATGCCTGAAACCATCAATCCCATTGAACCCCACATATTTCCCCCCCCACATTCCTGTGACAAAGTTGAATTTGTAGGCCGGGCACTCTGAGGGGTAACGCTGACTCCAAACAGCTGCTTCCTCCACAGATTCATATAGACAGCAGCCTCGCTCTTACGAGCAACTCCAGCATATCTGTTTTCTTTCCTCATTGAGAACCTTCCACTTTTTTTGTTTGTTTGTTTGTTTTTTGTTTTTCGAGGTAGGGTCTCACTCTAGTCCAGGCTGACCGGGAATTCACTCTGTATTCTCAGGGTGGCCTTGAACTCACGACGATCCTCCCACCTCTGCTTCCCGAGTGCTGGGATTAAAGGTGTGCACCACCACACCCGGCTCGAGAAATTTCCACTTTTTAAGCACAGGAAGCAATGTTTCTCTCTGGCATCTCTGAATTGTCATTATCTTTTGGGCTGTTATTGAGTAAAAATAAGGGACACTTAAATGCAAGTATGATGATATAGTGGCTTGATCTCATGTCAGAGGTGGCTGCCAAGTGACTTAACGGGAGGGAAGAGTACACAGTGTGGATTTGCTGGACAATGGGTGAATCACATTCCATGTAGCATAGAGTCAGGTTTCATTGCTCCACACACAATAGTGTGCAATTTAAAATCCATGAATTATTTATTTCTGGAAATTTCCACTCAGTATTTTTGGACTATGGTTAATTCAGGATGCATGAAACCACAGAAAGTAAAACTTGGGATGAGAGGTAATGACTGTAAGTGTAAACAAGCTAAGAAAATAAGGCTTTCCAGCACTTGGGATGTGGAAGCAGGAGGATCAGGAGTTCAAGGTCACTCTTGGCTATATAGGCAGTTCAAGGCCAGCCTGGACTCCATAGACCCTGTCAGACAAAGAAAGAAAGGAAAAGACAGAGGACAGAGGGAGGGAAGGAAGAAAGAAAAAGAAGAAAGAAAGGCAGAAGAAAGAGAAGGAAGAAAAGAAGAAAAGGGAAGGAAGAAAAAAAGGAAGGAGGGAAAGAAAGAGAGAAGGAAGGAAAGGAAGAACGAAGGAGAAAGAAAGAACAAGAAAGAGAAGGAATTGGAGCGATAATTCAGCAGTTAAAGGCAATTGCTTGCAAAGCCTGACAACCTGCATTCCATTCCCCAGTGCCCACATAAAGCCAGACACACAAAGTGGCACATGTGTGTGGAGTTCGTTTGCAGCAGCAAGAGGCCCTGGCATGCACCTCTGCACTTGTTCATGCCAACTATGGGAGGGTCCCAGCCTCCATCTTCCAGTGTTCCAGGGAGCACCGGCTTAGCTGGGACAGGGGCTACTATTCCCTTGTCCAGTGACAGAACCCAGAAGAGGGGGTGGTGAGCCTATGTTTGTGGAGAGCCATTGACCTCACAGACTTCTGCCCATCTAGTGGGTTCTGCTTCTCTTCCTTTTTGCACGTCTTCCCTCTACCCAGTCAGAGCAGACTGTGCAGGAGCCAATGCTCACAGAAACCACAGAGTGCCATTTCTGTGCCATCCTGGAAGCCCCCAATCCATCCACACCTCACACCTGACCTGGCTTGCTTGGCTCCACCATCCTAAAGGCACGAGGTGATGGCCCACGTTCCCAGTGAACTCTTAGTGAGACAGAGCTTCTCTGCGCAGGCTCCTCCTCCACTCCCTATAGGCGGGGTGTTATTGGCCTGTGAGTGCCCACTACCCACAGGTGGAGCACAGGCATGGGTTCATGGAAAGAGGGAAGCAACTCAAAGAGAGAAGAAAACGGCTGGCTTTGCAGGCCAAGAGGCAGGAGGACAGACAAGAGAAAACTGCCTAGGAGCCAAGGCGATGGGATTGGAGAGTAAGGGTGCGTCCAGCCAGTGCCGTGGCCACTCCACTTTGGTTGCTCTAGGTGATCCTAGCAGGTCTCAGTGCTGGAAAGTCGGGGCACTGGGTGCCTGCCCACCTCTGTTTCAGCCCCCACTCCATCCATAACTCCGATTCTCCCAGTAATGCGATAATTGGGGGTGGGATTTTCACTGAGAGAGAGAGGGAAAGTCCAGAGTACTGACGAGCCAGCTCTCCTCCCTCCTGCTTCGTTCCACGTACTGGGGAACATGAAGTGACTCAGCGAAGGGGGGCAGATGGGAACCAGACAGGCTTAAACTGAGCAGGGTCTGAAGGTGGCTTGGTGGGATGGGAACTTTTGTTGAAAGAGAATGACTCTCACTCTGAATTCCAGAAGGGACTTCTGAAGTGGTCATCAGGTGACCTCCTGGGGCCAGTGTCCTTAGTAACAAGGCACGTCCAACCCTAGGCGCTGCCTGTGCAAATGCGAAAGTAAAGTACGGACCCACGCAGAGGTGGGCAGCAGGTTGTGAGGTGTAACCTGCATCCAGCTCTCCAGTCCAACTTCCAGGGACAGTGGGGCAAAGCCCTGCTCTGAGAAGCAGCGTGTACGGTGCCCTCGTATGCCAGGGTCCTCTCCAGGAGCCCCTTCCTGAAGAGTGTGCGCGCGTGCGTGTAAGGCAAAGCTCCCGAGTCTGGGAACAGAAGGTCCACACCACGGACACGCCCGAAACTTTTATTTGCAGTTGCAGCTCTGTGCGGGTGGCTCCCGGGAGCTCTTTCCCGGATTCTAAAACACTACAAGAATGTCTGCTAAGCTTCAGTTAGTTACAGCTTGCTGTGCTAGGTGGCACGGTGTCTCTTACCTGTCAGGCTTTCAGGTGCCCCAGGGGTTAAGCTGGGACATCTTCTGACCTGGATCTCCCCCTCCACAAATTACAAACTTCCTGAAGAGTGATGAAGCGGGGAAGAGAGAAAGAGAGAGAGAAGTACAAATGGCCTCAGCCCCCAGGAGTTCCAGTCAAGGTGTGATTTCGGACAATTCACTTTTCCTTCCCCACTTCCCCATCAGCAAAATTATACAGCTTATCTGAATTGTCAGAATTCCCCCTGCTGAAGAGGTCCTACATGGAGCTCGTGGTCCCAGAGCCAGAGTCCAAGGGCTGCCAGCGGCTTCCTTGATCTCTCGGCCTGCTGGATACGAAGCAGAGTGGAGGATCAATCCCGGCCGGCCCCACAGAGCCGGACTCCTTAACCAGTACCTGCCCACCGCAGAGCTGTGGTCCCTGCCCACAGGATCTTGCTGCAGACAGACTCGCAAGGTGTGGTCCGAGGGATCCGCCTCGGAGAAACATTCCCCCACCCTGGGCGAGGTGATGGATAGGAGAACCGGCAGTGTAGCTACTGTCTGGGCAAGAGACCGGGCATAAAGAGCAGGAAACGGCGCGAGGGAGGGGACGGAGTGCAGGGCGCGCGGGACTGGAAACCCAGGACGCACGAGAGCGGCTCCGCGGATGAGGTCTGGGAAGCCTACGGGACAGAACCGGAGACCTGTGCGCTGCAGCTTCCAGCTGTCAGCGAGCGGGCCGCTCACCCGGGCACAGCAGCCCGGGCGCACACCTGGACATCCAACACCCTGCGCACCCCGGTGTGCACTACCCCAGTGCCCCACCATGTACACCCACCTAGCCCAGAACCCCCGCACACAACCGAAATAGCCCGGCGCCCGGTGCGCTCCCATTCACCCCAGCACCTTGCGCACCCACGGCCTCAGGAGGGACCAGGGCCGCGAGGCTCTAACTCCCCGGGCTCCGCCCGCCCCCCTGCCCGCCCCGCCCCGGCCCCAGCCCCGGCGGGCGCCCCCCGCGGCGCTGCCCCGCCCCCGCCGCCCCGCGCCGCCCAGGGCCTCGGCCCGCCGCCCGGCCGCCGGCCCACCTGGCGCAGCGCCGCCCTCGGAGCCCAAGCACCCGAGCTCACCGTGCACACCCGGGAAGCCCCCGAGCACCCCGCGGCCACAGGAGGCCCTGCGCCACAGCCGCCGCGCCACCTCCCAGGGCCCGGCCAGTCCCCCGGCGCCCGAGCTCTCCGGGCCCTGCGCGCTCTCCAGCCCGGCGATGGCTCCGCTCGAATACGGCTTCTTCTGCATCTTGCTATGCAGCGTGAAGCAGGCGCTGGGCAGCTACCCGATCTGGTGGTGAGTGAGTCTCCTCGCGTGCGTCCAGGCCCCGGGGCCCGGGGTGGCCCCAGAGCAGCCGTCCCCTCGGGCAGGGCTGCCCCCGACGCTCCCTCCGCGCGGTGGCTGCCAGAGGCTTGTTTTCCTTGGCTGCCACTTGGACCTGTTCGGGGCCGCAGCTGGGACCCGGTGGCGGAACTGCCCGGGACATTGATTCTCCTGGCTGGGTAGGGGGAGGCAGTGAAGGTCCTAACTGTGTCTGGCGTCGGACAAGGACAGGAGGAAAGCGGGTCAGCGCGTGACACAGACGACCAGGCGATGGGAGAGTCAAGAGAGCGGGCGGGAAACAGTACAGGGCAGACGCTCCTTAGGGACCGTGTTTTACACACACGCACACACACACACACACACACACACACCTTGAAACAAAGTCGGCGAGGCAAGACCGAACAGCTCGGAGCAGCGCAGTTACGTAAAGACAGTCCCGGACCAGCGGGGAGTGGCGAGAAGCCGGCGGCGAGGCGCTCTAGGGCCAGCTGTGAGCCTTGGGCACCTCCCCATCGCTGTTGGGATGTGGGGGTCCCCTGTCTGGGAACATATGTCTAGCAAGGAAGCACTGTTGCCGGGGGGGGGGATTAGGAAGGGGTAAAATAATGGATTTGAGAGCTTCCCATATGAGGGGCCCCAAGATCCCCTCCTGGAAGAGCGGGGAGCAGCATCCTCTACTCAGGACAGATTACAGTGAGAGGAGATCCTTCCCGGTGTGAGGACGGGTGTCCCCATAAACCTGAGGAAACTCAGCTCCGGCCTCCGCGTCCTCTGCAGGCACCAGAGGGAGGAGGAGGAATCAACCTTCCTCGGGGCATGTGGACACACACCCCTTCCTCCAGGCTGTCCAGACGCAGGGCCACTCTCATGCTCAAGTCTCAGGAACACTAGTGACAGGAAGGCGGGCGCCAAGGGGACGGGGTGCGCTCCTGGTGGAGACCCAGTTGGGCAGAAGACTCCCCACAATCATGCTCACTCTCCCCCACACACCCGCCCCAACCCACCCAGGAACACTCTCCGAGGGCTTGCCTGGAATTATAATAATTATGCCGAGGGGAAGGGGGGAACCGAGCGAGCCGAAGTACATCTAATCCGATAATCATTTTTCTCTTCGAGATGCTTCAGTAGAGGAGCTGAGAAGCCGCGGGTGGGGACGCAGGGCAGGCGCCGTGCGGCGGGGAGGGGAGTGTCGGCAGGCCGGGATCGCGGAGGGCCCGGAGAGGCTGCTGGACAGCGGACGCACTGTTGGGGATCCGGGTGAGCCTGGGCTCCCGTGCGTCCTGCGACCCGACCCAACGCGGCACCTGCGGCGGCGCGGGGTGGCCTCCTCATGCGCTCGCTGCGGCGGCTGGAGAGCCTTGGAACACGGGCGCCCTGATGCGCTGCGGGCCGGTCAGGTCGCGGGAGCCAGGACAGCGCCTCCGAGAGAGCCCCGCGGGCTGCCCGCTCCTGCGCCAGGCTTCTAATTAGACCCCGCCGCCGCTGCATTCCTGGGCGCAAGAGGAAGCGCCTTCGCCCCCGCGCTCCTCCCATAAAGAAGGGCCTTGTCGCCAGCCTCCTGGCTACCCTGCGCCCTGGGATCTTTGTCCCGAAGGTCCTGGGGGTTCTCTATGGTCCACCCAACACCAACGCATATACAGCATCCTTTTCACCTGGGCTGTATGTGTTCCGTTCCAAATGGGCACTCAGACACCCTCAGGTGCACCCTGGCATTATCCGGGTGAGCAGGAACGCGGGTGTGAGAGAAACAAGTCCTTGGCCTCTGCACCCCTCCCCTCAAGGGCCGGGGGACAACAGACCTTTGGTCCCAAAAGTGGCATAGAAATCCACTTGGTACTCATAGAAGTGGGTGGCAAGGGCCACCTCTCCTTCCCCCGCTCCCACTCCCACTTTGTTCTCAGCAGGATTTTCACACTTAGAGTTTCTGCTTCCTGAGAATCTACCCCCCCACCACCTCCTTGGGGATGCTGATTCCCTGGGGACAACATGGAGTTCCCCTCCTGTTCTCTCCCCTCCCTCGCTGCTGAGGCTGGCTGAATCACAAGCTTTCTCCACTCCATCAGTTCAATGCACACACAGGCAGAATGGAGAAGACAGCTCCTCTAGAAGGAGGGCCAGTGGCTGTTGTGGCGATTTATCGTGTCATAGTCTGCTCTTCAGTGAAGGTTCTCCTCCACCCTGTATGAGGCCAAGGGTAAAGGTGTCTCCAATCTTTTCTCCTGTCGACACCCTTCTCTCAATCGAGGAATCGCCCCTAGGAGAGGAGAAACATCATGGCCACTTCTGGAGGGGGTGTCTGGAGAGCTCTCTTTATGACTTGTCACCTTCACCCTCAGCCTCCCCATTGGTTGTTTTGCTTCACCTTCCCTCCCTAAATTGAGACCTCTGACCCAAAGCCTCCCTGCCCCCTCCCCCACACCTCGCATATGAAAGTGAAAGTGACTGACAGGGAACCTCCTCACCTGCAGAAACAAAACCAGGAAACAGCTCAAATCGGGAGTAATTAGGCTTTTGAAGTCGAAGTGGTTCTTGGGGGAAGGGAGAGAGAGGAGAAAGTTTCTCCTGTGATTGTGTGAGAATGCGAAGGGCCACGGCCCTCCGGGATCCGCTAGGAGGGGAGGTGTGTTGGGTCCCAGTGCGAGGCCCATAGATAACTAGCTGCCGGAAGGTTCTAAAGCACAGCTGCAGAGAGATGAATTGTTCTAAGTAAGGCCAGAAGGGCCCAGAGCTGTGCAGACCTCCAAGAGGGCTCCTTCAGTGATGGGGCCTGGGGCAAGGGGATCAGAGCCCGGGGATCGGATCAAGGCCTAGACACCTGCTAACTTTGTCTCACAAGGAAGGTCAGCCTCTGCCTCTCCCCACTCCTTGTCCGGTTCCCTTCCCATGGACTTAGAATTGATCCAAAGGTGCCTAAGTGGACAGAGGACTGAAAGAATGTGGACTAGATCAGAGAACAGATCTTCATGGGCTTCAACGTGCTCACAGATGCATTGGGGGGGGGGGCCGGATCCCTCTTTCTTCCTGTGTCAGGGCTCACAGCATTTTATCACCTCCCAGACGGGGCGCTAGAGGTCAGCCCATGGCTTCCATCTTCTCCCCAGGGTCCAAGCCAATCTCCTGGCAGGCAATTAACCTTATTCATCTTTCAAATCCTTCCACAGCCTATACCAGGCTGCACTGCTGCATCCCTACCCTCACACCTCCTGCTTCCATTCTCACCTGTCCCAAGACCCCCATGCCCAAGGCCCCCTCCTGCCTCTATTCTCAGTTCTTACCTACCCTCCCTCCCCTGGGCCTCCAGGCCCTCACTACCACCTAGATTTCCCACCTAGGTAACCACTGCCCTACTCCATCACCTGCAGGAGAGCCTGCACTCCAATCCCCTTCTTGCCCTTTCCCATCAGAGCCCCCTCTACTGCAGCCTACCCCTGACCAGTCCTCGCCTGGCCAGGGGGCTCCTGAGCACAGAGGCTACTCTGTCGAGCAGGCGGGGTTGGCATCCAGCCTCCTCACTGCCCACAGCTGGGTGTCTCAGCAGCTTCAAACAGCCTCCTCTCCTAGATTCTTCTTGGCCTACCTGAGACTGTGCCATGTCACAGACACTTCCTTGAGCCCATTTCCTCGTAGCACGAGCTCACACATCCTGCTCATCCTCTTCCACAGTTCTGGCCCCTGTGCACTCATGGGCACAGCTGCCTCCTATCCTTCTTCCCATCCCCCTGTGGCCTGGTGATGGTTATCATCAGTGAGTCTTACTGCTTGGGCATGGGTGGGGGTGGGGTGGGGAATGCAGCAGCCTGGTGGGGACACAAGGAGGGTGAAGGGAAGAGCATGGGAGGAAGGGCTTGTTGACCCTGAATGTGAAAATAAGCTGAATAGGAGGTTCTAGAGAAAGCAGATGGGTTTGTGAAGGTTCACCATATTCCTGAGATGAGCAGGTGAGTGGGCTGCTGTGTGGAACAGACAAAGAGATGGACAGAAGCCAAAACAGTCAGAGACAGGTGGTCCCAGGCAGGGATCCAGGGATAACCCAGACAGACATCTTGGCTGGTCAGACAGGCAAGGCCCTGGACGTCACTCCTAGAAGACCACAGCAGCGCCTTCGCCCAGTGTCCTGTTGCCCAAGAAACGTGTTCCCTCCATTTCTGTCTGTCTCTTCATATTTCTCTAAATCAATATTTCCTTTCCTCCCTCCCTCCTGTCCTGTCTTCCTCCCTCTGTCAGTAATTCCCTCTGTCAGTAACTAGCACATAAAACTTGCAAAGCAAGAGAAATCAAGACTCCCAAGAACTGCCAACAATCAACCTTTCACTTGAGGCCCTGTCACAAATGGCCACCAGAGGAATATTCAAGAATTACTTGTCGGGCAATTACTGAGATCGCATCTATCATGCTAATTGGTGGCAGCCCATTTTAGAGCCCAACTCACACCCTTGCCCCACTCTTCCTGCCTCTGCCTGCCCACAGCCTCCAAATGCTATGGGAAGGGGTCAGGCCACGCTTCTTTCACTGGGCTTCATGCCTTTTTTTTCCCTACTGAATGATCTTATGTCTCATTTGCATAAGTCTCCCAGCAATCTTTGTGGCCAGGGCACTGAGAGTGAGTTAGTACATCTGCAGTGACCAGCCCTACACTTGGATCTCCTATACAAACCTCTGACTCTGGGGAGGGGAACAGAAAGTTCCATTCTCCTGGCAACTCTGCCATCCTTTTAATGGGTATGGCCCAAGATTCAAGAAGCCAGACTCAGATCTGTCACCTATGTCCACCAAATAAGGACAGTGCTTCTCAACCTATGCTCCACTGGCCAGAATCCATGTGTGAATGATCAGTCACTTTATCTGTCAAATGAAAACTGAAGTTGGGGAAAAAAAAGTTCTTGATGACATCATCACAGCTCCATGGTATGATATTTTCATGTATTTTGCCATAATGGATTGGAAATTACTACACACCAACAGGCTGAGTTCTCCACAGCTACTCTAGGAAACACCAAAGCCTGAAAGCACTCATTCACAAAGCTCTCCCACACCTCCTGCCTGCCCCAGCCCTCGCCGGGTCTCTGACTTTCCTTCACTTCCGGGAAGTTGATGGATTGGTCCAGCACAACTGTGAAGTTTCAGAGAGGACCCACCTGGATCTTTGCAAAGACTTCTGCAGAAGGAAGCTTCAACCTTTGACCTTTGCCTGGCCCCGAAGGATAGAGCCAAGGGTTTAGGTGACCAATGAAGATGCTAATTGGGGCTCAGGGTGTATAAAGGCTCCCCCCAAAATGTGACATAGTACCTGATGGTGAGACGCAGAACCTGAGACGGAGAAAAGAAGTTGGCCATGGGCGGGATGCGCACAGAAGCCCTCAGAATGCTGTTCACAAGGCAGACCCACAAAGCATGGCCAATGAGGTGGTGGTGGCGGTGGCCCTCCCAAAGGGCCACCAAGCCCATAACTTCTACAAGATTAAGGGAAATGTGACCCGTGGTGAGCTGTCAGCCACACATCGGATGGATCTTAGAGAGACGGCACAGAGCCCTGGACTAGAGAGGCTCAGCCTTGCCTTGCCTTGCCATATAGTCCCTGCTGCCTGCCCACAGGGACGGTCCCTTCCTTTGGAACTAGCACACCCCCAGCACGTACATCATCAGGGTTCTGACGTCAGTGAATGGACATACTGGTCAAGCAATTGGTGTCCCTCCCCTTGCCCTTTACCCGCTGCATCTAATCAGTCAGGTGGTGCTGAATGGATGGACTTAGAGGTCTTTTCTGTGAAGCACAGACATTGCACCTGAGGGACACATGAACACAAACTAATGCTTTCAGTACCCTCCCCCATCTACTCGATGAGTTCCTAGCCCCGAGGCCTGGGGGAACCTGGCCTCTGCCTCTGCCTCGGTCTCCCCCCCGGGTTCCCCAGGTGACACCCTGGAGGTGTCTAGTACCTTGGTGCTCCCACATTCCTTCACCAGCAAAACGTGCCGCTGCCGCCCAGGGAGGCTGGCAAACACATGGCCGCCGGCGCGGGAGCCTCCCGCCTGCCAGGACTCGTTCAAAGTATGTGTCAGTAATCCCGCTGGCCCGGCGGGGCAGGACAGGCACTGGCTGGGAAGGCTCTAAGTAGGGCCCCATGCAACCTGGAATGGGGACCGGGGACCCCCTCCCCATCTCAGAGAAACTGCTTGGAGTTATCCGAGTGCTTCCCCTTTCTGGAGATTGGAAGACAGCAGGACTTCGGGGTTCTCAGGTAAGCAGAAGTCTCTCCATTTGGATGGCTCCTGGGCAGCCCCATTCCTGAGAGGAAAGACTTCTTGGGTCACCTACAGACAGGGCAGGCATGAAGTTCTATATCCTGGGTCCCAGGTATGAGGTCAGAAGCCCTGCATGGTCACCCAGAACTCTGAAAAGAGCAGCTTGGAATAAGACAGATACTCTCTCTCCCCTCTTAAGGGGAGATGACCTCCCCCATTATCCTTCCCATTTCCTCTGGGCCTGGGCAGAGCCTCAGGATCCCGCCTGCCTGGATCTGACTGCGCTTACTGTGTCCGGCTCTGTGCCAGCAAAGGACAAGAGAAGATGGAGGGAGCATCTGCTGCCCCAGAAGCAGATGCAGAGAGAGGTGGACAAGAGGCAGAGAGTCCCAGAAAGGCAGGTGGGGACGGGGGTGGGGAAAAGGGGGCAGGACTGGTACGCAACATTTTCCAGGGGATGTGGCCTCCAGAAGACCTGTCCAGGGGATGGGGCTCAGCCCCTCTAAGGTCAGAAAAGCAATGAAGATCTTGAGGTGGACCCACCTGTATGCACTGCTCCTCTCTAGGAGCCTCGGGTAAAATGAAGCACCCCATCAGCCAGACGAGGAAACCAAGACCCAGGAAGAGAAAGGATGTCACAGTAAGCAAGTAAATAGTAGCACAGGAGCCCTGGACCCATGTCCAGGCCCTTCCAGATGCCACCAGCTTCAGCATCCCTGCCAAGCTCGCTCCCCACAGAGTCCCTCTCTGCTTGCCCACATGCCTGCATGGTGAGTGATTGGTGGGCCCTGCTTGCTCCTGGAAAGTCAGCACTAGCTAATGTGAAACCTGTACCCTAGCCCAAGGCTAGTTAAACTCACTTGAGACTAAACAGGAGATGAAGACCCTCAGCCCGGGGAGGCCAGTGCTAGCCCAGGCTGGGCTGGCCCGCTGCCCATCTCAGAGTCCTGAGCCAGCCTCCTTCCTCCCCTGCATGTCACAGCCAGTGTCTCTGTTGTATCCCTGGCCAGGTGCCCGGCCTTTCAACAGGAGCAAGGGAAGGAGGAGGGAGAAAAACCATTAGTGCTTGCTGGCTGCAGGCGTGGCTCACGTGGCTGTGGCCACAGGGTGAAACCGTATCTAAAATGGCATTCTGCATGCTCTGAGTTGAAGGTGATGCCCCCTGCCTCAAAAACAAAGGGTGACTTATTAACATAATTAAAAAAAAATCTTAACAGCATTGACAAAAATTAAGGCAAGAGAAGTCTGTGATCTGACCAGCACAACAAACATTTTTTATCAGTGCTGGATGCTTTCATTTTATTTAGATACATGCTCTTCATAAGGATAAAAGGTTTGTGTTCTTTTTTAAAAAGGCTTTCTGTCATCTGTCAAATATCTGCATTTATTGGACATTTTAAAAAAAAAGTCTTTGTGTGTGTGAGAGAGATGTGTTTGCATTCATGTGTGGGAGTATGGGTGCCACAGTGCACATGTGGACATCAGAAGGCAACCCAGGATGTCAGCCCTTGCTGTCCACCTAGTTTGAGACATGGTCTCTTTTTTACTGCTGCAGACCGTAGACTGGCTGGCCCAAGAGCTTCTGTGATTCTCCCATCTCTGCCTCTCATCTTGCTTTATGAGGGTTGGGATTGCAGATGCTTGCCACTAACTCTGGGTCTACATGGGATCCAGAGATCTTAACTCAGGTCATCAAGCTTGTGCAACAAGCTCTTTTTATCCACTGAGTCATCTCTCCAGATTCTAGGACCTTTTGATGATGACCTTGACAATGGCATTGGGTCTGTGATACTCAGGGGCCACAGTCTGTCTAACCCTGGCCACTTCTCACCTAACCAGCACTTTTGCTGGAAAAGTCTCTCCAGAGCTGGGATTGAAGGGAAGGCTTTTGAGAAGAACCTCAGAAGTGCAGAAAGAAAGGCATTCCATTTGAGAAGCTCTGGTTTTTAGTGGGTAGGGTCCAGGCAACAATGTACAATGTGTCATTCAGTTGTACAGTTAAAATTCTAGCTGCTCAGCTGGGAGACGGATGAAAGTGGGGAATGTAGACACCTTCTGAGAGGCTGTCCTCGACTGTAGGGTTGGCAGGGGGGAGAATGGAATGAATTCTTCCTGGGGTGAATCACCAGGACCAGGTGCAGAGAAATGGGTGCAGTGAGGGTGCGCCAGCCTCCCAGCTCTCCCCAGGCCTGGGCACGGCCCTCCTGCCCTTGCTCTTCCCATCGCCCTGAGGGTCTGAACCTTACAGTGACCCAGACAGATAGGAGGCTGTGGGATGTAGATGGGGGAAAGTGACTGGTTATGACGTCTGTCATCCCCAGTGCTCACCTGGACAAAAGACAGAGCTCAGCCTGGGACGGGACTCCAGGGTTCCACGTTAAGTTTAAATAAGGACCCTCTGTCCGTATCTGGACACTGGTTTGCATATGTATGAAGAGGGTGAAGGCCAGATAGAGAATTCAGTGATGCCCCAGGAGCCTGGATGGGAACTCAGGGTAGACCCCTGGGGCTTAACAAGGGCCTGGGCTCATGCTGGACAAGACAAAGACCACCAGGTTGGCTATGTGCAGGCAGGAGCCACCGGCTAAGTGCCAAGGCTCAGGTTTCTTTAGTCCCTGTCACCTCCTTAATAACCGACAGCTTTTCCCCTGACCTTGAGACATCCCCCTTATTTACTTCAACCTGATGATCTTTGCCCTTTAAGGTGGCATCCTTATGACCTCCTGACATCCAGGAGAGATAATGTCCATGGCTGACTTCTGGGAGAACTGGTTGGAAGGAAGTAGGAAAACAGATGTCAGGGTTGGGGAGATGGCCCAGCCTTTAAAGAAACTTGCTTGCAAAGCTCAGGTTCAATTCCCCAGTATCTATGTATGCACAGATGTATGCATCTGGAATTTGTTTGCAGTGGCAACAAGTGTCAAGAAGCCCTGGCATGCCCATTCTCATTCTGTCTGTCTGCCTCTCTATATACTTAAATAAAAATATTTGAAAATTAAAAAAAAAAAAGAAAGAAAAGGAGTTGGGCATGGTGGCACACGCCTTTAATCCCAGCACTCAGGAGGCAGAGGTAGGAGGGTCTCCATGAGTTCAAGACTACCCTGAGACTACATAATGAATTCCAGGTCAGCCGAAACTATAGTGAAACCCTACCTCGAAAAACAAAAAGAAGAAAGAAAAGAAAGAAAGAAAAAGGAGTGCAGATGGCAAAGGTTCCCCTGCCCTTACTGTTCCTGTCACTCCCAGGCAGAGTCCAGACCTCATGTGACCCAGACAGGAGGATTTGGGGTACAGGTGGAGAGTGGCTGATTAGAGGGTCTCCCATCCCCAACACTAATCTGAGCTGTGGCTGTTGAAAGTCATGTATGCATTTTTTTAAATTTTTATTTATTTATTATTTATTAACAACTTCCACGATTGTAAAAGTATCTCATGGGAATGCTCTCCCTCCCCCTCACTTTCCCTTTCAAATTCCATTCTCCATCATATTCCCTCCTCCTCTCAATCAGTCTTTCTTTTATTTTGATATCATGATCTTTTCCTCCTCTTATGATGGTCTTGTGTAGGTAGTGTCAGGCACTGTGAGATCATGGATATCCAGGCCATTTTGTGTCTGGAGGAGCACGTTGTAAGGAGTCCTACCCTTCCTTTGGCTCTTACATTCTTTCTGCCACCTCTTCCACAATGGACTCTGAGCCTTGGAAGGTGTGATAGAGATATTGCAATATTGAGCACTCCTGTCACTTCTTCCCAGCATCATGATGCCTTCTGAGGTTCAAGGTCCCAAGATTATTGCCATCTGAAAAGAGAAGGTTCTCTACCAAAAGTGAGAGTAGCATTAATATATAGGTATGAACATTAAGGGATGTGCTTACTGGGCAGTTTGATGAGCATAGTATATACAGTTAGCTAGACAGCAGCAGACGTTATATCCCTAGGGCTCATGACTACCCTGTTGTAGGTTTTCAGTATCAGGGATGTATTCCCTCTCATGGACCGGGCCTCCAGTCCAATTAGAGGGAAGTTGGTTTCTCCTATAACAGTTGTGCCACTCTTGCACCCATTGGCTTGTTTGGCTTGGCTGGCCAAATATAAGGCTTTCAGTGCCCACTGTTGAGTATCTTCACTGGGGATTTCTCTTTCTCCCACTGAACTGCATGCAGCATGGCTCCTTCCAGCTTTGTCAGCTGGTCTACATGGAGGAGATTTTCAGCTCAGTTCCAGCAGGATTTCTCAGTGGCCTCACAGGCCAAGTATGTGGAGTCTTCAGCAATAGGGTCTTACCATCTATTCCTGGTGGGAAACCAAGGGCCTTAGCAATGGCCTGTAATGTTTTGGGGGTGTCAGGGACCTTCCTGGCCAACAACTCACTGGAAGGTATCCCATTCCTGGAACTGAAAATTTTCTAGTAACCATCTATGGCTCCTGAGTGTTCCATTGTCCAAAAAAAGTAGGTTTATATATGATTTATTTATATCCTCTTAGAATTTGATTAGCCCAGCCCTCCTTCCACCTTTCCTTTACTCAATCTCTTCCCCTGATCTCATTTGGGCCTTTTCACCCCCATTAACCTATTCTTCTACATACATACATACATTTTTAAATTTTTTATTTATTTAGAAAGTCATGTATGCATTTAGCTCACACATTGGCATAAAGAGACAGCAACCCCATGAAGTCATGAAGTTGCTCTCATTCCTATAACTCAATGGGCTTTGACTCCTCATATCTATTTAATCTCTGCTTTCCTTTTGGATTTTTCTCTCTTTTTTTGGAGAGGGGACGTTAAAGGTAGGGTCTCACTCTAGCCCAAAGTGATCTGGAATTCATTATGTGGTTCCAAGGTGGCCTTGAACTCACAGCAATTCTCCTGTCCTAGTCACCTGTGTGCTGGGATTTAAGGCGTGTGCCACCACTCCCATCTTTTTTTTTTTTTTTTTTTTTTGCCTTGTGGAATTTCTTGATGAGAGTACAGACCTCTGAATGGACTTAGTACTTAGGTTTTACCTGGTTTCCTCTCTTGCTGGCATTAAGAAACAGTAAGCCAGGGCTAGAGAAGGCAAACACACTCTGCATTTGGACTCTGGCCATAGAAGGTTCCTTATCTCTTGGGTGTCTTCAGAGTTTTAGAACATCCGAGCCAGAAGCAGCATCAGAATTCAGTGGCTCTTAAATACCATGTGAGCTCCTGGCTCTGAGACCACCTTGGAGGACTCTACTCCAAGAGTCTCAAAGCACCTGCATATGCAAGCGCTGGGGGTGGGACAAGACATAATGGTTAGGGCCACCACCCTTGTCTTCCTTCCTTGGTGATTGTCCCTTGATTGAAATGGCACTGTAAGGGGGCAGACCATCCTTGGCTGTTCTCTGTCCTTAGTGATGTGGAAGCTGCTTGATGCATGTCATTTACATTGTACTTTCTCAGAAAGTTTATTGTACATATACTGGGGCTTACTGCATTTTTTATAGTTTATTTTTATTTATTTGAGAGACAGAGAGAGAGAGAGAGAGGCAAAGAGAGAGACAAAAGGCACAACAGGACCCCCACCTGCTGCAAACAAACACCAGATGCATTGCCACTTTGTGTATTTGGCTTACATGGGTCCTGGGGAATTGAACCTGGGACCTTTGGTTCACAGGCAAATGCTTTAACCACTAAGCAATCTCTTTAGCCCTGGATCACTACATTTTTAAGAGCATCATAGCATATTTTAAAAAAGGGTGCCCCTGGAGGCCAACATTCTGGAACCCCTATTTCTCCACACTCCAAGCCTTGGCTTCCTGTCTCTGGTGGCCCCAGGTTGCATCTGTTGTATGGTTGGAAAGTGTCAAATATGGGGCCTGTGAACATATCATTCATGAGCTTGTCCAAGGGTCCTAGGGAAACTGGAGCAGGGGTAGGTCAGAAATAGCCTGGCCAGTAGCCCATGGTAGGGGCTTTGTTGGGGAGGACCAGTTGAGGGAACAAATATAGCTCAGGAAGATTCCCTATGAAAAGAAAGGTAGTTGGGGGCTGGGGAGATGGCTTAATGGGCAAAGCACTTGCTATGCAAGCATGAAGAACTGAGTTCAGATCCCCAGCACCCATGTAAAATGCTGGGCATGATGGTGCATGCCTTTAATCCCAGTTCTGGGGGGGTAGATTCCTAAGGCTTTCTGACTAGCTATTATAGCTGAATTAGTGAGCTCCAGGTTCAGTGAGAGACCCTCTCTCAAAAACATAAGGTGACGAGCCAGGTCATGCACCTTAATCCCAGCATTTGGGAGGCAGAGGTAGGAGGATGGCTGTGAGTTCAAAGCCAGCGTGGAGCTACATGAGTTCCAAGTCAGCCTGGGCTAGAATGATACCCTATCTCAATTAAAAAAAAAATAAGTGAAGAATATCTAGGAAAGACACAGACATTACCCTCTGCCCCTACATGCACTCACACACACATTCACCCACACCCATAGAACATGCATATGCATGTATTCATGTACCACACACTCATGCCAGCAACGATAAAGAATGCTGAGATGTAGCAGGATGGAGTAGCTATTTTCAGGCCAAAAAAAAAAAGAGAGATTTTAATGGCTTCTGTCTTTATTTTATTTTATTTTTTATTTATTTATTTGTAAGGAGAGAAAGAAAATGTTGTGCCAGGGCCTCCTGCCACTGTAAACAAACTCCAGATACATGTGCCACTTTGTGCATCTGGCTCTACATGGGTTTTGGGGAACTGAACACAAGGCTGTCAGGCTTTGTAAGCAAGTGCCTTTAGCTACTGAACCATCTCCCAGCCTTGGCTTGTGTCATTAGAGCTTGTACTCCAAGGTGCCCAAGGAAGTGGTGCTTCTCAGAGATGCTGCCCTCTCCCCTCCCCAGGTAGGGTCTCGCTCTATCCCAGGCTGACCTGGAATTCACTATGTAGTCTCAAAGTGGCTTCAAACTCATGGTGATCCTCCTACCTCTGCCTCCCAAGTGCTAGGCTTAAAGGCGTGCACCATCACACCCAGCTTTTTAAAAAATATTTTATTTTTATTTATTTATTTATTTGACAGAGAAAGAGGGAGAGGGAGAATGGGAGCACCAGGGCCTCTAGCCACTGCAAACAAACTCCAGATGCATGTGCTCCCTTGTGCATCTGGCTAACATGGGTCCTGGGGAACTGAACCTGAGTCCAGTGAATGCATGGCACTTTTGCCATTTCCAGGTGTTAGACTGGGGAAGAACCTGGCTCCAACTTCATTGGCACTGCCAAGGGTCCGACTGCAAAGTTGTAGGACTGAGTCTCCAAGGACCAATAGCCAGTTGGGCTCCTGAGGTTCCTCCTCAGAGCCAGGAGCTCTGAGGCAAATCCTATGCTTCTAACCTGACTTCTGAAAGCACACATGTGATTAGACAAACTAGAATGTCAGACCTTAATTTATGTCTACAAAATCCTGGTGGAGAGTCTTATGGATAGTTCTGAATCTCGGGAAAATTTGGGGTACTGCCAGATTCTGGGCTCAGAGAAGTTCCATGGTTAGGGAACTGTCTTCTATCCTGGTGAGCAGCCACCTCCTTCTGGGCATAGAGTGGCCCAGCTATCCAGACTACAGTAGAAGAGCCCAGGAGGACATGAGGCTTAGGAGGCAGGTCTGTGTCCTCAACCCTTGTCACAGCCCCACAAAAGCTTCAGGGGAGCTTCTGGGTACAAATAAGTGGAATGCTCCCACCCCACCTTCCAAAATGGGAGAAGAAAATGAAATTCTCATTCCCACCACTGCCAACTGCTGGCATCTTGCCTTGAACTACAAATGCAGGTGACATACTGCTGTTGAATCTGTGGTTTCTGACATCATCATGGAGAGAAAAAGACAGATACTTTCATCATGGCTGACAGCTGCTCCAGAGATTACAAATGCTATCGCTGTTGGAAGTCAAGTAGGAGTTTAGCCCGTGCATTGGCATTAACAAAGAGGCCAGATCCCTGTGAAATCATGAGCTACAATCCTTGCCGTAGCTCAGTCAGGAGGGTTCATGGTAGCTGTGCTTTTGTCTCCACTTTCCCATGTCTCAAGGGTTCCAGATGGACTTAGTACTTGTGTTTTACCTAGTTTTCTTTCTTTTAAAAAATATTTTATTTTATTTATTTGACAGAGAAAGAGAGAGAGAATGAGCACGCCAGGGCCTCCAGTCACTGCAAATCAACTCCAGACACATGTGCATCTGGCTAATGTGGGTCCTGGGGAATCGATCCTGGGTCCTTTGGCTTTGCAATCAAATGCCTTAACTGCTAAGCCATTCCTCAGCCCCCAGTTTCCTTTCTTGTTGGCATTAAGAGATAGTAAACCCTTCATGATGGCCCATGCCTATGATTCTAGCACTCAGGAGGCTGAGGCAAGAGGATCACAAGTTCGAAGCCAGCCTAGGTTACAGAGAGAGACCCTGCAAACTCAGTGGTAGATACCCATGTATCTGCCAGAGGCAAGCCCCTGGGTTCAACCCCCAGCATGAGAGACAGAGAGACAAAGACACAGAGAGACAGACAGACACAGCTACTAGAGCAGCCACTTAATTTTCATTAACTGTATCCATTTATCCGCTTCCTTCTAACTGTCTTTATTCTCCACTCTGCCCCTTCTGGATGACACAGTCCAGAGAATTCCAAATACGCCTTGTTTCTTGTGCCTGAGCGGCCACCTCACTGCAGTTCTCTGTCTGCTTGGGTTGCTTTCTGGAGGCTTGAACAGAGAGGGCCTGAGCTCCTGGGTATTAAACATGCACAAGTCAGTAAGTAATTTTTAAGAAAAGAAAAAGAAGAGCTGGGGAGACAGCTCAGCATTTAAGGCTCTGGCCTGCAAAACCTAACCACCAGAGTTCGATTCCCCAGAACCCACGATAAAGTAAAGCCAGATGCACAAAATGACACGTGCATCTGAAGTTCATCTGCTGTGGCAAGAGCCCCTGACGCCCCCATTCTGCCTGACTGTCTCTCTCTTACTCTCTCACCATATATATCTGTCTCTCTGTGCTTGCAAATAAATAAATAAACAAACGATAATATTCAAAAAAGAAAAAGACCCAGGCATAATGTCGCATAGCTTTAATCCCAGCACTCAGGAGGCTGAGGTAGGAGGATTGCTGTGAGTTCAAGGCCACCCTGAAACTACATAATGAATTCCAGGCCTGAGACTACATAGTGAATTCTAGGTCACTCTGGATTACAGTGAGAACCTACCTTGAAAAATCCAAAAAATATTAAGTAAAATAAAAAATTATAAAAAGAAAACAAAAGAAAAAGAAAACCAAAGTGCCACCACCACCTGCCAGATGCAGCTGACTTGGGATTCACGTGTTTAATGAAGATGTGCTCTGAGAATGGGCCCATGGGGAGACATCCACCGGGCTGTGGACTTGGTATGCCTTGGCACAGCACTTTTCAGCTGACAAAACTCCTGCCGCCCTGTGCCACCATTCTCTGACAGGGCTTCCATGCCTGTACCTTCTTGGTGTCCTAGATCTCGGGGAAGGAGAAATGGCCCAGGCAGCAATTAAGGGACTTAAGGGGTCGTCGGGCTCGGAGAAGTTAGGATGAGGATCCTCTCCAACCCTCCAAATCCATGAGGCCTAGCAGGAGGGATCCAGCTGGGGTTGTAGAGGCCAGCTGGAGCTGCAGGCGCTGGGGCCTCCTGGCTAGGGGAGGTGGCGAGCAGGGGCCTGCCCGGAGGAGTGGGGGAGAGCAGGCTGACTCAGCACCCCCAGAGGAAGGGGGCTGGGGAGCTGCTGTGTACCTGGGAAGTCCCCTCTCTGCCTTCCCTGGGGGCCTCTCCTTCCCTCACCTGTGAGCTGGGAAGGGAGCTGAGATTTCCAGCACGGAGCTGTCTGCGCAGCTGCACAGTTGTGGGGCTCAGCAGCACCTTTGGTAGCAGAGTTTCGTGACCCCACCATCACCAGCCCCGAGTGACTCCTGGCCTCTGACATACAATGGAGGAGGAGACCACCTGCTCCTTAGGACAGGCCACTGGCCTCGGAAAGTTCCTACTATGAAGATGGCAAATAACCAAGTTTTCTTTTTCTTTCTTTCTTTTCCTTTTCTTCTTCTTCTTTTTTTTTTTTTTTTTTTTTTTTTTGAGGGAGGGTCTTGCTGTAGCCCAAGCTAACCTGGAATTCATTATGTAGTCTCAGGCTGGCCTTGAACTCACAGCGATCCTCCTACCTCTACCTCCCAAGTGCTGTGATTAAAGGCATGTCCTGCCACAGCTGGCAAAGTTTTTTCTCTCTCTCTCTCTTTCTCTCTCTCTCTCTCTTTCTTTCTGAGAGAACTTCTTTGTTTTCCATTCACTCTAAGTCTCCTAGTTAACAACCCTTTAATAGATGTACAGATAGACAGATGAGCTATGAGCAACTAAAGAGAAAATGAACAGGCTCTGGGATCTCAAGAATTGACCTTTTTAAAATTTTATTTATTTGGGGGGGGCAGAGAGAGTGAGAGAAGGGTGCTAGGGCCTTTGGCCTCAGCAAATGAGCTCCCAATGCATGCGCCCCCTTGTGCATCTGGCTTATGTGGGTCCTAGGGAATCAAACCTGGGTTCTTTGGCTTTGCAAACAAGCACTTTAGCAGCTAAGCCATCTCTCTGGCCCCCTCTTTTAAAAGAAGGTATTTATTTATTTATTTATTTATTTGAAAGTAGAGAGAGCTGGGAGAGACAGACAGAGATAATGGGCACACCAGATCCTCCAGCCGCTGTAAATGGATTCCAGGTGCTTGTGCCACTTTGTGCATCTGGCTTTACATGGATACTGGAGATTCGAACTCAGGTCCTTAGGCTTTGCAGGCAAGCACCTTAACCACTGACCCCGAAGCTGACCCAAATGCCACAGCACCTCTTCTGTCTAATATCTGCCCTGTGTTCTGGCCACTTACAAGCTCCCAGCTTGGGTTCCTGTCCTTGAGACCCTCAATTCATGACTAAGGTATCAACTGGACCCCTTGGGCTTCCAGGACAGAGCCTATGAGGAAAGGTACTTCATGAGTCCCAATCCACACCCCTAGACCCCAGGAAGCCCAGATTTCCAGGAGGAGGGAGGTAAGCAGCCCGGATCCAAGCTGTGTGGTCACTGGGTGTGTGGGGGGGAATCAGGATGGAGTGGATTGTACATGAAAAGAGGGAAGGACACTTTTTTAAAATAATTAACAACTTCCATGATTGTAAACAATATCCCATGGCAATTTCCTCCCTCCCCCCACATTCCACTTTGAAACTCCACTCTCCATTATATCCCACCCCCCAATCAGTCTCTCTTTTATTTTGATGTCATTGTCTTTTCCTCCTGTTATGATGGTCTTGTGTAGGTAGTGTCAGGCACTGTGAGGTCATGGATATCCAGGCCATTTTGTGTCTGGAGGAGCACGTTGTAAGGAGTCCCACCCTTCCTTTGGCTCTTACGTTCTTTCTGCCACCTCTTCCACAATGGACCCTGAGCCTTGAAAGGTGTGATAGAGATATTGCAGTGCTGAGCACTCCTCTGTCACTTCTTCTCAGCACCATGATGCCTTCTGAGTCATCCCAAGGTCACTGACATCTGAAAAGAGAAATTTGTCTAATGAAAAAGTGAGAGCAGCATTAATATATGGGTATGAACATTAAGAGAAGTACTTACTGGGCAGTTTGATGAGCATTGTATATACATTTAGCCAGACAGCAACAGACATTACACCCCTATGGTTCATGACTACCCCTGTTGTAGGTTTTCAGTATCAGGGATGTTTTCCCTCCCATGGAGTGGGCCACCAGTCAAATTAGAGGGCAGTTGGTTTCCCCTATAACAGTTGTGCCACTATTGCACCCAAATGGCTCATTTGGCCTGGCTGGCCAAATATAAGACTTTCAGTGTCCACTGTTGAGTATCTTCACTGGTGGTATCTCTTTCTCCCATTGAACTACATGTAGAATGGCTTCTTCCAGCTTTCTGTCAGCTGATCTACATGGAGGAGGTCATCAGCTCAGTTCCAGTGGGATTTCTCAGTGGCCTCGCAGCCCAAGTATGTGAAGTCTTCTGCAATAGGGTCTTACCATCTATTCCTGGTAGGAAACCAAGGGCCTCAGTAATGGCCTGTCATGTTTTGGGGGCATCAGGGACCTCCCTGGCCAACAACTCACTGGAAGGTATCCCATCCCTGGCACTGAAAATTTTCTACTAACAACCAATGGCTCCTGAGTGTCCCATTGGGAAAGGACACTTTTGAAGAGAAGCATTAGTGTGGCCAAGGAAAGATTGTATTCTTTCTTTTCCATAGATGGAAGGGTTTGCGGGTGTCAATGGCTGGTAGCGTCTGAGGGAGGGCTGGGGAATGGAGGAAAGAAAGCTGGGCCCATTCTGGATCCTTGTAACAGTAAGAAAGCAGGTAGGCCTAAGGGAATAATACCTGGGAACTTCTGGATTTCCAGGGATGAGGAGGAGGTGGTTGTTGTTATTGAGGCAGGGTTTCGCTATAGCCCAGGCTGACCTGGAACTCACTTTGTAACCCAGGCTGACCTCAAACTCATGTCATGATCATCCTACTACCTCAGCCAACCAAATGTTGAGACTACAGGCGTGAGCCACCATGCCTAGCTGACTGCTGGTTTGAGGTGGTCAGTTGAGAGTATCAGAAGGCACAAGGAACAACCATGGTTTCCCTACTGGTCCATTCTCCCCTCTTTTTGTGCCCTGGGCACCTGTCCAGCCCCATTCCCTCTATCACCTTCCAGGATAAGGGACACTGAGCCCAGTATACTATCCATTATGTCTGGGTCCTTAAGCAAGGACCCTGAATGGAAAGTTCTCCTTCATACTGCCATGTGTCTGCTTTGGCCATACTCAGAGCCACATGACCTGCCCAGGGTCAACGTGGGCACACAGGGGGCCTCAGGAGTCTGTACCCAGAGAAGACAATACAAATGGTTTCCTATTGAATTCAGAGAAGGGAGCAACCAGCGAGCCAGACCAAATACAGAGGGCAGAGACCTAGAGAGGGAAGACCTCACAGCTACCCAGAGCAGAAACAGCCTCGTCTGTGCCAAAGCTGTCATTCCTATGAACACTAGAACTTGTCAACATGAGCAGAAACACACAGCCCACGACCCCCCCCCCCCAAAGTGTATGTATGAAGGAGCAAAGAGACAAGCCCCCCTTGCCCCCCGCTGTGGTGTGCACAAGAGTTACAGGTTGCATTTAGAGTAAAGAGTGCCCTGGCATGTGGCACCAAGCCCCTGTTTGCTGGTTGAGGAAGAGAAAGTCCAGTTGGAGGAGGAACAGTAACCCCCCCAAACCCTCATGGATGGCCATGTTGGAGACCTGAGAACTGTGAGACAAGCCCAGAGGCCAACAGGGTGGACGCTTCAATAGTCAGCTATGGCTGTGAGAAATTCCTGTTTCTCCACTCTACTAACCCCCCCCAAAAAAAATTCTGGCCAGTCTTTCTTTTAAACTGAGGCTCAAAAAGTGTGGTGGATAATGCCTGTAGTCCCAATACTAAGCAGGCTAAAACAAGAATATCACAAACTTCAATTTGTGCTACATAGTGAGTTTCAGGCCAGCCTTAGCTACATACTAAGAGCTTGTTTCAAAAAAAAAAATAGGTATGGGGGCTGGAGGGAGAGCTTAGTGATTTAGGCACTGGCCTATAAAGCTAAAGGACCTAGGTTCAATTCCCCAGCACCCATATAAGCCAGATGCACAAGGTGGTACATGCTGAAGGCCCTGGCACACCCATTCTTTCTCTCTCTCCCACCCCTTTTTCTCTCTCAAATAAAAAATATATGTATAAAATATAGGTCTGGGATGTTACTTAGTTGATAGAGTTCTTGCCTAGTACATGTAAAACCCTCATTCATTTCTTAGCACCCCATCAACTAGGTATGGTGACATATGCCTGTAATCTCAGCCTGCAAGAGAATCATAAGTTCAAGGTCATCCTCAGCTACATAGTAAATTCTAGGCCAGCCTGGGCTACCTGAGATTCTGCCTCTCCCCTCCACCAAAAAGAGAATGAAAAATATTTTGGAAAAATAATTGTGCATATACTCAGAAGTGCACTTTCTTTCTATGTTATTTCAATATAACAACTATTTACATAATCCTTACATTGTAATTTCCCTAGAGATGATAAAAAGTGTATAGAAAAATATGAAAATATATGCAAGTGTCATGCTGTTTTTTACTCACGGGACTTGAGTACCTCCAGATCTCGTGTGCATCATGAAGCTTCCTCAGCAGCCATCCCCAAAGCCCCATGTTCTTGGCTCTAATCTCTGCAGTCCCCAAATGTCTTCAAGTGCCATCACCTCATTCCCAGGACAAGAGAGGGTCCCCCATTTATGCGGAGCAGAAACACTAGGCCAGCCATCGCATGCTGTGAATTGTGATGGCTGGGGTTTGGTTTGGAGCTGTGTCCTGGGCACATGGTCATGGGAGTGTCCTGGCCTAAGCAATACTTGTCCAGTGCATTCCCCACAGCAAAGGGTCCACCTGCTCCTCCCACTCTCCATTGACTTCCTCATCTTCCTGCCAGGTCCTTGGCTGTGGGGCCTCAGTACTCCTCCCTGAGTGCCCAGCCCATCCTCTGTGCCAGCATCCCAGGACTGGTGCCCAAGCAGCTGCGCTTCTGCAGGAACTACGTGGAGATAATGCCCAGCGTGGCAGAGGGCGTCAAGGCGGGCATCCAGGAGTGCCAGCACCAGTTCCGCGGCCGCCGATGGAACTGCACCACGGTCAGCAACAGCCTGGCCATCTTTGGCCCGGTGCTGGACAAAGGTACCATGGGTGGTCAGGGTGCATCTCTAAGCTCAGGCATTGAAGAGGCCCTTTAGATTCCCATGGGACACACATACACACACACACAAACACACACACACACACACGAGTGTATTTGGCTGAGCCTTCTCCTTTCTCATCTCTAGGTCTGGAGGTGGGGAAAGGACAGCAGAAAACCACAAAGCAGGAGAGGCTTGGGAGCCTGGGGGAGACAGTGTGCAGAACCAGCAGGGTGCTGGGCCTGTGTATTGATTTGGAAAAGGAGAAGGGGTGGGAGGGCTAGGTGTTGGTTACCTTCTGGCAAAGAGCAAATTATTCTAAAGTGTAGAGTGTAGTGGTTAAAGCAATAATTACTGAGCCGTGACCTCCTGCTGCCACAGGTTGGCTCCATTCCTCAGTGCATCCTGTCTGAGCTTCATGCGAGGCCAGCTCAGCACCAGACACCATGGAGAACCCCACATGAGACAGGAGCTCTTGTCCATGGTACCTAGAACCCCAGGGCAGAGACAAAGGGGAGACAGAGAGAGGTAAGGATAAAGAAAGACAAGAGAGGGAAAACAAAGTGAGAGCCAGAACTCCAAACAGAGATAGAGAAATAGACAAAGATAACGAGAGAAAGAGAGAGAGGTGAAGAGAGACAAGAAGGGACAGAGGGAGAGAAAACCACACAAAATTAAAGCTTTCATGCCTTTGAAAAAACTGAGGAGAAAAATCATATAATTTAAATCATTTTAAAGCATACAATTCCGGCACACCTAGCACATCCACAGAAATGTGCTACCATTACCTCTAATTACAAAATATTTTCATCATCTCTAAAGGAAACCTCGAACCCATTAAGCAATCTCTCCCCAGTTCTTTCTCCTCCTCCAAACCCTGGCACCCACTGACCTGCTTTCTATGCCTGTGATTTTTCGATTCTGGACATTCTCTGTGTGCAGTTGCACAACATGTGGCCCTCTGTGGCCAACCTGCTGCGTTCATTGAGCATGGGCATCTCAAGGCTCATCTGTGTGATGGCCTATTAGTGCGTGCTTGCCCTCCTTCCTTCCTTCCTTCCTTTCTTTCTTTTAAGGTAAATTTTACTTCACTTCCACTGACCTGGAACTCACTCTGTAGTCCAGGTTGTCCTTGAACTCATAGTGATCCTCCTACCTCTGCCTCCCAAGTGCTGGGATTAAAGGCATGTGCCACTGTGCCTGTTCAGAGCTTCATTTCTTTGAATGACTGAATACTATTCCATTTTATGCAGAATGTGTGTATATGTTCTTTGGAAATTTATATGTTAAAAAATGATGTCATCTGTGAGTTATTTTAAATTTGCATGTTTTAATTGTACATGATACTCGGTTTTATAAGGACATTTTCATATGAGGTTACAACATTCTTCAACCTATTCCGTTGCCCAGGACATTGGTGCCATGTGGTATGCCCATTCTCCCCTCTCTCTTTCCCCTTGCAAATAAATAATTTTTTAAATGTCTGGAGCTGGGCAAGGTGGCACATGCCTTTAATCCCAGCACTTGGGAGGCAGAGGTAGGATCTTGATGAGTTCAAGGCCAGCCTGAGATTACATAGTGAATTCTAGTGCATTCTCTCTCTCTCTCCCTCTCTCTGTCACTAATAAATAAATAAAATAAACATAAAATCTTTTAAAAAGTATAGGCTTGGAGAGCTGGCTTAAGGCACTTCTCTGCAAAGCCAGAGGTACCAGGTTCCATTGCCCGGTACCCACAGAAAGCCAAATGCCAAGGTACTGCCTGCATCTGGAGTTCGGTTGCAGTAGCTAGAGACCCTGGCATGCCCATTCTCTCTCTATCTGACTTTATCTACATCTCTCTCTCTCTCTCAAATAAATAAGTAAAATATTTTAAAAATGAAAAGAAATATTGAGCTGTCTAGCCATGGTTCTGCCCTGACAGACTTCCAAATTTGGCAAAACATGAGATCCTTTCAGCTAGACGTGTCCAAACAGATAGCACAATCCCCGAGGGTCCATTCTGCTCCCTGCAGAATGATACACCCAACTTGGGGACTGAAGGCTGCCAGCTATACCCCAAGTTCCCAGTGTCTGGGAGGCAGCAGGGTGTGGTCAAGAGAAAACACTTCGGTGCTTTCCCGTGGCTCCTGTGCCATCTGACTCTTTCCCATTCACCTATGAGGATTCTGACATTTTGGTTGGGTTTTTCCATAGCGCTTGGGTCTTCCTATAGTGCTGCAGGGTGAAGTGGGATGTCGAGTGGACCCACAGGTCACCTTGGCAGATCAGCATGAAGGGTGGGAACACATGGCACAGCTCCTGAAAGTGCTCATCTGCACCAGGGGATCCAGTGAGATCGCTTGGGCTGAGGCAGAAGCGGCTGGGACCAAGCCTTAACGAATGTGGTCACCAGCATGGAGAGCAGCTTCAGGACCCCAGGGGCTGAAGAAAAGCTGCTCCCGAAGTTTCGTGCTTGGAAAGCACTGCCCTTGGTTCTGCCCTCCTGTGGGCAGGAGTGTGTGTGTGGGGGGCGGGGGTTAGTAAGAGGACAGCTAAGGCCAGGATCGATCTCAGCTGTCCACAAGTCTGCCACTCTCTGGCTTCCTCTTTGTGCAGCAAGCAGCCCCAGCCTTCTGTTCCTCTGGTCAAAACCTTGGGGGCTCCCAGTGAGCCCTCCTCTTTCAGAGCCTTATCAGCAACACCTTCTGTCTTGATCCAGAAACTGGTCACTTCCCAGCAAACTCTTACCTCACCATGCTAACACCCCTGCAACACTGTAGTGGTCCCGTGAGAGACCACTCAGGTTTTGTCAGGGGTCCCTACTGGCCAAGACAGCCTTCAGACCCTGTATCTCCCTCTGCCCACCAGCTCCCAGCACCCGTCAGTCTCTGCCTCCCTTCCCTCATCTTCCTGGGGTGTGTTTGCCTCTGGAATTTTTACACCCAAGTGGTGGTATTAATTGAGAGGTGATTAGGCCCAAGAGTGGAACTTCAAAAATGAGATTAGTGTCCTTACACAAGGGACCCCGGAGAGCTTCTTCCATGTCAAGACACAGCAAAACAGGGCCATCTATCAATCACAAAGCAGCTCTCACCAGACATAATCTGCCACAGCCGAGCTTCCAGACTCCAGCACTGTGAGCGGTTGATGCCTGTGGTTTGGAAGCTACCCATTCTGGGGTATATGTTATAAAGGGCAGATGGACTAGGCCACTTCCTGACCTCTCGCTTCATATCCCCTGGCTGCTTCCCAAACTGGAGGCATTGTCTGACCTCAGAGTGGGGAAGCAAACAGGTATGCAAGGCTGTCCATAAACAGGGATGCCAGCCAGATACTGTGTCCCCAAGGAGAATGACTTTATAGGGAATGGAGCTGGGAATGGAGGCTCCTGTGGCCTCCTCATGACCTTGAAGGAGAGTCAAAGTTATTTCTCCATGGCAAGTCAAGACAGGCACACAATCCCTTAGGGCTAAAGTCCACTCTGCTTCTGCACGTTTTTATCTACTACCTTTTATTTAAGGGATGCTCTGATGGAAGTCCTCTTTCCACACTATCTATGTGGCTCCATCAGTTCCATCAGCCCCCATTCATAAGCCTCTGGTCTCCTCATATGATGACATCTAGGCCCCTGTCCCTCCCCAGTGGCTTCTCTCTCCCTCTCACCTAGCATCATTGCCCACTGCCATCAATTTTCTATTGACATTCATCAGCTCACTTCCTGAAGTGTCAGCGTCCCTGTCTATAAAATGGGAAATAATTGCAGCTTGTGACTTCACAGAGCTGCTCATGGGGCTAATTACATAGCTGTTCCCCACAGGGACAGCCTCAGCTGTGCATGAGAGAAGGGTCCCCGAAGTGGTGTGACTTAACCAAGCATGGTGTGATGTGTATGTGTGGTGCATTTCTGTTGTGTCCACGTTTGTGTGAGTGTGTTCATATAGTAAGTGTGTGTACCTATACATGCTAGTATGTGTTCATACGCAGCCATATACAAGCAGTGTGTGTGTGTGTGAGTTTATGTATGTATTTGTTTTCTTGCTGCTATGACAACACACCTGAGACAACGTAAAGGAGGGAAGATTAATATTGGCTCTCTGTTTCAGAGGGTTTGGTCAGTGGGTAGATAGCTTCATTGCTCTGAGTCTCAGGTGAGGCAGGAATGAGGTGATGGGAATGTGTGGCAGTGGCTGTTCATTTTATGACAACCAGGAATAGAAACAGCAACAGGAAGGAGCAAGGGACAGGGGATATCTTTCCAGGTCATGTCTTCAGTGTCCTGCTTCCTCCCACAAGCCCTGCCTCCTAATAATGCCATCAAATAAGCCTTGATAATATTCCAGTCTTGGGATACAATCACCTCCTTAAAGCCCTTCAGTAAGAAACCAGGCCTTTTAACATGCTAGCTCTTTTTTTGGGGGGAACACTTTATTTCAAACCACAACATTGTGTGTGGCTATAATCTGTGCATATGTGGGGGGGCTGTGCTCATCTCTGTGTATAAATGACTACATAG
The DNA here is from genome assembly GCF_020740685.1 of Jaculus jaculus. NCBI lineage: Eukaryota > Metazoa > Chordata > Mammalia > Rodentia > Dipodidae > Jaculus > Jaculus jaculus. The sequence continues at coordinate 10,504,840 of NC_059107.1, read as the reverse complement.
ATGTGTATATGGCTCCATAAGTGACATGTAAAGATGTATGTGGTATGTGTGCTCATGTGTATGTCTGTGTGCTTGCAGAACAGTGGGTTCCCCTGGCTCCACCCCCATTGCTATAGGCATTGGGGTCACAGATGCAAGCACCATTTTTTAAATTTTTATTTATTTGAGAGGGAAAAAGAAAAAGCTTGGACTTTTAGGCATTATGTGGGACCTATAGGTTAATATTGGGGGAGGTATTGCCACATTAGCAATATTGAGTCTCCTAGTCCATGAGTATGGGAAGTCTTTTCATGGTTCTAATTGCTTTCAATGGTATTGTGTAGTTTTCAGTATGGACTTAAGTCTTATACATCATCTGTTAATTTTTGTCAGGGTGAGGAAGAGAGGGGAAGAAAATAGGGGTACCAGGGCCTCAGCCACTGCAAACAAACTCCAGATGCATGCACCACCATGTATATTTGGCTTAAGTGGGTACTAGGAAGTCAGACCTGGGTCCTTAGGCTTCACAGGCAAATGCTTTAACTGCTAAACCATCTCTCCAGCCCTTTTCCTAAGTATTCTATTTATATTCATACTATTGTAAATGACATTGTTTCTCCTGTTTGGGTTGTTGTTGCTAGTATAAATGGAGAGCTGGTGTGTGTGTGTGTGTGTGTGTGTGTGTGTGTGTGCACGTGCGTGCGTGAGTAGGGGAGTGAACAAGGGCATTGTGCATACTAAGTCAGTGACTCACCACTGGCATCATTTCCAGCCCACTACAACTAACTTTTTTTTTGGTAATTTTTATTTACTTATTTACAAACAGAGAGAGAGAGAATGAATATGGGTGCACCAGGGCCTCTGGCCTCTGCAAACAAACAACCTCTAGATGCATGTGCCACCATGTGCATCTGGTTTACATGGGTTCTGGGGAACTGAACCTGTTGAAGCTGTGTGCTTGGTCAAAAAGGATGACCTTCCCCTATACGGAAGGACTGCTGGAATTAAAGGTGTATGCCACCATGCTTGGCTAAGCCCAGGTTAAAAAAAAAAAAAATCTGTGAACACATAATTTGGTTAGTTTTTTTTTTTTGTTTTTTTTTTTTTTTTTTGAGACAGAATCTTGCTACGTTATCTAGGCTGATCTTTAGTGCCTACTGCCTCGGTCTCCTGAGTGGCTGGGACTCCAGGCATAAGCCATAATACTCAGACTCCCTCGTAAAATCTTGTGGAAAACAGCAGTGGAAGCAACTGAAATTCACAAGATACTGTTGTGATTGGCAGCACCTCCTTTTGGATTTCCAGGACAAATTTCTCGGGGCTGATCCATTCAAGGAGGATCCAGAAATCTCCCAGAACCAGACATGGGGCTCGAGGGGTTCTCCAGTGGATGTGGTGCACAACAGTAGCCCGTCACACACCGAGGTGTGCACCCCACTCATCCACTCGGTTGGTCCCCAGTGGGCAGCAGAGGGGTGCTCTGACACACAGCAGGTGCTTTGTAAGGAAATGCTGACGGAGTAACTCAAAGACAAGTCTGGCACTTGGGGATACCCTGGGAGGGCACCCCAGGGAAGATAGCGCTTGGGCTGGATCCTAAGGGACTTTGCCCCTCTCCCCCCCTTTCAGTATGTATAAACAGTGCTTCCCAGGAGCTGTCGCTGAGTTCATCATACAGTAGCCAGTCAAATCCTAACATTTACCTGAGGACAACATTGTGGTGAGTCTGTTTTCCAGTGGAGGAAACAGAGGCAACTGGTCCAAACAGGCTGAAAACTCAGTAGCCTGGCTCAGAAATCCTCAGGCACAGGGTGGTACACTCTTGGGAAGACCCAACGGTAGGAGGACAGTAAGGGTCCCCAGGTATGGTTAAGGGATTGCCAGGGCACCAAGAGCCTTTAGGGAAAGTGGCTGGCAGAGAGGAAGAGCAGGTTGCTCAGGGACTCCTGGACAAATACAAGGCCCCCACAGGTCAGATGCCCAGTCCTGCCCTAAGGAACAGTCCCGTTAGCTTGTGGTCTGAGGGCACGGGTGCGCATGCTCCTCTACCCACGCTCTACCTCCAAAAGGCTGTCTGTGGGCTGCAGCCGGAGCTGTAGGCATGAGAGTCCACGGTCTGTCAAGGCTGTCCTGCCCCGGGTTGCAGCCTGCACTGTCCCTTCTGCAACCATGGCTGAGTGTCACGCTGCTTCTTGCGTCCTGTTCCCTCATGTCCCCGCTCCACTTTCTCTTCTGCTCTCTCTGGCTCCTCTCCCCTTTTCCTGTCCCCTTTCTCTTATCATATGTTACCCTTCTTTCTTTTTGCTGGATGAACCCAGTATCAAAACCCCACCCCACTTCCTCACCACTCAGTTTAAATAGGAAAGGGCGCTCCCTGCCCTGGCTCCTCCCCACTCATTCCTGGTGGTCAAGGGAGGAAGGCCTTCAGGTGCCCCAGAGAGGCTGACTCCACAGACCATTGTGGAGTTGCCCCCCCGCCACGCCTGCCCGCTGGCCTTGCAGTAATCAATCTGATTGGATTAGGGTCAGGGCGACCCTAATCATGTCAAAGGTCACCCTAGGCTTTGTGGCAGACACCATAGGGGTGCCTGGCCACCCCTGCTGAGGTGGCCTCGGTTGAACAGAGTTTAATGCCGTGTGTGTGTGTGTGTGTGTGTGTGTGTGTGTGTGTGTGTGTGTGAGAGAGAGAGAGAGAGAGAGAGAGAGAGAGAGAGAGAGAGAGGGCACAAACCTGGGTTTGTGTACAATATGTATATACATGTGTGTTATGTATGTGAGTGTGTACATCATGCATGTGGGTGCCCATATGTGTTATGTGGGGGGATATGTCCATGTGCATATGTATTTGTGTGGATGTATGAGCGTGTGTTCTGTGTATGCATGTCTCTGAATCATATGTGCAGATGTGTGCATGGGTATGTGTGTGCATCTGTGTCTTGTGTGGGCATGAGTCAATGTGAAAGTACATTCATGTACCTGTTTGTATGTATTTATGTGTATTGCATGGGTATGTGTGCAGACGTGTGAGTGTGTGTTACATGGGAATGCATGTGTGTATATGTGTGCTCATATGCATTGCATGTGTACCTGAGCATGGCTGGATATTTCTGTGTGGGCATGTCCATGTGGACTGTGTATGTATGGGTGCCCATGGGTCATAGATGCGTGTGTGTGCATATGTAAAGTGTGTGACAAACAAGAAGGAAGGATTACACACTCACGTCTGCTTTCAGACCCATCATCTTGCGTCTGGCTGGCCTGCAGCTGAGCCTCGGGAAGCTCTGGCCCTTGGAACATGGGCCTTTGGCAGCAGAAACTGAGCTGAGCTCTAAAGAGGGCTCTCCTCCAGCATCCAAAGGAAGCAGGACTCTTCCACCTGCGTTAGGTTAGGAAGCATTTGAAGAATTTTGAGTGCATGAAGATTGGGTGCAGCTTATCTGTCCCTTGGGCCTCTGGACACCTGGCAGGCCAGAACTGGGCAACACCCCTCTCTTGACCTCTGGCAAGGTGATGTGTGTGGGAAAACTTGCAAGCAAAGGCTGGGCAGGGCCAGCCTGTCCAGGGCGGACAGGTCCATCCCAGGGCCAGTGTCCACAGGGTAGAGGTCAGGAAAACAGTTGATGTGGCCGTGAGTCCAGTGGGAAGTGCAATAGACAGCCAGGGTCCAGCTAGCAGGCTTCCTAAGCAGGAAACATGTAGCCTTGCAAGGAGGGCAGTTTCCTCATGGTTAGATGGTACATTTGTACCTTAGACAAGAATTACAGAGACATAAGGAACAAAAAAGAACCCACAGAGCCCTAGCCCTGGGAATTGAAACCTCAACCTGCACCCACACTGAGTAGTTCGGGCCCCACAGTCCTCAGAACCCAAGGCTTCCATATGCAGAAGGGGCCTGGAGGGATCTGTCTATAGACAGGCTTGCCCTCTGCACCCCTAGGGGCTCCCTGCCTGTAGAGGCAGCCCTCACTCGCCACAGGATCCCCACTTAGATCTCACCCAATCTGGACAGGGTGCGCATCCGCTCTACCTCCTATTATATGTATATACATCCCCGAGGCCAGCCATACTCAAAGTACTTAAGTGGTCAGACTTGTGGTGGGTCCCCAAGGCCCCTGCAGTCACGACAGGTGGCAGAAGTGGGGACTTCGGGGCATCAGAATCTCAGTATGTCCTAAACGCCTAGTCACCTGTCCTTGTTTGGTCAAGTCGGGGATAAACTTCCTGAATCTCCCAAACATACTCGCTGCTCAACTTGAGCAGGGAGGGCCAGCCCAGCCTCCTTCCCTGCCCAGCAGAGCCCCTTTCTGTGGACCGGCCCCAGCATCTCAGCCTCTCAGGGGTTGGTCCTCCACCTCTCTGTGTGTGCTTGATCTATGGAGGGGCCAGCATGGTGGGGCTAAGCGGGGCCTAGGGCTCTGGAGGGACAGAAAGGGTAGCTTTTTTTTTTTTTTAGGGGGAAACAGCGTCCCCAAATCCAGGTTGCGACCCCTGACCCCCCATCCGAAAGTGTTGCCGTTTGCGAATGCGTTGGGGGTGGAGGGGGGCTCCCCTGGCTCCAGGGGCCTCTCCAGTATATCATTAACTCTCCGCAGTGGGAGGGGGGACCCCGGCCGACACCCCACTGTGCCCGGCTCGGAGCACAATGTCCCCGCGACGACGACAAGATTAAGCACAAGGGAAAAGTGAAAATGCTGTTGGCGATTCACACGCCCTTCGGGGTGTTGAATTAAAGCGTGTGAATAAGGATTTCCCCTCGCGCCCGACGGCACGGCGGGCAGCGCATACTTCCAGGTTGCTATGACTGGCCGGCGATCGCCTAATCACCGGCCAGGGGGAAATTCATATAAAATATCGCTGGCCATTGTGGGCCTAACGCGGCGTGACAGTGCCGCACAAAGCCGGATTCATCAGCCCCAGCGGGTCAGCGAGGCGCCTGGCCGCGCAGGCCCGGGCGGTGTCAGGGGCCGCGGCCACGGAGGGGCGCGGGGCGCATTCCGCTCTCAGGTGGCTCCGGGGCCTTTTGTACCGCCGTGTGATTACCAAATGCCACCGCGACACCCCCTCCGGGCCGCCCGGCTCCTCCGAGGCCTGGAGAGGGGCCTCGGGAAAGAGGGATAGTGAGCAGCCTCATAAGGGGAGGCGCCGGGGCGGGGCCCGGCCTACAAGTCATCAACAGCCAGGGTCTGGGGTCCACAGCATCCCCCTCCCGCCGCCCCATGCGAGGAGATCGCTGGTGGGGGAAAGAGGTGCCCACCCACTGAATGTTCTGGAAGCTTCTCCCGCCATCAGGATGGGAACGGGATGGATGGCCCCATGGTGGCCTTCAGGTCCCTGCCGGTCTGAGCAATGCTGTGACTGTGCCACGGGGGGGGGGAGGGGGGGGAGGCTGTAAGGCAGAATCCTCTTCCTCCCTCCCTCCGAAGGAGGCTCCCAATCTAAGCCTGGACATTGGGGGGCAGGCACCCCTAAGAAGGAGATAACTGGCATACTCAGGCACAGGCTGCTCATCACATAGATCCTTGTGTGTGCCACCTGAAGGGTGTGGATGGTGCCCTGTGGGTAAGCACGTTGTGTCGTCTGCTTGGGTTCCCCAGGCCGAGCCTTGGAAGGCACGTGTGCTTCTACAGCAAGAGTTGCTCTTGTTTCCAGCATGTTGGGGTACTAGGAAAATGGCTCAGTGGGTAAAGCGTTGCTGTGAAAACATGAGGGCCTGAGTTCGAATCCCAACCACCCTGAGTGTAGTGGCAGGCTCCAGTAATCTCAGTGCGGGGAAGGCAGATACGGGAGTGTTCCCAGCCCTTGCTGGTTAGCTTGTCTAGCAGAACGAGTGAGCTCCATGTTCAGTGACTGAGCCTGTCTTGAAAAACAAGCTGAAAGGGCTGGGGAAGTGGCTCAGCAGTTAAAGTCACTTACTCACTTGCAAAACCTTCAGGCCCAGTTTCAATTCCCCAGTACCCATGTAACAGCCAGATGCACAAAGTGGCAAATGCATCTGAAGTTTGTCTGCAGCAAGAGACCCTAGTATGCCCATTTCTTTCCATCTCTCTCTCTCCTAATCTCTCCTTCTCTTCCCCTCCCTCTATATCCACCCCACCCCCGTCTTTCTCTCTCTCCTGGCAAATAAATAATATATATATATATATATTAGAATATGTGTTGCCAAAGCAAATACAAAATAAAAAACATATTTTTTAAATAAAGTGGAAAGTGATAGAAAACCACACATGCATGCATACCCCACACACACACACAAACACTCACACACAGCGTTCTGGGCAGGGAGGACTCAGAGGAGACCCTCTGAGCAGGCTGTGTGGCGGTTCACCCCGCAGAGCTGAGGGAGAGATGCTAGCAGCAGTGGTTGTGCTTAGAAAGAAGACACTGCCCATTGTTCCACAAGTCAGAACTTCCCCGCTGCGCAGCAAGACCACCCAGCAGTAACCATGCCTCTGTCCCTGGACATCGCTGACCCTCGCACCCCTGTAGAACTGAGTGTCCAGCCTAGATGGCTCGGACTGTCCCACAAGAAAGGAAGGCTTGGAGCTCCAAGGTCTGTAGGGCAGTCACATCCCTGCAGGAGCTAGCGGGGGGAGGGGAGACTCACAAGGCTGTACCTAGAAATGTCCTGCAAAATTTGGGGAAGGAAGCCAGTCCTCCAGACAAAGGCTTATGGGTCAGACCTACATTCCAATTTGGGGGCTGAGCCTTGGCCCTTCCCTGGTTAACTGCAGCCAGAACCCAAGTGTCAGAGCCCATCACCAAGGAACTCACCCTCAGGTAGAGACCAGCCAGAGGTCCGCTGGCATCCCGTGGAGTGACCACAGCAGGCTCCTCTGTATCTCCCGCTATCTCCTGCTCTGAGGGAGAGTATGTCAGACATGGCCTCTGGTTGCCCACTCCTGGCAGGGTGCTGGTCCTGTTCAGAGCCTAGTGTAGCCCTTATGAATCATGGCTGAGGTGTCTTCATCCTCTGGTCACCAACAAGAGGAGAGGGATTAGACCAAGCTCCAATCTAAATCTGAGGGTAGAATAGTTGGACCAAGTCTCTGGTAACCTTGTACAGAGGCACATACTCACCATGGCCAGATGGGGCAGCTCCCATGCTGAGGAGCATGCCCCCCCCACCATAGACGAGAACATTCTACCTCCCAAGGCTTCATTTCATTGTCCTGTGGGCACATCTGATCAGCCACATCATTCAGAAAGCTATTCAGAAGTCCACCAAGGGCCAATAGGCATATTCCAAGAATCTTCTCCTCTCATCCAACATTAGCCCACTCAGTCTTCCCATTGAGGGGAAAACAAGTGTGTATCTACCTTGGTCACGGGGTATGGGACTGAGCTGTATAGCTAAGTGTCTTGCCGTCTCAACACTTGGCCAAGGGAACTCCTGGAGGAACTCCAACTGCCTGTGCTGGAGGGTGCAGAGATCTCTCTTGGGATCTCAGCCAGGGGCCCCTAGCTGACCCTCTGTGGGCTTTCTTTTTGTCTGAGCCAGTTCATGAGTTCCGGGGACATAGTGAGACCCTGTGTCATAAAAGAAATAGGAAGAAAACGAGAGAAAGGAAGAAAGTCTCAAGATCCAGAAAGTAAGATCTTACGGTTGAAGCTCATCCCGTAGCTCCTGGAATCTGCAGATTGTTGCCCTCAGCTGAGATAGAGCTCTATCTGCCCCTCCCTAACAACCACATTTGTCTGCCCAGTCATCCAGCTAACCATCTATCAATGCATCCATCACGCCATCCATCCATCCATCCAGGTACCATCCACACAGCTGTCATCCACCCGTCTATCCATCTAGTCATCCAGCTAACCATCTATCAATGCATCCATCACCCCATCCATCCATCCATCCAGGTACCATCCACACAGCTGTCATCCACCCGTCTATCCATCTAGTCATCCAACTAACCATCTATCAATGCATCCATCACCCCATCCATCCATCCATCCATCCAGGTACCATCCACACAGCTGTCATCCACCCGTCTATCCATCTAGTCATCCAGCTAACCATCTATCAATGCATCCATCACCCCATCCATCCATCCATCCAGGTACCATCCACACAGCTGTCATCCACCCATCTATCCATCTAGTCATCCAACTAACCATCTATCAATGCATCCATCACCCCATCCATCCATCCATCCAGGTACCATCCACACAGCTGTCATCCACCCGTCTATCCATCTAGTCATCCAACTAACCATCTATCAATGCATCCATCACCCCATCCATCCATCCATCCAGGTACCATCCACACAGCTGTCATCCACCCGTCTATCCATCTAGTCATCCAACTAACCATCTATCAATGCATCCATCACCCCATCCATCCATCCATCCATCCAGGTACCATCCACACAGCTGTCATCCACCCGTCTATCCATCTAGTCATCCAACTAACCATCTATCAATGCATCCATCACCCCATCCATCCATCCATCCAGGTACCATCCACACAGCTGTCATCCACCCATCTATCCATCTAGTCATCCAACTAACCATCTATCAATGCATCCATCACCCCATCCATCCATCCATCCAGGTACCATCCACACAGCTGTCATCCACCCATCTATCCATCTAGTCATCCAACTAACCATCTATCAATGCATCCATCACCCCATCCATCCATCCATCCAGGTACCATCCACACAGCTGTCATCCACCCGTCTATCCATCTAGTCATCCAACTAACCATCTATCAATGCATCCATCACGCCATCCATCCATCCATCCAGGTACCATCCACACAGCTGTCATCCACCCGTCTATCCATCTAGTCATCCAACTAACCATCTATCAATGCATCCATCACCCCATCCATCCATCCATCCATCCAGGTACCATCCACACAGCTGTCATCCACCCGTCTATCCATCTAGTCATCCAACTAACCATCTATCAATGCATCCATCACCCCATCCATCCATCCATCCAGGTACCATCCACACAGCTGTCATCCACCCATCTATCCATCTAGTCATCCAACTAACCATCTATCAATGCATCCATCACCCCATCCATCCATCCATCCAGGTACCATCCACACAGCTGTCATCCACCCGTCTATCCATCTAGTCATCCAACTAACCATCTATCAATGCATCCATCACCCCATCCATCCATCCATCCAGGTACCATCCACACAGCTGTCATCCACCCGTCTATCCATCTAGTCATCCAGCAGCCCACTTACTGTGATTAACAAATGCCACTCTTTCTTTTTCTTAAAAAACACATGCAATTTATTAATTCTCAACGTCCATTAAACTTAGAACAAGTTACATTAAAATTAAGGCTTATGAAAATGCTCCAACATTAAGGTATTGTAGCCATTTTCAGGGACCTTAACGACCTCAGCTGTCCTTAAGGCTCGTAACATGGCCTCACCGTTGCCAGCTCTCGACATTTCTGCAGAAACACATTCAGATAAGCAGACCAATTAATTAGCTGGCTTAACAAATGCCACTCTTGTCCATTTAGTCAACCACCCACCCATCCTCATAGCATCCATCCATTCAGTCATGGACTGTCCACGCATCTGTTACCCACACATGTCCATCCACTTATCAGCCATCCATTCACCAATGCATTTACCCATCCCCTACTCTGATCCATGTACTGTCCACACACCCATTATCTGCCTATCCAACCATCTACCCATCCACTATCCATGCCTGCCCTAGGACTCATGTTTCCTTGTCCACCATTATGATCTCAATTGTCAACTATAAGTCTCAAAGATGACTTAGGGAACCCCAAAGCAAAATACCTACCTTGAGCCAGCTGAGATTCCCACTAAGGATAGAAAAGTTTTCTCTTCTCTTCTTTCTCTTCCCTCCTCTCTCTCTCTGTGTGTCTCTTTCTCTCTTGTCCAAGAAGACAAGCCTCAATTTACAATTCTCCTGGCTTAGTTTCCCCAATGCTGGTATTACAGGCAAGAGTAACAGTACCTGGCTTGGAATTTGCTTCCTCCCCCCCCTCCCCCCCATCTCTCTTGGATTTGTGATGTATGGTAAATACACGTGGGTGCATATGTGTGATTCCCTGTGTTGCACATCTGCAGCGGCCAGAGGAGAATGTCAGGTCTCCTCTTCGATCACACTTCTGCTTTATTTTCTTGAGATGAAGAGTAAACCCAGAGCTGCCATTTTTAGTCAGACTGGGGGCCAGCAAGCCCCAGCAATTCTCCATCTCTGCACCCCACAGGACTAGGGCTACAGGCATGCATAGCCACACCTAGGGTTTTTAGGGCCCAGGTTCGATTTCCCAGTACTCACATAAGCAGATGCACAAGGTGGCACATGTATCTGGAGGTCATTTGCAGTGGATAGAGGCCCTGGTGTGCCCATTCTCTATCTGCCTCTTCCTCTCTCAAATAAGTAAATTATTTAAAAATATTTAAAACAATTCTTTCACATAATTCCTCTTCTTGGTTTTTTGAGGTAGTGTCTTGCTCTAGCTCAGGCTGACCTGGAATTCACTATGTACTCTCAGGGTGGCCTCGAACTCATGGCGAACCTCCTACCTCTGCCTCCTGAGTGCTGGGATTAAAGGCGAGTGCCACCATACCCAGCTTCCTCTTCTTTCTCTATAAATGAGGGCAGTATGGGTTGAGTCTTAGGTCTGAACAGAGCAAGCTTTCCCTAGCCCAAAGGCTTAGCTCCACCCCAGAAGACTCCCTCAAATCGACAGCATTTGTTTTAGCACCCTGGGCCCAGTTGCCTGCAGACAGCTTGGACCTCATCTGTTCTTCAGCAGCCCATCTGAGGTATGGTACTTTCCTGCTAGCTGAGTTGATTCACTTGTTTTCTGGAGTCATGATACTTCCCGTAGCAAAAAACCTCTGACAAAGGTTTGTGGAGCTGGCTGTGGGGGATGCACACTTTTAATCTTAGCACTCTAAGAGGGCTGAAGTAGGAAGATCACTGTGAGTTTGAGGCCAGTCTAGACTACAGAGTGAGTTCCACATCAGCCTGGGCTAGAGTGAGACTGTGCCTCAAAGGAAAAAAAAAAAAAGTGTTGGGGGCTGAAGAGGTGGCTTAGTGGTTAAGACACTTGCCTGTGGAAGCCTATGGACCCAGGTTCAACTCCCCAGTACCCATGTAAGCCAGATGTACATAGTGGCACCTGTGTCTGGAGTTTGTTTGCAGTGGGTAGAGGCCCTAGTGTGCCCGTTCTCTGTATCTGCCTCTTTCTTTCTCTATCAAATAAATAAATAAGTATTTTTTAAGAAAAAAAAAAAGGTATTGCTTGTGGCAAAGAACTTGGCTATGCTCAAGGCAGCTGCCGTGGCCCACCACAGAGATCTCAGGGAAGCTCCATCTTGATTCTCTGAAAAGGGTGGGCCAGGGAGTCATTCACCATATGTGTTCTAAAACCCCATGGGAATTGGTCAAAAGCAACAGATTCCCTCTCTGGGAAAACGTGTGTTCCCAGGATCTCTGAAGGTCATGAACCATTCCACTGGGATTCAAGTCCCTGACTCTGGGATGTTCCCTAGATGGATAGTCTAAGGCCTTCCTTCTGAGCAACTTCAACATGATTTCTCATGTTCTGATTTTTTGAGGGGGGCCGGAGGTTGAGGTAGGGTCTCACTCTAGTCCAGGCTGACCTGGCACTCACTTTGTACTCCTGGGCTGGCCTTGAACTCACAGTGATCCTCCTACCTCCGCCTCCTGAATGCTGTGATTAAAGGAATGTGCCACCACACCCCACTCATTTCGTAAAAATATTTGTTTGTTTGTTTGTTTATGAGAGAGAGAGAACGGGAGTGCCAGGACCTCTAACCTCTGCAAATGAACTCCAGATGCATGCACCACCTTGTGCATCTGGCTTTGTGTGGGTACTGGGAAATTGAACCTGAGTCCCTCTGGTTTTGCAGGCAAGAGCCTTAACTGTTAAGAAATCTCCCAGCACTCATTTTTAAATTTTTAAATAATTTTAAACATATAGAAACCCTACCAGAATGATACCGAAAGCCTTGTATCCTCTCCTGCAGCCTCCCATACTGCTGGCATGGTATGTAACTGTGCTTTGTCCATCAAAATGACTGATTATATAGCTCAGTGGCAAAGAACTTGCCTAGCATGAGTGAGGCCACAGGTTCAATTCCTAGCACCTAGGTGGGAGGACCCAGTGATTCCAACATATCACCAAAACCCAGACCTGACTCAGATGGCACAGGTCTTTGTGCCACCACATCTCTTGAGCTTCTCCAGCCTTCCCTCTCTCACTGCTCAGACCTCCATTTTGTAGGAAGCACCTCAATTTGGGCTTGGCAGACAGCGTCTGGCTGTCAGGTATAAACTGTGCAACTTTGGCAAGCCTACCTTGAGGACCATTCAGTTTTTCTGGGGAGGTACATGGTATTGGTCTATTGCTAGGAATGTGAACTGGATTCCTTTTTATTTAACTGTTTGTTCTATTATTTTTATTTATTTGAGAGTGACAGACAGAGAGAAAGAGGAAGACAGAGAGAGAGAGAATGAGCGCATCAGGGCCTCCAGCCACTGCAAACGAACTCAATGCATACGTCACCTTCTGCATCTGGCTTAGGTGGGTCCTGGCAAATCGAGCAACAAACTGGGCTTCACAAGCAAGCGCTTAACCACTAAGCCATCTCTCCAGCCCTGGATTCCTTTCTTTGAGGTGGTGTCTAGCAGGCAGTTATTTCGACTGACATCTTTGATCCCAGTGTTTGAGAAACATGCAGAGGATAATCATAAGTTCCTGGCCAGCTTGGGCTATGGGACACTCTCTCTCTCTCTCTCTCTCTCTCTCTGTACATATATATATAGCTTATATATATTAGAGTAATATATATTTGGTTATATATATATGATTCCTGGGGGAAAGGGAGTCATGTCCTTTAGTTGTGTAGCTACTGGCAGACTGCCCATTCTTTTATAAAAATTTTCTTTTGTTATTTTTATTTATTTATTTGAGAGCAACAAAGAGACAGAAAGAGGCAGAGAGAGAGACAGAGAGAGAGAGGGAGGGAGAGAGAAAGTGTGTGTATGGGTGCATCAGGGCCTCCAGACACTGAAAACAAACTCCAGATACATGTGCCACCTTGTACATCTAGCCTACATGGGTCCTGGGGAATTGAGCCTTGAACTGGGGTCCGTAAGCTTCACAGGCAAGTGTTTTACTGCTAAACCATCTCTCCAGGCCCCAGACTGCCCACCCACAATTATGCAAGCAACCTGAATTTAAATCATCAGCAGATAAATACATGAGACATGATAGCAGGATGGAGACTCACAGGGAAGAAGGAAGTGTTAGTGGGAGGGAAAGAGGGTAATTGGGGTGAGTGGGATCCAGAAGCATTGTAGGGCTGGGGAGATTGCTCAGATGCTTGCTTAAAATGCCTGCCGGCCTGGGTTTGATTCCCCAGTGCCCACATAAAACCAGATGGACAGTGTGGCACATGTGTCTGGAGTTTGTTCACAGCAGCAAGAGGCCCTGGTGTGCCCATAGTCCATCTCTCTCTTTCTCTTTCTTGTAAGTAAATATTTTAAAAAATCATTTATACCTGTATAAAGTGTCAAAAATAAGCAATTAAAAAATTAAGAAGATACTAATCACAAACTGCTTAAAAAGTGGTGTATGCAGGTTTCTCCAGAACAGAATTAGATGTTTCCCCTTGTAGTTAATTGGCCACTGTCTTGGAGAGCTTAGAAACCTGTGGTCTCACCTTTAATTCAGAACCGCTTGTCAAATACACCATCTCATGCTCATCTGGCCTGTGGTCTTGCACAGCCTGTAGCTTCGTTCATGGCCTGGCGTAGGGGGTGGAGCAGGGCTATAGGGGTCAGTTTTAAATTTGTTTGCAAAGAGGATTCCGGTCTTCATTTCTTCAGTAACCAGTTGAAAGCTACCCCCAGCATTTCCTCAGCTTAACCGACCCTGACTTTACCAGAAGCATCCCCTCTTCCTTATTTGACTTTAGGGGAAATTGAGGCTCAGTGTGAAGGAAAGGAGGCCCTCCCAGTCAGTTGGTGACAGAGCTGAGCAAGAATGACCTCTTGTCTGTGAACTGCCCTCTCCCTGCCCTGCGCACCGTTTCCCTCAAGTGTGTCTGCCAGCCCGTGGCTGTTTGCTGAGTCCTGATAAGCTGCAAGCCCCACGCCTCCTTTGTTCCAGGCAGGGCAGGGGCGAGGCCCCAACTGGCCCCTTATCTCTGAACAGAGAAGGGCTGGTGGGGCTGGGTGGCTCCTGTTGGCTCCACCCTCCTCGGATGCGAAGGCAGCTTCCTTTGGCGGAGCAGGGTGTTATGAGGCAGGGATGCCCGGCTGTGAGGCTGGGAAGGAGAGAGTACAGAGAGGTAGACAGTACCCAGGAGGCAGCTCAGGCTTAAGGTCCCTGACCCAGGCTCAGGGCAGGAAAGTAGGGAAGCTGAGGACCCGGAAGCACGGGGAAGGAACTCGGGTACTTCAAAGATAAACTAGGACAGGGGTGATGAGCTGTGTCCAGTGATCACTGCTATGTATTCATTCAGCCTGTCCTCTAACTGAACATTTGTATTAGGAAAGGAAAACAGGGTAGGGGCCTTTAGATACGCTGGGAAGGGGTGAAGGCAGTGGCTACCAGACAGGGACCTGTTCTGGGTCCATTTGCAGACCCACACAGTAGTCTCACCATCAGTGGGCAAGGTGCTGGTGAGATGAAAGCAAGGCAAGCAGGGTGAAAGCCTTCAAGAACTTCAGAAGGGACCTGCATGCCGCACTAGCACTGAGCGTAGAGCTCAGCCTGCAGTGAGCAGCTGCGCACGCACGTGCGGAGGAGGCAGCTAGAGGCTGAGTGCACTTACGAGCCTCTGCGGGGTCCATGTGGTCCATCTGGGGGCACAGAGTGAACTGGGAAACCCTGGAGCCCCCTGAGAGGCCAGAGCCAGTGGGTTAAAGCCAACTGTCCAATATGGGCAGTCTTTCACTGGCCAGCAGAGCCCTTCCCCAGACCCCTTGAGGAGATAAGAGTTCCTTTTGGGGCTCCAGGCCAGCTTAGGTGGGGTATCCAGAGCCCTAGGGAAGGGACAGAGCAGCTAGACTCTGAAGAAGGCCATCCAGGGAGTGATGCAAGTCTGTAGAAACTAGAGTCACCAAAAGAGCCAGTGCCTCAGCCAGCCACAGGGAAGCCATGGCCCATGTTCTTTGTGCCTTCTTGGTAGGAGGCTCAAAGTGAGCTCTTTGGTGATAGCTCTGTGTGAATAAGCACTGAGCTCCATGGATAGGCGCATACTAGTTCACAGTCCCTCTGCGCCAACCTGCCTGAGCTTTAGGACACAAAGAGCCCCAGAGACTAATCTCCCAAGATTTGGTTGGTGTCCAGGTAGAGTCAAGAGAGGCCACAGCCTTCTTCTGTCTGGTGGCAAGTGGACGAGAGAATGCCTTCTATTAGTAACAGCAGGGCTGGTGTGCCTGGGTCCCCTCACCCTTATACCCAAGGCAGATGTTGCTTCTTGCCCTGCACAAGAGGGTGGACATGCTAGGAGAGATGAAGCTTTCATTCCCCTGTGTGAGGAAGCCTGCCTCCAGTCCATTTTACCTTCTGCAAGTCACTACCTCCCCCATGCCTCCCTTGGTTCTGAGTCTCTTAAGCTCACAGCAACAGCCCCTTCCTAACTTGCCTTTCGGCAAAAAAATAGCACCGTTTACCCATCCCCCCTCTCTTTACCCATTTAAATATTTCATCTTTTTATATTTATTTAACAGAGAAAGAGGGGGAAGAGAGAGAAAGAATGGGCATGCCAGGGCCTCCAGCCACTGCAAATGAACTCCAGATGTGTGCGCCCCCTTGTACATCTGGCTAACGTGGATCCTGGGGAATGGAACCTGGGTCCTTAGTCTTCACAGGCAAACGCCTTAACCACTAAGCCATCCCTCCAGCCCTCTTTACCCATTTAAAAGCAAGCAGCACGCAGTCAGCTCCTATCCCAGCCCTACAATCACCAGCAGCCAGGATGTCCATCCTTGTAAACACTGTGTCCACACTGTGCTGTGGCATTGGCATGGGTTTCCCCTGGAGGAGGGACTCAGGCCCTGGGTGGAGAAGTGTATGTTTGGCTTCTGAGGAAGTGGCTTCTAAGAGAACTGTACCCTTATCCTTCCTCCCAGTCTCCTATAGGAGGCTAGTTTTCTCCATGTCCTCACCAGCCCTTGCTGACTTCTGATTTGACTCCAGCAGCTCTTGTATGCATGAGGTGGCACCTTTGTTTGCATTGCTCTGTGGTAAGTGGCATTGGGCATCTGCCCTTGTGGACACTACTGTAATTTTTTAAGACAATGTTTTGTTATATATTCCTGGCTGGCCTGACTTGCTATGTAGCCCAGGCTGGCTTTGAACTCAAAGCAATCCTCTTGGCTCAGCCTTCTAAGTGCTGGGATTACAAGTATGTACCACCCTGCTCTTGGCTTGCTGATGATTTTGTTGTTGTTGTTTGTTTGTTTTTGGTTTTGTTTTTTTGAGGTAGGGTTTTACTCTAGCCCAGGCTGACCTGGAGTTCACTCTGTAGTCTCAGGGTGGCCTCAAACTCATGGCAATCCTCGTACCTCTGCCTCCCGAGTGCTCAGAATTAAAGGTGTGCACCCCCACGCCTGGCTTTTCTGGTGCTTTTTGTTTTGCTAAATTTTATTTATTTTTTTCTTATGTTTTGGTGTTTTTCAAGGAAGGGTCTCACTCTAGCCAAGGCTAACCTGGAACTCACTCTGTAGTGTCAGGCTGGCCTGAAACTCTCAGCAATCCTCCTGCCTTAGCCTCCTGTGTGCTGGGATTAAAGGTGTGTGCCACCATGCCTGGCTCAATGCTTCATTTCTCTGTTGCCCATGTAAAGCCAGATACACAAAGTGGTACATGCATCTGGAGTTCATTTGAGGCGGCAGGAGGCCCTGAGACACCCATTCTCATTCATTCTCTCTCTCTTCTTTCAAGTAAATAAATAAATAAATATTTTGTTGATTTTTTGAGGCAGGGTCTTGCTCTAACCCAGGCTGACCTGGAATTCACTATGTAGTTTCAGGCTGGCCTCAAATTCATAGTAATTCTCCTACCTCTGTCTTATGAGTTCTGGGATTAAAGTCTTGCATCATTACACCTGGCTAATAATTTTTTAAAATATTTTTATTTGAGAGAGAGAAGGGAAGACAGAGGAAAAGACAGAGAAGGGATGCACCAAGGCCTCTTACTAATGCAAACAAACTCTCAATACCTTCACCATTTTGTGCATTTGGCTTTATGTGGATACTGAGGAATCAAACCTGTGCTCTTAGGCTTTGCAAGCAAGTACTTTTAACCACTGAGCCATCTCCTAGCCCAACTATTTTTATTTAGTTTATTTATTTGCAAGCAGGGAGATAGGGAGAGGGAGAGAAAAAGAAAGAGAGAGAATGGGCATGCCGGGGCCTCTAGCCACTGCAGACAAACTCCAGATGCATGCACCACTTTGTGCATCTGGCTTTATGTGGATATTGAGGAATCAAACTCAAGTGCTTGGGTTTTGCAGGCAAGCACCTTAAGTGCTGAGTCATCTCTCCAGCCCACTATTTTTAATATATACAATAAATTACTGTTCACTGTAGTCATTATTGTTCAATACCAAACCAGAACTCATTCCCCAACTCTAAGTGCAACTTTAAGCCCACTGACCAACATCTTGCCACCTCTCTCCTCTCCCCCCTCCCAGGGCTCTGGTCACCATCATTCTATTCTTTACTTCTATGAAATTATCTTTTTTTAGACTCCACATCAGAATGCCACTATGTCTTCTGTGCCTGGCCTATTCACTTAATGTCTTCTGGGTTCATCCATCTTGCTATAAACTACAGGACTTCACACTTCTTTATGCCAAGTCATATTCCATGTGCATATTCTAGAGCTATTAAAACAAATAAAAAGTATAATGCTGGCAAAAAGAGACACATGGACCAATGGAACAGAACATCAATTCCAGAAATAAACCCACACATTTATACTCAAATGATTTCAAACAAATGGTGCCTAGAACTCACATGAGGGAACCAGTGTCTTTTCTAAATAGTGCTGGGAACCTAGATTACTGATGTCTACACACACAAGAACAAAACCAAACCCTTATCTGCCACATATAAAAAACAAACTGTATTTGACTAAAATGTACAAGTCTGAGCTGTGAAACTACTACATGAAAACTTAGGGAAGAACTTCAGACATTAGTCAGGGTCGGGAGTCTTCAGGCAAGACCCTAGAAGCACTGTGTCCTCTGAGGAGTTCTCCCTCCTCCTGCCCTGAATGTCCACCTTTCTGACTGCAGCCCTCCGCCCTGTCCCACTAACTCCCCGCCTCTTCCCTGTGCAGCTACGCGGGAGTCAGCTTTTGTCCATGCGATTGCCTCGGCTGGAGTGGCCTTTGCGGTCACACGCTCATGTGCAGAGGGCTCATCAATCTTCTGTGGCTGTAGCAACCGCCTCCAAGGCTCCCCTGGAGAGGGCTGGAAGTGGGGTGGCTGCAGTGAGGACATCGAATTTGGTGGAATGGTGTCCCGGGAGTTCGCAGATGCCCGGGAGAACAGGCCAGATGCCCGCTCTGCCATGAACCGCCACAACAACGAAGCTGGGCGCCAGGTATGTCCATGGCACCTAAGAGTCCTGCGGCAAGAGGACTTTCTTCACACACGTGTGTGTGTGTGTGTGTGTATGTGTGTGTGTGTGTGTGTGTGTTGGGGACAAAACAGGGGGCTAGAGGAGGACTGCCCTTGGTAGTCAGGATGGAGGGTCCAGGATGTGAAGGCCAGCACGGCCCGGCTGTTCCTCAAGTTTCCAGTGCATTCCCACAAAATGCCAAGCCCACCTGTGGACTTAGGGTCACTGGGAAGGAATCAAGGCCACAGCTTGACCTGAAGGAGTTCCTGCACAGCCTGGGGAGGAAGACAGTAAGGAAGCCATAGAACATGGGAGTTATGCAGGTAGAAAATACACACACCAAAGATGACAAGACATGAAGTCAGAGACAGGAGCAATAGACGGATGGATGGATATAAACTGAGATGCCTTTAATCCCAGCCAAGGTAGGAAGATCACTGTGAGTTTGAGGCCCGCCTGGGGCTACAGAGTGAGTTCCAGGTCAGCCTGGGCTAAAGTGAGACCTTACCTCAAAAAAGAAAAGAAAGAACCAGGCGTGGTGGTGCATGCCTTTAATCCCAGTACTGGGGAGGCAGAGGTAGGTAGACTGCCGTGAGTTCGAGGCCACCCTGAGACTCCATGGTGAATTCCAGGTCAGCCTGGGCTAGAGTGAGACCCTACCTCAAAAAAAAAAAAACAAAGAGATAGACAGTTGCTAGGGATAGTTGATATATGTGATGGGTTGCTTGACGAGGGGGGAGGCATGCAATGAGAGATTTTCGTTGAGATATCAGGATCTACAAGACAGAGGAGACAACAAGACTTCAAAGGCTTCCTTTTCCTTGGAGAGTGATCGGGCTTTGGGGCCAGCACTGGGGAATTCAGAAATGGTGAAAATATGAACCCCTGTTTGTGAAGAGATGAATTTCACTATGGCAACTTGTCCACAGATGAACTTGGTGTCCCTCAAAGGACAGACCCTCAGAGAACACACCCCAAACTGGCAGACTGAAGGACAGAATCATAAGTTAGTAGTAGGGAAGGCTGACACCCTCTAGGGAATTTCTAGAGAAGTAGAGATAGTGATGGGGAGGGAAACGGGCTAAAAGCTTATGTTTTTAAAGCACTTTAAGAAGGGTGTGTTAGTACTCACCTGTAATCCCAGCCCCTGGGAGGTGGAAGGAGGAAGATTAGGAGTTCAAGGTCATCCTAAACTGCTGCACAGAGTCTGAGGCTAGCCTAGGCTACATGAGACCCTGTCTCAAAAAATAAAAACAAAAGCCTGGCATAGTGGTTTCACGCCTATAATCCCAGTATTCAGGAGGCTGAGCTAGGTTGAGACCCTGCCTCAAAAAAATCAAAACAAATAACTAAAAATAAGGAAGGAAAGAAGTGTTTTTTGTTTTTTGTTTTTAACCTCTGGTTCTTGGAAATTCTCTGAAAAGGGTAAGCAGGGGTCTCTGGTCTGAGTGATGCCAAGTGCACCTGAGGGCGAGCTGCCAGTGAAATGTGTCTCTGCATGCAACGTCAGAGCTTCACCCTTCCCTCAGACTCCAGCCACAAAGCCCGATATTCTCCAGGGAGCAGGGCGAAAGATTCTTCTAGCGACTCAACTCATCCAGAAGCAGTGGATGGTCCCCAATAAAACAAGGCAGCTAGATCACTTTATAGTGAGCCAAAGCTGACAAGTGCCTCCCCCATTCCAGACATTTCTAGAAAACATACAAACAAAAACAGAATGTAACTGGATGTGGTGGCCCAAGTCTGTAACCACAGCACTAGGGAGGCTGAGACAGGAGGACCATGAGTGAGCCAGCCTGAATTATATGATGAGTTTGAAACCAGCCTGGGCCTTGTTTCAAACAAAACAAAAAATAAATGAAAATAAAAACAAACCCAGACCTTCCACAGGAAAAAAAAAAAAAAACTGCAAGGAGAGATAAGAACTTCACAGAAAAGAAAGAAAGAGAGAGAGAGAAGGAGGGAGGGAGGGAGGGAGGGAGGAAAGTGGCCCTACCGCCCATGATGCTCATCCAGGCCCTCCTCTGTCCACTGTCTTCAGCCCCCCAAGGCCTCCCAGAGCCCTCACAATGGCCACCCCTAGTAAGTGCCCGCTCAGGAATCCCCTAGCCTTCCCACCCAGCCCACCGCACCAGCTCTGGGCAGTTTCCCAAGTCTTTCCCTTGACATCCTCAAAGTACGACAGGCCTACACTCCCTCATCCCAGGAAGGAGAATCAGAAGGGAACCTCCCCCTCCACCTCCCCGCCCCCAGGCCTGGGTCTGACAGGGAAGACCCAAGTCACCACGGGGAATTGGGAACGAGCAGAGAGAAAGAAGTCTCTGCAGGTGGGCTGCAGGCGGAAGCGCAGGCTGGCTTATGCGCATGCACGCCTCCGCAGGCCATCGCCAGCCACATGCACCTCAAGTGCAAATGCCACGGGCTGTCGGGGAGCTGCGAGGTGAAGACGTGCTGGTGGTCCCAGCCGGACTTCCGCACCATCGGCGACTTCCTCAAGGACAAGTACGACAGCGCCTCGGAGATGATGGTGGAGAAGCACCGCGAGTCCCGCGGCTGGGTGGAGACCCTGCGCCCGCGCTACAATTACTTCAAGGTGCCCACGGAGCGCGACCTGGTCTACTACGAGGTCTCGCCCAACTTCTGCGAGCCCAACCCGGAGACGGGATCGTTCGGGACGCGCGACCGCACCTGCAACGTGAGCTCGCCGGGCATCGACGGCTGCGACCTGCTGTGCTGCGGCCGCGGCCACAACGCGCGCACCGAGCGGCGCCGGGAGAAGTGCCACTGCGTCTTCCACTGGTGCTGCTACGTCAGCTGCCAGGAGTGCACGCGCGTCTACGACGTGCACACCTGCAAGTAGGCGGCGGCGGGCTGGGGCTCCCCACGGCACCGAGCGCGGGGCGGGCGGGGGCCAGGCTGGGGGCGCCCGCTCCCGGCGCAGGGCTGGACTCCGAGCTGGAGCGGGGGGTGGGGGGGGGGTGAGGGTGGGAGTGGGCGGGGCTCCTGCTGAGGACCTCGTCTCTGGACAGATAACTGGGCCTGGACGGGACTCCTCCCTCGACCAGGTAAGGCTCCAGCGCGGCCGCAGCATCTCCCGCTGGGGGCGGGGCTCCCTACCCGCTGCGCCGGGCGTCTGGATGGGGCGGCGAAGCTCTGGAGAGGAGGGCTTTCAGGGTGGACCTCACTGGGGCTGGGGCTGGGGCTGGGGCTGGAGGAAAGCAGGGTGCTCCCTGGATGGGTGGAGCTGTGGGTGGGGGAGGGGAACCCACTCCGAGGGAGGTGGGGCTCTGGATGGGGCGGAGCTCCATCTGAGCTCCGTCCTGAGCGGACCTAAGCTCCCAACAGGCCACTCTCCCGCTCCTTCCAAGTCTTCTCGTGAGGTTCTGTTCAGCTGGCTCAACGGTACAGAGCAGGATTTCCAGGCAGAATGAGCCATTGAGAACTCACGGGCAGCTTCTGCCCCACCATGTCTCCAGGACCTGAGAGGCCCTGGCCCTCTGCAAGGCCTGTACCCTCCGGACTCTGTCTGGGAGTTTATCCTGATCAGGCCCGCTCAGCCTCCAGCCAGGGCCCGTGAACCGAGCTTCCTAAGCAAAGAAGGGCCTTGGAGGGCAGCTGCTGAGAAGGAACCTGGGAAACCTGGCCCCTTCGCGCCGAGGCCCGCCTCCTCCCTGCCATTCAACACCCAGAACCTCCTCCCAGCTCTCCATCTGCCCAGCGGTGCCCAGTCTCCAAAGCTGCTCAGAGATGTTGGCGTCACTTTCAGTTGTGTGAGCTCCAGGGACACCAGTACACACCATGCTGCAAACAGAAGGGTGTCTCCACAGAGCCTCGCTGGCCAGTACTGACCCCAGGGCCTTCTGTTGAATCCACTGTCCCCAGATTTGCCAGTCTCCACATGTTCCCATCGTCTAGAGCTGTGCTGACCTCTGCCACTGTGAATGGTCTCTCTCCTCCAGGCAGGGGAGAGTCTGTGGCCAGGGAGAGGGTGTGCCTCAAGAGAACCCATGAGAGGCCACTTTGTAGTGACAGTACTCTGCCTGGAACTTTGTGTTTGGGGTTGTAATTTTATTTCCGATGCTGCTATATCCACCCTCCACCAGAATTAGACGAACAAATGTGGTTTTTCTTTTCTTTATTTTTCCTTTTCTTTCTATGAAAGAAATTATTTTAGTGATAGCATGGAGTCTCAAATAATGGGGAAAGTTTTAAAAAAAAGAAGAAGAAGAAGAAACAACCAAACAAGTCTGTGATTTGCTCTGAATTTTTCCCTTTTATTTTCTTTTTGATTAACATGTATTAATTGCACATACTCATGAGATTCGGTGTAGTATTTCAACACATGTGGACATCATGTAATGATCCCTTGAGGGTAATTAGCATTTCCCAGTCCCTGTCACTTGTGGTGGGTTTGTACTATGTTGGGAACATGAAAGTGCCAGTTCTGGGGCTGGGTCCCTGACCAGACAGAAACTGAAAACACACCTCCAGGATGGCTGCAGAGCCAGGATTCCCGGAAGAAGGAATAGGGACAGCTAAGCTAAGCAAACAAAGAACCAGCCAATCGCACCAAACTCTGGATAAGTGCAGATTTGAGGGCTTGGCTCCTGGAGAACAGATGGGTGGTAGGTAGGAGGCCAGGTATGGGCACTGTGCAGCAGATAGGACACTCGGGCAGTCCTTGTGGGCCGATGGGGAATCCCAGTCCCAACGGAAGGGGCTTGGCCAGAGCCCCTATGCACTGATGACGCAGAGGGAATATGGGCCATGTTGCCTCCCCACGTGTTTATATTCACACAGCTGATCTCTCAGCACCAGTGTATTTAGGCTGAGTCCTTGGGCTTTAAGGATGGAGGCCTGCCTCATGGTAGTCTCTATGTGTGAGGTCACCTGGGTCCCCAAATGGGCCTGGCCACCATGGGTGTCTTAGATCCCCATCCAAGAGGAGCTCTGGATAGGGGTGGCCCTGGCTTAGGAGCCTCCAAACTCACACTCCCAAGAGGCCTGGGGCCTCAACCAAGGTAGGCAATACTAACCATCCTGCTGGTGTGGAGCTGGTGGTTGGAGTGGTGGTGCACTCCAGAAATGGAGGTTGGCGATCTCTCCCCAGGCACTGGGCTCTGACTGTGCAAGCCCTACTTAGTCTCTTCTCTGCCCTTCCATGCCTACCCCAGTGTCCAGGTCCTGCCCTCTTTTCCAGCCAGACCCTAGGGCAACTAATGCCCAGGGTAAAATGAGGGCAGCCAGCTCAAGTGGAGTATAGCCATTTCTCCAGAGGCAATTGGCAAGCTAGCTGGAAGATGGTTATAGAGAGAGGCCTTGATGGCCCCTGAGCTCCCATGTCTGTAGTAATTCACCACAAACCTTCAGACAAGGAAACCCCTGCTGACCCAATGAGGACTGAGGAAGGGAACCTGAAGATGGAGACTCAGGGCAGCCACAGAGAGTCTTCATAGCATCCTTGCTGCCCCATGAAGGACAATGGGCTGCCTGACCTGGGCAAGGAGGACACATGGGCAGGGCCTTCCAGGCCCATTTGGTCCAGCATAGAGTCCCTGAATCTGAGAAGCTGAAGGAGAGACCCAGGTTGCTGTCAATCTACCACATGAAGCTTCCCTAGGGGCCCGAGGCTCTGGTAGCACACCCATCCTGTGACACACTGGGCTGAGACCACACTCTTGAGTGCCACGTCCCCAGCAGAGCAGCAGCCACTGGCTTTGTAGTGGGGCTACTTGAGACGGTCCCTGCACCTTCAGAGCAAATGTGAGTAGGCCCAGACCCACCAGACCCACCTCCCTGAATCTTGCAAGGTGTACAAGAAGGAAAAAGTCTGCAGGTATTGGGCATGAAGGTTGGAGGTATGCCTGATCTTCACCTGGCCCCTGACTGCACGCTCAGAGTCTGCCCCTTGTCCCTTGGGCCTGTTGCTATGTCTTGCTCTGCTCTGGGTTCTCACTCCTTCCAGGACTCACATCCAAGCTGTGGGTTGCTGATTCGTGGCCTGGGTCAGCTCTGTCAAAGACACTGATTATGCAGTCCCTCCTTGGTCACACTGTCATACCAGAATGTCAAGTCACCCAGAATCTGAGCAGGATACCAGAGAAATAGCCAGCCATGCCTGATGGCACAGGTTTATAATCCCAGTTGCCTGGGAGGATGAAATAGGAAGGTCACAAGTTCAGGGCTTGCTTGAACTACAGTGCAAGATCAAGGCCATCCAGAGTAACCCAGTGAGACCATACCAAAATAAGAAGTGCTTTAATCCCAGTACTTGGGAGGCAGGGGTAGGAGGATCACTGTGAGTTCGAGGCCACCCTGAGACTACATAGTGAATTCCTGGTCAGCCTGAACTAGAGTGAGACTCTACCTCAAAAAACGAACCAAACAAACAAACAAAAAAAGTAAAAGTGGCTGCTTGGCTAGCATTCATGAAGCCCTGCGATCAATCCCCAGGAAAATAAATAAATAAGTAAACAAACAAGCAAACAAAAACACATGAGGAACGGTCACTCCGAGCAGAGACAGCCAGAGAGAGAGCCCTCGTGAAGTTGGGGTGAGGACACTGAAACGGGGTGGAGACAGATGTGAGGACAGCATGTCTGCGAACCAGGTTGTGCATGTCAGTGTGGGGTGCAGACAGGGTGAGGGGCGTGAGACAAAGGTTTGGACACTGGTGAACTGCCATTGACTGGGGAAGCCAGGGTTCCTGCACAAGCCTGTATGCATTCCTGGCTTCCTATCAGCCCTGTAACCTTCAAGCAACAGTGTTCTTATCCCCGAGAGCCTACAAGCCAGCTGGGCCTGGCAGCACAGGCCTGTAATTCTAGTTACTCAAGAGGTGAAGGAAGCAGGACCGTGAGTGCATGGCCTGCTTGGGGATAGAATGGGTTCAGGACCAACTTGGGCAACTTAGCAAGACCCTATCTTTAAAGAAATAAATAAAACGAACAGAAAGGTTGCCATTACAGCTCACTGGTAGAGTGTTTGATATATGTGTGAGGCCCTGGGTTCTCTCCCCAGCACTAACACAAAAGAATTCACCAGTCATGATCGGCGTGTCTAGCTGGAAAGATTACCATGCTGCCGTCCTCCAGCCACTGAAGGAAAGCTGCCCAAATCCTCTCAGGACTCATGGACGAGAAGCATCTGAGGCCAGGCTCCGGACTCCCCGAAACCCTTCTTTTACCTTCTCAATCCTCGCATCAGGGCCATACCCTCTGGTGGATAGGCACCCCAATGTCAAACCTCCCCCATAGCTTCCTCTCCTCAGCCTCGAGGCGTGCTGTACCCCTACTGGGGACATTCCAAGTAGACCAGCCGCTCTCAGGGTTGTGGGTATATATCAGACCCTTGACCTGCTACCTGGAGAACTACGGAGGGATCAGGGGCCAGCAGGGGCCAGACAGCTGCAGGTGGACGCTCTATATATAAAGACGAAGCCATGACTAAGTGTGCAAAGACAGCCTAGGCAGAAGGACAGGCGCCCATTCTCCCCTCAGGGGAGTGAGTCACAGAAGAAGGTGTAAGGGCCCAAGAGCCCACTCAGCCTACCCGGCCATCCTGGGCACTTGCCATAAAGCTATCAGTCCCTGGGGCAGTGATGGGAGTCCTCCGGCAGGCACGTCGTCTGACAACACACACCATAGCTCCTCTGAGTCGGAACCCTAGGCAGGAGCCACCCTAATTGGCACCTGCTACCCTAGTGCCCACAGATGAAAGGGACAGACTCGACTGGGAGGCGGCAGGTCTGTGGCACAACCAGCAGGTCACGGGGGCTTGAGAAGTCCGAGTACAGCAGGGGCAGGTTGCTCCAGGGCACGTGGCTCCTACACCCTACAGAGGCCCGGCTGCCACACACCCAGGCAAAAGATGGGCCACCTCGGAACGTTAAAGAAGCTACACACCTCTAAATGGTAGATGAAAGGCCCTTAGCACCTAGGCTCAGAGAGGAGTCAGCATTGGCCTGAGGAACATGCCAGGAGCACAGGTAGGATGTGGTGTCTGGGTGTAGCACTCACCTAGGCCCAGCGTGAGGGACCACCATGCATATAGTTTCAGCTCTCCAGAGGGGAGATGACAGGCTTTTGTCTCTATGCCCCTCTGGTGGGCAGAAGGCAGATGCCACAGGAAGAAGGCACAGGAATGGGACAACCGCCGCCCATGGGATCACAAGACCAACCCCAGTCAGTGGTTGTGGGGAGCTCAAAGGTGAGACCCTCCACTCACTGCCAGCCAGGAGCAAGCCTCACTCCTCTCTGAACCTCAGTTTCCCTTCTATGCAAGAGGAAGCGGGATGAGCTCCTCCCATGGGGAGGGGGCTTAGGCCCCACTCAGCCAGCCTTGCAGCTGTGGGCCTCAGAAGCTGCCTCTCTGGGGGGTTTACAGCTCCCTCCTGCAACCCTGGAGAGGGAGGAAATGAGCTGGGGGCCTGTTCACAGGTAGTTGAGACAGCCCCCGAATAACCATATAAAAGGGCCGGAGGCTGGGGGCCCCACCCCACAAGGACAAGCCTGGCCAGCCCCCTGCAAATCTCACACTCTGTAGCTTTGAAGTCCTGGAAGGGGTGTGGCCAGCCCCCACCTTAGAGCCCCACTGGCCCTCCCTCTCTCTGACACCCCCTCCCCTGGGCTCCCACTTTCTGGGTCCTGGGGCCTCAGTTTCCTTTCTGGGTGAAGCCCACAGGCTACCACCATGGTTTGACTTCCCACAACACAAGGAGTTATCCAGGCCAAGAGCCCTCAGGGCAGCAGGGATGCAGCCAGTTATTGTCCCATCGCCTGGCTTCAGGGTGGTGGGGAGATGGAACTGAAGATCAGCCACCTACAGCTGATGATATGGGCTGAGCAAACCTGCGTCAAGAAGCCAAGGATTCCAGTCGCCTTAGCAGCCTTTGTTGTAGAGGGCTATCACAGCCTCCAGGAAACACCTGGGGACAGAAGGCAGCTAGGAGGAAATTTGAAGAAGTCCCAAGGACCTTCCTGAGAGAAGGGAGATGTCTGGGTGCCACAGCCCCAAGGAATGGGGTGTTACAGAGATGATCCCAGGCCCAGTTTACTACCATAGGCCTCAGTTTATCCATCTGCCTGTGGTGCTCTTCTGCATGGTCATGTAACTGATCCAGAGTCCTCAGCCTCAAGGATCCACCAAAAAGAACCCATCCTCTCACTTCCACAGCCTCCCTGAACTTGGCTCTGGTTCTCTGAATGATACCCCTGGCAGGGCCCACTCTAGTCATCTCAATGGAAAGTAGTAGTCTTCACCAAGTTGCAGCCCCAACTCAGAAATGGCATCATCAGAGTGGAGACCCAGGGCCCTTCAAGGGCCGGGCTAGGCCTCATCCTGTGGATAGACCACCCTGAACCAAAGCTCGGAGCTTACCACCCTAACAAGGGAATCCACTAGGGAAGGGCTCCAAGAAGGCCTCTACCCAGGGCTTTGATCCCAACCTCTGGCCTCCCATCCATAGGCCCTGCTTTCTGAGTGGTTGGATCAGGGGTTGATGGTCTGGCTGCCCAAGGGCCTCTGGGACAATAGTCCCACCCTGGGTCCAGCTAATGACCTAGAGTCTGGCTAGTGGCCTAGGGCAGATTCTTGCTCTCCTCTGCAGGATGTCACAGGCCTCAGGTATGCTCCGCAGTCTCCCCCCCCCCCCCACCCCACATATGAGCTACTCACCCTCTCCCTTGGCCTCGGCCCTTCAGAGAATTCCCATTCTTCCAGAAACTGTCTCCAGGAGATACCCAAGAACAAAAACAGGACCCTCACAGGTCACAGACATTGAGGTCAGTGGCTTCCTCTCCATTGACCCTGGCCTCCAGGACTGGAGCAGGAACTAGGAACCCACATACCCACTGCCCCTGCAGCTCTGGGGAGGCAGCATGCCTCCCAGTGCATTTGTCTGGAGTCCAGTCTCAGGGGAATGTGTGAGTCCCAGCCATGAAGTCCAAACTTTCAGATAGCCAAGGCTCCAGGGAATGGCTCACGGCCTCCCCAGAAGAGTGGGCTACATCTCCAGTGCTACCCCTGGTCCGCCAGTGGGTGGACTTTCAGGAGCAGGTGAGTAAGGGTGCCATTTCTGTGGGCCTGACATCCTCCTCTAGTTCTAGGATATCAAGGAGTGGTAGCCAAGGCAGTAGGGAAGCTCTGGAGAGGGTCCTGACCCCATGAGCCTGAGATCTCTCCCTACCCTGCCCTGCTCTGCCCAGTGAGGCAGCTGGGATGGGAGCTGCCAGCTGTCAGAAGGTGCTAATTGCTATTTAGCTCTGAGTGGGCTCCTTGCTTTTGTCTTTTTCTTCCCTCTCTCTCTCTCCCTCTCTGTCTCTCTCTCTCTTTCTCTCTCTCTCTTTTTATTTGAGCTCCTAGAACTCATGGTAAATAGTCATTTGGCTCTCAGGGCCCTGCAAATTGGTGTTTATGGTGTTAAGATGAGGAGGACTCAGGACTGGTCCACCCAAATACAGGCCAAGGAGGAGGAAGGGAGAGGAGGGAGGCACCGGGCAGATGGGGCTGGGCACTCCTATATCCCATCCAGGCATAGCTTGATCTAGTGAATGAAGTAAGAGATCTTGCAGGAAGAGGCCAGGGTGGATGGAGAAAGAGTAAAAGGGAGAGAGGAAGAAACAAGAAAAGGGAGAGAGAGAGGAAGAAAAAAGAGAGAGAGATTCTGAGACATGTTATGTCCCCTGCACATAGACCCTCCTGATCCAGTGGCCTCTGCAGATTGTAAACTGGAATGTGGGGTCTCAGTGTGGGAGGAAGGTGCTAGAGGAATTCCAGGTTGAGCAGATGGGATGGGAGGGCTTTGAAGGAGAACGGGACTTCCCCAGCCGTCTGCCCTTCACTGGGGAAGGCAGGCAGGCCTGTACAGAATCCCCAGACTCCCTTGGGGTGGTGATTTAGCAGGATTCCCTTCACTCCAGACTCCTAAGCAGCAGAAGGCCCAGCGTTCGTGATAGCCTCACTCTGTCCCCTCTCCATCCCTGGCACAACAAGCTTAGGACAACTGTTCCAGTTCCTTATAAAGCAGTCCGACTCTTGCCCAGCCCACCAGGCATGCAGCCTTGGAGAGTCTAGTCAGGCAGCCCCAGAAAGGCCATTTGATGCCTGAAGGTTGGAGTGAACCCTCAGAGATGACACTTACTTCTCCCTCCACTGCTTTTATTGCCCAAGTCTGGGTTGGGGCAATAAAGTGAAATGCCAGCTTGCACCTCAGGAACCTAGGAGACATGAGACAGACAGCCTTTTGCCAAGAACCTGATCCCGTGTCTCCTCAAAAATATATCGCAGAAAAAAAAATATATATATAATGGATCTCTAGTACCTACAGGATGGAGTTTGACTTCTCAGCCTATGCCCTCACAGTCTGGTTCTGCAAGGGAGCCACCACCACTGTAGGGAGAGAAAAATGGAGTTCCACATAGGGACATCTCACATGCAGTTGACCTCTACTTCTCTCCTCCAGCCTTCAGAGGCCACCTGACTTCCATAGTAGCCTTTTCAGAACCTCCAATAGGAAGCACAATATCTTCTAACCACCTCTCTTTCCTCTCTTTCTGCTCTGTAATATTCACTGGCTTCCACTGATCCTCACTCAACTGACCCCAGCTTCTTTTTTCCCTCCCCTACCCATGTTTTGAAGCCCATCAAAGTCACCCTGGAGATCTTGGAAGCTTTCAAGACCTGAGAATGGCTAGGGAACTGATTTGCAATGATGAGAGATGCTCTGTGCCACCGTCAATGTGCTTATCCCCCAGGGACTGCAAAGACTATAGAGCCAAGAGTCTGGCACCTCCAAGTCACCAAGAGACATGGGCACCTCCGAGTCTATCAAAGTTGGACCATATCCCTAGGAGTGGCAAAGGCTTTTCATCACCCTGTCTCACCACTTTGGATGGCATCTAGGTAAAGCAGAGACTTTCCCCATCCCAAGTCTAGCTCTTCCCTAGAGCTTACCCAGCCACAGGCAAGACTTCAGGTCATCCCGAAATTCTGCAACAAGTGAACAGGTCCACTCTGATCTGTTCCCTCACCCAGCCAGTTCATCAGCAGGGGTCCAGAGGCTTTGAACAGCCCTGGATTGAGGAGTCTGAGAACCCTACTGATCACGGAGTAGGCTGTCCATTCCCTGGAGGTCAGACATCTTCGATGGGCCCATGCTTATCCCAGCCAGATTGACATTCAGCACTCAGAGCAACAGGCTCAGTAGCAAACACACCCTACTCAGGCCATGTGTGGCTGGTGGTCCAGCTTCTTTGGGGGGCTTTTCTGACTTTTGCCCCCTGTTGAGGATGATTATTCTCTCCAGGTATAGAAGCAACCCCTAGTGTGACACTGACCTCCTCGCATAGCTAACCCTTCTGCCCTGGCTGTCCCTAACCACAGCCCAGCTCTGCTGGGGCCTCCGCCTCGGGCCGGCAGCCTCCACATTGCCAAGATTCTGGGTTGTCAGGTATCCCGCAGCTGCTAGCAGGATGTTTCATTCTCCCTTCTCTCAACTGTATGAACCGGTGTCTCTTCCTCTGCCTTTTCCTGGTCCCATTTCTGTCTCCTCCTGAGCTAAGCCCTGGGGATCATGAGGCTCCCTAACCCTGGGACCCCTGCGCCAGGCAGGCAGTGTAGCTCCCCTCTGTGCCTTATTCCCTCACACAGCTAGCCACCTCCCTGCTCACATTTGTCCTCAACACCCTCCGAGAAGCCCTGCCTCCTGCCTCACCGCAGTCCTAGCCAGTGTGGGCTGCAACACAGTGGCCCGCACAAGTGAGCCCTCCTCGGAAGAGACATGCTGAGCCTGCACGCGGAGGGGCTGGGTTCAGACAGCCCAAGAGCCACGTGCAGCATCTGGCGGGAAATGGGAGTTGTGTCCCTGTGTGTGTCGCTAGAACCAGCCATGTACCCATGGCAGGGACAGAGAGGCAATCAATCAGAGCATCACAGTATCTGAGGACCAGGAGCTTCTCCTCATTGAGGCTGCCTGGCATTGACTGGAAGGACGCCCAAGATCTGAGCACGGAGTTCCTGTGTAGGCTCCTGGACAGCTCCAGCGTGTGGTGATACAGGAGGGCTAACTAGCCCTGGGAAGGACTCGCCCCTGGGGCACCATCCTGCCCAGGAGAGCTGGGCCCTGCTTCAGGTACAGGTGTTAGGGGCGGGCCTCATGCTGGCAGATGCTGGCTGTGGATGCCTCAGCTGGGCTTTTTAATTAACCTCCACTGGCTGCTCAGAAGGTCCCAATTAAGTGCAGAAAGGATGGCTGAGTAGGGTCAAAGGGAGGGGCGGGTTTTAATTAAAGTGTGCAATGGCCTGGGCAGGAGCGCCCCCGCCTGACGGCCTCCTCTCTGGTTTCTGCTTGCCCAAAGGGCAGTCACGGGATAGGCTGGTAATCTAGAATCTCAGGGGGCCTAAGGGGCTGAGACCCTTTCAGATCCCAGTTGGGCCTGAGGGCTATCCTGTCCAGACTACGTGGCCATACCCAGGCAGCCCTGATCCAAACCTCCTCATTTCCTCTGACCCCTGCTCATTCATCATCTGCACTGAACCAACCATCTACATCCTCACCACTTATCCCTGGTATCCATCTCAAAGGCAGCCAAAGATACCAAGACAAATAAATACATCAGCAGGGAGAGGGCAGATAGAAATGGAAAAAAACTGCAGCCACGAAACGGGACAGAACCCCACAGGAGCCAGGAGGGAGCTCACCTGCGGGGGGGGGCGGGCAGCAACAAGGTAAAAGGCCAGGACAGGAGCTGAGTGGTGTGGATGCCTTTAAGCTAGAGTGAGAGGAAAGAGAGGTATTTTACTAAAGAAGCCCGTGGAGGATTCTCAACATAATTAGCATCCAGGAAATGCAAGTCTAAACCACAGGTGAGCCATCTCATATTGCGTAGGATGGCTGAAAAACCAACAGAGCACACCAGCATGGTGGTTCACACCTAAAATTCCAGCACTAAGGAGGTGAAGCAGGAGGAGCAGACTCTCCAGGCCATCCTTGTCTACATATCCAGTTTGAGGCCAACCTGGGCTACACGAGATCTTGTCTCAAAAACACAAAAAGCAAAAAACAATAACAACAAATAAAGCAAACAGAATGTGACAAGTTTTGGCAAACATGCAGAAATGGGAATTCTTTTCTAATATTTTATTTTTACTTATCTAAAACAGAGAGGGGAAGGAGAGAGAAAGAGGTAGACAGAGAAAGAGAGAGAAAGAGGAATGAGTGCACCAGGGCATCCAGCCACTGCAAATGAACTCCAATTACATGCGCCACACTGCATCTGGCTTACATGGGTCCTGGGAAATCAAACCAAGGTCCTTAGGCTTCACAGGCAAGTACCTTAATCACTAAGCCATCTCTTCAGCCCATGGAATCCTTTTATAAAAAATATTAATATATGTATTAGATTTTTTTAATTTGAGGGGAGGGGAAGGCAGAGAGAGAGAGAGAGAGAGAGAGAGAGAGAGAGAGAGAGAGAGAGTGAATATGTGTCAGGGCATCCTGCCACTGCAAAGAACTCCAGATGCATGCACCATTTTGTGCATCTGGCTTTAGGTAGGCACTGGAGAATTTGACCCATGCCATCAGGCTTTGCAAGCAAGTACCTTTAACTTCTGAACCATCCCTTCAACCCAGAAACTGTAACTTCTTTTAAAAAAAAACTGCCGGGCATGGTGGCACACGCCTTTAATCCCAGCACTCGGGAGGCAGAGGTAGGAGGATCGCCATGAGTTCGAGAGGCCACCCTGAGACTCCATAGTGAATTCCAGGTTAGCCTGGGCTAGAGTGAAACACTACCTCAAAAAAAAAAAAAAAAAAAAAAACTTTTTATTAGCCAGGCATGGTGGCGCACGCCTTTAATCCCAGCACTTGGGAGGCAGAGGTAGGAGAATTGCCAAGAGTTCAAGGCCACTCTGAAACTACATAGTTAATTCCAAGTCAGCCTGGACTAGAGTGAGACCCTACCTCTAAAAACCAAAAAAAAAAAAAAAAAACTTTTTATTGACAGCTTTCAATAAACCATATTAATTCCTTCCCCCACCTCTATTCTCTCCCTCTGAAATCTATTTTCCACTGAATTATTTTCTTTTTTGTGGGGAGGAGGTTTCAAGGCAGGGTCTCACCTAACCCAGGCTGACCTGGAATTTATTATGTAGACCCAGGCTGGACTCAAACTCAGTGATCCTCCTAGGTCTATCTCTTAAGGACTGGGATTTAAGGAGTGCGCTACCATGCCTGGAAAGAAACTGGAACTCTTTATATATATATATATATTTTTTTTTTTCATTTATTTACTTGAGAGAGAAAGAGGCAGATAGAGAATGGGTACATCAGGGCTTCCAGCCATTGCAAACAAACTACAGATGCATGCACCCCCTTATGCATCTGGCTTATGTGGGTCCTGGGGAATTGAACCTGGGTCCTTTGGCTTTGTAGGCAAATGACTTAACCGTTAAGCCATCTCTCCAGCCAGAAACTGGAACTCTTGAACACTGTTGATGAATATGTAAAATGTCATAGCCACTATGTGAAACACCATGACATGGTTTTTTTGTTTGCTTGTTTTTGTTTTGTTGTGTCTCACGTGACACAACTTAGTCTCAAAATTACTATGCAGCCAACGTGTCCCCATGGATGAATTAGAAAACAAAATATAGTCCATCCATATGATGGAATATTATTCAGCCATAAAAAGAAAATGAATGCTCACACATGCAATAGCATAGATAGACCTTGAGGACATTATGCTCAGAGAGAGAAGCCAGCTTTAAAAGACAGATAGTGGGGCTGGAGAGATGGCTTAGTGGCTAAGGCACTTCCCTATGAAGCCTAAGGACCCATGTTCCGTTCTTCAGTACCCACATAAACCAGATGCAAAGTTGATGCATGCATCTGGAGTTTGTTTGCAGTGGCTGGAGGCCCTGGTGTTCCCATTCTCTCTCTCTCTTCTCTCTTTCTCCTTCTCCTTTCTAAAATAAAGAAATAAAATTAAAAAATAGGCAGACAGATACTAAGCTGGGCATGGTGATGAATGTCTCCAATCCCAGGACTTGGAAGGCTGGGGCAAGAGAGTTGAAAGTTCAAAAGAAAAGAAAAAGGGTATATTCTGAGTTCACTCATAGAAGGTCCAGTGAATGGTCAGATTCATAGCAGAAAGTAGAGTAATGGGTACCTGAGTTTTTAAAATATTTTATTTATTTTTTTGTCTATTTGAGAAAGAGAGGGGAAGAGAGAGAGAGATAAAGAGACAGATAAAGAGAATGGACACACCAGGACCTCCAGCCACTGCAAACGAGGTCCTACCTTGAAAAGCCACCAAAAAAAGGAAAAGGATGCCTGGTGTGGTGGCACACATCTTTAATCCCAGCACTCAGGAGGCAGAGGTAGGAGGATCACTATGAGTTTGAGGCCACCCTGAGACTACATAGTGAATTCCAGGTCATCCTGGGCTAGAGTGAGACCCTACCTTGAAAAACAAACAAACAAACAAACAAACAAAAAAAGGACAGCAATCAAGGAAGACACCCAATGTCAATCTCTCTCTTTCATGTGCACATACATGATCACATATACCCCCACATGTGTTCCCACATGCATATGAAAATGCACACAGGCATGCATACCATACACATGCACATATACAAAATGACACCTGGGGGCAGGAGATGGCTCCCTGGGTGAAGCATTTGCCACACAAGCACAAGAGCCTGAGTTCAGGTCCTCAGCACCCTTGGGATCAAATGAGAGACTTTGCCTCACTAAGTATAGTGGAGAATGATAGAGGCAGACACCTGAGGTCAACCTTCAACCTCTGGCCTCCATATGCTTGTGCACACATATGTGACCACATATAAAGCACATGTGCACATGGCACATACACATGAAAAAATATTAAAAATTAATTTAAAAGATTACAAGTCCATGCCAGGCATAGTGGCACAAGCCTTTAATCCCAGCACTAATGAGGCAGAGGTAGGAGGGTTGTTGTGAGATCAAGGCCAGCCTGAGACTACATAGTGAATTCCAGGTCAGCCTGGGCTAGAGCAAGACCCTGCCTCAAAAACAAAACCAACAAATAAATAAATAATCACAAGTCCTACTCAGGTTGCTGTTTCAGAATGTTGCCTGTATTTAGAAGGGAGGAAATGCCAGCTGTCCATCAGAGGGTGATACAATCAAGGCATGTCCTGAGTTGTCACCTCACTGGCTCCATACCTGTCTACCCAGGTGTAGAGTGAGATTTAAAACAGACAGAAAATAGAGTTGGCCTGCCAGGGAGGGCGTCTGTGCCAGGGCAGGGCAGGGCAGAGCCGAGCCCAAGCCACATCCCAGTAGCAGAAAGCTGGGCCTGGGTGAGGAGTCATGCCCTACTCTGGTCGGATGGTAGGCACGAGATGGAAAACAGACTGGACCAGGCATCCAGAGAAACTATATGCTTGGAGGGCCTAGAGGAGAAAAAGAAATCCTAGAGCCCACCCTCTTCATTCCTGAGCCTGGCCTGTAGTCCTCTGGGTGGCTGTGTGGTCCAGGCTGAGCCCACCCCCTGCTGCCTAGAGCTCCTGGCAGGACAAGAGCAGCTGGAGACAAGGCCAAGCTGCCCCAGACTCCTGCTAGGCCACTCCTCACACTAGGGCTGCCCAGGGCTGGGAGTGGGCTGGGCTGACCCCTCTCAGAGACCACGATGACAATCAAGTTCTTGGGATGGCCTGAAGAAGAGGGTTTTGGGAATGGGCCTTGAATAATAAAAAAAATAATTTAAAAAGAAAACACATAATTTCAGCTATATTCCCACTCAACAATCCACACAGGAAACTCACTCCAAAAGATGTGTAGACTTCTCCCCACCAGGCAGGAGTCAGTTCTGAAGCAGTACACCATCTGGGTGTTCTCTAACTCAGTTCCGTTCTGACAATGTGCCTGGAGACAGTGTCGGATCCCAAGGCTGGGGGCTCCGCCCTCAAGGTACTTTCCCTTCAGTGCCAGGCTGTCTGTCTCACCTCTCCTGATGACCAACAGATAGAGATCAGGGTTCCCATGACCCCTTCTAGGGCTGTACTGATTTGTTCAAAAGGTTCACAGAACCCAGGGGAAAATAACTTCTGTTGATTGGTTTATTACAAGGATATTACAAAGGATGCAGATGAAGAGGTGTGTAGAGCCAGGTATGGGGAAGGTATGTTCTCTCCAGATTCTGCCCTCCCAGAACCTCTACCCGGTCAGCTGTCTGAAAGCTCTCTGGATGTGTTCTCTAGGGATTTTATAGAGGCTTCATTACACAGGCTTGACTGATTAAACCATTGGTCATTCAACCTTCA
Source organism: Jaculus jaculus (assembly GCF_020740685.1). Taxonomy (NCBI): domain Eukaryota; kingdom Metazoa; phylum Chordata; class Mammalia; order Rodentia; family Dipodidae; genus Jaculus; species Jaculus jaculus. The sequence goes on along the minus strand of NC_059107.1, from coordinate 10,467,926 downwards.
GCCACTCAATTTTCAGCCCCATTTCCTTCCCTGAAGGTCCCCACCTTCTGATCCTGCCCCTGGACTTTCAGTGGCCAGCCCCACCCGGAAGCTACTTAGAGGACGCTGACCAGCAGAAGGCTCATTAAAATGGGAAAGACATTTCAAAGCCGGACGCGGTGGCACTCGCCTTTAAGGTCAGCAACTGGGAGGCAGAGGCAGGAGGATCACTGTCGGTTTGTGGCCAGCCTGAGACTACATAGTGAATTCCAGGTGAGCCTGGGCTAGATAGAGCGAGACCCTACCTTGTGGGGGAAAAAAAAAGACATTTCAGAAAGTCCCAGGATTTTAGGAGTCAGATTCCAGGAAACAGGACAGAGACCAAATATATATTTCCCAATCTTTGAAGAAGGAGTGGGGCAGGAATTAGGGAAAAGGGCAGGGTCCACTCTGCACCCCTCCCTCCAGTGAAGTCATTAAAGGTGTAAAGTTCCTCCTGCAGCCAGGTGCTAGAGATGGCAGGATCTGATGCCAAGCTGAGTGTATTGAGCAAAGGAAAACTACTGAGGCTGAATGAGAGTGAACACTTCACAGAATTTCCTGGAGTAGTCAGCCTGCTCTGAGCCTTCTGCTAGGCACTTGAAAGCAGAGAGGGGTAGAAGACCCCAAAAGGTGCGTTGCAATCTTCCCAGTGTGGTAACTACTCCAACAGGCTGGGATGCCCCTGTACTAACAGTACTGTACTCCCCAGCAGTAGAGGAATCCCAGAAAACATTGCAGCCTGCAAAAGCACCACAACACCCAAGTCCCAAGAGGCTGTGGAGAGCCCGGGAACCTTTTTATCGTCTGCTTGTTTGGTTGTTTGGTTGATTTTTCAAGGTAGGGTCTTGCTATAGTCCAGGCTGACCTGGAATTCACTATGTAGCCTCAGGCTGGACTTGAGCTCATGGCGGTTCTCCTACCTCTGCCTCCTGAGTGCTGGGATTAAAGGCGTACACCATGGCACCCGGCTAAGAGCCCATTTTGACAACAGCCAGATGTGGAAGGTTGAGCTGCAAGAGCTTGCTCAGTCCTGTCACTGAAACACTGGGTAGGGCTCTGATCTCTCTGGGCACCAGTAGCCTGGAAGGAATGCGCCCACCACGCACTGCACATAGAGTGCTTGGGAGCACAGTGGAGTCATCAGGATGCAAACTGTTCTTCTCACTTCCTGCTGGGTCTCACTCCTGGGCACCCCTGCCTCTGGCCCTTAGTTCCAGGTGTCTATTGATCTTTCCTGCCACCATCCCGAAGTAGCCAGTGTATTATTTGTCATCCCTGCTTTTGATTTGGTCCTCAGGTCCCGGATGGTCCGGAAGTCAGAGCCCAGGTTTTGTCCCAGCTGGAGAAGAAGCACTGAATACTGCTTCTAGCTTCCACACAGATGGCCCAAGATCCTAGAGGGTCCCAGGCAGCCTCCTGTGTATGAACACATACCTCCAGCCAGCTCACCTCGCCCTCTCCTGGCCAGAGCTGGTTCAGCTAAGAGCCTCAGAGAAGGAAACGCACTCCTGGTCCTTAAGCAATCTTGCAAGACAGCATGCCTCAGTTTAGTCACCTAACTGTCTGACGCTTCCTCACAGATGTCTGTTTCCAGTTGGGTCTACCTACAGAACCCACACCCCCCACACACATGGTTCCCCACTTAACATGGTATGGGGACACAAACTAAAGGCATGTGCCACTGTAGTCGCAGGCTGGCCTCAAACTCACAGCAATCCTCCTACTTCTGCCCCCCAAGTGCTGGGATTATGAAGGTAAGAGCCACCATGCCTGGTTTATATTTTATTTATTTTTATTTTTATTTATTTATTTATTTTGACAGAGAAAGGGGGAGAACGAGAGAGAATGGGTGCACCAGGGCTTCCAGCCACTGCAAATGAACTCCAGACACGTGCGCCCCCTTGTGCATCTGGCTAACGTGGGTCCTGGGGAATCGAACTGGGTCCTTTGGCTTTGCAGGCAAATGCCTTAACCGCTACGCCATCCCTCCAGCCCTTTATTTTTATTTTTGAGGCAGGGGCTCATAAAACTCAGACTAGCCTAAGACCATGTAGCCAAGGATAACCTTGCATTCCTAATTCTCCTACTTTTACCCTCCGAGTGATGGGATTAAAAGTGTATAATCCACAAGAAAGCACATTTCTTTTTTTTTTTTTTTTGAGCCAGTCTCATGTCATCTACTCTTAAATTCTTTCCTGCCTCTCCATATCTTTTCATTTTACTAAACTCTTGGCTAAAAGTTAAAGTTTTCTTTCTCTGAATTTTTACTGTATTTGCACTGTGTGTGTGTGTGTGTGTGTGTGTGTGTGTGTTGTGCTGCCTATGTGTGTGCCGATGAACGCACCCTGTGCACACACATGTGGAGGCCAGAGAAAGATGTGGGTGTCTTCCTCATCTGCTTCACCTCCCTGAGACAGTCTCCCACTGACCCTGGAGCTTTCTGCTTTTAGGTCGGACAGGCTGATCCAGCAGTCCTCCTGTCGACACCCCATCAGCACTGGGTCGCAGGCACGAGTGGCCATATCCAGCTTTTGTATGTGAGTGCTGGGGTTCAAACTCAGCTCCTCATGCTTACACAGCAAGTGCTCTTCCCTGTTGTGCTCTATTTTCCCTTTTCAAAATGAATATACTTGAGGGCTGGAGGAGATGGCTTAGCGGTTAAGGTGCTTGCCTGCAAAGCCAAAGGACCTCGGTTAGATTCCCCAGGACCTACATAAGCCAGCTGCACAATATGGTACATGCATCTGGACTTTGTTTGCAGTGGCTGGAAGCCCTGGCATGCCCATTTCTCTCTCTCAAATAAATAATTTTATGTGTGTGTGTGTATGTGTGTGTGTGTGTGTGTGTGTGTGTGTGTGTACTTGAGCTGGGTGTGGTGGTGCACTCCCTTAATCCCAGCACTCAGGAGGCAGAGGTAGGAGGATTGCCATGAGTTCAAGGCCACCTTGAGACTCCATAGTAAATTCCAGGTTAGCCTGGCCTAGAACAAAACCCTACTGAAAATCCAAAATATGTGTGTGTGTGTGTGTGTGTGTACACAACTTAACATGCAAACTTCTTTAAGATGTACAATATGACAATTTTACTGGGGGCTTAACCCCACCTAGCAGACAATAGCTCTTTCTTTAAGCTTTAGCAACAGGATCCAGTTCAAACTTACCATTGATTAAATATTTTTTTGATTAAATACTTGATTGAGTATCTACAGTAGCTATTTGTTTTTAATTAACACAAAGTAACTATTTATGGGGGTACAGTCTACTTTTCAATACCCACCTATAAGGTGTAGTGATCAGGTTGGGATAAATGGCATAGTCACCACTTTTATCTATATTCTGTCACGATTTTGCCATTTAGGACCAGGAAGTAGATATGATTTCTGATTGGTAACCCTAGGGTATACCTGGATACCCCATCTTTTGGTCTGCTTGCTGCTAAAGTGGCTGTCACAGACAACTTTGTATGGGGCTGTGGCTGGTATCACGTGCCTCGGGGAATGTCCTGTCATTTCCCCAGGGTGTGGATAGCCAGGAGGGTGGGAGAGAACACTCTCCAGGCAGGAATCTTCATGGCAGCTTGATGAGGTGGCCTTTGAGCAGGGAGGGAGTCCCAGGCCAAGGATGTGTTTGGGAGGTCCAGGCTTCAAAAAGCCCCCTAGAATCCCTCAATGCCTCTTGCCTGCAGGACTTGACACATCAGGGTGGGGCGAGAGAACTAAGGGCAGTGGTGGGGCCAAGCCTGGTGCCTGCAGAGACAGATAGCCAGCTGCCTTCTGATCAGGCGGGAGGGCTCCTCTACCTCACCTGTACCCCACAGAAGGCCACCTCATCAGAGACCGCCCTGACCTCTAGCTCAAAGTGGACGTTTGCTCCCCCAGATCAGCTCTGGGAGGACAGACTAGTCTGCTGCTGTCAGTGCAGTCTCCAGGACACTAAGGCCAGCGAAGGGACAGGGTGGGTGTCTGACACTCGGCTTGAGCACCTTTCCACTTTGGCCATCTGTTATTCGCATCCTTTTCCTCAGTGTCCCGACCTAGCAGAAAGACCAGGGATCCTGGGGACCCCGGAGAGGGCCATCACATCCCTTACGAGGTGACAGGACCTTCCCACCCGGGGCCCTGATGCTCCAGAACGAACTACTACGACGAGCGGCGACCTCAGCGACAGCATCCGTGAAATGGGCTGGTGCGTCTCACACGGGGGCGCATGTGCACTCCCTGACGGACCTCGAGGCCACACCCTTATGGCCAGGCGGGGTGCACGCACGGGTCCCTGTAGGCTGCAAATTGCGGGCCGCGATCCCGGGCGGGGTGGGGCACCTCGGGCTGCGTACCTTCCCCCCCACCCAGCCCACCGCACCCTACCCTGCGGCCCGCTCGGTGTAAGTGCGCGTGCGTCGCGTGAGCGGTGGGCGTGGCCTCCGGCGTGCCCGCCCCTTTCCCCCAGCGTGCACAGCGGCCGCAGGAGGCGCTGACGTGGCTGCCGTCAGCGCCGCCATCTTGTGGGAGCGAAACCAACGCCTGGCTCGGAGCAGCCGCCGCTGAGGTGAGACGCTGGGTAAGCCGCGGGCCGGGGAGGGGTGGGGGACGGTGGGGCGCGGGCTGTGCAGGCTGAGGAGATCACGAAGCCCTCGACGGCGATGGTAGGGGGTCGGGGTCTGAGGAGGCCGGGCGGCGGGGGGGAAATCCGGGCGCGGCTGGGGGTCGGCGAGGAGCCGGGCCGGATAGAAACATCCGAGGCCTCCTTCGAGCCCCGGCGTCGGCCTCCCGGTCCTCCCGCGCCCCAAACCCGGCCTCTCGCCCGCCGCAGCCCGGAAGTCCGCCCCGAACGCCGGGCTCTTGTCCAGGAAGCTGGGGTTTTCCGGCTGCTGCGGTTTCTCTCCGCGCTCTCCCCCCTTCGCTCCCGAGGCTCCACACCCAGGGTGCGGGGCGGAGGGCAGCGGGGCTCGGGGCCTCGGCGGCTCCCTCGGAGGAAGAGCTAGCCGCCGACGTCGGGCTTGCGGCCCTTAGCCTGGGGTGCGTGTGGGTGGTGGGGGGGACGACGACGGGGAAACTGAGTCTCGGGCCGCCCCGAGACGACGTCAAGGTCACGCAGGTGGTGAGGGCTTTCATTTGGGCCTCCCGCGTCCTGTTCCCGTTTGCCGGTCCGGGAATGGGATCGGGGTGCAGGGGAGCATGCAAGAGCGACCATCTGCGGACCTCGGGGACACCGGAATGTCGCCTGCACCCCGAGTGAAACGTGGTTTGGGGTCTGTGTGCACTCACAGTACCCCCCCCCCAGGCTCTCATTGGGGTCTTGCGCTCGGGACCCCCGTGGCCTCTGGGTGATTTCCTTGCTGCCCTTCTCGGTAGATGAGAAGGACTCTTCGGAGCTGGTGAATCGTTAACCTGCCCGTGGAACAGTTTGGAGTGACACAGGCCCGACCCAGGGCACAGGTCTGGCCACCAAGTCAGGGTGATCCAATCATGGCATGTCAGATACAGCTGGCTGGACCATAGTGGCACCTAAGTGCCTAGGGAATGGATTCCAAGGAAAGAGACCCGTCTCTTACTCTGTCCAAGCAGCAAGTACCCAAGGTATTTTGGGTAGAAATGCTTCAAAATAGTGACCAGGAAAAGAATCTCTAGGTGGTCACTGTTGGAGAGCCCGGCAAAGGTGGGCAGTCGGTTGCCACTACCAGTGCTGGCGTGATTAGCTGTAGTTGTTTCAGTGCTAGTGGACAGACGTCTGGTGTTTTTTTGCAGTGTGTCAGTCTGAAAGCTAGTGAGGTGCCATGGTTCCTTGTGTTCTGCCTTCTGTATTAACCAGCATCTATTGGGCATGACCTCATAGATAGTGTTCTTGTTCTTTTTTTTTTTTCTTCTTCTTCTTTTAAGCAGCACTGTCGCAAGTTACTCATTTAAACTGTGAGGTCTTAAATGCAGTGCTACTACCCTGGCTTCTCAGTTTCTCCAAAATCGAGAAGAGTTGTGTGATTTAGGTAAAGTGTGCTGCAAGTCTCGTGAGCTATATTTGTTGGAATTATGTGTTTCCTTGGCATAAAGGTTTCCTCACGTTGTTGGAACATCCATCACTTGTCCTCAGCTATCTTGTTGGAAGTGAGTCTGAGTCACTGGAACAGCAGCAGTGTGTTCTTGCCTGTGAGACAAATACACAAAATTGCTACTTCAAAGGGGTGTAAGGTCTATGGATAGGTATAGCTCAGTGGCAGAGCTTGCTTAACCTGCATAAAGCCTGGGATTGGATTCCCAGCACTTCACATCCGTTTGTGTGTGTGTAAAGGTGTGCACCACTGTGCCTGACCACGTTTTCAGACATCTTCATCTGTCAGGCTGCATCTTTTGTTAAGGTAAAAGCAGTACTGGCGAGAAGCCACTCAGGTGGTCTAACCAAGAGAAAGAAAGACTTGTGCAGATTGACAGAGAGAGGCCTGTTAACGATGATTTGAGAGTTGGATTGAATTTTTTTCAGATTGAAGTTAAATGTTACATTGATGTACAGATTTAAATTTTAATATACAAGCTTCACTCACCAACCTTTTCTGAACATTTCTCCTGAGAACTGTGGCATTCCACTGGGAGACCCATCTGATCCCACCCTGCCCTAGGTTATCATGCCATTTGTGGTCTGTTCTTTTTGGCTTTTGACCATCATGAGATTAGGAGAATGAAAGGAAATATAATAGGAGAAAAACATGAAAATTCAGGTAGTATCTTAAATTAGGTAAGAACTTGTCTATCCATCCAGCCCCACTCATTGGGAATGATTTGATCCTAACGTACTAGGAAGTAAAGGACAGCTGGGCACATGCACACTTGGGTTCGTGTCCAATGATGGCCATTATGAACTCTTTGAGGTACAGTTACAGTTCATGCATGATACTTAGGCTGCTGTGCCAGTCTTCTGAAAGGTAGTTCAGCATTCTCAGGTGGGTCAAATGCACAAGTGTTAGGACCTAGTTCAATCCCCATCCTCATTAGCTGTAAAGCTTCTTGTACAGCTGAGTGTAGACACATCCGAGCTCTGCATTTACTGGAGGAACTCTTGGGTGCCCACCTAGAATCTGTCACATAAGCTTGTTAGTGATGTGGAGGAGTGGTACTGCTCTCTGATTTTGGTCCCACCTCCACAGTGTCCCTATCTGATCCTGTTTCCTGGTTTTCACTCACAGTGGTAACAGGGCTTGGCAGCCTTTCTACAACCAACAGACCAGGAAGAGTGACACTCCCCGAAATCTCTGGTAATGAAGAAAGTTTAAATGATAAAGAAGGGAAGAGACCAAAAATGGCCAGAAAGGCAGGCGGTTTGTGGTGGTGAGACAGGGTCTCAGTGCATTTACAGGTTGGCCTCAAACATGAGGTCCTCTTGCCTCAGCCTCTGGATATATTGCAGCCTGCCAGGATTACAGGTGGGTGCTACCATTCTAGGCAAGCAGAATTTTACAGATGTAGCATTTGGGAGTGATTGAGTTTAGGTGGAGGGAAATGATTGCTAGTGTACAGCATGTATGAGTGGGAGATGTAACAATTGCTGCATATTTCAGGAAATGAGTACATGATACAATCTGAAAATCCAATGAGAATTTATTACATTTTGAGGCTGGGGAGGTGGCTCAGTGGGTAAGAGTGCTTGGAACACAAGTGTAAGAACCCAGTTCAATCCCCAGCATCCACACAAAAATACCATGCATTGATGCACATGCCTTCAGCCCCATGCTGAGGAGTGGGAGACAGGTTGATTGTTGGGGCTCCAGTCTGACTGAAAACAAAACAGCAACAACAAAAAACCAGGGAGCTCCGGATTCAGTGAGAAATGCTGTCTCGGGGGAAATAAAGTGGAATAGAACTAGAGGAGGACGCTCAGTGTCATCCTCTGTCCTCTACAGTTATGTACACAAGCATGCACAGTTGCATACAAGTTGTGTATATCCCACGTGCACAACACCCACACACCAAAATAAATAAATAAAGCTTCACCTGGATGTAGTGTTGCACACCTTTAATCCCAGCACTCAGGAAGCTGAGGTAAGAGGATCAAGTGGAGGCCAGCCTGGGCTAGAGAGAGACACTATCTTTAAAAAAAAAAACCTATATTTTATATATATGCAGTATCATATACTTAAGCAGAAAAGTGGTCTGTATTCAGCATGATTTAGGTCATGTGGCCAAGGAGAGTATTTCTCATGATTTGTTCCTGAAGAATGAGAATGTGATAAGTTCGTGTTCCTCTGAAGCCTCCTGTCTTCTGTAGATGAGAATACAATTCTTTCTTGGTTGAATTTATTAGTCTACATTTAAAATACTTTCAGCAACTTGTGAAATTTTGCTTGACATATATTAGAGTTTTCAACCATCACAACATTTTCAGCTCTTAACATTTCTGTCAAAGTAATACCCGATTCTGAACATTATCAGGGAGATTAACTGAAATGTACTCTTGCAGCTGGCAGGTTTTGTGCACACCCTGGCACCTCCTGTGGCTTTTGCCTTCAGTAGGTCTTGGTATCTCTATATGCCTGGGTCTCCAAATGGTAGAGGCGTGGAACATTCACACTAAAGCACACTTGTGTTAGTTTAAGATGGCACAGTATCATCCAGGTTGGTGTTTCCTGACATTCTGATTTCAGGAGTCGCTTCTCTGCAGGTATGAGTAATATTTTTGATCCTGAGGGCCCTGATAACTATTTGTTTCTTTTTTAAAATTTTATTTATTGATTGATTTTAGGGAAAGAGAATAGGCACACCAGGGCCTCTAGCCAGTGTAAACGAACTCCAGATACATGTGCCACCTTGTGTATCTGGCTTATATGGGTACTGGGGAATTGAACCTGGGTCCTTAGGCTTTTCAGGCAGCACCTTAACCACTAAGCCATCCCTCCAGCCCTTATATTTGCTTCTTAACCATTGCTTCTTAACCATTGCTTTATACTCTGATGGTGAGCCACATATGAGAGGATTTGGGGAGGAGGCCCTATTTAGCATGAGGTACAAAGCTGCCGCTGTTGGGGCTCCCAGCCTTGTGGTAAAAGCAACAGACTTGGGCCCATCCAAGGAGGCAGAAATGTCACCTAACAGGTGACATTTAAGCTGAGGTGTGATAGAATGAGGGGATCTGTAGGGCTAAGGGAGAAACTAGAGGATTCTCAGTGGCCCAGGGCAATTGACACAGGTCCCTGAAGTAAGTGGGTGGGTGTACTTAATCTGAGTTTGGAAACCTGCCATGAGCAGTGTGGGAGGGCAGGTCTCCTGCTGGAAGATGGCCCTGATCCTTGGAGCAGCTTTGCAGTCCCCAGAAAAGGCATTTTGCAATCTGTGGGAGCATTTTTGGCTCTCCAAGTTGAGAGGCAGCACTGACACTTGTATAGCTTTCATGTAGGTGGAAAATCCCTCCAGTATCCTTGGCATAGTTGTGCAGATGTTCTAGGTTTTCCAGGAACACAACTACCTTGTAAGTCAGGGACAATCAATGTGTTTTGTTCTCTTCAGTACCTTAACAAAAGCTGTTCTCTGTTTACAGGGAAAAAGTTAATTTGTGGAGGTGACATTGAGATTGATACCAGATTGGCATATCATTAGTGCCCCAGTGGGCACCACCTCCCTTTGTCCTCATGGCTGGGCCCAGTACTAAAATGTCACTAGAAGTCACTTCCCTTTTATCTTCCTGTGATGTCATTGTTGGGTAGCCTCACAGTTCTCTGCATTGTGTGTGCATGTTGGGTTGTCAGTGGGCTTCCTTTCCAAATGGCAGAAGCAATAAATTAAGGGGTGCTGTTGGCACCAGGTGTGAACTATGGTGGCTACTGTAAAGGCCCAAATGTCACAGGCACCACCTTGCCATTGATTGGTTCAGCCGTTGTAGTGTGTTGAGGTGAAAGTTGTCCAGCATCGCTCATTTGGGACTTTTTGTTGGAAAAATGGAATGGAAACTTGAGTCATCTGTAGGGGCCTTGTTTACCTGGAGAGCAAGAAAAGATGCTAAAATGTATATGGGATGTGTAGGTACTCTAGGGGAGACCTCTGGAGACTAGGGAGAAGGCACTGGCAGGTATGTGTTCTAGAGAAAGGCTTTCCTGGCACCGGGGATCCTGGGAAGGGGAACTGTGTCCAGGGCAGTCTCTATCCCTGTGAATCTCTGCCTAACTCCATAAATATGGGGCAAGACTTCTCCAGGGCTGTGGGAATTTAGTGACAGTTAACTCTTCACACACTTTTCTGCTTCTTCAAAAGAAATGGGAGTATTCCCTACCCCCAAAAGTAAGTTCATTGAAGGCAATAAATAAATAAATTGTGGGTTTTTTTTGTTGTTGCTTGGTTTTTTGAGGTAGGTGCCCACACCAGTCAAGGCTGCCCTGGAATTCACTGTGTAGTCTCAGGCTGGCCTCAAACCCACAGCCATCCTCCTACCTCTCTTCCTCCCAAGTGCTGGGATTCAAGGCATGTTTTCACAGTATAACTCAGGCTGGCCTTGAACTCAAGGCAGTGCTCCTGCTTTCAGCTTCCTGAATGCTGGGATTATAGATATGAGTATGCCCAACTCATGAAGCTTTAGAGGCCCCTGCTCACTCTAGAGAGTTTGAGGAAGAGCTGCTAGGAGCTTATTTTATAAAGTGCCGCAAGCTAATTGTAAGCTGTTCCAGTTCTCCTTTTTTACTCAGCATGGCGAAGGACCTCTGGGATGCCAGGTCCCTCAGCCCCACCCTTTGGGGGGCACATAAAGAACTGTATTATTGGCAAAGCCAAATTACTGTGACTTACTTGCCTTGCAACAGAACTTAGAGTCCTGGTTGTCAGCTCCCTCTGGTCCCAGGGATGGTTGTATTCAGTGTAGGTGTGCAGTCCGTGGTTTGGCTTAGTGCTTGCCCAGCACTGTGAGGGGTACTGGGGCAGGGCACTGTGAAGAAGCCTAGCTACCCTGGGATCAGACTCATTGCTTCAGCCAGAGACCTCTCAGGTTTGGGGACATGCATGCTTGCAAACTGGAATTCTGTGGATCTCAAGGTAGGAGGTCAGGATAGGGTTTTGGGTTGTCCTATCACAGTTTTATTCAGTATCTATGATTTGCATCTTTCTGTAGCTGCCCTAGTACAGAAGTGTATCCTTCACCTGTGTGCCCAAGAAAAGTGAAGAATAAAAGGCCAGACTCCAGGGAACCAACTCTCAACCCTGGGCCTCACAGGGTATCATGGTTCTGCTCAGGAAGTAGCATAGTCTTCCCTGGATGTGCCAGACTGATCCCAGGTTAATGGTCTAATGGCCATGTAAAGTTAGCTGAAGTATAAGGGCTGCCAGTCAGAACAGTGGCTATAAGGTCACTAGGGGAGGGCTGGGCTGGGCCAGACCATGGAACCCTATCTGTTCTTCAGCCCAGTGTGCTTTCTCATTTGTGTCTCTGTGTTTCTAAATGCTTTGCTTTATCTGTGGTGTTGGGGACCAAACCCAGTGAGCTATACACTCAGTTCCATATTTGTGGGTTTGTCTTTTGTTTTTCCAGTGTCTGGTTTTTCAGACCTAACTACCTTTGGACAAGTAGAGGTTATCTGCACCTTCTACCAAAACAAAATGTGTTGGGCATAGACTGTGCTGTACCACAGGCATAGAGGGTCCAGGCTCCTAGGATATGTGGATTTTCTTCTTAAGCCCTTATGCCCAGTTACCAAGAACAAGACAAAAGACCAAGTGACAACCACCATCTGCCACAAGCATGTGTGCACAGATACGTGGTAAAATGCTCCTGGTGTCAGCCTTCACAAGTCTCAGAATTGAGTGTCTAAGGATCAGGAGTTCCTTATTGAAACTCAAGTTATAAGCCACGTGATAGTTAAGTTGATACTGTTTGGGACTGCTCATATGTAGAGTTCATATGTCTGTGGATGTGTTTGGTAAAATACTTTGAGGAGTTATGTTAAAAAGTAGTGACACTTCAAAAATATGAATAAGGGAAAAACAAAATAGAAAAATATGGTTTATCATTGGATACGAACTCAGCTCATGGATAGATACATTCACACAAATGAAACTCATATACACACACTGAGGTAGGGATTTCACCTTAAGTTTAACCTTACAAAGAGTGATCTAACTTCATTACCACTCATCAGCTCACCTACACATCAGATAGGTATTAGCCCATCCTCAACTTAGAAGAACAGCAGCTGTGGGGAGGCGGCGTGCAAAGCAGCACATATGTATGGTTCCTCTTCTGGAGGGTGCTGTTTGAGTCATGCTTTTGCCTAGTATTGGCACATTGTTTTTCTCTTAGGAAAAAAAAAATTCTTTTTAAAATAGTGACAAATGTAGTATACTTACTGATTGCAGGAAAATGTCATACCTAGAAGTCTGGAGTATTTGCCTGAGAGGCATGTGGTGTCCTAAGGCTTAGGAACAAATGTATTCCATCCCTTGTTGATGTAGGAAAAGCAGTGTGCAGAGGTCAGCATGTGGCTGGGTTGCACACAACAGTAAAGAAACCCCTTTAAATCACAGGCCTCGTGTTTAGGCTCAGTTAAGGTTTTCATATAACTAAACAAGCCTGCACTTTTCACTGCTGCTCTTTCTAAGTTCCTTTGAAAATGTTCAGATTTGCTAATTTTCTTCAGATGAAGAGGCTAATAAATAAACTCCTGATCTGAGTTGTAATATATACATATATAATTTATACTGTAATGAATCTTACATTAATAAAAGGGAAAAAAACTTGGGAGGCAAAGACAGGCGGATCAAAGTTCAAGGCCAACCTAGGCTTACATAGCAAGCTCCAGGCTTACCCTAATTTTGAAAAGGGAAGGGCTGGAGAGATGGCTTAGTGGTTAAAGGCACTTGTTTGCAAAGCCTGCAAGCCCAGGTTCAGTTCCCCAGTACACACATAAAGCCAAATGCACAAAGCTGCACAGGCATTTGAAATTCATTTGCAATGGTAGGGGGGCCTGGTGTGCCCATTCCATTCTCTTCTTTCTCTGCCCTTCCTTCTCTCAAATAAAAATACTTTGAAATGAAATTTTTAAAATAAATAAAGCCGGGTATGGTGGCACACACTTTTAATCCCAGCACTAGGGAGGCAGAGGTAGGGTTGCTATGATTTCAAAGCCAGCCTGAGACTACATAGTAAATTCCAGGTCAGACTGGGCTAGAGTCCCCACCAGGGAAGAAAAAAGGTGGGGAGGGGTATGAGCCCCATTTGGGAGGACAACGCTATTCAGTGTGCCAACAGCCCAGAACAAAAATCTGTCAAACTAGGGCTGCTAACACTTTGGGGAAAATGGTCTGATTTAAACGACGTTATCTGGCTGTGCTTAACAAACTTAGAGGGACACTGGACCTTGCTGGCTGCCCCTGTTTAGCAGTTAAACCTGTCAGATTGCATTCATGCATCTATGTGGAACAGGTGTGGACTCGAGTTTTCTCCTCACCTTTTCTCGAGGCCAGTATGATTTCTTTTCCAGGACGAGAGTGGAAGGTGTGTGGCTGCACCATTGTCCTTACCAAAGAACACATTCTTCTGAAGTACCTTTCTTGGTCCAAGGCAAGGCTGAGTCTGGCAGGAAAGAGAAACCCACCTGAGTTACTCAGTTAGCTTGGCTCCATCCCAGGGGCCTACAGTCCTCCCTCCTGGGACACTCCCTCTGGTGGCCTGGGGGGGGGGGTGCAGAATGAACCAGCAAGAAGCTCTCTGGGAAGTCCGTTTTCACTGATATCTAGTAGCAGAGTAATATGCAGAGAAACTTGAAAAGCAGGTTTGGCTTGTGTGGGGTTGGTGGAGGAAAGGTGACAGTACTTGGGCTGGGCATGCAGTCTACAGAGATTGTGGCAGTGGCCTGTGGCCATAGAGCTTCTTCCACTGCACAGGCTCTTCGGGTTTAGGACTGTTATAGAACCAATGGGTGACACTCAGGGCCTCCACAAAGATACTGAGAACTGCCAAGGCAGGAAATGCTAACTATTGTCTGCCTGTGTTGATCCAGCACATTAAACTTTGGGTGGGGCAGGGCAGCCAGAGTCCAAAGGCAGCAGTGCACACATACATGTCATGGATAGTGGTGCAGTCATGCGGCCAAATATCGTCAGTTTCCTTCTGGCAAACATGGATATTCAGGGTTGTCTGCTGCTGAAGGGGCCTGTGGGAAGAGAAGATACCCTTTCTCTTTGATGCTACATGTTTTGTTTTACTTTTTGAGATTGGAGACTCTGCTGACCTCTTATCTACTCACTCATTTGCAGTGGCAAGAGGCCCATTCCCTCTCCCCCCCCATGCTGGCAAATCATTACAAAAATGTGTGGCACACACCTTTAATCCCAGCACTGGGAGGCAGAGGTAGGAGGATCACTGAGTTTAAGGCTACCCTGAGACTACATAGTGAATTCCAGGTCAGCCTGGGCTAGAACGAGTCCTAACCTTGGGGGTTGGGGGAGACACACTATCTACAGCCAGACTTGTCTATTTACTCTTATCTGTTTCTTTCTGAGAGAGAGAATATTTTGGTGGGAATGCTATGTTTTTGGTTTTGAGACAGTGTTCTTACACTGTAGTCCAGGATATCTTGGACTCACTGTATCACAGGTTGGCCTCAAATTTAAGAATACTCTTTAATTCCAATTTCAAATTTAATTACTAGTGCGAACCACCATGTCCAGCTTTTCTTGAACAGAGTCTTACCATGTAGCCCAGTCTGGCTTTGAGCCCTCTATCCTCATGTCTCATTCTCCCAAGTGTTAGAGAGGTAAAGAGAAAATGGGGGAGCTGGGCGTGGTGATACATGCCTTCTACTGTCCTCCTCTTGTTTTGTGTACACCTTTGCTGGTGTTGTATGTGCATTTTTTTGGAAAGGTTCCATGTTGTCCAAGTTGGTCTCACTTGCTATATAGGCAAAGATGACCTTAAAGGTCTGATCTTCCTCGTCAGTGAGATTATATAGGCAGGTGCTGCCATGCCCAGTTTCATGTGGTGCTGAAGTTTTATGCTGTGCTGGTGATAAAGCCCCGTGTGCATTCTTGGCAAGCACTGTACCAACAGCCATATCCTCTGGCCAAATTGGTGGGGGTTTTTTGTTGCTGTTTCCTTTTATTTTTTATTTTTTTGAGAGAGAGAAAAAAGGCAGTGAGAAAGAGAATTTGTGTGCCAGGGCCTTCAACCACTGCAAACTCAGGCACATGTGCCACCTTGTATGTCTGGCTTACATGGGTCCTGAGGAATTGAACCTGGGTCCTTTGCCTTTGCAGACAAGTACTTTAACCACTAAGGCATCTCTCCAGCTCCCATTTCCTCTTTAAGTATTGTCTCTTTGCTTCCCTCCATGAAGCAATTTTTGCTTGCTAGAATCTTATGTTAAGGAGGCTCCCCCCACCCAAGGTAAGGTCTTGCTCTAGCCCAGGCTGACCTAGAATTCACCATGTAGTCACAGGGTGGCCTCAAACTCACTCATTGCAATCTTCCTACCTCATGCCCAGTTATGGCTCCTTAACCTGCATATCTTCCAGGGCATTCTGGGAATCTCCTATATTCCTTTCCTTTACGAAGTCCCCATCCCGTGAATACTTGCTGCTGAAGAGATAGCATGGCCTCACATAGTGGAGAAAACAGGGAGCGTGTTCTTATTCTCCAAAGTCCATCTTTTGGTGGCACTTAATCCATTCAAGAGGGTGGAGCCTTAACAACCAATGCTGCCTGCCCAGCATTGTTACACTGCGGCGCATGCACAACCAGTGGCTCTCAGGGACTCCAGCTTTCTTCTGGGTGGGTCCTTTCTGCTCTTCCCTTCCCTTCCCTGGGTCCTCTTGGGAGCTACACAAGGAAGGAGCACACAGAGGTGATATGGAAAGCCCCAGAGGGCTGCAGTTGCCATTATTCTTGTCTTTGCTGGTAACAAAGTTGTGAATTTCAGGTCAGCCTAACACCCTATCTTGAACCCCCCCCCCAATAAGTAAGTTGGAGTAGGGTGTGTGGTAGTGCACTCCCTTAATCCCAGCACTAGGGAGGCAGAGGTAGGAGGATACATGAGTTTGAGGCCACCCTGAGGCTACATAGCGAATTCCAGGTCAGCCTGGGCTAGAGTGATACCACGCCTCTAATTAACTAACTAAATAAATAAATAGAGAAAAGAAAGAAAGGAAGGAAGGAAGAGTAAGTCAGTTGGGGACTTGGATATGTGGTCCCAACTTCTCCCCTGTCTGTCCTGATGGTTTTATTCCCCTGTAGGCAGTGATTTCAGGACTGCACTGAGAGGAGGAATTCAGCTGCTCTGTGCCCTACAGGTGTTCCTCAACCCTGATGCCTGAGAGCTTGGCTGTCCCAAGAAAAGGGACCATGAAAACAGTTTGCTTAAACTTCAGTCATCATGTAATTCTTTTGACTACTATATGTGCTATGTAAAACCTAAAAAGAGAACACTGTCCAGAGGGCACTGGAGCCATTATGAAGGGGTTCCACTGGCCACGTTAAGGACAGAGGTGGCATCACATTGGCCAGGCAGCTGGGGCTTGCTAGCTGAGCAAGACACAAGGTGTGATTGAATTCATCCCCCCAAAGTTCATAGTAGGGAGTTGAACCCCAGTGCAACAATGTTGGGCAGGTGTTTGGATCTCAAGGCTCCACCCTCATGAATGGATTGTCACCAAGACAGGGACTTTGGGGAGTAAGAACACACTCCTGATTTTTCCACTGTGTGAGGCCATGATATCCCTTTGTTTCTGGAGCGGTTACTACTTAGTACTCAAAAAGGCAGTGTCCACTTGGATGAAAAACAAGAATGAGAGTGTTTACTGTATGGTGAGGTCCAGGCCTGAGCAGCTTTACTGTTCTTAGACCCCCTTCCAGGTTCAGGCTGGGCTCTGGTGAATTAATGCTAGAAGATTTAATTAGCATCCTCAAGTATTTGTGTTTCAACACCAGTGGGCCCTATACAGTGTGTTTATCTGTCCTTGCAGGGGCATATCCATGCATGTGCTCATTTTCAAGGACCATGCCCTTGTGTGTGGCTCCTCAGAGTGTGCTTCCAGAGGACTACTGTTGAACTTCAAGGGGCCCAAGCTGCTGGGGCTACCTTGAGGTAAATGGATACCTCCTTAGCCACTTTTGCCAGCCTGTTTCACCTACAGGGTTGACACTAGTCCTTGTGTTGTGATTTGCTGCCACCCCTGCATGTTGGAGCATTTGCCTTGTGCTAATTCTGCAGTGTCACTTCTGTTGCCCTATGGGGGGCCTCCCAGCACCTGATCTCCCTTGGTGCTTTGTTGATACTTGTGCCTTGAGGAGAGATGCTAGATGGTTCTTTCTGGCCCTATAAGAGGCCTCATGTGCCTCTGCAAACATATCAGCTTGAGTGTGAGGGAGGGACTGCGGTTGGTAGTCAGATGCTCTGCAGCATGATGGGTGAAATTAATTTGGGAAGCAGGTTTGGTTGCTGTGGCATCTTGCCCTCCTGCCTGCTATTTGGCCTTGTAGAGCCTAGGGAGACTGGCAGTCAGGGTTCCTTTCTGGGAAGTGGGGTTCTTTTCCTCTGTGGGATTTTGGGAGGAGGCGAGGGGATTGCTGGGTACATGTCTCCAACTCACCATGGGGTTCACTCTGGCAGCACCTAACAGGTTTGGGACACTTTGCTTCCCCAGGTCTCTGGCCGGTGTTGCTTCCACCTGTCCACAATCATGGGGAATATCTTTGCGAACCTCTTCAAGGGCCTTTTTGGCAAAAAAGAAATGCGCATCCTCATGGTGGGCCTGGATGCTGCAGGGAAGACAACAATTCTGTACAAACTGAAGCTGGGTGAAATTGTGACCACCATTCCCACCATAGGCAAGTTGCTGGGCCAGGGTGGGGCTGGGACTTAGGGCTCCCATGTGCAGAGGGTCCACAACTGCAACCTTGTCCCCAGGTTTCAACGTGGAGACCGTTGAGTACAAGAACATCAGCTTTACTGTGTGGGATGTGGGTGGCCAGGACAAGATCAGGCCACTGTGGCGCCACTACTTCCAGAACACTCAAGGTAAGGGGTCAAGCTTCACCTCGGGGTTCTCTGGTCTGCCTCTAAGGAATGCACCTCATGTCTGAGTCTCATGGCTTTGCTGGCTTCAAGGATTGAGGACACATCATCATAGGAGGATTGAGTCTGTACCTGTGGGTTGGTTAGGTGGGGAGTGTTGAGCATGTGCAGTAATGGGGCTGTGTTGCAGGCTTGATCTTCGTAGTGGACAGCAATGACAGAGAGCGGGTGAATGAGGCACGTGAGGAGCTCATGAGGATGTTGGCTGAGGATGAGCTCCGAGATGCTGTTCTCCTGGTGTTTGCCAATAAGCAGGTATGTGCCAGCAAGGTCTCCTCTAAGGGGTTGCCTGTGTCAGGGAAAGGGTGAGAGGCTGACCTGGGCCCGTCATCTATCCTGGGGACTGGCTGCTGCTGGTCCCTGCAACTGACTTCTCCTTCCTTTCAGGACCTCCCCAACGCCATGAATGCGGCCGAAATCACAGACAAGCTGGGGCTGCACTCTCTACGTCACAGGAACTGGTACATTCAGGCCACCTGTGCCACCAGCGGAGACGGGCTCTATGAAGGACTGGACTGGCTGTCCAATCAGCTCCGGAACCAGAAGTGAACCAGACCCCTCCTTCCCTCTTACTTCCTCCTCTCCGCCCTCCGCTTTCCTCTCATGTGGCAAACATGCGACTCTGTGGTCCTGAGTGCCAGAAGCTGTCTCCATGGGTTGGTCAGTGTGCATCGCACCGTGTGTACATGTGCAGACGCAGCCTGCAGCCAGGTTTTTATTTAATGTAAATAGTTTCTGTTTCCACTGAGGCAGTTTCTGGTACTCCTATGCAATATTACTTAGCTTTTTTATTGTAAAAAAAAAAAATCAACTCACTGTCAGTACTGAGAAGGGATTTGGGTGTTTGGGTACCTGGCCTCTGGGAGCCACTGGCCTATAGACTGGTGTCGGGATCCATTTGGTGGTTGGTTTTTAACCCGAACTCAGTGCATTTTTTAAAATAGTTAAAAATACAAGAACACTTGAACACACAGAAGGGAGACTATGCCTAGTGTAGGTTTTGCAGTAACGGCCTGAATGCTAGTCCATCGGATCAGCTGTTCCCATGGGAACAGGAGAGACGGTGATAACAAACCACCATCCGCTGCATGGTCACAGTAGAGCCCCCGTGACTTGCCTGTCTTTGGGTCACCTGCATTCCATAGCATTTAGCTTGTACTTGTGCCCACACGGTCACCTGGTGGCGGGCTGGGGGCCCACTGCTAGTTGCAGGGCCCTGCGTCGTCCAGGGTTAGTGTGCGCATTCCCAGCTTGCTCTTGGGCCAGCTTGGACGCGCTGGTGGGAGGCCTGAGTCTCACCAGCAGGAGCGCGTGCAAGCTGGGAGGGTCACTTCACTGCAGACCCAAACCCTGGAGCACCCCCATCTCCATGTGTGAAGTAGCTTCCTCCCTCAGCCTGCAAGGGTCCGATTTGCCATCGAGAAAGACGACCTCTACTTTTTTCTTTTGTATTTTGATAAAACACTGAAGAAGCTGGAGCTGTTAAATTTATCTTGGGGAAACCTCAGAACTGGTTTATTTGGTGTCGTGGAACCTCTTACTGCTTTCAATACACAATTAGTAATCAACTGTTTTGTATACTTGTTTTCAGTTTTCATTTCGACAAGCACTGTAATTATAGCTATTAGAATAAAGTCTCTTAACTATTTCATGGGCTTGTGTGTGTCAACACTGCAAGCTGCCTCTTGGAAGCAGAGGTGGGAAGGGCCCTTTCATGCTATTAGAGGCAGGTCTAGGTCAGACCTAGACCTGTATGTGAGCACATCTGTGAGAGAAAACCTAGGGACATTTTACTTCTAGTGGGAGATAAAGGTAAGCCAGCATGTTGGTGCTTCTGTCGTCAGCAGGGCCTGCCACAGGATGCTTGGCGGCAGAGGTATGTCTCCTCCTATAATGAACAGCCAGACTTGGGGGCACATAGGTCATGAGTAGAAGTAATTTATCACCAGGAAGGTACCAAGTGTGCTTCCTTGCATTGGGTGAGACTCTGGGGGCTGTGCTATGGCCCTTAGGGTGGTGGCCTCAAGGTCAGGTGGCCATGTGCAGAGCACAGGTCAGTGTGCCAGAACAGTCCACAACACAAGCCCTATTCCTTTTGTGATCTTCCCCAGAGGACATTGTGAAATCCAGTCTGGTTCTGCCACAGCCCTAAGGTGAACACTGGACCTGTG
Organism: Jaculus jaculus; assembly: GCF_020740685.1. Classification (NCBI taxonomy): domain Eukaryota; kingdom Metazoa; phylum Chordata; class Mammalia; order Rodentia; family Dipodidae; genus Jaculus; species Jaculus jaculus. Next base: position 10,447,707 of record NC_059107.1, on the reverse strand, counting down.
GCATTCATTCTTCTCCCAAACACTAACATCCACTGTACGTGTAAAATACATTTACTTAGGTACAAAGTGAGTTTACACAAATGGTAGAAGTAACCAGTCCCACAGCCAGCTCTCAACCTGGTCCACCACAGCGCAGCTCGCACCAAGTCTGATCTCTGCAGGAACCTCCCAGGCAGATACTCCGAGCACCCAACTCCCATGCTTCAGGCCCTGAATAAAGGTCCCCCTGAGTGCCCAGCCAGCTCCCAAGGCTCAGGGTCATTCCAGGGAGCAGCCAGATAGGAGGGCTCCTTTAAGCTTGTTAGCAGACAAGCAAGGTAAGAGTTGGTAGCCACCTGGCATTCAGAGCTCAAGGCAACCAGGGCTCTAGCGTCATTTGGTATAGCCACTTTCTCAGTCATCAGAACTTCTGTCCTGTTGTCTGTGGGATGGATTCCTCCCACTGTCCCCGTTGTGTCCCCACTTCCTCCTCTTACAGCAGGGAGAAGAAGAGTCAGAATCATGTCCATGGTGCCTTGGCCTGGGGAGACAAGGGTAGCCAGACACCTAAAAAAGGGCCCTCATCTTGTCCACGAAGGCTCTGGGACCCCCCAAGCCTTACTCAGGCCTGCCTGAGCACCCCATCACATCAGGGCCAGCCAGCTCCTCCCCGGGTGCCCAAAAGGTAGAGCTGGGCCTAAGCCTACCGAGCTGGAGAGGAAGATGATGAGGGGGTGTCTGCCTCCCTCCTGTGTTCTTTGTCTCTTTTCTTCTTATGTTTCTTGTGTTTCTTCTTTTTTTTCTTTTTTTCTTTCTTGGTTTTCTTGTGGCTCTCTATCCTGCAAGGAATACAAGTAAGCCAGCTGAAGAGTGGTGGGGCAGGCCAGATATGGTAGTCAGTGACATGTAAGTTTGTTAGTAAATGAGCTTAACACTATGCTCATCATCCACCAGGCTGAACTTTGGGCAATTACATGTGGCTGGCAACTGCTGTGGTGATGTAGATCTGAAATATTCCCAAGGCAAAAAGGCTATCAAGGCTGCCAACCTAAGCTTTTGTTGTCTTAATTGGCCATCATCCTGCTGAGTCCCCTATGGCAGCTAAATTTGACCTCACATCACTTGTGTGCTTCTTAGACCTCTGGGTGGGGAAGTCACATCCAGCCTGGAGGTGGATACCTGCTCACCCACCCCAATGACGCTCAGAAAGGGCTAAGACAGTGCATGGCTCCTGCAAATAAATAAATTAAAAATCCCTCCCCAGCCCTAAGGGGTCTACTAATCCCTGGCCTCCTGTTGAGTGCACTCCAGCACTCTCCCACCTCACTAGCCCTGTCCTACATCACCAACACGCTCACCAAAGGACACGTTAAGTAGTCAGGATAGGAGTCAAAACACTTACCCCTGTTCAGCCTTGTCCTCAGCTCGAGGCTTCTTCCTGGCAGCGGTGGCGGAGGTGCCTGGGCCGCCGCTGTCCACACGGTGGTGCTGCAAGAAAAACTGAGCTGTGGGCAGGGACACACAGTGCTCCAGAGAGTTCAGCCCCAGGTCTCCCAGGACACCACCCCAGGACCTCATGCACTGAGGTGGGCGGGAGTTACCGTGAACACCGACAGCCCCAGCTTGGCAGCCTCTTTGTCTTCTCGGGACAACGCCACACGGCCTGCGGAGCCACTGCGTGTGGACAGGGTGGTGAGGACAGCTCTGGACCACCACCCAGTCCCATTCTCACTCCCCCGTCCCCGACCTGCCGCACCTGGCACTGCCCAGCCCCAACAGCCGGTCCACGCCCTTCTCCTCCGGTTCGCCTCCCTCACGCTTGCAGATCTCCACGAAGTCCTGCGTGAGCAGGGAGCACAGAAGATGCTCGGACGACACACCCAGATCCCCGCCCACCCTGCGGACGCCCGGGTCCGCACTCCCGACTTACTTCCTTGCTTAAGCCTGTGGGCTGCTTCCTCACGTTCTTGTAGCCGCTGCGAGGGTCGGGGACAAATGTCAGGGCTGGGACCCCATTCCCCATCCTCCCCGGCCCAGGGAGCCCCGCCCGCCCGGAGCCCGCCCCGTACCCCCGGCGCTCGCAGTCTTGCCCCGCAGCCCGAGGGCACTCACAGCGCGGCCAGCAGAGCCTCGCGCTCCGCCTCGCGTACGGCAGCCAGCTCCTCCTCGCGGCTCGGCCCGGAGCACGGCGTGCGGCCCTTCGCGTACCAGGTGAGGTCCCGGCCCTTCTGCCAGCGGCCCACGGGCGCCATCAGCGAATTGCCCAGGTAGTTCTCCCGCTGCTTGTCGGTCTTCACGTCCTCCCAGTTGAACTGGTCCTGCCCACCGCGCACGCCGCCGCGGCTGGAGCCGAACATGGCGCCGGAGCCGCCGCAGGCCGCGGACAACGGCGACCGGGAAGAATCTGCCCTTTCGGCCCCACTCCGCGGCTCCGGAAGCGGGCCGTGACGTCACGCGTGCGCGGCCGCTCGCGCCTGCGCGCTGCACCCAGGCCCCGGTGAGTCTGCGCGACGCACACTCGCGAGGGCTTCGCGCTCCACCCGCTTCGGCTCCAGCATGGGCGGGTCAGCTCCAGGCCCTGCGGGCATGCTTCTGCACTAGCCGTGCCCTGCGGAGACGCTGCGGGGCCGTCCCGAGCGTCACGCTCGAGCAGCACTACCATCCTGCGTCGAGTGCGCTGCTCCGGGCGGCCGCAGAGCAGAGGTGGCTGCACCGTCACCGCGATGGAGGCTGCAACCTTCGGGGACATCAGGCAGGGACGACGGTGTGCCTCCGGGAAAGCCAGGCAGCATGGCAACTCCTAAGGACCCGGTTCCCAGCTCAGTAGAGAAACTAAATACTATAGTGGGGTTCGTTCGCCGTGACACGGAGCAGGTGAACTGCCCGTGCCCTAGGTAGCAGGACGAGGACAAAAACAAGATGGGGACTGCAAAGCCCAGGCATCCCTCACCCAGCAGTCTGCCGGATTTCTCTCCACGTGCGGTGTGACAGCACCACAGACGAGGGTACACCTTAATTGACTTTATTGAGCGCTGTCAGAATAAAGGCTGCTAACTCAAGAAGCTCTCGGAAGATGAGCCTGGTAAATGGTTACTGACTGGTTGTGACTGGAAGCCTATGAACAATTTACGTCTGGAATGAAACAAGTTAATACACTTAAATGATCTGTGTAGTTTCTATTATCCAGGACTCTAGCTGGGCCCTGTCCCTAACTCCTGTGTTGAAATCCCAAGGATGATTCTTGTGGATGTAATCTTTGGAAAGTGACGAGTTTCTGAGGTACAGCCCCAAGAATGGGCCTACTGCCCCATATAAAGGGGGCTGCAGAGCTGCAGCGATGGTTTAGCCGCAAAGGCACTTGCCTGAGAAGCCTAAGGACTCATGTTCCACCTCCAGGTCCACGTAAGACACAAAGTGATGCAAGGGGCAAGGTCGCACATGTGCACAGGGGAGCGCACCGTCTGGAATTCGACTGCAATGGCTGAAGGCCCTGGGTGCCAATTCTCTCCCCCTCTTTCTCACATAAAACAAAACACGGAGCTGGACGTGGTGGCACACGCCTCTAATCCCACTCAGGATGTAGAGGTAGGAGGATCGCTGTGAATGTGAAGCCACCCTGAGACTACATAGTGAACTCCAGGTCAGCCTGGGCTAGTGAGACCCTATCTCGGAGAAAGAAAAAAAAAAAAAAAAAGGAGGGGGGAGGGGGTGCAAAGCTCTATTGCCCTTTGAGACTTGACACCTGGGGTCAACAATGTTATGTCCTGTTTATGGAATTTTTTTCGAGGTAGGGTCTCTAGTCCATGCTGACCTGGAATTCACTGGACAGTCTCAGGGTGGCCTTCAACTCAACAGCAATCCTTCTACGTCGGCCTCCTGAGTGCTGGGATTAAAGGCATGCACCACCATGCCCGGCTCATCTTTTTCTTTTTTAATGTATTTATTTGTAAGCACAGAGAGAAAGAGAACAGGGTCTCTTGTCACTGCAAACGAACTCCATATGCATGCATCACTTTATGTGAGTACTGAGGAACTGAATCCAGGCTATCAGGCTTTGCAAGCAAATGCCTTAACCATTTAGCCATCTCTTCGGCCCTGTTCTTATTTATTTATTTTTGGTTTTCCAAGGTAGGGTCTCACTGTAGCTCAGGCTGACCTGGAATTCAATAAGTAACTCAGGGTGGCCTTGAACTCACGGTGATCCTCCTACCTCTGCTTCCCAAGTGCTGGAATTAAAGGCGTGCACCACCAGGCCTAGCTTTTATTGTTATTATATTGGTTTTTTGAGGTAGGGTCTTGCTCTAGCACAGGCTGACCTGGAATTCACTATGTAGTCTCAGGATGGCCTTGAACTCATGGTGATCCTCCTACCTCTGCCTCCCTGTGCTGGGATTATAGGCACCACCAGTCCTGTATATGCACTGCTGGGAACCAAGCCGAGGGCTTCGTGCACACTAGGCAATTCTACCAGCTGAGCTACATCTCCAGCCCAATTTTGGATTTTCCATGTACTCGGGCCACCTTTTGCCTGGCACACTCTGACCCTGCAGCTGTAGATTCTTCCTGCCTCAAGCCCGGGCCTTGAACACTCCTCTAGTGAAGATGATGACTTGGTTTCCAAAACAGTACAAATGGCCCTGGCCCAAGCTAATTCCTCCACCCTCACATGAGCCCCAAAAGCAAGCCCATGGCAGTGCAGAACTAGGTAGGAACACTCTTGTTTTTCCACCTGGAGGTAAAATGCAGCTCTGTGAATGTCAACCCTAGAAATGCTTTGGACTGGCCACACTGGTGTTTAGTGTTTTTTGTTTTATTTTTAAGTAGGGGCTCACTCCAGCCCATGCTGACCTGGAACTCATTCTGGTAGTCTCAGGCTGGTCTTGAGCTCAGTGATCCTATCTCTGCCACCCAAGAGCTGGCAATAATGGTGCATGCCACCACACCTGGCACTTCTTTGCAAGTTTCTATGTAGACTAGATTGACCTCAAACATGGCAATTCTTCTACTGGGTGTTAGGATTACAGGTGTTTGCCACCACACCCAGCCTAGTTAGCTCCCAGCCAGCCTCCTCAAGAGAGTATTTTGACCACTCTTCTGGAAACTCCTCTGTCACTACTTTTGGGACAACTCTAGCTCCAGATTCCGTAAGATAAAAACACACCTGGTATCTGGAACTATGAGAAATTAATTCCTCTTTATAACTTACCCAGTCTAGGGCTGAAAAGGTGGCACTATATAAAGCCAGATGCATAAAGCAGTGCATGAATCTGGCGTTTGTTTGTAGCAGCAAGAGGCCCTGGAGTACCCATTCTCACTCTCTGCTTGTAATAAAAATTTAAGAAAATAGACAAATCCCAATCTAGGCCAGGCCTGTACAGACCTGTAATTATAACTGGCTGAGGCAGAAGGACCACAAGTTTGAAGGCTATGTGGGCTTCCAGAGTGAGTTTAAGGCCAGCTTTACCAAGCCAGTGAGATCACATCTCAAAAAAAAAAAAAAAAAGGGTTAAGCTATAACTCAGTGGCAGCACACTTGCCTGGCCTACAGCTCAGGGCCCTGGGCTCCATCCCCAGTCCAAAACTTGCCTAGTGTGGGAAGGTGACTCAGCAGGTTAAAATACATATGTACAAATAATGATGACCTGAGTTCAGATCCCCAGAATCCACATAAAGGCTGGATGCTCTGCTGGGTGTGGTGGCACACACCCTTAATCCTAGCACTCAGGAGGCTGAGGTAGGAGGATTGCTGTGAGTTTGTGGTCAGCCTGAGACTGCACAGTGAATTCCAGGTCAGCCTAGGCCAGAGAAGACCCTACTTTGAAAATTAAAAAATAAAAATAAATAAAGTTGGGGCTAGAGAGATGACTTAGCAGTTAAGGCATTGGCCTGCAAAGCCAAAAGACCCAGGTTCAATTTCCCAGTACCCACGAAAACGAGACACACACGATGGCACCTGTGTCTGGAGTTCGTTTGCAGCCACTGAAGACCCTGACACACCCATTCTAATAAAAAACTTAAAAAGCCAGGCGTGGTAGCGCACACCTTTAATCCCAGCACTCGGGAGGCAGTGGTAGGAGGGCTGCCATGAGTTCAAGACCACCCTGAGACTACATGGTGGATTCCAGGCCCACCTGGGCTACAGCAAGACCTTATCTCTTAACCAAAAATAAATTAATTAATCAAATTAAAATTAAAAGGCTAGGTGCAATGCTCTTTATATCCCAGCTTTCCTATGGCAAGATGGGAGGCCAAGACAGGAGAATCTCAGAAGTATGTAGATCAGCTAGCCTGGTGTACACAGCAGTGAACAAGAGACCCTGTCTCAAACAAGGCAGAAGGTGAGAGGTGATACCTGAAAGTTGTTCTCTGATCTCTACACCCACACCTACATTTACACACAAAGGTTTAAAAAAAAAAATGATCCATGCTAATTCTAAAAGCCCTGTCTTTTGTCCATCTCTGTACTTGAAATACATGCCGTGTGCCAGCAAACAGTGTGAGGTACCTGGGTCATATGCTGGCTTTGGAAGACACAACTGGTCCTGTGAGGACAAGGGAATCCTAGGAACAGGTGTGTGGCATGAATGGTCCAAGAGGGAACTACACAATGACAAAACAACAGTGGGAAGCTGTGTGAGTCACAGTGACATGGAGAAGAGCCACCTGCCAAGCTCCCAGGGAAGGTCTCTAGAGTTCAGGGTGGCAGGTCCTGGGGCCGCTGTCATTAGGGGCAGGCCAGAGGCTGCAGTGTCACTACAGAACACATGTTGAGTGTGACCTATGGAGTCACAGGGATGAGTAGATGTTGGACAAAAGTCCAGAACACAAGGCATCTGTCCTGAGAAGCCTTGAGTGGCCACCTGTCCCATTAAGAACCAGAACTGAGGCTGTGCATGGTGGTACATGCCTTTAATCCCAGCACTTGGGAGGCAAAGGTAGGAGTATTGCAGTGAGTTCAAGGCCACCAAGTCTACATAGTGAATTCCAGGTCAGCCTGAGCTAGTAAAACCTTACCTCAGAAAACCAAAAAAGAGAAAGAGAACCAGAACTGAAAACCCAAGAAACACCAGGAACAGACTGAGAGGCCCTAGGACAGTCCTAGGAGAGGAACAGGACCTGAGATGACAGCGGACATAGGCCTGCTTTTAGAGTTAGCGTTAAGAGACTGCCATATTCATTCTGCCTCTAGAGGGAGCCAAATAGATCGTATAAGAAAATCTGGAGTACCAGGTCCAAGTAGTTGTGCACAGGCTTTGAGTGCATAGCTGCCTATTACGCACACTAGAGGCTCCAAACACCTGCCTGTCACATGCTTAGCCCTCTAGGGTGGGACATGCCTCCCCTTGGGGTTACCTCTTAGGGAGGGCCCATGTAGGGAAGAGTGAGGAAGGAAGTTTCAGATTGTGACCCAGAAGGGTCCTGCTCCTGCTGACTCTGGTTTGGTAACCTGGGGCTCCTGAGGTTGGGTAGGTGAGGTGTTGGGTGCCTCCTGTCCAGCTGTCCACGTGCTACACAGCCTTATCACAGTGTCTACAACCTACAGGTTTGACCTAAACAGATCCTAAGACTCTAATCCCCAGATCCCTCCATCTGTCTGAGCAGATGCTTTCCACATATGAGCTGAAGGGTTGGGAGCACACAAAAAAGAGTGACATGAGGCCATGGCTTCAAGAACATATGGTTTACAGACAGATGCCCCTCCATCTTCACAAAGTGTCCCTGGGTTGGGCTTCAAGACAGTCACTTCTTGGTCTTGGACCAAAACTGTTTGTAACGCTCAGTGTCAAAATCGTCAATCATCTCTGGTTCTTCCTTCTTCTGCTGCTGGAGCTGAGCCTCACGTTTCCGGAACCTGGCCCGGCGCTCTTCTGGAGACAGGGCATCGAGGTCTAAGGGCATCTACATGGGGAGATGTGAAAGTGTGCCCACACCACTCAAGAGCTGGGAAAAAGACTATGGTGGGGTTCCTGCACCTCACTCTCACCCAGTGTCTTCTCTCCTGTGCTGACTTAATTTTTATAGATTTGGTCAGTCTATCCCTTTGAAGCTTTCATTTTATTAAGCGGAATATATTTCTATTCATTTCCCCAAGATTAGTTTGTTTTGAGACAGTTGTGGTGAACTCATATCAATCCTACTCCCAGTATTTGTGTGTGTGTGTGTGTGTGTGTGTGTGTGTTTCTTGGTTTTTCGAGGAGGGAGCTCACTGTAGCCCAGACTGACCTGGAACTCACTCTGTAGTTCCAGGTTGGCCTTGAACTCTTAGTGATCCTCCTATGTCTGCCTCCCAAGTGCTGGGGTTAAAGCGGTGCGCCATCACACCCGGCTTGGTTTTCTGTTTTTCCAAGGTATGGTTTTACTCTAGTCTAGGCTGACCTGGAATTCACTATGTAGTCTCAGGGTGGCCTTGAACTCACAGTGATCCTTCTACCTCTGCCTCCCAAGTGCTGGGATCAAAGGTGTGGACCACCACACCCAGCTTACTCCCAATTTTTTGTTTTCTCAAGGTAGAGTCTCACTCTAGTCCAGGCTAACCTAGAATTCACTATGTAGTCTCAGGATGGCCTTGAACTCATGGCGATACTGCTACCTCTGCCTCCCAAGAGCTGGGATTAGAGGCATGTGCTACCACATCCAGTCTACTTCCAGTTGTATGCAATTCTGGGGATTAAACCCAAGACAAACATTCTACCAGGAGAGCTATAACCTCAAACCCAGATTTGATGCTTTATTAAACACTAAACTTGGGCTGGAAATGGTGGTGCATGCCCATAATCCCAGCAATTAGAAAAGTGAAGTCAGGAAGATCAGGAGTTCAAGGCCTGTGTCAGCTACGTAACTTCAAGGTCAGCCTAGACTGCATGAGACCATGTCTCAAGAAAACCAAAGGAGTGTGAATAACATCAAAATACATTATAGTGACTTCTTAGACTAACCCCACCCCGTGAACAACAACCTGTCCCTCCCCACTACAGTACAGAATGTGACTGCAGCAACACATCGGACTCCTGCCAAGGCTTGTCCCTGAGCCCCACCACCATGGCTCCGCCTCCAGTCAGGTCCCAGGAAGCACCTAGAGAAGGAAGCTTACCACCAGCATGCGTCGTGGCTCTGGATAGCGGACATGGATGGTGGAGCCATCCTGCTTGACCAACAGCACAGGGTAGAGGCGCGCATAGGTCTGGCGGCGTAGGCGAGTGATTGAGGCTCTGCTGCTGTCAGCCCTCCAAGAGGACGTGTGCAAGTGGCAAGGCACAGGGGAGGCTGCTTTCACAGCAGTGTGCCTCAGCAGGCTACAAACAGACACGTGGGCACTGATCAGTGGGTGGTGCTGAGGCACAGAGCAACAAGAGGCCATCAAGCCACTGTCAGGACATGAAAGAAAACTGCCTGGCCTCCAGAGACACTAGCAGAGACTGATGATCCACACCTAGAGGTCCCTGGGGAACCATAGCCATGGCCGAAGTAGTGGGTGATTGAGGGTACAAGCTTCTCAGCACTGAGGCCAGGACCAAGCTGACTTAAAACAGCTCCCTCCTGATGAGGAGTGGGGCTGACAGGCACTCCAAGGGGCCTGAACATCCATGCTTACCCAAGCAGGCTGCCCACAGCCATCATTCTTCTTTACAGCCCTCACTGCGCGTAGAGGCAGTCACTGGCCCTGGTGTAGAAAATGCGAGGCAAAGGAATAAATGTCTTCAAAAAGGTTTTCCATTTGATTGATCTGCCTGAAACCCCAGCCGAGAGCTAAGCCATACTTAGGTGCATTTCTGACAAGCACATCTAGTTGCCCCTTGGTACTCATGGGGAATTGGCTTAAGGACTCCCCAACAGAGGACAAAGTGCCTGATGAATAACAGCATAGTGCCTACACACAACCTGTGCATACACTTCTGTTTGTTACAACATTTATAAAACCTAAGAGAATACAGAGCAAGGCATGGTGGCATAAGCCTGTAATACCAGCACTTAAGATACAGAGGCAGGAGGATCAGGAGTTCAAGGTCAGCCCTGGCTGTTCAAGGCCTGCCTAGACTAGAGTGAGATGCTGACTCAAAAACAAACACAAACAACAACAACAAAAAAAAAAAAATAGGGGGCTGGAGGGATGGCTTAGCTGTTAAGGCGTTTGCCTGCAAAGCCAAAGGTCCCTGGATCGATTCCCCAGGACCCACGTTAGCCAGACGCACAAGGGGGCACGCATGCCTGGGGTTCGTTTGCAGTGGCTAGAGGCCCTGGCGCTCCCATTCTCTCTCTCCCTCTTTCTCTATCAAATAAATAAATAAATAAATAAATAATATTTTTAAAAAGAAAAAAAACATAATAGAATACAAATGCTATGTAATAGTTAGCACTTTCTTTTTCATTTATTTTTAGAGAGAGCGAGGAGGGATAGAGCTCTATTTGGCACACCAGAGCCTCAGCCACTGAAATCTAACTCCAGACGCTTGCGCCACCTAGTGTGCATGTGTGACCTTGCACTTGTCTCACCTTTATGCATCCAGCTAACATGGGATCTGGAGAGTAGAACATGGGTCCTTAGGCTTCGGAGGCAAACACCTTAACTGCTAAGCCATCTCTCCAGCCCTAACACTTTTTTTTTTTTTTTTTTTTTTTGGTTTTTCGAGGTAGGGTCTCACTCTAGCCCAGGCTGACCTGGAATTCACTATAGAGTCTCAGGGTGGCCTCGAATTCACAGCGATCCTCCTACCTCTGCCTCCCAGTGCTGGGATTAAAGGCATGTGCCACCACGCCCAACCCTAATACTTTTTTTTTTTTCTTTGAGGCATGGTATACTCTAGCCCACGCTGACCTGGAATTCACTATGTAGTCTCAGGGTGGCCTTGAACTCACAGCAATCCTCCTACCTCTGCCACCACACCCAGCTTTGACTTTTTTGTTATTTCAAGGTAGGGTCTCACTCTAGCTCAGGCTGACCTGGAACTCACTCTGTAGTTTCAGGGTGGCCTTGAACTCAGGGTGATCCTCCTACCTCTGCCTCCAGATTAAAGGTGTGCCTCACCACACCTGGTTAATTAATACTATTTATATCATTTTGCTTAGGGAACAATAACATGGAGGGGAGCAAGTGCATGTTCAATGGAGACAAAAAAAAATTGGGAGTATCTTCAACCTGTGATTGGTTGAATCCTTGTTATCACTATCACTTGCCATCCTGTCCCACTAACCCACTGGCCTTCTTCGATGAGAATGGCAGGTGGAGTTTTTTTGTATTGTTCCTTCCCCCCAACAAAAGCAGCTGTCAGGAATCTATTCTAGATGATTGAGTCGGTCTGCAACAGGGCCCATACCCATCACTCCCGTGAGTGAAAAGCTCTCTGCTGTATAAACGGTGGTGCTTGGCTCATTTCCTGTCTGAGTGTGTGTAGTGGACGCAGGTACGCGTGCAATTGCGCGCACCACGCATGGGGAGACCAAAGAAGACAAGGAGTGTTCTCTATTCCTCCTCCACCACCAGAAAGTCTATCACTGAACCTGGAACTACCCGTTTTCCCGTTAGACTGGCAAATCAGCCAGCCCTTGCCATGTCCCCGTTCCTGCTCAGCGTTAGGGTCAGAGATAAGCGCAGCCTTGCCTGGCTTTTTTAAAGTGGGTTCTTCGTGCTTGCATAGCAAGCTCTCTTCCCCGCTGAGCCACCTCCTCAGAACCTCACTTACTAATTTTCGTAAAATTTCACAAAAATTCGCTGAGACGTGTGTTAGCAGACGGGGAAAGGAAGCCAAGCTAGCAAATTTCCCCAGAGGTCTGCGGAGGTGGACGTCAGGAGTGTCCCATGCTCAGACAGGAAACTAGACTGCTCCGGAGGACGAGCCGGTTTACTTGGGAAGTTCCTCTGTAACCCAGGAAGGGGCAGGGGCATGGACCTCCACTCTCCAGCCCAAGCCCAGCACCTCCTCCGCCCTGGGGGAAAAAACCCCTGCCACCCCGCCGCTAGCTGGCCCTCCACGTCACGGTGGTGGGGACCAAGCCGGCACTCCCCACCCTCAATCCCGGCTCTGCCCAGGCACGACAGACGCCAACCTGCGACCGCCGCATTCACCCCGTAGACCGAGCGTGCAGAACTACAGCAAGCAGATGGAAAACTGAAGCCACGCACGGAGGCACGGTCGAGGGACGTCCGGCGGCTAGGGTCGCAGCCGCCCGCAGGCGCGCCGTCGCGCGGCGATGACGTCACCACGAGCGTGCTCGTAACGAGGGGCGGGGCCTGCTAGGGGGCGGGGCCTGGCTAGGGGGCGTGCCCTGGGCGTCGTGGAGGCGAGATCTGCGCTCGGGGAGTGAGTGAGGGGCTATGTGGGGATGGCAGCCTTGTGCGTCCACAAGATTTGACCCAGGGCTGCGGGGTACAGCGGCGACGTAGCTCCTGTAGGAGCAGGGCGATGCTGGACTGGGCGGGCCCGGGTGTGACCCAGTTGGGTCGGTGGGTATAGCTTGGCAGTGACCTACGCCCTCTGAGTGAAGGGACGCCCTTGGAGAGGGACTAGGCTAACACCGAGACGGGAGCACTCGGGCTGGCGCTGCGGTGTTGCCATGTCCCAGTGGAGACTCCAGGAAGGATGTCCCGGCCTCCTTACCTGTCAGGTGATCCAGCCCCCTCTGCAAGTTATTTATGGCAAGGCCCGAAGGAGCTACTGAGGTGCTGCCTGGTCCGAAGGCTGCTCAGATTTTCCGTCTCTCCTCCAGAGAGAAGGTCTCCAGCAGCCGCGCTGTGCCCTAATCATGCGGTTGCAGCGGCAGATGAGGGCTCCTCTGGGCTGTGCTGAAAGTGGCTAACTGTATAGTTCAATGTGTATACTCCAAGAGTCTGGAAGACATGTGTTTGGGGGGGGGCACATTACACCTGCCTGACAAGTTTGCTTTGACTGTGAGAGACTGAGCCCTTATACCCGCCCTCCATTCTCCTTTGAGTATCCTGTAAGTCCTGAGGCTTATTCCACTGTCTGGGATTTCCTTTTTGTCTTCTCAGTGGCGGGGCGGGGGGGGGGGGGGACTAAAAACGGCCTGAACATAGTGATAATAACAATCTGAAGATGTCCTGAATTAGCCAGAGAATGAAGGGAAATGGGCCATTTAAACTTACAGCCTTGAACTAAACCAACAAATAAAAAACCCTACAAAACTTCATGTTTTTCCTCTATGCGATCATCACCCATTAAGGTCATGCCACATTTTGTGTTTGGAACCAACCAGACAAGAAGTAGCAAAAACTATGTGCAGGCATGGTGGCTTACACCTGTAGTTACAGCCCTTTGGAGCTTTTCTATTTCCATGAGATCAAGGCCAGCCTAGGATACATGATCAATTTCATGCCAGCATGATGTAATGTCTAAATTTTAAAAAATTAAGTAAAAAAAATAACCCTCCTCTTTGTGGACTAGCTTCCTATCCCAGGAATCTGACAGCTTCAAATTGTCCTCTCTTTATTATCTGCAACCGATGTTGTAGGTTCAGTCTCTCAAAATTTCTTTTAAAAATTCTGTGGCTGAAGCTGGAGAGATGGCTTAGCTGTTAAAGCACTTGCCTGCAAAGCCAAGGACCCCAGGATCCATGTAAGCCAGATGTACAAGGTGGTACATGCAACATGCATCTGGAGTTCATTTCCAGTGGCTGAAGGCCCTGGCATGCCCATATTCTCTCTCCCTCCCCCTCTGTCTGCCTCTTTCTCTCTCTCAAATATATGGGTTTTTTTTTTGTTTTTTGTTTTGGCTGCAGGTCTGATGGATATTTCCCAAATACTATCTGGCTGTTGCACCTCCCTTCTTGTTGCTGCGACAAAACACCTGATCAAAATCAGCTTTTGGGCCAGGAGTGGTGGTACATGCCTTTAATCACAACATTCAAGTGGCAGAGAGAGGAGAATCGCTGGGAGTTCGAGGCCACCCTGAGATTACGTAGTGAATTCCAGGTTATCCTGGGCTAGAGTGGAACCCTACCTGGAAAAAAAAAAATAACAACAAAAAGTAACGTATGGGAGGAATGGTTTTATTTCAGCTTACAGTCTCAAAGGTTTCATCATGATGGAGAAGGCATGGTAGAGCCGAGGCTAGGCATCATATCTTGCCACAGCAGTTGGCAGGAAGCAGCAAGAGTGAGCTAAACTAGCACTTGCAAACTATCTCAAGGTCCACTCCCCCATGATACACCTCCTTCAGCAAGGCCTCTGATTATGAGGTTTAATCACAAACACATGATTCTTTAGCATGTTTTCCATGAATGCAGTGTGTTAGATCAGTATCTTTTTAAATCTTTATTTATTTGAGAGAGAGAGAGAGGCAGATTATAGAGAAAGGGCACACCAGGGCCTCTAGCCACTGCAAACAAACTCCAGACACATGTGCCACCTCGTGCATGTGGATTATATAGGTCCTGGGGAATCGAACATGGGTCCTTAAGCTTTTCAGGCAAGCACCTTAACTGCTAAGCCATTTCTCCAACCCTAGATGTGTATCTTTTTGCATAATTGTTGCAGGTTTGGCATGGATACCTCCCAAGTTAGTATCTTCCAAAACACTTCACTTGCTTATTGCAAGTGAAACCTCTCTAGAAGCCCAGATCTGGTAAGTCCTGACCAATTTTTCCCACTAGAAGCTAGGAGTTTCTGAATCAGATGTTTAGTGTACTAAACTTAGTTTAGCAAATTTCACAGCGCCACAATGCCAAGCACAGCTGTTCCAGGCCTCTTTACTTCACCCTTCCAGAAGAGGGTGCATACTTGCAGTTATTTCTGTAGCCAGCTCTTTTCCTGGGGGCTTTAACATCAGTCTGTTTATGGACAGTCTGCTTTGTACAAGCTACCATACACAGACCGCTCACTTCCACTGCCCACTTTGGCTGCCATTTAGTGAGCCAGAAGCAGCCTTGGTTAGAGAGCAACCGTGACACAATTTTTTTTCCTAAGTATCTTTCAAGTGCAGTATCTTGGCTTTATTATTATTATTTATTTGAGAGGCAGGGAAAGAGAGAATATGAATATGGGCATGCCAGGGCCTACAGCCACTGCAAATGAACTCCAGACACATGTGCCACCTTGTACATCTGGCCTACATGGGCTCTAGGGAACCTCAGTCCTTTGGCTTTGCAGGCAAACGGCTTAACCACTGTGCTATCTCTCCAGCCCTTGGCTTTTTAAAAATAATTTTTTATTGATAACCTCCATAATTATAGACAATAAACCGTGGTAATTCCGACCCCCCCGCCACACACACACCCTTGGGTTTTTAAAACAAAGTTCCAGTCAATAGAAAGTAAGCTGTTGACGTGCTGGGCAGATGACTCAGTAGGTGCTTGCTTGCAAAGCCTGCCACTACACAGATGCACGAAGTGGCCCACGTCTTGAGTCTGCAGTGGAAAGGGCTACCTAATTCAAGAACCGCGAGGAAAACCCCACTCCACACAAGTGTATTGTAGTGTTGGCCTCTGACTTCCCCCGTTGCCTTTACTTACTAGGCTTTTTTATTTATTCATTCTCAAGGAGGAAGAGAAAGAGAGAGAAAATATGAGCTGCTGCAGACGAACTCCAGACGAAGCATTTGGGTTTTCTTTATTATTATTATTATTTTGCCGAGGTAGGGTCTCACTCTAGCCCAGGCTGGCCTGGAAGTCACTATGTAGTCTCAGGCTGGCCTTGAACTTATGGCGATACTCCTACCTCGGCCTCCCCAGTGCTGGGACTAAAGGCACGTGCCACCACACCCGGGTAAGGCTTTTTGAAACAGGGTCTCATTATCTCGGACTCACTAAATAGTCCAGAGTGGCCTCGAACTCGCGATCCCGCCCAGCCTCGGCCTCCCTTCCTGAGTGCTGGGATTATAGTAGGGAGCCACCACACAGTGGGCTCCCTCCTCTCCTCCCAACACCTGGGATGTGCCCATTGGTCTGCCAGGACTAAATAAATAAACGCTTTTTCAAGTCGGTCTCTGCCCTCAGCGTACGCTGACACCCGTGTTTGCCCGAAAGGTCGGCCTACTAGGGCACTGCGGCTTCCAGCACTGTGCCTGCGAGACTGCACGGAGACGTGACGCCCCTGACCCGCTCACTGAAAGGTGGGCGCGTGGAGTGGGCGGGGCCGGCCCGGCGCAGCGACGTAAGCTAAGACTCAAACCTGAGCGGCGCTGTGACGTAGGGGTAGGTAGGCTAGCGTGGGATCTGACGAAGGGACGGAGTGAGAGGACACTAACGGGTAGGGATGGCGGGGCCAGGGCGGCATGAATTTATGACGTAGCCGAGACTCGGTGGGCCGAGGCGGAGGTATGACGTAATCCGGAGGCGCGGGGCGGAACTCTGTTGAGTTTCGCTGCGAGTCGCGACAGGGACACCAGGGCCGCGGTGGCGCCTGCCGAGGCCGGGTGGCTGCGAGCGGCACGGCATGGCACACTTCCTCCCGGAGCGCGAGGCACGAGACCGGAGCGGGCGAGGCCGGCGCAGCGCTGACGTCATTCCGCGGGCGGAGGTGGGCCGGCCCCGGCGCGCGCCTGCGCAGCGTCACGCCCTACGCCCGAAGGCCTACGAGAGCCGGCGCGCCGCTGTGACGTAGTCCTGTGGGCGGGGCGGAGGCGGTGGCGCCCGATGCTGCGGCGCCCGCTGGTCGGGCTGGCTGTGGCCGCCCTTGGTCGCGCCCCTGCAGACGGTGAGTGCTGCGTCGGGTGTCGGCCGCGAGTTGTCCCCCCGACTTGGGCCAGGCGGCGGCGGCGTGGCGCTTGTACGTCCCCGCGCGCCGCCTGCAGCGGCGGCGCTCGCCCTGGTTGAGACGCCCGGCAAACGTGTTTCCCGCTCGCCCCGAACTAGAGGGGTGGTCACGTGGAGGTCCTGCCGGCCGTAGCCCCGCGCGACACGTGCGGGCGCATTTCCTCGGCGCTCTGCGTGGCTTGTTCTCCCGCATCCATCCTTAAGAACCTTGGGGAGGCTCAGCAGATCGCTCTGGGCCTCCTGCCTTTGTCCCGCCGTCATTGCAGGTCGCTGGACGTGGGGGTCGGCAGAGAGTGCAGGCTGTCTCAACTCAGGAGGGTTGAAGATTGGGAGTTCAGCCTTCTCTAGGTTGGGGTTCCTGAGGCCACCTTTGTGCTTACTGCCCCACCCCCCTGCATCGTTTTAGCAGACGTGGAAGCGGAAAGGGAAGCAGTGTGCAAATAAGCCGGGTCTTGCAGGAGAAGACGAGGCGTGAGGAGAAGCAGGTGAAATGAGACACACACAATCAGTCGTAGAGGGAGAATGTGGAAGCAAAGAAGGGGGTTGACAGTCTTTTTTAGGGTTCATGGGAAAAGAAACTGGTTTGCTTAGGCCGGGTTTGGTAGCACACCCTTTTAATCACAGCACTTGGGAGACAGAGGTGGGGACTACAGAGAGTTCTAGTTCAGCCTGGGCTAGAGTGAGCCCTACCTAAGGAAAAAAGGAAGAAGAAGAAAAAGGAAACGGCTTTGCTTATATAGATACTCTTCCAGTTTGTCCTTCATAGAGTAATCGTGGCTTACAATGGGCGCTGCCACTAAGGTGTTTTCCTTTCTGCCACCGACAAGCAGAAGTTCCTGCCATTCTAGCTCTAGTCTACACACCTTTAAAAAAAAATCAGAGAGAGAACTGCCAGGGCCTCCAGCCACTGCCATTGAATTTAAGACGCGTGTGTCATCTTGTGCACATGTGCAACCTTGTGCTTGTGTCACCTTGTGTGTTTGGCTTATGTGGGACTTAGACACTTGAACATGAGTCGTTAAGGCACAGGCAAGTGCCTTAACCACTAAGCCAGCTCTGCAGTCTCAGTCTACCCACTTTCACATGCCAGGCCTTTCACGTCCCAGTAGGTGCCACATCAGTCACTGGTTGGGTGTGCTTGACTTTTCTGAGGCTTTGTGAACACTGGGTGTTTGTCTGCAGTGGGGGGAGTGGCAGGGAAGACAGCAGCTTCCTGGAGTCATAAACTTGAAAGGAGTACATTTGAGCCACACTCAGACTTTCTCTTGTCTGATTTGGCACATGCAGACTACCCAGGAAACATGAGGGAGGAGAGGTGGACGGAGGGCTGAGATGACAGTGAACCCAGGCAACAAGGACAGACAGGCAGAAGGAGAATGAGCCCCAGGGAAGCAGCTGTAGGAGGAAGGTGCCTTGTCATCAACCCTGTCCATTCCTGACCTGGATTTCTAGGCCTCAGTCTTCCCTGCCTGCCCTGTTCCTTCATCCCTAACTTGCATGTGCTGTGCCCCAGTCTCCCCATGCCCTCTCCTGTTCCTCATCCTTGACCTGCACGTGCTGGGCCCAGTCTTCCCTTGCCCTACTCTGCCTCCCGCCCCATCCTGCCTGACTCTGTTTTTACTAGGCTTTGATTGTCTCTCTGTACAGGAGAGCGACTGGCCAACCTTGTGAGTGTTGGGTCCTTCTACTTCACTGTCTGTGGACTCTGGACCCTCCCCCACACACACACCTTTGTTTTGTATTTTTTTCAACATAGGGTCTTGCTCTAGCCCTGGTTGACCTGGAATTCACTATGTAGTCTCAGGGTGGCCTCAAACTCATGGCAGTCCTCTTACCTCTGCCTCCCAAGTCCTGGGGTCAAAGGTGCGTCACCATGCCCGGCCCTCTTTTCCTTTCTCATGTTCATTCTGTCCTTCATTGGGTTGTCATACAGGACCCTGTTCGAGACTCAACATGTGCTTTCCTCTCCTTTATGGAAAGAGACTTAAACTGAGCTGCATGGCATCTGCAAGCTGCAGCAGCCTGTTAATGGTTTGCTACTGTCCTGCTGCCCTCACTTCCTCAAGAGGTCATGGTATGTCCATCCGGCTTAGGTACAAGAGTAAAAATGAAAACACTCCGGCTGTTCCTGGTGCTGTCCTAGTTAGAAGAGGATCCTGAAGTCTAAGGCATCTCAGGGAGGGAATGAGTCATACTGTGTGCCCAGAGCTGTTTGTGTCTTAGCAGAGGCCTAGAAACCACAGACATCTCATTTCTTTCTTTCATTCTAGCTCATGTTGACCGGGAATTCACTATGTAGTCTCAGGGTGGCCTCAAACTCACGGCAATCTTCCTACCTCTGCCTCCCAAGTGCTGGGATTAAAGACATGAGCCACCACACCCGGCACATCTCATTTCTGTAAGTGTCTTGCCCTCTGTTGGTCCCCCAGAAGGCAGGAGGGAGGTGGTGGTGGTGACATTTTGCCAGGCCCTAAAGAGAAGAGGGGATGGAGCTATGTGGGAGAAGAGGTTTTAGCAGAACATGGTCCCTCTGACAGTCTCAGTGGAAATTGCTGGACTCTTTTTATAGTTGGGTAGTTTGGGACTCTTCTTCAGTGGTGTTTAGGACTGGAAGAGCCTGAGAGAAGAGGGTCCAAAGTTCCTTTAGTGGTCTCTCCAAAGTAAGGTATTTCTGGCCTTGCACACACTTCTATTGTGTGAGTCTGAGCTGTCTGGGTTGGGATTCTGATGCTGGCTGTAGCCTTGTGGAAATAACTACCTTGTCACCTGACCTCTTGACTGAAGTTCTTCCTTTGGTCACCTGTGGGGTCTTTTCAGGGCCTCATTGCCCTTGCAGGGTCCTCACTGGCTTAGTGTCTGCCCACTGCACCTCACAGCTGGCCACAGTCATATGGTGTGGTCTGTGTGGATCCAGGCAAGGGTCATGAAGGATTGAAGATGGCTGTCAGTGATCAGTTGGCTTACATGTATGAGTGACATGTAGAGGCACCCCTCAGGACTATGAGGCAGCAAGGCCAAGCTGGTGTCTTGTGGTTCTCTGCCTCTTTTATGCCTGAGAGCCAGTAAGCCTGGGTTTGATAGGTTGGGGTTATGCAGAGCTGACTGTAATTCAGAGCCTGGAGTGTGTCTGGAATTAGGATTGGGATTTTGTCACAGTTTCAATTCCAGAGGAATTGGCTGGAATCCAGGTGGCTGCTAGCTCATTACCTGGATTTGGAGTCAGGGCACAGGGTCAAGAGCAGGTGAGGCTGCCCTAATGCCTCTTTTCTAAGTGTCTGGGAGCAAGTCGTCAGTTCTGACCTTGTTCGTCCAGCATGGGTGTCCTCTTAGCAGCTCTCCTACCTCAGACCCTCTTCCCAGTAACTTTGTTCACTCAAGCACATCAGAGCCCTCTCTTAGCTCTGGTTGTTCCCTGTTGTTGTGGAACTCATGGTTCTTTGCCTCAGATGCTGTCTTCTCGGCTTGCTGCGACACTGTGTAGTGAGTCTGCAGAGCCCCCAGCGTGAGCACTACTGTGACCCCTTTTAAGTTTGAAGGAACCAGGACTCCAGCAGTGAGCCTGGGTCACAGAGCCATGAGCTGAAAAGAAGCTCAGGCATGTAGAGCATATGCTACCAGAAGCAGATCACCATAGCAAGAATTGTGGGACAACACAGCACTGTGGGCAGCCTTTGGCCTGAGTGTCCAGTGCAGCACTCAGAAGGGTGGACAGCCCGTAAGGTTCAGAAAGTATGATCTGCAGAGCGCAGCTTAGAGGTCAGGTCACGGTGGAGGCGGCAGGGCTCAGGCAGTGGGTAAGAATGCCTGTGGAAGGTGGTGGTGAGCTCTAGGCCTGCGGAAGCCCAGAGCCCAGCAAGGAGGAAACAGGTAGTGTGTCTCGGCGATGTGATTTGGGGAGAGGCAGAAGGAACAGTTTTAGTGACAGGCACCATTGGTGATGCTAGATTGGACTCCCTCTGTCTTTTTGATAGTTGGGCCTATGTGTTTTTGGTGTGCATGTGTGCACACACGTATGTCATACAGGCCTGTGTACAGTACATGTGCACCCCATGTTTGTGTGGGTGATGGGATACTAGCAATGCTGCTTCTGTGAGATTACCTCATGGCCTACATTGGGGATTAAGAAAACAAGGCCTCCCTCAGTGAATGCCCTTTGTGCAGCCTTTGTGCCCCCTTAACCAGTCACTGTCTTCGGCACCATCTCTGTGGTTCCAAGTTGATTGGGTTGGCAGACCATCCCTCTAGCTCCCAGAAATCCTCCTTGGTCCCTCTACCCGGGCCCCAGTACAGAGCAGCAGGTCAGGTCTCCCATTCCCTGCTGTGGCTCTTCCTCACTTCCCATCCCAACCAGATGCTGGCTCATGTGAGCTTGTTGGCGTCTCAAGGGCAGGACCAAGAACTGTTTTTTCTTTCCTACATAGTGGGTGGGGCTGTGACTTCCCTGCTGCCCCAAAGTTCATGGCTGGGTGCCCCAGGGATTTAGAGCTCAGAAGTGCGGGATGCAGGCTTGGCAGGGATTAGCACCCCACCCCCCCAACCAGCCTTAGCAGAGCAGCTGCTGATTCTTCTTAGGCTAACCACAGAGGCTGCACCCCACCAAGTAGGTGGGTGTCATCCTGGGAAAGCAGGTGGGTGTCATCCTGGCAAAGCAGGAGGTAATGCCTAGGCAGGGTCCTCATTGGGGAAATGTAGGCCCACTCAGGGGCCAAGAGAGAGGTAGGATATTGGGGTGGAGGGGCTGGGCTGAGAGCAGGTGAGCTCGCATGGTCCTAGGATGGTGCCAGTAGGAGCCCGGGGAAGGAGGCACGGGTCCGGGTTGGGCTGTTCTGGGTGGGCCCTGCTACTTCTCCATGCCTGCTGTAGCAACTGCTTCTCCTTGTCTGCTCGGAGCCCTGAGACATATTTATCTTCCCCTTGGGAGGCAAGGTGGGTTGCTTTGACCTCTGGAAGTAGCCTGTCCTTTCCAGACATGAGTCAGAGATAGGTGACCCACACCTAATGGATGTTCCTGCAACAAACCTTGTTCAGTCCTGGCTTGCAGGAACACAGACATTCCTTTCTCAGACCCCCTCCCCCAAAATGGGGGCAGTGGCACCTACTGGTGCCAAAGCCCAACCTCTGGTGCAGGGTGGGTCCTGGGTCACTTGGCCTGTGGACATTCCTGGTGGGTTCAGGGTGGGGCTCCCCTGTTGGAGCCCTGCCAGCCTTCCTGCCTTTGTTTGCTGTCTTGCCAAATTGCTCCTGTGTGGAGGGCCCACATTACATGCTGATGTCACCCCAGGGAGACCTTCACCCTTCTGCCTCCGGTGGGGTGGAGTGCTGCGGTACTGATGGGGCAGAGCCCCTCACGTCTGCGCTGCTCCTCATGCAGGCATGTCGGGACCAAGGCCAGTGGTGCTGAGTGGGCCGTCGGGGGCAGGGAAGAGCACCCTGCTCAGGAAGCTGTTCCAGGAGCACGGCAGCATCTTTGGCTTCAGTGTGTCCCGTGAGTGCCCAGGACCTGGAGGGAGTGGCGAGGAGCTCAGAGACTGGGATACCATCGCCAGCGAGGGACACCTCAGAGCCCCCAGATACAGCCGACCAGCCTGGGGGATGTTCTCTTCACCCTCCTTAGTCCCATGACTCTCTCCCTTCACAGGGCCTGAATCTAGACTAAGCATCCCAGGCCCCAGTGGCCCTCTGATGTTTGGCTGGGCTCACTGGCTCTGAGCCTCCTGCCTCAGTGGTGCCAATCCCTATGACCATCTTGCTGCTCTACTACCAAAGGGATGAATGGACTTAACAGGGAAGGCCCCAACTGGAGCTTGCAGGTTCATACATCTGCTCAGTGGGCAATGGGTCTTTTTCCTAGATACCACGAGGAACCCACGGCCAGGCGAGGAGAACGGTAAAGGTGAGCTGGCCTGGTAGGCGCCATGGGCCCCAGCACTGATAAGGGGAGATGGGGAGTCCCTAGCCCCGTGCCTCAGCTGTTATTTGTATTGAGGCTCCCCAGCTGAAGAGTATCTCTGCCTCCTAGTTAGGTGGGACTAATTAGAGCCTGTGCATGTGAGGGCTGGCATCCTCAGCCAACCTGTGTTGGGCTTGGCACCATTCTGCCTAGTGCATGACAAGGAAGTAAGTACCTTTCTTGTGGGACCTGTTCCCACCTGTGTCTTGCCATGGTGGTCCTAGGTATGGAGTGACCAGGGGCTGGGCCAGGCAGGGCTCGGCTGTGGGCACCCTCTGGACAGCCCTCCTCCTCTCTAGACTACTACTTTGTGACCAAGGAGGTGATGCAGCGTGACATTGCAGCAGGGGACTTCATCGAACATGCTGAGTTCTCGGGAAACCTGTATGGGACGAGGTGGGCAGTGCTCGGGGTGGGGAGGAGGGGACCTGAGATCTCTGGATCAGGGTCCCCCAGAATCATGATTAGAGGAGGCTCTTAACCCAGTCTTCTCCCCTCCAGGACTGAGCTATCTGGCTCTTCCCCCAGCCTCTCAGCTTATCTGGGAGGCTCCAGGGAGCAGGCAGGCCCTGTCATGCCTTAGGCTCAGCTGTCCCTAGCCATCCTTGTAGGGCAAGCGGCCACACACAGTACAGGAGGGGTGGACAGTGATTGGCAACTCAGGTCTTCCAGGACCCCCAGCAAAGTGACGGTAGGGCCAGGAACAGACTGAGCAGAGGCCTCCAACAGTGAGGATGTGCTTGAGTGTTCCAGGAAGCACAGTGGGTGCTAGGGCAGGTGAGCTCCTGGTGCTCTTGAAGGGCCATCAAGGCCTAGCAGCCCATCCAATTGCTTCTGCAGACTTCTAGAAGGCAGGAGCCCATGTGGGCTTAGGGGCCTGGTCTTTCTTGGAACCCTGCCGAACGTCTTCCACTGACTGCTGTTCCCCGCCTCCCCAGCAAGGCTGCTGTGCGGGCCGTGCAGGCCATGAACCGCATCTGTGTGCTGGATGTGGACCTGCAGGGTGTGCGTAACATCAAGAAGACTGACCTATACCCTATCTACATCTCTGTGCAGCCACCCTCACTGGACGTGCTGGTGGGTACCTGTGGCAGGGGTGGGCGGAGCAGGCTCAGGGACGGTTAACCCAGTGGGGGCCCGTCTTTCAGGAGCAGCGACTGCGGCAGCGCAACACCGAGACCGAGGAGAGTCTGGCAAAGCGGCTGGCAGCTGCACGGGCCGACCTGGAGAGCAGTGAGTATAGCCCGTCCATCTGTGCCCTCCCTTACGCATGGCCAGTCCATTCGCTAGGAGACTGGAAGGGCTGGGGCCAGAGATGGAGTCAGGGAGTCTTGTGGGTCCAAAAACCCCTCTTACTGACCTGAGGGTGTCATGGGCATCTTATTACACCTTTAACTTCTTTCTGGGTATGCACTGGGCCCACATTAGGACTCATATCATGGACACCTCTTGCTGTTTCCTCATAGGAGCCTACTGTAGGCAGTGCCAGTCTTAATGAGAGGCTTGTATTGTCCGTTTTCTGGTCTTGAGCTTAACAGGAGCAAGCCCCAGCTGAGGTAGTGTCCAAGCTGTAGACAGACAGGTACTATCCACCATTGCCCATCAGAGACAGCAAAGTCGGCCACAGCCAGGTGGTGGTTGGCACAATGGTGTAGGCGCAGACAGGGCCACATTCCCTGTGTCCCTGACCCCATCCCGCTTTGTCCAGGCAAGGAGCCCGGCCTCTTTGACCTGGTGATCATCAATGACAACCTGGAGGAGGCCTATGCAGAACTGAAGGAGGCACTCTCTGAGGTAGGCCCCTCCCCACCTGCCCAGGCCCCATCCTTGTGTGGACTATGGCAAAGCCCACTGGAAACTGCACTTCAGACAGCTGAGGCTCTGCCAGGTGTGAGCAAACCAAGCAAGTCCTTCCAGGGAGGGAGGCATGAAGCCTCTCTCCCCACCCCCAGTTCCCTGCCCCTGACTTACTGTTTTCCTTTCTCCTTGGCAGGAAATCAAGAAAGCTCAGGGGAATGGCCATGCCTGAGGACCTGCTTCACTCCACAGGGCACTTCTGTACCCCAATTCTGCCTGAGTCCTGAGGAAGTGGGACTTGGCCAGAGCACTGGGGACCTGAAATAGGCTCCCACTATGGAATAGGTGGAGCTGCCCCTTGCCTGGCCACATGGTGGCTCTGCACCCTCAGCTGGTGTGCGCTGAGCCAAGTTGAAGGTTGAAGGACTCCATGGTGCCTCCCTGTACTGTCCCCATGTGTCCCTATTCCTGTCTTTCCTGCTGGAGCAGGACTGATATCCTAATAAAGTAACTATTGGGTTAGAATGTCAGAGCCCTGAAGTCCAGGAAGTGGGCAGGGGTCTCATCTGAAGCAGGGCTGAGGATGCGGCCATCACACCGGACCCCTCGCCCCTGGCTCCTCCCCCTTCCCACCCCCCACCTGACCAGTCTAGAGGAAAGTGGCCATGGAGACCCTTTATAGGGATCTGGTGGTCCCTCATCCTGTCCATAAGTCATCAGAATGCTGGCTGGGGCTGCTCCTGACAGATCACATCCTCCCCTGGAACCAGTCAGCTGGTCCAGGCCTAGAGAACCCTCTGTTGCCACCTCTCTGCTCCTGAGCCAGCTGCAGTCTTAGAGACAAGTGCCACTGACCTGAAGGGAAGGTGCATAGCCACAGCAGAAGGCAGGGCGTGGAGGATGAGAGCTACAGAGCTAGCCTTGAGGCCTGTGGGTGCTCTGGTGTAGAGCCAACAAAGACTAGATGGGCAGTGAGCCCTGTCTGGGTTGGTAGAGGGGCAGACCCCCAGGGTCTGTGGTTCTAGCCTTCAGGTTCAGGAGGGTACTGTGGGGTGCAAGGGTTCCTGGGGGAAATGTCTCTAAATCAGGGCAGTTGCCCCTCCCCTTCTGGCCCAGATGAGACACCCTGAGTGTCTGGATCCTGCTGTCCTCCCCTCTTCCTCCCAGTGTTCCGCCCAGACTGCCTGGCTCCACCCAGGAGAGAGCCCCGGCAAGGGGGGTGGTGGTTGCTACCATCTACCCAACCCCGTGCGGGGCCAGCCACAGCTCTGCCTGGTGCGTGCCCAGGTGAGGCTTCTCCAGGGGCAGCACCCGGGCACATGGGTGGTTGTGGATATGGAGGGCACACAAAGGCAGAAGCTAATGGAGATGTAGCCAGGGAGACTAGCAAAGTCCTGGGCTGCTTCCAAAAGCACAGATGTGCATTGAGGAGGGGGTGGGCGGGCCAGAACCGTCCTGGACCTTGCATGGGGCCAGAGAGGTGAGAGCCAGGACCTGCCTGTGCCTCCAGCAAGACTGTCTAGCTCTCCACTGCTCCACCCCCAGGGACAATCAGGGATTCAGACCCTGGGGGGGAACAATGGAGCCCTTGAGGGCCCCTCCCCCACCCCTCATTGTGCTTGGTGGCGAGAGGTGGCTCTGGCCCTACAGTATGCCCTCGGAGAGGACCAGCGTCTGGCCGGCAGGTGGAGGGGCTCAGCCAGAGGCTTGCATTTCCAGCCTGGAGAAGGTAGGGTGATATGGGGGCCGCAGGTGTTCACGGTAAGGGCCAAGTTGGTCCATACTGAGGTTGGGCAGCTTCACAGTCCACAGGCCTCTCAGACCCTGTGGGCGGAGTGGAACGGGGTGGAACGGGGGCTGGTTACAGGAGGACCCACCCCAGGAAAGGGAAAGGGACAGGCTCCTGGCCAGGCCTGGTCTGGCTGAACCAAGGGGTCTTCTGGGGTCCATCAGTTTAGGCCCACCCAAAATCCTTCGTAAGTTTTCCAGGGTGACTAGACCTGAGGTGGAGGGAGATGGGGCCTGGCTGGAGTACGTCCAGTACTTCCCTCAGCAGCTGAGGCCCTTCAAGCTGGATAGGATGGGACAGGGGAGCAGTCCTGGGCGCCAGGCCCAGTCTCTGCTCAGCCCAACTCAGCAAACCTCCCTCACTACTTGTCTGCCTGCTGCCGCCAAGCAGACCCCCTCATGCTGCTGGTAGGGTGGCGCAGCTCTGGAGCTGGCCCAGGGGCCCTTGGAATGCCACAAGTACTTCTTTCTTGCCTGCCATATCCAGTGACTGCAGGAAGCAGAG
The DNA here is from genome assembly GCF_020740685.1 of Jaculus jaculus. Classification (NCBI taxonomy): domain Eukaryota; kingdom Metazoa; phylum Chordata; class Mammalia; order Rodentia; family Dipodidae; genus Jaculus; species Jaculus jaculus. The sequence goes on along the minus strand of NC_059107.1, from coordinate 10,420,984 downwards.
TGGACCCAGGTGCAAGGATGAGTGGCCACAGGAGGGCCACTCACACCAGGGCCAGGGTGGGGAGTACCGATCCAGGAGGGCCTGCTAGGTGTACTGTCTGCTGGGCACATCTGGAGCTGCAGGGTTGCCAGGGGGAGCTTTCACTGGGCCCAGCTGAACACTGCTGTGGAAGTGGGTAGGGATCCTGGCTCAGCTGTGGGAGGGACAGTTGGATCTGACAGGAGAGCTGGGGAGCAGAGGTAAGTGTGGGCTCTGGGCTATTCCAGAGGAGGGAGTAGGAGGCTGGTAAGAGCCACTGTTCCCTCTTCCCCAGACCAGCAGCTCTGACTCGGCTCTGCTGGAGGCTGCTCTCTGCGGCCATGGCCTGCCTGTAGGAACCTTCCTGATTTCCAAGCCTAGGCTCAAGCTGGCCCCTTTGTCTTCCCCTCTGCCTCACTTCCTGGACTCGCACCCAGTCATCTATGTGCTTGCTTGAGACCCCAGGAAAGTGGCCCAGGAACGACCGAAGAGCAGCAGGTGGGGCCCACAGGTTCCCAGCCCATGGGCCACTGTCTTAGTGTGCTTTGTCACAGCACTCTAAGCAGCTCTAGAGAACACCCGGGGACCATCAGACCCATATCCCCCACCCTGCGTCCCCGAGCCACCCGACGAGTAGCTCAAGTGCTCGCTGACAGACACTGAGCACAAACTGCACCCACACCACCTGTGTCAGGGCTCTGGTAAGTCTGCCCAGGGCTTGGAGGCATCAAGAGGCAGCATGCCTCTTTCAGGGGAAGACCACCTTTCCTGGCCTATAGGCTGGGGCAGAACTAGCTGAGACCATGTTTGAGTATGAACCTGTCCCTGTCAGCACACCCACCTGGGTGACATGTGTCTATTGTGTGAGGCACCCTTGGCCAAGCTGAACTTCCCCGTACTCCCCCTCATCCTGGACTCAACTGTAGGGTCCTAGGAATCGAACCTGGGTCCTTAGGCTTCATAGGCAAGCACCTTAACCAGTAAGCCACCTCTCCAGTCCCTCCCCCCTTTTTTTTTTCCAAGGTAAGGTTTCACTGTATCCCAGGCTGACCTGGAATTCACTATGTAGTCTCAGGCTGGCCTCAAACTCACAGTGGTCCTCTGCCTCCTGAGCGTTGGGATTAAAGGCGTGCACCACCACACCCAGCTAGATTCTTTACTTTTAACGTAGATTTGCAGAAGAGCTGACAGCATAGTGCAGAAAGTTCCATAACCCCATCGCCCTCGTGGGCCCCGTAAGTGTGGAGTATTCGCCACCATAGTGAACTCACATCAGTGCAACATCTCTTAGCCGAAGGCCACTTTCCATGTATGTGTCTCCTCAGCACCTCTGTGCCCCTGTCTGGCTCTCAGGCACCTTTTAGCTGACAGTCACAGATCTCCTTGGCCTTGGCTACTTGGTTACGGTCGAGGCATTTTACAGGGCACTCCTCCTTGGGAGTCAGTTCCTGCTTTTTATGAGCCTTATGTGCTACATACTGTGCCAATGAGGCACTTAGCTGTTGCTTTGAAAAAGAACATTTGTGCGTATATGTGCGCTTCCCAGCACCAGGGTCTCTCGCTGCTGCAGTCGAATGCCTGTCCAGGTTTATGGGTGGCTGAGGAATTGAACCCAGGCGGGCAAGCACCTTTGACTTCTGAGCCATCTCCCCAGGCCCAGCGCCCGATTTTTGTGCTTTGTCAGGGATTATGGGTTTCAGAACATCCAGGGGATTGAAGAGCTCATAGGTGGCATTAACAGGACTTAGTGCCGTGATGCCCTGAGTCATCTGGCTGGGCAACACTGCTCAGGAGTGTTCTGCAAAGATGCTGTATGAGTCGGGGTTCTCTAGAGGAACAGAACCAATAGAATGAACTGTATTGAAAGGGAGTTTATTGGATTCGCTTACAATCATCCAACAATAGCAGGTTGCAGACCTGAGAGTCCAGGAACCCTGTAGCTGCTTAGTCCATGAGGCTGGATGTCTCAGCAGCCCCAATCTGGCTCTGGAGGTGTCCTGGAGAGATGCTGCTCTTCAGTCCACACTGGTCTCCAGTCCACACTGGGAAGCAGTGAGCAGCCAGGTGGGAGGAGGGGATACTTTCCTTTCCAGAGTGTTCTTAGATAAAGACCCCCCTCTCCCTGAGGGGCCACCCACTCTGGGGGAAGGGCTCACCCTGGAAGAAGGATTCCTCCTTTAGTTAATCCTCCCTGGAAGCAACCTCAGAGACCCACTTATGGGTAATGTCTGGATTCCTAAACAGATCAAGTTGACACAAAACTTAACCATCTGAGATGCTATTCCCCCCTTCATACTGTCCTCTGCTATGCAGTCATTACCCACATGGAGCCATGGGGGTGAGGGCAGCTGCCACCTATTTCAGCGCTTACAGCCTCCACAAGTCTGTTCCGTGGGCTTTCCCCTTTCCTTAGTTTGGTTATCACTAGTGCAGACACAAGTACCTGGGACTAGAATCTGTGACCCAGTTTTTAGAATCCTACCTTACTGAGCAATTTTAGCTCAAGTGACTGCAGCATTAGCTTGTCCCTTGGACACATCATTGATGTGTGTGCCTTATGGGTGTGTGCATATGTGCACACACGCACATTCATGCAGCAGCGTGTGCATATGTTTAAGCATGTCTTCCTCTGGGTTCACTCTGTCTTGAGTCGTCCTGCCCCAGCCATCTGATCGGCCGCTTCCCCAAAGACTTCCAGGTCCTCTTATTGGGAGTGAAGTTAGAAACCAGGATCTGGGACCCTGATACATTACTCTTGCTCCTCGTGTATTTTTACATTCAGGGTCTTTCAGTAGACAGAACAAGAACATGTGTATGTGTATACACCCATGGGTTTTCACACTGCCTGTAACTGTTCCCTGTGAATGTTCATCCCTGTAATGCTCAACTTGAGTTCATCCTGGTACCTGCATCTGTGGTCCATTATACTGTGGAATGTTCACTGGGCACACAGATGGGCCATTGGTGCCAGAACATTACCTTCCCCATGGTCAGGAAGTGTTTGATAGTCCAGGAAAGGGTTGATCATGTGCGTGTATGTGTGTGTGCACGTGTGCTCTCGTGTGTGTGCCCATGAGCACCAAGGAAAGGCAGCAAAGGTCCCAGCAGGTGGGAAGTTTGGTAAAAAACAGAGGGAGCCAGGCAAGGAATGGGCAGGCCATTCATCACCCTAGTCAGAAATCACTGGAAGCCAGGTGTGGTGGCACACACCTTTAATCCCAGCACTCTGGAGGCTGAGGAGGGGGAAAGGCCATGAATTCAAGGCCTCTGGGAGCTACAGAGTGAGTGCCAAGTCAGCCTGGGCTAGAGTGAAGAGCCTGCTTCAAAAAAGACAAAATCTAGAGCCAGGCATGGTGGCACACACCTTTAATCCTAGCACTTGGGAGGCAGAGGTAGGAGGATTGTCGTGAGTTCAAGGCCACCCTGAGACTACATAGTGAATTCCAGGTCAGCCTGGGCCAGAGTAAAACCCTACCTCAAAAAAACAAGAAAAGAAAAAAAAAAAAGACAAAACCCAGAAGTAGCGGTGGTATGTGTGTGTAATGCCAGGACTTAGAAGGTGGAGGCAGGAGGATCAGGAGTTCAAGGTCATCCTCAGTTACACCATGAATTTGAAGCTAGCCTAGGCTACATGAGACTGTCTCAAAAACAAGTCATTGGAGGGCAGTAGGGAAGGCCTCGTGGGTAGGCATTCTCAGGCACCCCAGTCAGTATGGAGTCATTCAAAGGGAAGGAGGCATGAAGCACGTGGGAGGAGCAGTGACTTCCTGGGACCATGTGGAACAGGGTGGCAAGGGTGGGTGGATTTAGGGTCTGTTGATGGGCATGAGGGTGTGCAGAAGAAAGCCACACGCATAGAGGGTCCAAGGTAAGGAGGTCACTGTGGAGGGAGAGTGGCATGTGAGTCTGAGTCTATGTAGCTTGAGGTGCTTGCTGGTTGCTGCAGTTACTAGTGCCTGGCATAAACGAGTCACAAGCCAGGAGTGTGAATTTGGGGGTCCCTGATGCGCTTCCTGAGAACTGCAGCACCCAGCACCAGGCTCAGGGACTGAGCGGCTATGTCTGTGTGCATGCATGTACCAAGCACAGAGGTCCCCCTAGGGCAAAGCACCACTGTCAGACTCAGGACAGTCACCACAGGGCTCAGCCACAGATGGTTTTGGTGGCTGCCTGCGCTCATCTAGCCCCATGTCCAGTGCTGGTCAGTCACGACAGGAATAACTATACCAAGTAACTGGCAAACCTCAGCTAAGGCTTCCCCAGAAAGCCAGTTATTGCACACAGCACCAGCTAGGTGATGCTCAGGGACTCCTAGCTCCTGCTGGGCCCGCACAGGTGGACCTCAGGCTCCTGTGACGGAGTAGCTCATGGGCAGGAGCTGCGCTGAAGCTGAGGTGGGGGAGGCAGAGCTCTTCCTGGGAGAGCCAGCAGCCTCCTTGTGCCCTTGCCTGCCAGAAGCCATGGAAGCGGTGCCCCTGAGGGTGTGCCAGGCTGTGAATTAGTATGTGCACTTGCATGTGAGTATGCATGTATTCCTGTGTGTGCATGTGGGAGTGAACACACACGTGCCTGAGTGCACATCTGTGTGGATGTGCAGTCAGTTGTGTACATTTGCACATATGTTTGCTTGTGTGGTTTGTACATACGGGGGTACAAATGTTAGTGTCTACATGTGTGTGTTTTGTGAGTCTGCATCTAGGAATGCACATGCCTCATGTGTACATATGTCTGAATGCATGTGCACCTTTGTGCATATGAGGGTGACTGTGTGTTTGCACCTGTGAATGCATGTATGTGTACATGTATGTGTGTTTTCACATGCATACACATGAGGGTGTGTCTATCACTGTATGCTTGTGTGTGTGTGGCCCTAAGAGGGGGCTGCACAGTTGTGAGGATGTAGAGCCACTTCCTCAGGAACCCCTGCTGCCCCTCTGGCTGCCCCCTCTTCCTGCTCTGAGGGGAGAGGCCTTAGCTACATAAAGAGGCTTGGAGCCCCAGCTTCTGAAGCTGGTCCACATCTGCTGCAGCTGTCTCCCAGGCCCATCCAGGGGAGGGGTCCACAAGTGTTAGTGTTGGTTGCTGGAGTATTCTGCCCCAAATCTTCCCAGGAGCAGGTATGATTCTGGGGTGTCTGTGAGCAGGGAGGGTGTGCATCAAGGGACGGAAGAGCTCCTTTTTGTGTCACATGCCTGGGCTGAGCTGGTGTGGGATGTGACCATCTCTGAGCACCAGGCATGGCCACATCGGTAGCCTCACCAGACATGGCCTTGCCTAGGCAGATGCTGGGCTGTGCAGGAATCTGGAGCTAGGGCTGAATAAGGAGGAACTCTGCGTGGTCTCTGCACTAGGGCCGGCAGCTGACAGGCAAGTTGCAGCAGGACCAACATTCAGGAAAAATCAGGGTCCTTCGGGGATGCAGAGGGGCCCCTACCGCTGCTGTGCGGGGTGTGGAGAAAAGAATGCTGCCAGAGGTCTGAAGGCAAATGAAACCTTGGGAACTTCAGATCACGAGGGCTGCAGAGGTGGTGAGGGCGCTGGGGCCTGGCAGACTTGGTAAGCTGAGGGTAAGCCCTGGGAGAGTGGCATACGCTTGAGGCTAAGCTGGGCTGGTGTCCATAGTGGAGCCCCACAGCCTCAGAGGAGACTAGCCTGGGTTTCTTTTGCCCACGAAGACATCACACAGAGCAGACTCCCAGGTTCTGTGGCCCTAGGGACTTGGGACAGAGATGCAGTTTTCAGAGGTTGGAGAATTTTGGCCGAGGGAATGCAGGAGGGATAGGGGCAAGCACTCAGTGGGAGATGAGGTTTTGCCCTAGGAAGATTGTCCTTGGGGGTGATCTCACAGTCACCCGTGGTAAATAGAGAGAAGCCAGCTCCTGCGGCCACCTTAACTCGGCACCGCAGTTCTCAGCGCTAACCGCTGCCCACACTCTCAGGTCCCGCCTGCCCGCGCCCATGACCAACATGAGCTGGAGCTTCCTGACGCGGCTGCTGGAGGAGATCCACAATCACTCCACCTTCGTGGGTAAGGTGTGGCTCACCGTGCTCGTGGTCTTCCGCATCGTGCTGACAGCCGTGGGCGGGGAATCCATCTACTCGGATGAGCAGTCCAAGTTCACGTGCAACACGAGGCAGCCCGGCTGTGACAACGTCTGCTACGATGCCTTCGCGCCCTTGTCGCACGTGCGCTTCTGGGTCTTCCAGATCGTGGTCATCTCCACACCGTCCGTCATGTACCTGGGCTACGCGGTCCACCGCCTGGCGCGCGCCTCGGAACAGGAGCGCAGACGCGCCCTCCGCCGGCGCCCGGGTCCCCGCCGCGTGCCCCGGCCCCTGCCGCCACCGCCTCCCGGCTGGCCTGACACCGCAGACCTGGGCGAGGCGGAGCCCATGCTGGCGCTAGAGGAGGAGGAAGAGGAGGAGCCGGGGGCGCCCGACGGTCCCGGCGAGGACATGGAAGAGGAGCGAAACGAAGAGGTGGCTACCAAAGGGACCGGAGGTGACAGCAAGGTGGTTGGCACCCCGGGCCCGGCCGGGCAGCACGACGGCCGGCGGCGCATCCAGAGAGAGGGGCTGATGCGCGTGTATGTGGCCCAGCTGGTGGTCAGGGCGGCCTTCGAGGTGGCCTTCCTGGTGGGCCAGTACCTATTGTACGGCTTCGAGGTGCGGCCTTTCTTCGCCTGCAGCCGCCAGCCCTGCCCGCACGTGGTGGACTGCTTCGTGTCCCGGCCCACCGAGAAGACCGTCTTCCTGCTGGTCATGTACGTGGTCAGCTGCCTGTGCCTGCTGCTCAACCTCTGCGAGATGGCGCACCTGGGTCTGGGCAGCGCGCAGGACGCCGTGCGCGGCCGTCGGGGGACCTCGTCGCCCGCCCCCGGCCCCGCGCCGCGCCCGCCGCCCTGCGCCTTCCCCGCCGCCGCGGGCATGGCCTGCCCGCCCGACTACAGCCTGGTGGTGCGCGCGGCCGAGCGTGCGCGAGCGCACGACCAGAACTTGGCCAACTTGGCCCTGCAGGCGCTGCGCAACGGGGCGGCTGCGGCCGTGGTCGGGGACCGGGACAGCCCGCCCTGCCACGGACTGTCCGCAGGCTCCCAGGGGCCACCCAGGGCGGGCGCCCCGGCTTCAGGAACCGGCAGCGCCACGTCGGGGGGCACAGTCGGGGAGCAGGGCCGGCAGGGGGTTCAGGATCGGCCGGCTGCCAAGCCCAGGGCTGGCTCGGAGAAGGGCAGTACGGGCAGCAGGGACGGCAAGGCCACTGTGTGGATCTGAGGGCACGCAGGGAGGGGCGGGGATGGGGGCCCCCGGTGGAAATCTTTCTGTCCTTCTCAACCGGTGGCCTCAGGCAGACACCGGTGGCACCGAGATTCCCACTGGGGAGGAGCCTCTTGGAAGAGGGGAAGGGCTGAAGGTCGTTGGGAGGCACTGGCCCAGGCACCTCTCTGAAAGGTGGGAAGGAGGGCTCCTGGGAGCTGCCGGGTGTCTGTAAGCCCTGAGGGCTGGGCAGCGCTGAGGCCCAGGCACGGACTGCTCCCTCTGGCCATGCTGAGCAAGGATGGCCTCTCGGAGGTGCTTTTGGCTGCCAACCCTTGGCTCCAAGCTCTTGTGCGGCCTCCTGGGATGGGTGAAATCTAGTATGCACGTGCTTGTTCCACTCCCGGCAGCACTGGATGGGTTCCTGGGCAGCCTCCTCATCCTCTGGCCAGTGCCCCTTCTGCTTCCTACAGAGCTGAGGCCAATGCCAGATCTTTGCACCACAGTCAAGGCAGGTCAGGAACAGGCAGAGGGCCCTGTGTCCAGCCCTAATCTGAACCCAGTTCCCAGTTTCCTGCTCAAGACAGACTGGCTGACTCTGGAGGGAGCCTTGGCTGGGCAGGAGTGCCTCTCGCTGAGTCGTGATGGATTGGCACAGCCCTTCTTCAGGGACTCCGGAAGTTCCAACGTGCCTTGTTGCTTGGACAGACATGGCTGTGGTCCAGGTGGCCATGCTGGAGGAAAGGGGTTCTGGGGAGTCTGTCCCCAACTTCTCTGCTCCGTTCCCTAATTCAGAGCCAACCTCCAAAACAAAGGAAGTAAAAATAAAACTAACATTTTTTTTAACAATCCAGTGCATACGTGTGCATATGTGTCTGAGCCAACATTACACAGAAGTCAGCATAAACCAGTGTGTGTATGTGACTGTTGACTGTATGCACGTGTGGTTGTGGGCCCACGTATGACCATGCATACGTGTGGATATGCGTCCCTTGCTGTTCTCTGGGGGAGAGACAGCTCAGCTCCAGGGGCCTGGGAGAGGAGACCCCTCCCAGCCAGAGGCCAGGAAACAAGACTGGAGATCAAACCCTGGAGGTCAGCAGACCCATGATGGTGTCACTCCGTGCTAGGCAGCATGCCACAGTCGGGTGGTGAGAGCTCGGTGGAATGCAGATGTCAGAAACAAAGAACAGTTGGGCACAAGGTTAGCTTGCAGCTCAGGGGACAGAGAGAAGTCCATCCAGAGACCAGGAGGTGTGAGAACCCTGGCCAGAACTGCAGCAGTGGCTTGGGTGAGATGGGGGAGGGGACAGTGAGGGGAGACAAGATACTCCCAGCTAGGAGCTTCCTTGGTACAGATCCCAGGTGACTAGTTACCTCTCAGCGTCCTTGAGTCTCAGGGCAGTCCTGTGCCATCTTCTGGGCTGCGCACTCCTCCCTGGAGCCCCTGGGACAGTTCCAGCTGAGTCCGAGTCTAACCTCAGCCTGAATCTGGTCAGATAACAACGGCAGGCAAAGTCTCTCTCCTCCCTGAAACCCACAATTCCAGCCAAGTCCCATTCTGCCCTGCCATCAGGCAAACTACTCCCCACTGAACCTAGTCCCTAGCTGAGCCTCCCACCCTAGTAAGTCCCCCCTAAGCGAGCCCCGCCTGTAAGCTAGGCCTCAGATGAATCCCACCTGAACCCAGGTGAACCTCCACCACAGGAAATCACAGATGACCACATGTGGAACACAGCCTTGGGGAGGAAGTCAAGTTGTGACCTAGAGCATTGTCTCCTCTGGGGAGGGCCAGCGGCAGCTTCTCTGCTGGGCAAGGGTCCGTGTTCAAGCCATCATGGTTTGGGACTGTGTTGCTGGATGTGCCATTGTGGGTGGGAGGCAGGGACTCTATGCCCATGGTGTTAGGCATGCCTGGCAACTGCGTGTGACTCCCACTCTTCCGATGTTTGGTATGGTCAGGCCTTCACCTGAATGGACAAGGCCCATCACTGGCATTGCCCAGTCTACTGATTCAAATCTGTCTCATAGGGAGACATCCTCCCAGACACACCCAGAATAAGTTTTTTTTTTATTAATTAATTTATTTATTAGAGAGAGAGAATGGGAATGCCAGGGCCTTTAACCACTGCAAACAAACTCCAGATGCATGCACAGCCTTGTGCATCTGGCCTACAAGGGTGCTAAGAAATTGAGCCTAGGTCCTTTGGCTTTGCCAGAAAGTGCCTTAACGAGTAAGCCATCTCTCCAGCCCCTAGGATAAGAATTTTATTTAATGATTCTTTTTGTTGTTGGTTTTGTTTTTGAGGTAGGGTTTCACTCTAGCCCAGGCTGACTTTCGCTCTCTCTGTAGTCCCAGGCTGGCCTTGAACTCACAGTGATCCTTCTACTTCTGCCTTCCAAGTGCTTTGATTAAAGCTGTTCATATGCCCAGCTTAATTAATGATTCTTTTTATTAAAGTTTTAAAAATATATTTTATTTTTATTTATTTATTATTTTAGAGAGAGAGAGAGGAGAATGGGTGTACCAGGGCCTCTAGACACTGCAAATGAACTCCAGAAGCACATACAACTATGTGCATCTGGCTGATTTTAGTACTGGGGAAATCTAACCTGGGTCCTTAGGCTTTTCAGGAAAATGCCTTAATTGCTAAACCATCTCCCTAGCCCTTAATTAATAATATTTTTTCAATAATTTATTTATTTGAGAAAGAGAGTCAGATAGAGAATAGGCATGACAGAGCTTCTAGTCACTGCAAACAAACTCCAGACACATGGGTCCCGGGGAATTGAACCTGAGTCCTTTGGCTTTGCAGGCAAGTGCCTTAACTGCTAAACCATCTCTCCAGTCTAATTTATTATTATTGTTGTTGTTGTTGTTGTTGTTGGTTTATCAAGGTAGGGTCTCACTCTAGCCCAGGCTGACCTGGAATTCATTCTGTAGTCTCAGGGTGGCCTCAAATTCATATGATCCTCCTACCTCTGCCTTTCCAGTGGTTGGATTAAAGGTGTGTGTCACCATGCCAAAGCTCAGATTAATGATTCTTTTTTTGATTTTTGGAGGTAGGGTCTCACTCTAGCTCAGGCTGACCTGGAATTCACTATGTAGTAGTCTCAGGGTGGCCTTGAACTCACAGCAATCCTCCCACCTCTGCCTCCCAAGTGCTGGGATTAAAGGTGTGTGCCACCACACCCAGCTGAATTAATGGTTCTTAATTGACACATAATAATTACACATTATTTGTGGGTTACAATCTGATAATGGGACAGGTGTCTACAATGTGTATGGTCAGATCAGAACCATCAGCATTTTTGTCTCCTAAGAGATTCATCATTTCTTTGTATAGAGCCTTCAAGCTCCTCCCCTTTACATTTTTATAAGGAATGTGAAAAACTGTGGATTACAGCATAATGGTAGATCGGATAAGCCCTTTGGTGGCCCAGCCTAGTGGACACATAAAGCTAAACCATCATGGACAATCTGGAGGCAGAACCACTTCTGATAGTGAGGAACGTCTGTTTAGCTAGGAAGAAGACACCGTATGCAGTGTGTAACCATGACTCCTGCTAGTTCTGCTTCTCTAGAGACCCTTGCTAATACCAGCTGCTGAGGAATCACCCAGAGCTCAAGTTTGCAGGTAGACCAGTGTGCTTGGCCTCCACATATATCACGCACTGATGACTGGTACAGCAGATCTGGAGTCTCTGCAGACCTGGGCCTGGGAGTCTATAATCAGGCTAGGCCACGACTGCCTTCTCCTGAGACATCTCTCTTGAAGACACCGGTCTTCTCCCTTTATTAGAGCTGCCATGCATGGGTGTGCATGCGTGTATCCTGTGTCATGATTCCTTAATATGAGGACATTCATGTTGAATTAGTGCCACCCTGGTGACTTCATTTTACTTTTGTCACTTCTTTGATGAATATATATATATATATATATATATATATATATATATATATATATATATTTATTTATTTATTTGAGAGCGTCAGACACAGAGAGAAAGACAGATAGAGGGAGAGAGAGAGAATGGGCGCGCCAGGGCTTCCAGCCTCTGCAAACGAACTCCAGACACGTGCGCCCCCTTGTGCATCTGCTAACGTGGGACCTGGGGAACCGAGCCTCAAACCGGGGTCCTTAGGCTTCACAGGGAAGCGCTTAACCGCTAAGCCATCTCTCCAGCCCTGATGAATATATTTTTATACATTTATTTGTAAGGGGAGGCGTTGAAGAATGGGCACACTAGGGCCTCCAGCCACTGCAAATGAACTCCAGATGTGTGCACCACTTTGTGCATCTGGTTTTGCATGGGTACTGGGGAATCAAATCCCGGATTTTTGGCCTTGCAAGCAAGTGCTTTTAATCGCTGAGCAGCCATCTCTCCAGCCCCACCTTTTTTTTTTTTTTTTTTTCCCTGAGGCAGTCTCACTAGTACAGACTGACCTGGAACTAATTGTCCCCAGGCTGGCCTAGAGCTCACATTGATCCTCCTACCTCAGCCTCCCAAGTGGTGGAATTAAGGCATTAGCCACCACACCCAGCACCATGATACTTTTTTGAGATAGGGTCTTGCTTTGTGGCTCAGTCTGGCTTTGAACTCTTGATTATCCTGCCTCAGCCTCTCAAGTGAGGGTTTGATGGTGTTGAATTACGTTCTGACTGTCCCTGGTCTATGCTGGGCAAGTTCTAACCTCTAGGCCAATCCTACCTCTAAGACCAGCTCCTTGATCATGTGGATGTCACCACAATCCCATGTGTTGTGTGACATTTCCTGGAGAGACATAAAGTAATGTTTATTCCCCCCTCCAAAAAAAAAAAAAAAGAGGGCTATAGAGTTGGCTTAGTGGTTAAGGCACTTACTTGCAAAGCATAAGGACCCAAGTTCAACTCCCTAGTACCCATGTAAGCCAGATTCACAAAATGGCGCATGAATCTGGAGTTCGTTTGCAATGGCCAGAGGCCCTGGTGTGCCCATTATCCATTTACCTCATTCTCTTTCTCTCTCAAATAAAATAAATAACAAAAATATTTTTTTAAAGTTTAAAGAAAAGAAAGAAATATTTATTCACCACAGATAAGGCACTGTAGTAGACAGCTCCACAGTACCGAGATGAACATCCAAACCAGACACAGTCGATGGGAGGAAGGGTTTATTTCAAGGTTACAGACCCAGGGGAAGTCCCTTCTATGGCGGCAGAAGCTGGTCCCCTTTCATAGATCCAAACACAGAGAAAAGCCACCAGCAGCCAGCAAACACCAAAAAGGGCCAAGCAGGGACTGTAGAGCTCACACCTCTCTGCATACCTTTGGACTGGAACTCTGATCCGCATCCACTCACACCTTTGGGCTCAGACCTCAGGATCTGCCCCCAGTGACACCTCCTCCAGCCAGGTGTCTGGGGACTTCAGTTACAAATTTTAATAAAACCCCCTAAGTCTGTGAGGGACACACATTAAAACTACCACAGGCATAGAGGGACCAAAGAAAGGATTTACTCCAAGCCCAGATTGGTGAACCAGTGACTATGCTGGGGTTTCTTTCTTTATTTTATTTTTCTTTTCTTTTCTTTTCTTTTCTTTTCTTTTCTTTTCTTTTCTTTTCTTTTCTTTTCTTTTCTTTTCTTTTCTTTTCTTTTCTTTTCTTTTCTTTTCTTTTCCCTTCCCTTCCCTTCCCTTCCCTTTTCTTTCTTTCTCTCTTTCTTTCTTTCTCTCTCTCTCTCTCCCTCTCTCTCTCTCTCTCTCTCTCTCTCTCTCTTTCTTTCTTTCTTTCTTTCTTTCTTTCTTGAGGTAGAGTTTCACTTTAGTCTAGGCTGACCTACCTAGAATTCACTGTGTAGTCTCAGGGTGGCCTTGAACTCACAGTGATTCTCCTACCTCTGCCTCCTGGGTGCTGGGATTAAAGGCGTGCACCACCATGTCTTGCTCTATACTGGGGTTTCTTAGAGACTCATGGGGGACTCAAGGCAGCTACACCACTGGAAGTCTCCTGGGCAACTTACCAGTAGCTACACCCATGAAGAGTCTCTCACCCACAGCATAGACGATGCAAGAAAAAACTGTATCACAGAAGACTCCCCTACAGGCAGCTACATTACTATAAATTGTACCCCCCAAGAAATCTCTTAGATAACCTCAGCAGGGGAGGGCCTCCAAAAATCTCCAGCTTCACCCATGAGGAAGTGTTCCTGGCCCTGATTTCATGAGGGTCTCATGTGGCTGGTCATGGCTGCTCTGGAAGATGGAGCGGTCATGTCTAGCCCAGACGAAATCACAATAGCATGCCTGTGCCTTAAGCCTCAACCTGGGCTGTTGCCTCCCACTGGTACATGAAGAAGTGTATAGTATGCTTGATTCTTTTTCTCTCAGATGGTAAATGCAACCAACTGTTAACTCTCATAGTCACTTCCCTACTTAAAATCAAAATCTTGGGGCTGCAGAGATTGCTCAGTGGTTAAGGCACTTGCTTGCAAAGCCTAAGAACTCAGGTTCAATTCCCCAGTACCCATGTAAAGCCAGATGCACAAGGTGGCGCATGCATCTGGAGCTCATTTGCAGTGGTTAGAGGCCCTGGTGCACCCATTCTCTCTCTCTCTCTCATAAATAAAGAAAAAAAATATGGGGGCTAGAGGGATGGCTTAGCGGTTAAGGCGCTTGCCTGCAAAGCCAAAGGATCCTGGTTTGACTCTCCAGGACCCACATGAGCCTGATGCCCATGGGGGCACATGTGTCTGGAGTTCATTTGCAGTGGCTGGAGGCCCTGGAGTACCCATTCTCTCTCCCTCTTTCTGTCTCTTTCTCTCTCTCAAACAAATAAATAAAATAAAATAAATATGAAGAAAACTCAAAACTTTGGGCCAGGCATGTGGCACACACCTTTAGTTCGTCCCTGCACTTGGGAGGCAGAAGTAGGAGGATTGCTGTGAGTTCAAGGCCAGCCTGGGACTACAGAGTGAATTCTAGATCAGCCTGAGGTAGAGTGAGACCCTACCTCAAAAAAGGGAGGGCTGGAAAGATGGCTTATCGGTTAAGTGCTTGCCTGTGAAGCCTAAGAACTCCGGTTCAAGGCTCGATTCCCCAGTACCCATGTAAGCCAGATGCAAAAGGTGGCACATGCATCTGGACTTTGTTTGCAGTCGCTGGAGGCCCTGGGGCACCCATATTTTCTCTCTCTCTCTGCCTGTCGATCTCATATGAATAAATAAATCTTAAAAAAAAATACTTTTGTGCCTCAGTTTTCCCACCTGCATGAGCTAGCCACAAAGCTTTGCTAGACACTGCTGTCCACACCAAGACTCTTCTCCCTCTCTGTCTTTGATTCCTGAGCAGGCCTGTGGCCCTAAGTGCTGGAAACAACCCTTGCCCTACACAGCATGGTGGCCGACCTGTGCTGGCACAGGATCAGTTGGGAATGGCCTCTTGTCTCATTCTCATCCGTTTCCACAGCTTTGGCCAACTGGCTCATGGGAGTTTGTGGAGGGCTGGGGTGGAGAGGGGTATGTTCAGAGACACCCCCAGAATGGGGGCAGCTCTTTTCTCCTTCCTTTGGGAAGGGAGGAAGCCATGAGGAGAGAAAAACAGGAAGCCACCGCCACCCTGGGAAGTTAGGTCCAGGACCCCCAGCCAGATAAGTTTCCATCTCTCCCTGCCCCTCCTGATGGTGGTAGGGCCCGGGCCTTTGGGAGCTGTTGGTAATGGCTCCAGCTGAGTTCCCTGGGGCTTCTGGGGCCAGGCCATAGTTCCTTCCCTATTCAGAAGGAGGACAGCAATCTGGGTACCAGGCATTGTGGGGCATTGCTGGGCCTGGGGCTGGTGGCCTGCCGCAGGGGGTCCAGAAGGCTACTAGGAAAGGCTAGAACCAACACCTTGCATGGGAGGAGCTAAATATCACTTGGGTTTATATGCATTTAAATGACCAGTAGGGCATGGCTGCCTCAGCCCCACCAAGCTTAATAGCAGCATTCCAGAACATTCTGAGTGACCCCAGCGAAGGTGCCAAGGCATGGGGTGGGCTGCTGGCACGCCCTTCCTGCCAATGTTGCATGGGAGGGAACCCCATTCCTTGTCTTCTGGTCCAGGAATGAGCTGACGTGAGGCCTGAGGAATGTGACCCCCCAAACCGGTGGGTGTTGCCCCCAGCCAGTGTTGGCCTCTCCTGGCTTCCGTGAAGTCCTCACCCAAGCTGGCAGGGTTGCCGGGTCACCCTCAGGCCTGGGGGAGAGGAAGCTGTGGCCTGCCAGGGGCACATATTACTGCTGTAGCTAGTGCTGGTCAGGAAGTCTGCAGCCTGTGGGGAACTGAGCATTGGGGTCTGTTAGTGGGGGCCTGACTGGATCACCATTAGCTCTCACTCTAACACAGGCCCAGAACAACTGGGAGAGATCCAGGGCTTGAGGCAGACAGAATTTAAAGGCCAAGTGAAGGGCTTGGGGCCTGATCTCAGCCAGGAGACACAGGCATGCTCAGGTGCTTCATATATATATGTTTTGTTTGTTCATTTGTTTTTCAAGGTAGGGTCTCACTCTAGCCCAGGCTGACCTGGCATTCACTCTGTATTCTCAGACTGGCCTCAACCTCATGGCAATTCTCCTACCTTTGCCTCCAGAGTGCTGGGATTCAAGGTGTGCACCTCCATGCCCGGTGCGAATATTTTTACTTATTTATTTGCAAGCAGAGGGAGAGAGAAGACAGACAGAATGGGTGTGTCAGGGTGTCCAGCTGCTGCAAACAAACTCTAGATGCATGCATTGATTTGTGCATCTGGTTTTATGTACGTACTGGGGAATCAAACCTGGGTCATTAAGCTTTGTAGGCAAGTGCCTTAACTGCTGAGCCATCTCTCCAACACCTCCTTTATTTTTTGAGACAGGGCCTCATGTAGCCCAGGTTGCCTTCAAACTATGTTGGGAAGGATGATCTTGAATTTATGATACTTTTGTTTCCACCTCCCAAGTGCTGGGGTTAGAGGTCTGTGCCACTACTCCATGCCTGCTCAGGCCTTTTTCGTTTGTTTAAATTTTTGTTTATTTTTATTTGAGAGTGACAGACGGAGAGAGAAAGAGGCAGATAGAGAATAGGTACACCAGGACCTCCAGCCACTGCAAACAAAATCCAGATGCATGCACCACCTTGTGCATCTGGCTAAAGTGTGTCCTGGGAAATTAATTGAGCCTTGAACCAGGGTCCTTAGGCTTCACAGGCAAGTGCCTAACCGCTCCAGCCCTGTTTGTTTTTGAAAAGATCTCAGTCTAGGCCAGGCTCACCTGGAATTCACTATATAGTCTCAGGTTGCCCTCAAACTCACAGTGATCCTCCTACCTTGGTCTCCCTAGTGCTGGGATTAAAGGTGTGTGCCATCACACCGGGCAGTTTAGGCCATTTTTATAGGAGATCTGCTAATATTAACTGAGGCACTGCCCTAGACCCTAGGAATATGCCAGTGAGTCACCATGAAGTCCAACTGGTCAAATCGTAGTCTCTGCCTAAATCTTCTAGGCCCATCTGTGTTGTGTGGAATGAGCAGGACACAAAAGCACAGACATTATATGACTACCAAGGCTCCTGGAGCCTTCAAACCTAGAGACAGGAAGTGAACTGTGGGGGCCAGGGGCTCCGTGTCTGGGAGAGGTAATCAGTTGAAGTTTCCATGGTGGTGATGGCTGTACAGTAGTGTGAATAACCTGAACTGAATCGTAGTGGTAAATTTTGTGTTGTATGTATTTAATCACAATAAAACAATTAGAAGAAATGCTTAAGATAGTAATTTTATTCTTTTTTTTAAAAATACTTCATTTTATTTTATTTGCTTTGAGAGACAGACAGAATGGTACACCAGGTCCTTCAGTTGCTGCAAATGAACTCCAGACACAGGTGCCACCCTGAGCATCTGCCTTGCGTGTGTCCTGGGGAATCGAACCTGGGTCCTCTGGCTTCACAGGCAAGTACCTTAACTGCTAAGCTTTCTCCAGCCCTTTTAATTTTACTTATTTATTTACTTGTTCTAGTTTTTTTAAATTTTTATTTATTTGCAATGAGAGAAAGAGAGAGAGAGAGAGAATGGGCATGCCAGGGCCTCTAGCCACTGCAAATTAATTCCAGACACATGTGCAACTTGTGCATCTGGCTTACATGGGTCCTGGAGAATCAAACCTGGGTCCTTTGGCTTCACAGGCAAACGCCTTAAGGGCTAAATTATCCCTCCAACCCAAATAAAACATTTTTTTTCTTAAATTTTCCAAATAAAGTATTTTTAAAAGGTGGGGGGCTGGAGAGATGGCTCAGCCCTTAAGGCGTTTGCCTGTGAAGCCAAAGGATGCCCACTTAAGCCAGATACACAAGGGGTCACATACATCTGGAGTTTGTTTGCAGTGGCTGGAGGCCCTGGCACACCCATTCACTCTCTTCCCCTTTCTGGCAAATAAATAGATAAGTAAAATATAAAAAAAAATTACGTGTGTGAGAGATGGAAAGAGACAGAGAATGAGGGCACCAGTGCCTCTAGCCACTGTAAACCAACTCCAGACTCATGCACTACCTAATGCATCTGTCTTTACGTGGGTACTGGGGAATTCAACCTGGGTCCTTAGGCTTTCCAGGCCTTAACCTCTGGGCCATGTCTTCAGCCCACTTGTTATTTTTGCCAGTACTGGGAATCAAATCCAGGGCCCGCTTCATGTGAAAAACTGCTCCACCACCGAGTCCTGTTTGCTTTCTTTTTTGTGCATCTGGCTTTATGTAGGTACTGGGGAATCAAACCGTGGGTGGTTAGGCTTTCCAAGCAAGCGCCTTTAACCACTGGGCCCACCTCCACCTCCCCAGTCCGCACGTTTTCTTTTCTTTTTTTTTTTTTTTTCTTTTTAATTTTGAAGCAGTTTCACTATGTTGTCCAGACAGGCCTTGAACTTGCCATCCTCCTGCCTTCAGCCTCCTGGGATTGCAGGACTGTGCCACCCGATTGGCCATAAAGAGGTCAATTTCATGTTGATGTGGGGAACCACGACCACACAGAAACCGTCTTGTGAGGTGCCAAGTAGAGGAAAGGGCGCTGGATGGTCAGGCCTTGGCATCTACGTGGAAGGGGCGGGGCGTGGCGCCCACCGATGAGCGAAGGCCCCGCCCACCCCGCGGCTCAGCCCGCGCCGCCGCCAGAGGTCGCTGTGGCGTCCGCGCTCCCGCCGGCTCACTTGTGCCAAGATGGCGGCCGCGGCGCTGCTCCGGGGAGCGGTGGCGGGGTTCGGCAGTGCGGCCCGGCGCTGGAGGCCCCACGCGGCCTCCAGGCGCTGTGTGGCCCATGGCTCGGGACCGGTCGGCAGCGACCCCGCAGACGGGGCGGCCTGGACCTGCTTCCTGCTGGCCGACCGGGTTCTCGTGCGCGTGCGCGGCCCGGACGCCGCGCCCTTCCTGCTCGGGCTGTTGACCAATGAGCTGCCGCGTCCGGGTCCTGCGGACGGCGCAACCTCATCCTTCGCGCGCGCCGCGTACGCCCACTTCCTGAACGTGCAGGGGCGTACGCTGTATGACGTCATTCTGTACGGGTGAGCGCGGCGGGCGGGTGCAGTGCCGCGATGATGGGCAGCCAAGGGGCGTCCAGTGAAGAGCGGGATTGACCCCTAGGGGAGCACAGCTAATAGAGGCTGAGGTAGATGCCCCAAGGACGGGTGGCCAGTGTAAGACGGATGGACACCCGTGGAAAGGGGTCTTGAGCAGGACTAAGCAGACAGCTAGGGACCACTCCCAGGAGAGGTCAGGCTAGGCGTCCATGGATAGACAAACAGGGCAGCATTCCAAAGAGAGGCTGCGCTTGGGCTCCTCAGAGAAGGGTGTCCAGGTTAGGACGGGCCAGACACCCAAGAAGCCCAGTTAGATACCTCTTGGGAGGATGTGATAGATACCCAGGGGAGCATGCCCAGGAGAGGTCAGGCTAGACGGACCAGGGCAAGGGGTCTACAGTAGGATGGGGTCGACACTCAAGAAAGGGTGTCAGGGGCTGGAGAGATGGTTTAGTGGTTAAGGCGCATGCCTGTGAAGCCTAAGGAAACAGGTTTGATTCTCCAGGTCCCACATAAGCCAGATGCAGCATCTGGAGTTCGTTTGCAGTGGCTGGAAACCCTGGCGCGCCCATTCTCATTCACTCTCTCCCCTCCCCTCTGTCTCTAATAAATAAAAAAGAAAAAGAAAGGGTGTCAGGGAAGGAAGGATTAAATGCCCAAGGGTGCAAGCTCTCCCAGGAGAGGTTGTGCAGGGTCCAGAGGGGTCCAGGGTAGACACCACAGGGAAGGGTGTCTGTGGTAGGATGTAGTAGACACCTAGAGGGTCCTGGGTTACATACCCCAGGGGGCTGTTCAGGGTAGGATAGGAGAGACAGGTGTGGGGAGGGGCACCCTCCGTAGAGGCTGGATTAGACATACCACCGCATCTAGAGGCGGACTGGCTAGGCCCAGGGAAGGGGCTATTGAAGAAAAGATTTCCTGGAAAACGCATTCAGGTTGGGCTAGTGGCTTGCACACGGTCTAGTGCTTTGGTTCCAAACCAGTTAGGCCAGGGGTTGCTACACCCAGTATCTGGAGGTGGGCAGCTTCAAAATGGGGTTCCCCTAGCCTTGTCTACCCCTCCTCACTGTATGGAGAGAGGGCTTGGTGGTCCTTGGAGCCGTGTGCAGAGTCACCCCACCTCCAGTGACAGGTTGTGGCGGTACTTGAAGGATCCATTTTGCACCTTGCTTTCCATTTCCCCTCTGCAGGCTCCAGTATCAGAGGCATCCAGTTGTTCTTATCTGTGTACCCATGACTGTAACTGTAGCACTTGATGGCTGCGCTGCATAGGGCCCTGCATGTTTACAGGGTTGGACAGTCCCTCACTCACTTTCCCAAGACCCACGTCCTGAACTCTCACTGCCATCTGGTAGGAACGTGTGCCACAGAGCCAGCGCCGTTCTGCCCCTGGGCTGTCCTCACTCCTACCTGAGGCCAGCCCTCCTGCACTGCCTGGTGTCTTCTTGAGTTGGGTTTTGGGGGACGTCTTCTCATAGCTCTCTCAGTGCTCAACGTGAAGTGTGTGCACTCCGTGTCTCTGTAAGGGCTTCCTGCATGCTTGGGGGATGACTGTTCTAGGTTGAAAGTGGTCACCAAGCCTCGGCAGCCATGGTGACATCATCCAGGGATGGCCTGTGTTTCTGTGGAGAAGCCGAGTCATCTGTGTCCCTGGTGTCTTGGCATGTCATGGTGATGTCCCTTCTTGGGATCCCTTTTCACATCACACTTCTTAGAGGGCCTTTTGAATCTAGGGGTCATCAGGTGACAGCACTTAGTCCAGTCCTAATATGGTGCTGCTTTGAGAAGGAGAGTTCTGTCCGAGTTCTATTTTTTAAAATGTTTTATTTTTATTTATTTGTCTGAGAGAGAGAGAGGAAGGGGGAGGAGAGAATATTGAATGGGTGTGCCGGGGCCTCCAGCCACGGCAAACAAACTTCAGATGCATGTGTCACCTTGTGCATCTGGGTTACATGGATCCTGGGGAATCAAACCTGGGTCCTTTGGCTTTGCAGACAAGTGCCTTAAACGCAAAGCCATCTCCCCAGCTCCTGTCAGAATTCTGGCATGGCCATTTGTCTCTCCTCAGTCTGGGGCTGTGCCTGTCACTGCCAGGCAGTGGCAGAGTTGTTGTAGTTTAGCTCCTCAAACCTAAACTAGTTACTGCTCTTTGCAGGAAAGGCATGTGGGCCCAGCTCTGGAGGCTTACATCGCTAACTGCATTCCAGGATGCTATGGTCCATATGTGTTACCAAGCACATGGCTGGGGAATCCCTTTGCTCTACATGGATAGACACAGTGGATAGGCAAGGAGGTGCTCTTCAGGTGCTGGTCTGTGGCTGCTTTCATTGGCCATGGTTGGCAGTAAGCAGTGTGTGGCACCCTCTGGTGTTGACCTTGAGTATCCAGACCCTTAGCCCCACAATTGTGACAGCTCTTCTATGGGCCTGGGAAGTGGAGGTTGCTCAGCCCTTGGCAGAAGCCGGTGTTACATCTTGTGTTAAGACACCAGCCAGTGTTGCAGCCCAGAGTCTTAGAGCCTTATCTGTAACAACTTTCCAGCTCTACGGAGCTCTGTGCTGACCAGGGTCTGCAGTTTCTCGTTGCTGGCACTTCATAGATTTTCATCCTTCACTCTGAGCTCTCCACCTCTTGCCGTCTTTTTACTCCCACCACCTTCTTCCTGCCCTGGCCGCTCTTAAACTGTTCCCGTTCAGCTGCTCTTCCGTCAGCTGTCCGATGAGCTGGCAGCCTTGTCCCTGCTGTAACGTGCTTTGCCAGTCGCTCAACTGTTGCTGGCGCCTCTGCTGCCCTTTCTCGGTGTCACCGGCTCCGTTCACACTACTTAAAGAGGCAGGAAAAGACCACTGCAGAGGGAGGCCTTTTACTGGGTCTAATGCTGCAGCAAACACCAGTGGGTAGAGCTCAGAAGAGCCCCCTCTTCCGTTCATTGCCCAGCCCGCAGCAGCCTGCCTGTAGCCTGAGAGAAGGCATTTGTTTGCAGCAGTCACGGCCACTTGTGTAGCCCAGTCAGTCACGCCTGTTAGCCCTTCACCCATCACAGCAGCCCTGTTCTGCCAGCAGGGGATTAGCTTCCCCCTCTGGCCTAGGTAGAAATGGCTGTAGGGTCATATACAATTTCATTTCTGAAATAGTTTATTTATTTGTGTAAGAAAGAGAGAGAGAGAAGATGAGTGCGTCAGACCTCTTGTCACTGAAAATGAACTCCAGACACATGTGCCACTTTGTGCGTCTGTCTTCACGTGGGTGCTGGCGAATTTAATCCTGGCTGGCAGGCTTTGTAAGCAAGTGCCCTATCTACTGAGCCATTTCCATCACCCTCATCTATAGTTTATTGTGGTTTATGAAAGCACCCTATCTCCCATGAGTTAGTCATTGGCATGGCTCAAGGGGCATGTTTGACTTCCTGTAATGCCATGCTCTGAGGTGCAGCAAGCTGTGGCTCAGGGTTGTCTGTGTCCTTACCATGTGCTTGGGGAGTTGGCCATGAGCAGGCATTCCTGCTTGTTTGTAAGACTCCTGTCTCCTGACCGCCCCCCACACCGTCTCCTGCAGACTCCCTCAGCACAATGAGGAGGCTCCGGGTTTCCTTCTGGAGTGTGATGGCTCTGTGCTGGACCCCCTGCAGAAGCACCTCGCAGTGTACAGGATCCGACGGAAGGTCACAGTGGAGCCGCATCCAAACCTTCGTGTATGGGCTCTGCTGCCCGGAGGCCCCCAGGCTGCACCGCTGCAGGAGAGAGCAGAAGCCACCGTCATCCTCACGCCTGACCCCCGGACTGCATGCATGGGGTGGCGGCTGCTCACCCAGGGTGATGGCCCAGCCCTGGTGCCCAAAGGCCAGCTTGGAGACCTCAGGGATTATCACAGGCACCGGTACCAGCAAGGTATGGGTGGGGTGGGCATGCTTCTCCTAGAGCAGCCACCTGGATGAACCCCAGCAGGGCAGAGTTGGCAGAGGGTTTGCGATCAGGAAGGGTAGACATGCCAGGCTTGGTTTGGGAAGGGGTAGAGTGGGATGGGCATGCTAGACTGAGTGTAGGGAAGGGTAGAGAAGGGTGGATATGCTGGGTTGAGTGGACCCCAGGCGGAGCTGAGGTACTTGGTGGGGCTAGCCTTCAGGGCTTCATGGACTGTGGGTGGGTACTTATGGCTGGACATGCTGTACTCATTCTCTCTGCTTTTGGACCCCCCACAGGTATCCCCGAGGGGGTCCATGACCTTCCCACAGGGGTAGCCCTGCCCTTGGAGTCCAACCTGGCCTTCATGAATGGTGTGAGTTTCACCAAGGGCTGCTACATCGGGCAGGAGCTGACTGCCCGAACCCACCACACGGGCGTCATTCGCAAACGCCTTTTCCCTGTGCGGCTTGCGGGCCCCCTGCCTGCCCAGGGCATCAGGCCTGGCACCTTGGTGCTTACTGCTACAGGACAGGCAGCCGGCAAGTTTCGGGCCGGCCAGGGAGATGTGGGCCTGGCTCTTCTGCGGTCAGAGACAATCAAGAGTCCTCTCCACATCAGGACCTCTGAGAGCCAGCAGGTGGTTGTGATGGCCTCGGTGCCGGACTGGTGGCCCACAGCCAAGTAGCCCTGGACACCTTGGACTTCTGCTTGCCTTAGGGTTACTAAGGTGCCTCAGAGCCTCGGTTTGAGGTCTTCTGGCTTTTCTGCTGTGTTCCACTGAGTCTGAGTCCTTATTCCTATGGTGGTCCCCGGCCGGGAAAGGCCCACTGTGGCCCAGGCTGTTCATGGGCCTTCCTCCACTGATGCCTTGTGCACATATCCCACACCCAGGGCCTGGCCTCTTTCAGGAAGATCTGTTGCTGAGAACAGAGGAACCCTTCTGAGGCTGGGCCTGAGCCCCTGCTTGGACCAGACTCTCAATGGGGTTACACAGGTCGCAGGCCAACGATGAGGTGAGGGCTCTGTCCAGTGTCAGGTCCTTCAGCCATGTATCCCGTTGGGAAGGTGCCCTGGGAACCTGCTAGGTTGCTGGGTCTTCCTTGAACCACTTCTCAGGGCAGGAGTCCTGTGCTGCTGTCTGTAGCTTGGGGACACTAGATCTCTTGGGACTGGGACATGTGCTCTGGGAGCCACACGTTTCACACCCCTTGTTTTCAGATGTCTCTGTGTCGCTGCACACTCCCCATGCAGTGGTCTGCTCAGCCTGGTCCTCCACTCTCCTTAGGAAGGGGGAGCTCGGGACACAGTTCCATGTGGGAGAGGCTTCAACTCTGGCTAACCTGTGTGGTTGGGGTGCCACCATGAGCTTTCGGTAAGGCAGTGACGTGCTGGCCAGAGGTGCAGTGCTCCTCCCTTGGAACCTCCTGTGTAATGTGAACCAGGGGTCTCACTTCAAAACAAAATTAATGTGTGCCCCACAAGGAGCCCCTTTAGAACTCTGGTTTTATTTCATGGTTCTGGTAGCACAGACCCGTGGGACAGCTGTCCCTGCAGAACAGCAAACACTGGATGGATTCTTTTTCTCCTGGGACATGGCCTTTCTGTGCAGCCATGTGGCCCAGGCTCGCCTTGAATTCATGATTCTCCTGCCTCAGCCTTGTGAGGATGAGACTTACCAGCATATAATCATGCCCTGTGTCATCACCTCCATGCTACTGGGACAAACCTCCAAAGCAGACATAGTTTAAGGGTGAACAGCATTTATTTCAGGCTTATAGATCTGTGGGAAGTTCCCTAATAGAAGAAGCCGCCCCCTTTCCCAAATCCACACAGAAAGACCACCACCAGCAAGCCCACTCTAGAGCCTCAGGCAGAGCTCAAGCACTGTGTACCTGAGGCTGGAACTCAGATCCACCCCAGTAACCCCTTAGGGCTGGACCCCAGGATCTGCCCACAGTGGCCCCTCCAGCCAGATGGCTGGAAGTCCAAGTTACAGGCTTTAATAACCACCTGAGTCTATTGGGGGACATAACTTCAAACCACCACACCCTGCAAGACACATCATGCTACAAACCATGCTGAGCTGTCAGGAAGTGGGTAGGCTGAGGCCTCAGGGCTGGGGTGGGGGGGGTAAGCCGTTTTATTGTCTGTAAGGCCACTAAAAGGGGACTACAGCCTGGTTAGCCTTCTTGGAGCCAGAAGGAACCAAAGACCTGTGACCTCAGAGGCCACCTGGGATAGGGTCCCAGGTACACTGAGCTTCAATGCAGTTTGCAGCAGCCCAAGAGGAAGTATCCTAGGGGCTGGGGGGTCACCTGAGTGTGCCATAGCAGGAACAATCCGAGGTGTGTGGGTAAAAGATTTATCAGACCTGGGTTGATACAAAAGCTTTAATAAAGAACAGACACTGGATAGAAACAAACACAAGAGGCAGAGAGAATGAGAATATGACCCTTTGGGAAGAGATGGGTCTTTTTGTACTGGTTGAGAGATGTTATTGGCCAGCTGAGTGAGGCTGTGTTGGAATAAAATTCGAGAAGGCAGCACTGTCTTGAGGTGGTAAATCTCAATGAGGTGCCAGGGTCTTCAGATTGTTTGGATAAGACATTGCAAATCATTTGGTAAGGCTCCAAGCCATGAGTCTTACTGCTAGTGAACAGGGAACTCAGCCTTTTGTTTTTGGCCTTTAAAAAAAATTTTTAAGGGGCTGGAGAGATGGCTTAGTGGTTAAGTGTTTGCCTGTGAAGCCTAAGGACCTTGGTTCAAGGCTCAATTCTCCAGGACCCACTTTAGCCAGATGCACAAGGGGGCACACGCATCTGGAGTTTGTTTGCAGAGGCTGGAGGCCCTGGCGCGCCCATTCTCTATCTTTCTGCCTCTTTCTCTCTCTGTCTGTTGCTCTCAAATAAATAAAAATAAACAAAAGAATTAAAAAAATTTTAAGGGTTGGAGAGATGGCTTATGGTTAGGGTGTTTGCCTATGACACTTAAGGCCCCAAGTTTGATTCAGCAGAACCCACGTAAGCCAGATACACAACATGGCACATGCATCTTGAGGCCTTGGTGTGCCCATTTCCTGTCTTTCTCATAAATAAAATATGTTTTGTTTTTAAATACGTGTGTGTGTGTGTGTGTGTGTGTGTGTGTGTGTGTGCCAGGAACTCTTGCTACTTCAAATGAATACGTGTCTGACTTAATGTGAATGACTGGAGAACTGAACCCAGGCTGGCAGGTTTTGCAAGGAAGTGCCTTTAACTGCTGAGCCATCTCCCCGGGCCCTTTTTGTCTCTACATAGTGGACTGCTGATTGGGAGTGAGGGCCAGCCTGAGGGGTCCAGGTAGTCTCTCCCTTCAGCCAGATGGAATGGGGTACCCTGAGGCCCCCACTCTCTGTGGTACTGAATGGGTGGTCACTGCTCAGGGTCTGGGGCCCATCTGAAGAATGTGGGCTAGCTGCCCCTGGGCAAGAGTTGCTGTGCCAAAATGCCTGCCAGAAACAACTTGAGGAAAGCTTTGCTTTGGCTTGAGGTTTCCGAGGGTGTGGTTCCTGGTGGCTGGAGAGAGT
Organism: Jaculus jaculus; assembly: GCF_020740685.1. Taxonomy (NCBI): domain Eukaryota; kingdom Metazoa; phylum Chordata; class Mammalia; order Rodentia; family Dipodidae; genus Jaculus; species Jaculus jaculus. Next base: position 10,394,695 of record NC_059107.1, on the reverse strand, counting down.
GGCGGAGCTCCTCCAATGGCAAGGCACCAGGAAGCAGAGTGAGGCTCAACCAGAAGCAGGTCTAACCTCCAGAGGCCTGCACGTGACAGACCTCTGCCAGCCGGGCCTCACGTTCCAGAGGTCTACAGCCTCCCAAAGCAGCACCACCAGTTATTTAAACCACCAAGTGTTCAAACACATGAGACTGTGGGAACAGTACAGATTCACACCCAGACATTGGGGAACTCACATAAAGGCTGGCAGTCCCCCTTCCTGATTCAGGGTGGGATGGCAGCCATGGCAACTCTGCTGCCTTGCTCTGCCTCCCTGTGTACTTGGGAGGGACACTGGTTTTGTTAAGCACACTGGGCATGCTGGGTGGGAGGTAAAAGATAGGAATCTGGAATTCTTCGAAACCTATGGCTAGTATGGAGCCCTGAAGAGGCCTTCAGTGGGTGTCATTGCCATGCCACCCCCACCTGGCAACTTTTTATTTGACATTGGGACCTCTGTATGGTGTCCTGGACAGCTAGCTTCCTCTGGGCTTGCAGTGGCCATTTGACCCAGTACTATGACTTGCCCTGGGTGCAATGGGCCCTGTCACAAGCTGCTGTGGGCTACTCTGCGTTCTGGCCCATGGTGTCTGTCACCTCAACTGCTGAAGGAGCAGTCCTGTGGATTGTGGGAGGGGCAGTACCCCCAAAGAGGCTTGATATAATTTTCAAACAGTGTTGCTACTGGTCAGGATTTCCCTCCCCACCACCCTCTGCCTGCATTGTGGCTTCCAGGTGTTGAGGTCTCAAAATACTTGGTTTCACTGAACAAATATACATTTGCCACGTTCTGTCTCAGTGGTTTAGAAAAGCAAAACCCAGCCATATGTGGTGGCACACACCTTTAATCCCAGCACTCGGGAGGCAGGCAGAGATGGGTGGATTGCTGTGAGTTCAAGGCCACCCTGAGACTACATAGTGAATTCTGTGTCAGCCTGAACTAGAGTGGGACCCTACATCGATTTAAAAAAGAAAAGAAAGGGGGGCTGGAGAGATGGCTTAGCGGTTAAGCGCTTGCCTGTGAAGCCTAAGGACCCCGGTTCGAGGCTCGGTTCCCCAGGTCCCACGTTAGCCAGATGCACAAGGGGGCGCATGCGTCTGGATATTCGTTTGCAGAGGCTGGAAGCCCTGGCGCGCCCATTCTCTCTCTCTCCCTCTATCTGTCTTTCTCTCTGTGTCTGTCACTTTCAAATAAATAAAAATTAAAAAAAATTATTTAAAAATAAAAAATTTTTAAAAAATTTAAAAAAATTAAAAAAAAAAAAAAGAAAGGAAGGCAAAACCCCATGCAACAAAAGTGCTTTCTTTGTTAAGAAGGCCAAGTCAGTTCCATGGAAAAGCAGGTCTGGTTTACAGCGCCTTGGGGCCAGCCAGCGTGACCCGGGGGCTTAGTGTTCATTTGATCTGAGCGTTTCCACAATGATCTCTGTGGAGCACTGTGCAGAGCTAGAACAGCCCTTTACTGGATGTTGCCTCTAAAGAATGAAGGCTTTTTTTTTTTTTTTAAAGCAGGCTGTGATTTAAAAAAAAACAAAAACAAAAAACAATAGAGCTGGAGAGATGGCGCAGCAGTTAATGAAGGTCTGAGACAGCCTGAGTGAGAACCTCCAGGATGCATGTAAACTGTGTGTGGCCACATATGTGTGGGTGAGTGATGGAGGAAGGCATCCAATGTTCTCCAGTTGCTACAGGGGGACACCACATCAGCACATACACACAGATACACCATACACACACCACACCACACATGGTATGCACATGCAAAAAATGCTGACACAGTTGGTATTTCCATTGTCAACTGTTTGGAGAAACCCACCTCCAAGCTAGGCCTCAGAAACCCGTTCCTAGGAATGTAAGGCCTTGGTAAAGTCGCCACCACCGCATCCTAAGGGAATGGGGTACTTGTTCTGTTCTCTGGGGAAGTGGACATCAGGAAGCAGCCATGGGAGATGGAAGGGCTCAGGTAGAGCAAGGTGGCTACTCACAGGCCTGGATGGTGCCCTGGGCAATATGAGGTCAGGAATCAGAAGGCAGAAACAAGTGGAACCTCAGTCTTGCCAAGATGAGGCTGGGCGAGTGGCACAGCATAGGGTGGCTACCTTGAATGATTTTTGTGGGCTCAAGCTATAGGGTGGTTCCTAATTGTGGTGCACTCGGCCCTGGGTGGGAAGGTTGTAGGTGGGTAAACAGTGGCAGGCTTGGAGGGACCCTGACTCCTATTTTTGATATGAAAGGGAGGGTAGAGATATCAAAACCGTGGTCCCCTCTAAGAGATAATCCAGTGAAGCCTGTTAAGTACCTGTCAAGAGACCACCCCTTACCTAAAGACATACTTAAGAGGTGGGAGGAGAAGAGCTGGGGAGATGGTCAGTGATTAAAGGCACTTGCCTGCAAAGCCTAGCAACCCAGGCTCAATTTCCCAGTACCTACATAAAGCCAGATGCGGAGAGTGGTTCATGTGTCTGGAGCTTGTTTGCACTAACAGGCCCTGTCATACCCATACTGTCTCTCTGCTCACAAGTAAACAAAAATACTCAATATTTATTTTAAAAGGTAGAAGGGGGGGCTGGAGAGATGGCTTAGCGGTTAAGTGCTTGCCTGTGAAGCCTAAGGACCCCGGTTCGAGGCTCAGTTCCCCAGGTCCCACGTTAGCCAGATGCACAAGGGGGCGCACGCGTCTGGAGTTCGTTTGCAGAGGCTGGAGGCCCTGGCGCGCCCATTCTCTCTCTCTCCCTGTCTTTCTCTGTGTGTCTGTCACTCTCAAATAAATAAATAATTTAAAAAAAAAGGTAGAAGGGGGATGGAAAGATTGCTTAGTGGATAAGGACTAAGGTTAAGGCTAAGGACCCATGTTTGACCCTCCAGATCCCACATAAGCCAGACACACAAAGGTGAGGCAAGCACGGGTTTGTATATGCCCACTAGGTGGCTCAAGCATCAGGAGTTCAGTTGCAGGACTGAGATCCTGGTGTGCTAATTCTTTCTCTCTTAAAAAATAAAAATAAAAATAAAAATAAAAAACATTTCCATAAAAAACTAAAATAAAAATAAAAAGGTGGAAGGAAGTCCCTTCCTCACTGCAGTTGCTCCTGGACCTTCACCACTGAGCCTGCCTGTTTTTTAAAGTAACTCAAAAGGTGTCATTTTCCATTTTCTCCTCTCCCTATCTTTGGATGCCCACCAAATTCTAAACATTTTGCTGGGACCTTTTCACCATTTTTTTCCTCAATAAATTTCTTTACTCCTCAGGTGTCTTAATTTTTCTTGGTCACAAGACAAAGGACTCAACAGTATAAAAATCAGCAACAGAAAGGCAGAGATCTGCCTCCTGGGGTGCTTGTTAGGGAGCAGACTCTGAGCTGAAGCCACTAGGCTGGGAAAAGCTACAGTCCCTTGCTAGGGAAGAGTGGGACGTTAAAACACCACAATATTCAGGGGGAAAAAATCACACATATGCACAGTGCAATAGATAGTATGAGAAAGGGTTGATAGAAAGACAGAATCAGGCATGCAAGCATTAATACACTGGGGTAGCCAGATGTTTTATATAAAACAAATATGTTGGGCTGGAGGGATGGCTTAGCAGTTAAGGTGCTTGCCTGGAAAGCCAAAGGACCCAGGTTCGATTCCCCAGGACCCACATAAGCCAGATGCACAAGGTGGCTCATGCTCTGGAGTTCATTTACAGCAGCTGAAGACCCTGGTGTGCTCATTCTCTCTTTCTCTATTTGTCTTTTTCTCTCTCAAGTAAATACATTTAAAATAAATATGCTGAATATATTTAAAGGAATGAAAGATTTAAATTTGAGTAAGAAGATTGGAGAGAGGACTAGGGATTACCAAAGGCTGTGTGGAGGCGGGGGGGGGGGGGGAGGGAATGGGGAGAGATTGGTTAACAGGAACAAGGACATAGCCAGCCAGGCCAGATGAATTCCTCTGTGACACAGGATGACTTAGACAATGACACTGGGTCATCAGTGCAAAATAGCGAGACGAGAGGGTTGCACACATTCTTGTCACAGATGAAAACTGTAATAGTGGAGTCCATCACATGATATGTACACAAACCAGTGTATCACGCTGAGCCCAGGAAAGACATACAATAGTTAACTGTCAGCTTAAAAGTAAACAAAATATAAACAAGGAAGCAAGAGACTGTTAAAATGGTGAGGCATAGCTGAAAAAATAAAAGAGATAAAAAATGAGCTGCACAGTGAGATTTTGGAGAAAAAATATTCCTGAGTGTGTTTTCTGAAGAACTGGAAGGTAGGAACTTCTGAGCACAGAGAAAATGAAGGAGGATGTGAGCTGCGTTTAAAGACAAGGAGGGATGGTTAGACAGCTTAAAGTGGCAGTTGGCAATCTAAAGGCAATTCCAGGCCAGGAAAGAGAGCATGGGATAAGGTTCATGTCCAGAGAAGCTTGTCTGAGAACATTCCAAAACTGATGGAAGCCACTGAGCCCTAAACAGCATCAACACTTCAAAAAGCCAAAGGGCGACAGGCACTGTGGCCAACCCCTTTAAACCCAGCACTTGGGAGGCAGAGATAGGAGGATCACCATGAGTTCAAGGCTAGCTTGAAGCTACATAGTGAATTCCAGGTCAGCCTGGGCTAGAGTGAAACCCTACCTTGAAAAGAAAAGAAAAGTAAAAGGGAAGAGGCTCAGGAGGAAGAGAAGAAGAGTAGAAAGGAGGGGAGAGGAAGAGAAGACAGGGTTAAGGAGGAAGGCGGAGGAGGAATGAGATCTGAGTTCTGGAGTCACTACTGACAGTCACTCATGTGACTAGTTTCTTCACTTTTGGACATTCAGTTTCATTGCAACTGAACTGGAAGTTCCTGCCAGGCTTGGCTCACAGAGGGCACAAGCGGACAATGGGTGTGGCAACACTGTCCTGTTACTACACTGGGCCTGTTTCGTGAGTGTATTGACTGGTTAGAGTGTGGACTGGGAAAGTGTAATGGGGCCCTAGAAGTCAGAATCCCTGGAGGAAATACTGGGAGTGAAAACAGCTGGCCCCACAACTAAATGTTTTTGAAAGAATTTAAAAAGAGTATTCCTCCCCCTCTTAGTAAGTTATATCCTGGGCTGGTGAGATGGCTTAGTGGTTAAGAAGCTTGCCTGTGAAGCCTAAGGAGCCATGTTCGACTCTCCAGATCCCGCTTTAGCCTAACACACAAAGGTGAGGAAAGTGCAAGGTTGCACATATCCACTAGGTGGCACAAGCATCTGGAGTTCAATTTCAGTGGCTGAGGGCCTGGTGTGCCAAGTCTCTCTCTCCTAAAAAATAAAAATAGAGTTATATCTCTCACTAGCTAAGCAAAAGGAAGTTTTGTATGGTACTGATCCATGCTGTCATTAGTTTTGTGTATTTCCCCCCTCAACCTCCCTTACTGGAGTCACCCCAAGAAGACCCTTCCACCCCATCTTCTGTCTCTCTGCTTGCCTGTCCAGTATCTCCTCTTCTCATCCCTCCCTGCTTCTCCTCTCTCCAAGCCTTCTTCTAGCTTCCTTGCTAATACTATTGATGCTTACTACAACTTAAAAACAAATCAAATCATTCCATGCAAATGAGAGAGAACATGTAGCATTTGTCTTTATGAGACTGTGTGACCTTGCTCAGTGTATTTTTTCTAAGCCCATCCATTTCCCTGCAAATATTGTTATTTCATTTTTCCTTACCACTGAGTAAAATTGCTCTGTGTATATGCACCACACCTTCATTATCCACTCATCAGTTGATGGACATCCCCCAGCCCTTTTCATTTCTTTGTGCTAGGAACATTCAAATATTCTCTTCCAGCTATTTTGAAATATTCAATTAATTGTTTTCAGACATAGTTACCCCATTAACATTAGAAGATGTTCCCCCAATATAGCTGTACCCCGTGCCCACAGATATCTACTCTGTCCCTCCACCCTCTTTGGCTTCTGTGAGCCGCTATTCGACTTTGTACTTCAACGGACTCAGCTTTCAGCTTCCACATATGAGCTATAGCAGACAGTATTTGTTTCTTTTCTTTTATTTTTGGACCACATTATCTTGTTTCTATAGTCATAGAGTAAGCCATACTCTCAATCAGAGAGAGTTTTCATTTTATTTTTTTGTTCATTTTTATTTATTTATTTGAGAGTGACAGACAGAGAGAGAAAGAGGCAGATATATATAGAGAGAGAATGGGCACACCAGGACCTCCAGTCACTGCAAATGAGCTCCAGACGCATGCACCGCCTTGTGCATCTGGCTAACGTGGGTCCTGGGGAATCGGACCTCAAACTACGGTCCTTAGGCTTCACAGGCAAGCACATCACTGTCAAGCCATCTCTCTAGCCTGAGAGAGTCTTCATTTTTTTTGAAAAAATATTTTATTTATTTCATTTATCTGAGAGAGAGAGGTGGGGGGGGGGAATGTTTGAGAAAATGAGAACGGCACACCAGGGCCTCCAGCCACTGAAAACAAACTCCAGACGCGTGCGCCACCTTGTGCATCTGGCTGTATGTGGGTCCTGGGGAACCAAACCTGGGTCCTTTGGCTTTGTAGGCAAGCGCCTTAAGCACTAAGCCATCTCTCCAGCCCCGAGTCTTCATGTTTTTCTTTCTTACCTCATTGTGGAAGCCAGTGTGGTAGCACATGCTGGCAATCCCAAGGACTCAGGAGGCTGAGACAGAAGGATCATGAGTTCAAGGCCTGCCTGGGCTACAGAGTGAGTTCTAGACTAGACTAGCCAACTTAATGAGACCTTGTCCAAAAATAAAAAAGGGGGTAGGGAAATGTGGGGCTGTAGCTAAGCTATAGAGAACTTGTCTATCATATGTGAGACCCTGGGTTCCACCTCTAGCAACTCTCTCTCTCTCACAGACACAGCACACACATTATTTTTGCTTTCATAGGGCCTATGGATTTCCATATAAAGGTAAAAAAAATAAACTCATCTATGCTCACAAAAATCCTTGTCTGGATCTTGATGGGGATTTTGCTAGTCGATCAGTTGGGGGGAGCTGGGATGCTCTGAGATGTGAGTGGATCCTTGCATCTCTGAAGCTCTTGCTTGTGCCACTAGAGTGGGAACCCTGCCCCAGTGTTCTGCACTAGCCCAGGCTGACCTGAAATTCACTAGCAGTCCCAGGGTGACCTTGAACTCATGGTGATCCTCCTACCTCTGCCTCTTGAGTGCTGGGACTAAAGGTGTGCGCCACCACGCCCTGCAAGCGGCTGTTCTTAGCTATGGGGTGAGCAGCCTCCTCCTGCGTGGGTTCTTTGCTAACAAAGCCCCTCTGGGACAGTTTGTTGCCTGTGAGTAAGAAGAGGACAGACACTGTGTGGTCTCAGCAGCTCCTTCAGGTCCCCCTTGTCCTGTTTCGGCCACCGTCTCCAGGCTTAGTCCTTCATGCCTTGGTGACCTTGCTTGCATCCGTGCGGGGACCCAGAGGTGCCACTTGGGTTTATTTGGTAGCAGGGATTGGATACAGGGCTTTGCGCATGCTCAGAGGCTGCTTGCCACCTTACACAGAAAATACTCCACAGGGACATTTTTCAACATTGTGTTCCATCTCACACAGACACGACCCTTATTACTGATCCTCCTAGCCAAGGGCTTTGTTTCAGAGTATCTGGTGTGATCCTCTTCATTTCATCTTTCTCTCTTCTTTTCTTTCTTTCTTTTTTGTTTTTTTGAGGTAGGGTCTCACTTTAGCCCAGGTTGACCTGGAACGCACTTTGTAATACCAGGCTGGCCTTGGACTCTTGTCAATCCTCACATGTCTGTTTCCCAAGTGCTGGGATTAAAGGCGTGTGCCACCACACCCAGCTCCTCTTTCCACCTTTCTAAACCGCTCTCTTTAGCCTCCTTGAATCCACCACGGCCCGCTAGGGTATGCACGTTTGCATCGTCACACTCTCCACTTTCAAGTAAGTTAGTCAGTCGTTTGAGGATCTTGAGTTCTCTGTGGTGGTTGCTAGGTTGACAGCAGTTAGGAACCAGCGATGTGTGCATGGACAGCCTTTACTGCACACATGGCTGACTTGGCCCTTGCTCTTCACTCCATCTGTGTTGGCCTTGGAGACTGAGCTAGTGATTGCCATGGGAAGGTCCTAGAGATCTTTGTGGTGTGCCAGACAAATGCCTGTGTCTAGGGCATCTCCCTGCACAGCCATGGAATAAGAAGACAGAAAGGTGATGTTGATTGTGTCAATATGGGGTCAGAACGCTTACAGGTGGTCAGAGAATCCACTGAGTCACCATGTGGCCATCATGGTGGTGAGAAAAGCCACTCTCTAACCACGATGGTATGTCCAGCTCGGGGGTAGCTCTGAGTCACCGTGTGGCCATTGTATGTAACCACAATGGAATGGTAAGATTGCCAAGTTTACGTCACCCAGTTAATTGTGGCCCTCCATTTCCACTCCAGGAATCTTTGCAGCCCTAATCTTAGTGTTTCCGAAGAGAGATGGCAGCTGTTGGGGGCGGGAGGTAGCGTGCTGTTCCATGATAAATTCCCAGTCCTGTCAGCTCTAATTTTAAGTTATGACTTGGAGAGGAATGGCCTCCCACCAAGGCTGCCGATGTCGATACAAGGCTTCCTTGGACATGCCAGAAAGATTTTCCACAAGCCTTTTCAAAACCTTGGCAAATGCTTTGGGCCAAAGAATTTTTTCTGGACATTTGTATTAATGAACATGTGACAGATTATTAAAAATCTTTACATTTGCATCAAATTGTTAACAATTTAATTAAGAAGAAAACAGAATCTCCACCTGCAAGGTGTTTAGAACATAAGCCAGGATTTGAAGTCAGTCTGAATAGTTGTTAGTAATATGAAAAACGTTGATGAGCCGAGTGTGGTGGTGCACACCTTTAATCCCAGCCCTCGGGAGGCCGAGGTAGGAGAATCACCATGAGTTCGAGGCCACCCTGAGACTACATAGTGAATTCCAGGATAGCCTGGGCCAGAGTGAGACCCTACGTTGAAAAATCGAAAAAAAAAATTGATGATTTTATGCATGTTATATTTATTTTAGTGATACTATTTGACTTTTTTTCTTCATTTTTCAAGGAAGGGTCTTGCCCAGGCTGACCTGGAATCCAGTGAGTAGTCTCACAGTGGCCTTGAATTCATGGTGATCCTCCTACCTTGCCTCTGAGCGCTGGGATTAGACGTGTGCCACCATGCTGGCATGATTTAACATTTTTAAAGACTTTGTTTTGGTTGTGTTGTGTAGTAATTTCTCCTGATCCAGAACACTGCCTCCCTGCGGGAGGCTCACAAGACTCAGGAAGTGAAGAAAGTTACAACACTCAGACACCCCTTTCCAAGGTTACACGAGCAGCAAGCAGTTTCTGGGGAGACGACACTCTCCACTGCAGGTTGCTTTCGTGGATCATCACTGTAGTGATGGGGACTGGAACAAACCTCCACTCATGCCCAAAGGGCACCATTCAAGTGGAGCTTGGTGAGCCATAGGTTTAACTGGGGTTTACTTTCAGGAGCAGAAGCAATTTATAAGTAGCTATACCACTGAAGAAAAATCTCTTCTCTCCCATCTCTTCTCTTTCCTCTCTCTCTTCCTCTTTTCCTTTTTCCCCTTCCCCTTTTCTCTTTCTTCCTTCCTCTCCCTCTCCTCGCCTTTCTCTTCTGCTCCTTTCTTCCAAGAGCCATTATTAGTATATCTTCAGGGAGGGCCTCATAAGCCCCTCCCCCAGAGCAACCATTAACTGATTAGGTTCTTGGGGTGAGCTTCAGAGCACTGTCCCCCTCAGTAAAGGAATGCTGATGGGCCTAATCTCCTGCAGGTAATCACAGCTGCTGACAGTTCACAGGTCAAGGGCCATGCCATGTTTGGGGGACAGTGATCCACAACAGTCCATCCACTTCCTCTCGTTCTTATATTCTTTCTACTTCCTCTTCTGCAGTGTTTCCTGAATACTCAACTTTGACCAGGAATGAGTCTCTACAGTCATTGCTACCCACCAAAAAAAAGCTTCTCTGACTAAAGATGATTGTAACAATAACCTCTGGGTATAAACAGATGTGTTTAGAAGGTAGTTCGACGGGCTTATATTTATTTATCGAAACAGCATCAGTGACAATAGTAGCTTCCACATGAGGGTCTATGACCAGCCTGGTCAGGGGTTTTACAGTCCCAGATCTGAATTTCCTTCTGTGCAGTCGGCCTTATGTCCAGTCGGAAAGCAGTTGGCTGTACCCGTGGCAGTCATGCCACTATTGCACCAGTGGACATGACTTGCCTGGCATGTTGGTGGTGTAGCTTGCAGAGTTCTAGTTCTGTTTGGTGACAATCCTCTTCCAGCAGCCTGGGTGGCTTGAATTATCTGCATCCTACAACCAAAGCCTCTGGTATCTACAGCACGAGGGTCTTGCGTGGAGTTCTGGTGGGCAACCAGGAACAGCAGCAACAGCCTGTGTTATTATTTTGGGGGCCTCAGTGACATCACTGGCCAAAACTCACAGGGAGGTCATTTTCATTTGCCAACCTGGCTTCTTAGGGCTTTCCCCATGCACAAAGGGCACTTTTGTTCAAAATCTATTATTTTAATGTTTACAGGCAGACTGTAATAGTTTTTTTTTTTTGTCACCTTTGCCTTACCTAACCATCAAGTTCCTAGAAATTTTTTTTTAAATTTTTAATTTTTTTTATTTATTTGAGAGCAACAGACTCAGAGAGAAAGACAGATAGAGAGAGAGAGAGAGAATGGGCGCGCCAGGGCTTCCAGCCTCTGCAAACGAACTGCAGACGTGTGCGCCCCCTTGTGCATCTGGCTAACGTGGGACCTGGGGAACCGAGCCTCGAACTGGGGTCCTTAGGCTTCACAGGCAAGCGCTCAACCGCTAAGCCATCTCTCCAGCCCAAGTTCCTAGAAATTTTACAGGAGTGCCAGGCTTTTGCACCTTATGTGCTTGATTCCCATCCTGGCTTCCTTAAGCGTGCTTGCATGTCATTCATGAGGGCTGGAGAGATGGCTTAGCTATTAAGGTGCTTCCCTGCGAAGCCTAAGGACCCAGGTTTGATTCCCCAGGACCCATGTAAGCCAGATGTACAAGGTGGCACATGTGTCTGGAGTTTGTTTGCAGTGGCTAGAGGCACTGGTGCACCCATTTTTTCTCTCTCTCTATCTGCCTCTTTCTTTTTAAAAAATTTTTAAAGATTTTATTTATTTATTTGCAAGCAGAGAGAGAGAGAGAGAATGGGCGCACCAGGGCCTCTAGCCACTGTAAACAAACTTCACATACATGTGCCCTTTGTGCATCTGGCTTACATGGGTCCTGGGGAATCGAACCTGGGTCCTTTGGCTTTGCAGGCAAACGCCTTAACAGCTAAGCCATCTCTCCAGCCCCTGCCTCTTTCTTTCTCTCTCTCTCTCTCTCTCAAATACATAAATTAAATAAAACACTCAAGTGGTTAGCAATATATCATCTATGAAATGAAACCTTTCTGCAAAGTGTAGGCAGGATAACTCAAATTGATCTCAGGAGTCAATAGCTTAAGAGGATTCTAAAGAAAATGGGGGCTGAAGAGATGGCTTAATAACAGTAACAGCAAAAAATTGTTAGGATGGGCGTGGTGACACACACCTTTAATCCCAGCACTGGGAAGGCTGAAGTAGGAGGATTGCTATGAGCTCAAGGCCAGCTTGAGATGACATAGTGAATTCCAGGTCAGCCTGGATTAGAACAAGACCCTACCTCAAAACAAACAAACAAACAAAATAAAAAAGAAAATGGTTAGAAAGGTACAATACACAATGCAACTTGAAGAGATTCCATCTATTGTATCATTTGTTTCCTAAGAAGATCAATGCTGGGATGCTGGGTGCAGCAGCACAGATGGCCCGCACTACTTTCTTTTTTTTTTTTTTAATTTATTTATTTGAGAGCGACAGACACAGAGAGAAAGACAGATAGAGGGAGAGAGAGAGAATGGGCGCACCAGGGCCTCCAGCCTCTGCAAACGAACTCCAGACGCGTGCGCCCCCTTGTGCATCTGGCTAACGTGGGACCTGGGGAACCGAGCCTCGAACCGGGGTCCTTAGGCTTCACAGGCAAGCACTTAACTGCTAAGCCATCTCTCCAGCCCCCGGCACTACTTTTGATAGCCCTTTACAATCCACCATCGTCTCCTTGAGTCCTTCTGCCTCCTCATCCTGGGATGCCAGGCACCTCCCTACCTCTGCCAGGCTTGGTGGGGCCCGGGCTGGCTGTCATCTGTGCTCTCCGCTGTAACCGCACAGGCTCCCAGGGTCGGCCAGGCTCCTGGCCCAGCAGCGCCTCACTAGTGACCCTCCAAGGTGTTCACGCATCGTTAAAGAGGGCTTTGGACGAGGTGAACAGTTTCACTCCTGGCATATTTTCTCCCAGAAAGTAAATGTACACATAGAGGATAAATGCCCACCACTGGGACAAACTCAGTCTTATTTTTTTGTTGTTGTTTTGTTTTGTTCTTTTTCAAGGTAGGGTCTCCCTCTAGTCAGGCTGACCTGGAACTTACTCTGTAGTCCCAGGCTGGCCTTGAACTCACAGGGATCCTCATGAGTGATAGGATTAAAAGTGTGCTCCACCTTTATGTGTGTAGTGTGGACTAACCCCTGGGTGGCCGTCTTACTCTATGTAGTGTGGACGAACCAGCCTCCTTAATGAATGGGGTCTGATATTCATCAAAGTGTGAGGAAGCTCCTAAAATGGCTGATGGACCTGAGAATATGTTTCAGTCCCTGAGAGTGGCACATGCCATGCAGGATTGTAAGCAGGTCTTGCGCCAGTCATGTGACCCTTGCCCTGGGCCTAAACATGCAACTGAGGCTGAACCGTTGGCCCAGAAAGAACTTGCCCACGTAAGGAAGAAACCTCAACACAAAAAAGTCATGTGGTTGCTATCCTCTGCACTGGCTTCTAAATTGGCAGGAAAATGAAAAGAGAGAGAAAGAGAGAGAGAGAGAGGGAATGAAATTCGGGTGCTGGCTTGCCCTTTATTGTAGCAGGTATAGGAATATAAGGAAAAAAGAGAGCCAGTTAGAGCCATACTGCGTAGTTCCTCCTAAGATCCCAAACTTGGAACTTGTGAGTAGAACTGGACAGTGAAGGAGGGTGAAGTAGATGTTATAGAAGATACCTCTGAGGTTGGCCTGAAAAAAAAAAAATCCATGGCTTCAAGCTCAGTCTTTTTTTAGAGAGATTTTATTTTTATTTATTTATTTATTAGAGACAGAGAAGGAGGGAGAGAGGGAGAGAGTGAGGATAGGTTTGCCAGGGCCTCTAGTTACTGTAAACAATCTCCAGACGCATACACCTCCTTGTGCATCTGGCTAACGTGGGACCTGGAGAATCAAACTGGGGTCCTTAGGCTTCACAGGCATACGCCTTAATTGCTAAGCCATCTCTCCAGCCCTCAGTCTTTTTTTTTTTTTTTATAACCTGCAGTCCTCTATTCTTATATCCTCATTAAACTTTTGCTTAGGCTTTATAAACTCTCCAGAAGCTCACAAGCCCAGGGCAAGGGTCACGTGACTGATGTCACAGCCTGCTTACAATCTTGTATTGCATGTGCCACTCTCAGGGGCTGCAACATATTCTCAGGTCCATCAGCCATTTTAGGAGCTTCCTCACACTGATGAATATCAGACCCCATTCATTAAGGAGGCATGTTCATCCATACTACATAGGGAAAGATGGCCACCCTGGGGTTAGTCCACACTTCATAGGGTAAGATGGTCACCCTGGGGTTATTTACAGTACACAGGGCAAGATGGCCACCCTGGGGTCATTCACAGTATATAGGGTAAGATGACCACCCTGGGGTTACTCTATCCTACATAGGGTAAGATGGCCACCCTGGGGTTCTGCAGCAGTTACTTTCTCATTGCTGAGACAAGACACTCTACCAGAAGCAGCTTATGAAAAAGAAGGTTTATGCTGGATTATAGTTTCAAGGAGAAGTTTCGTCATGACAGGGAAAGCATGGCAGGAGTAGACATCACACTCCTGGGGGAAGCAGCAAGCGTGAGATAGCTGTCAATCAATACCCAATAGGGCTCAAGTAATAAACCTGAAAGTCTCACCTCCTCCTGCAGGCTCCTGCTCCTAAAGTCCTCCCAAATTGCCACCAGCTGAGGACCAAGTTTTCAGAACATGAGTTTACGGTACACATTTGATCCAAACCATCATATTGGGATTGCCCCTGTGCATGCTCCACCCCGAGACATCTTAGCTTCAACTTCATGTCTCATGTCCCTACCCCAGAATCTTTAGGCAGTGAGTGCTCGTTGGGGGTATGGTCTAATCAGTGAAGTCCCCATCCCTTGCCAAAGATCTTTAGGTAGTCAATGGTTGCTAAGAAGGTGGGGCCTTGAAGTCATGCCCCTATGCAAAAGATTTTCAGATAACTGAGAGGTTGTTGGGGAGGGCATGAAGCCTCTCTCCTCCTTGGGGATGTATAAGGGGTTAATTGCTTCTGGAAGAGAGGGAGACATTTTCTTCAATAGTGTAGTGCCCATAAGTTGTCCATGCTCCTGTAAGTAAGCCCAGTTAAACTCATGGTTCTCTAAAGCAGTTACTTACAGAATTGTTTTTTATTTCGGTCATTGGTTCCCTATCTGGGCCAAGTAGAGGTTTGTGCCTATCTCTTTAGAAAAGGGTCATATTCTTGGTGCCCAAACACAGGGACCAAAGATGAGTTTGGTAGAAGCACTGGCATTGTCTGTTGTCTCAGCAGTGGCTCCTGGAACCGTGTGCAATTCATGACCACTCCTTGCATTTTTCATGCTTCTGAAACCAATACCAGGTGTGCAGGTCACAGCCATATTCTTAGTTCAGGACGAAATAAATTGTAACCTTGAAAAGCTGGTTCCTTCTCCAGTCAACTCTTTCCAAAAGAGTTTGCATGTCTATCACGGTCTTTTCTCAGGCATCTTCTCCATTGTTTTAATGTAAAGCAGTTAGGATATCTTCCTTAAGATTGCTGGGAAGAGGTGGCAGAAAGAATGTAAGAGCCAAAGGAAGGGTAGGACTCCTTACAACGTGCTCCTCCAGACACAAAATGGCCTGGATATCCATAACCTCACAGTGCTTGACATTACCTACACAAGACCATCTTAGGAAGAAGAAAAGATCATGACATCAAAATAAAAGAGAGACTGATTATGGGGGGGAGGCAATATGGTGGAGAATAGAGTTTCAAAGGGGAAAGTGGGGGGAAGGAGGGTATTACCATGGGATACTTTTTATAATCACGGAAGTTGTTAATAAAAATTTGAAAAAAAAGATTGCTAATGTGTTGACAATAGCAACTTCAGTAATCTAAAACCAGACTCAGTGCCTGTAATTTTGCTTGAGGTTTTTCAACTTAAAATCTTAAATCTTTCAGTCCAATATCTTTAAGCAAGCACATCAGTCATGCTTCTGAAACCAATACCAGGTGTGTAGGACATAGCCATATTCTTAGTTCAGGGACGAAATAAATTGTAATCTTGAAAAGCAGCTTCCTTCTCCAGTCAACTCTTTCCAAAGAGTTTGCATGTCTATCATGGTCTTTTCTCAGGCATCTTCTCCACTGTTTACAAATTTAACCTTAATCAAACTCTCTGGGCCTGGGCAGCAGAACGCAGCCAGGCCTTATGCCAGTAGCCCAGTTCCAACAACGTCCTCAGCAGTCTTTCCTTCCCCTTAGAAAGATCATAAACCAAGCCTCAAAGTTCAATACTGTCTGCACTTAGCATTTCCAAACTCTCATCAGAATTGCCCATAAAACTTGGCTGACCCCTCCAGAAGTCATCTTCAGTTGCAAGCACCAAGTCTGTGCCTGTTGCTCAAAACAAGTTCCAAAAGACCAAAATCTAGGTGGTCAGGTCCATCTCACCCCACATTCTGGTACCAACTTCTGGATCAGACAGCTTCAGGTTAGCTGAGATGAACTTCTATACCAGGCACAGTTATGGAGGAAGGGATTTATTGAAGCTTACACATCCAGGGGAAGTTCCATAATGGCAGGAGAAGCTGGCCTGATTTCACAGGTCCAAGCAGAGAGAATGATGCACAGCACAGCACACTTCAGGAACTCCAGCTATGCACACTTTGCATCTGTTTAGATTGAAATCTCAAACCTACCACCACACCTTAAGATCCACCCCAGTGACACTGCCTTTATCCAGGTGGCTAAAGATGCAAACTACAAACTAATAAACACTGACTATATTGGGAGCCATCTATTAAAACTACCACAGTGACCTTTCATGCTTGCATCACTGTGCATCTTATGGCTTATGTGGGACCTGGAGAGTTGAACATGAGTCCTTAGTCTTTGCAGGAAAGCACCTTAACCCCTAAGCCATCTCTCCAGCCCTACACTTTGCTTTTAAATCTCCAGGCTTCATTTGGATTTGATAGTTCCCTATTGACATCCTCTTTTGAAGCAGGATCCCATGAGATGTGAGGATGCAGTTAGTAGCCACGTCTACCTGGGTTCCAGGATGACTTCTCAGTCTCACTCCAGAAAATCTGGTTTCAGCAGGGTCAGCTGTATGCAGTAAGCTACATATATGGAGACTATCTAGTAAGATCTTGGCCCAAAAGATTCCAGGAACAGAAAGCTTTTGTTATCTATGCACAGAGCACATACATCTAAGCCTTCAGGAGGGAATTATGCCTGAGGTTCCCCCAGAACCTATAACTACATCTGCACAAGTATATTGAGTAATGTGTAGTTCATAATGAAGATTGCACACTTTTAACGTATGTATTGCAGTTACCTTTTTAAAATGGTGGCTCATGCTATTTATTTATTTATTTGAAAGGCGGGGGGGGGGGGGAGAGAAAGAGAGAATAGGTGCACCAGGGCCTCTAGACACTGTAAATGAACTCCAGACTCGTGTGTCCCCTTGTGCATCTGGCCTACGTGGGTCCTGAGTGTAGTAGACAGATTCAGGCTCGCTGAGATGAACTTCCAGACCAGGCACAGTTATGGAGGGTAGGCTTTTTATTGAAGCTTACAGATCCAGGGGAAGTTCCATAAGTGGCAGAAGAAGCTGGCCTGCCTTCACAGGACCAAGTAGAGAGGGAGAAGAGCACAAGCTAAAAGGTCAAAAGCCACAGCACACTTCAGGAACTCCTGCTAGACACACTTTGCATATCTTTAGATTGAAACCTGAAACCCACCACCACAACTTAAGATCACCCAGTGATGCCCAGCAGGTGCAAACTACAAACAAATGACTAAATATACTGGAGGCCACCTATTCTATTCAAACACCACACTGAGGAAGAGAACCAGGGTCCTTAGGCTTCACAGACAAATGCCTTAATCACTAAGCCATTCCCCCATCCCTGCAGTTACCTTTCTGTTGCTGGGACAAACAACCTGGCCAAAGCAGCTGATGATGAGAGGAAAGAGTTTTTTGTTTGTTTGTTTATTGTTTTATTCTCCTTGGCTTGTAGGGGAAGCTTCACATGGCAGGGAAAACCATGGCATAAACAGAGGCTGGATAGCACTCTGCCAAGGCAGGTGGAAGACAGCAGAGAGACAATAAGCCAAACTCCGGCAAGGGGGAGCTAGCTATTACATCCCTCAGCCTGCCCCCAGCAACACACCTCAAGCAAGGCTCCACCCCCAAGCTGCCATCACCTGGGGACGAAGCAGTCAAAGCACGTAAGTTTATTGGGGACAACTTATTCAAACCACCACAGTATGCAATGTGACGACTTGGACTGGGAAAAAATTACTAGTCAAGTCAATAGACACCCACCATCTTACCTGTTCTGCCTGTGAGAACACTTCAGATGACCTTCAGCAATTTACTGAAGTAGACAACACAGTATATTTCTTCTTATTATTATTATTTTGGTTTTTTTTTTTGGTTTTTAGAGGTAGGGTCTCACTCTGGTCCAGGCTGACCTGGAATTAACTCTGTCATGCAGGGTGGCCTTGAATTCATGGCAATCCTCCTACCTCTGCCTCCCGAGTGCTGGGATTAAAGGTGTGCACCACCACACTCAGCTATTATTTTGTTTTTTTTGAGGTAGGGTCTCACTTTAAGCCCAGGCTGACCTGGAATTCCCTATGTAGTATCAGGCTGGCCTCAGAATCACAGCAATCCTCCTACTTGTGCAACTTGAGTGCTGGGATTAAAGGTGTGCACCACCACACCTGGCTATTAATTTTTTTAATTGAAAGCTTCCAAAAGTATAGACAATGTACCATAATAATAATCCCCTCCCACAACTCCTATCTTCCTCTCTCAAGTCTCCCTTCTACTGAATCCCTTCTTTCCAATTAGGCTCACTTCTATTTATTTATTTATTTGAGAGAATGGGAAAGGGAAAGAGGCAGATAGAGAGAGAAAGAAAGAGAGAGAGGGGGGGAGGGAAGGAGAGAGAGGGGAGAAGGGAGAGAGAGAGAGAGAGAGAGAGAGAGAGAGAGAGTGTACATGTGCATGCCAGGGCCTCCAGCCACTGCAAACGAACTCGACACATGCACCACCTTGTACATCTGGCTATCATGGGTCCTGGGGAATTGAACCAAGGTCCTTTGGCTTTGCAGGCAAATGCCTTAACTGCTAAGCCATCTCTCCAGCCCAAGTCTCACTTCTATTTTGATATCATTTTTTCCTGTTACACGGGTCTTGTATAGGTAGTGTCAGTCCCTGTGGGATCATGCATATCAAGGACACGTTGTTTCTGGAAGACAACATTGTAAGTAAGTGGTCCTCCCTTTCTTTGGGTCCTACATACTTTCAGCCACTTTTCCCAAAGTGGTTCCTGAGATTTTGAGGGTGCTATAGAGATTTCTCACTTAGTGGTGAATACCCACTGTCACTTCTCAGTTGTATGGTGAGTTTTGAGTTACTCCAGTAGTCACCACCATCCGAAAAGAGAAGCTTCTCTAAACAACAGTGAGTCAGTGACATTAATATATGGGCATAAACATAAGCAGTACCCTATATATACACACCCATATATATCTATATCTATATATGTACTATGTAGTCTCAGATCTCAGACTGCCCTCAAACTCACAGTGATCTTCCTACCTCTGCCTCCTGAGTGCTAAAATTAAAGACATGCACCACCACACCCGGCAGCCATATAGTATTTTAAATTACAGACCTTATGTTGTATGATTTATTAGCCCAAGATTTATTGATCTTATAATTGAAGGTTTGTATTCTTTTATTAATATCTCCCCGTTTCCTCAAAAAGCTAGAACTAGATTGACCATAAGGTTCACCAATGCCTATATTTTATATATATATATGAGATAAGTGTATTGGAGACAAACATGTTCCTTCCTTTGGCTTTTTTTTTTTTGATGTGTGTATGTGAAGGGGTGTATGTGTGTATGTGTGTGTGTGTGTGTGTGTGTGTGTGTGTGTATCAGAAGAAAACCTTTGGGATCATTCCTCAGGAATGCTGTCCATCTTTCTTTCTTTCAAGTGACAGAGAGAGAAAGAGGGAGAGGGAGAGAGAGAGAGGGACACACAGAGAGAAAGAATGAATGGGCACATCAGGGCCTCCAGCCACTGCAAATAAACTCCAGATGCATACACCACCTTGTGCATCTGCCTTATGTGGGTACTGGGGAATTGAGCCTTGAACTGGGATCCTTAGGCTTCACAGGTAAGTGCTGAACCACTAAGCCATCTCTCCAGCCCCCACCTTTTTTTTTTTTTTTTGAGGTAAAGTTTCACTCTAGCCCAGGCTGGCCTGGAATTCACTATGTAGCCTCAGGGTGGCCTCCAACTCATGGTGATCCTCCTACCTCTGCCTCCCAAGTGCTGGGATTAAAGGTATGCATCACCATGCCTGGCTGCTTTCTATCTTTTTAAAAAATAATATTTATTTATTTATTTATTTCTGAGAAAGAGAGAGGTGGAGAGAGCGAGAGCGAGAGAGAGAGAGAGAGAGAATGGGTGCACTAGGGCTTCTAGCCACTGCAAATGAACTCTAGACACACACACCACCTTGTACATCTGGCTTAAGTGGGTACTGGGGAATCCAGCCAGGGTTCTTAGTCTTTGCAGGCAAGTGCCTTAGCTGCTAGATAGGGTCTTTCATTGGCCTGGAGCTTGACAAGTAGGCTAGACTGACTGGTGTCAACAAACCCCAGAGATCAATCTGTTTCCATCTCACCGTGTGGAGATTATAAGTACACATCACCACACCTGTCTTTTTTTTTTTTTTTTAACCTGGGTTCTGGGGATTCTCGTATTCTTTACTGACTAGGCTATTTCCCTTTGAGTCAGGGTCTAATGTGCCTCGTGTTGGCCTGGAGCTCATTAACTAGCTAAGCATAACCTAGAACTTATTATCCTTCCTGCCTCTACCTCCTGAATGCTGGTGTTATAGGCATAGGCCACTGTGCTCAGGTTCATGAGCAGTGTGGTGCCGGGGTTGAACCCAGGGCTTTGTGCATGTAGACAATCACTCTGCCAACTGAGTTACTTTCTGAGACAAGGTCACACTATATAGTCCAGGCTGGCCTCACACTCACAATCTCCCTGCCTTGCTAGTATTTGATGGTAGGATTATGCTTCTGCACTGGGCTTCCTAGCTCAGGCTGACCTGGAACTCACTGTGTAGACTATGAGACTATGTAGTCTCAGGGTGGACTCCAACTCTCGGCAATCCTATCTCTGCCTCCTGAGTGATGGGGTTAAAAGTGTGTGCCACCATACCCGACTCTACATTTTATTTTTAAAAAATATTTATTTATTTATTTGAGAGAATGAGAATGGGCGTATGGGTGTGCCAGGGCCTCCAGCCACTGCAAACAAACTCCAGACATGTGCTGCCTTGAACATCTGGCTTTATGTGAGTACTGGGGAACTGAACCTGGGTCCTTGGGCTTTGCAGGGAAATGCCACCAAGCCATTTCCCTAGCTCCTTATCATATACTTTAAAATCATCTCTAGATGACTGTAATGCCAAACACAATACAAGAGCTACATCCATCATCATATGTCATATTGCTTGGGGTGGGAGTGGGGGATAAAGACAAGCCTGTCTGCGCCCAGAGACCATTTGTGTGTGTGTGTGTGTGTGTGTGTGTGTGTGTGTGTGTGTGTGTGAATATTTTCCATCTCTGTGCTTGCATCCAATGTGGAATCCATGGATGCAAGCCACATTCACCCACTGAATGGAACCATGCTCAACCTTAAAAGACAGAATTCCTGTCATTAGCAGGTACATTGAGGGAGGGAGACACTGTGCTCAATGAAACAGGCCAGGAACAACCCATGTCATGTTTCTCATCCAAATGTTGAATCAAAAACCATCAAAGTAAGCAGAGAAAAAATGGTGAGTGCCAGGGCTGGCTAAGGTGGGGATGGAGAAGTCCAGTGAAGGAGACTGAATTCAGGGTTTGTGTGATGTCCTGATTCAGAGCTTTGGTCTGAGCCCTTGCCGGAAGAAAGCAGAAAGGCTCTTGAGCAGAGAGTGGCACAAGTCTACACAGAAAATGAGGTGAGCGCAAGGCACCACCAAGGCTAACTCCCAGACACAAAAAGGGAAAAAGCCATTTCCATTTATCCACGTGGGCTGGGTATTTAGGGAAAACTTAGCTCCCACATGCTTGAAACAGACCAGCCAGTAGGGGGATCACTGAGGAGCGAATGAAGGAGAGGCAGAGCTATGGAGGAGAATCTCAGAGGAGGAGGAGGAGTTATGGAGGGGTGGGAATCTGCCAGAGAACAGGGAAGGCGGAACTATAGAGAAAGAGAAGAGAGAGGAAGAGAGAGAGAGACAAGAGCCTAGAACTGTGAAGGAGGCCGAATCCACACCTTGTGAAAATATGCAGCTGGTTCATTTCCTGCCCATGAAGACATGACCCTGGTCCTGTCTGTTCCCAACTTCTCTGCCCGTGTGCCCTTCAGCCCTGTTTTGGTAACTGCTCCATCTGGATCCGCACTCTTCTGGGCCCCCCTGAATGCCCGTCGGGTTGTGGACGTTGGATCCGCACTCTTCAGGGCCCCCCTGAATGCCCGTCGGGTTGTGGACGTTGCTTTCACTGTTAGAGCCTTTTTCCTGATGTTGTGAGTTCTGGCCCCTGACCTGTTGTCTGGGGCATTGGAGCAGGTGCCCCAGCTTGTTAGTACCCATGTCCCTTTCACCCATGTCAATGAACCTCTCCCTTAAGTATAACGCAGGTCTGTGTCCCAACAGACAGCTGCCAAAGCCCTTGGCAGAGCAGTGCTGAGGATTACTATCTGAGGGATTGGAGTCAACATTTGCTCCCTCCATTGCACCCCCTGGTGACCATACAGATTCAGAGAGCACTTGTCAAATGATTCTAACAAGGAATGAGGTCAGAGCGTGGCGGATCACACTTTTAGTCCCGGCACTCAGGAGGCTGAGGTGGGAGGATCACTGTTGAGGCCAGGCCAGCTTTGGGTCTACAGAGTGAATTCCACGTTAACCTGGGCTACAGTGAGAGCCCACCTTGAACAAATAAGAAAAAACAAACAGACAAGCAAAACCAATAAGGAATGAAGGTAGTTCCTGAGCTGGGAGTCAATTTCCTGGCCTCTGACAGTGTAGAGGATATTCAGGGTTCCTTGGACCAGTAAAAGCCTGTGAAAGAAAGCTCTGTGGGGCTGGAGAGATGGCTTAGTGGTTAAGCGCTTGCCTGTGAAGCCTAAGGATCCCGGTTCGAGGCTCGATTCCCCAGGACCCACGTTAGCCAGATGCACGCGTCTGGAATTCGTCTGCAGTGGCTGGAAGCCCTGGCGCGCCCATTCTCTCTCTCTCTCTCTACCTCTTCTCTGTCTGTTGCTTTCAAATAAATAAATAAAAATAAACCAAAAAAAAATTAAAGAAAAGAGAAAGCTCTGTGGACAAGTAGCTTTTTCTTTTTTTCAAGAGATGGGGTGCAAATACCAAGGTTCTGTCCATCAGTATGCACAGTGGTGATGCCTTTGTGAATCAGTTAAAATTGCACTAAAATAATAGAAATTTAGGGGCTGGAGAGATTGCTCAATAGTTAAGGCACTTGCCTGCAAAGCCTGCCGGCCTGGGTTCAACTCACCACTACCCATGCGAAGTCAGGCGTGCAAAGTGGTGCGTGAGTCTGGAGTTTGTATATAGTGCCAGGAGGCCCCGGTGCACTCATATTCTCTCTCCCCATTTCTCATACATAAATAAAAATATTAAAAATATTTTTTCTAGTAATAAAAGAGGCAATGTTCTATATATCCATATGGACATTGGAGGCAGAAAACTAGCCTAGAAGGGCTCTAGGGCAGTGCTTTGTGGATGAGCCAGTGAGTGTGTAAGGAAAGTGTAAGGGAAGCCGGGAGCCTGGGGCCTCTCTGGCATTAAGCAGTGTGGGGCATGGTGTGTAATTCCAACACTTGGGAGGCTGAAAGAGGAGGATCATAACTGAGCCCAAGGACAATGCGAGCTACAATGCAAGACCATGTTTCAAAAAGCAAAACACAACGAGAGTACCTTATTTCTTCCAGGAGGACCCATAGATAGCTGGGCAACATGGATATGCCCTCCGCCCTTCCATGCCCTGAGATTATGTGGGGCATACTCATCTACATACACACATATGTACACACATGGGTATCCCCATACATATTCACCCACCCACACACATGTATGCATCAATACACATGTACAAAGCCACACACATGTACACATATGAGCACACATATAATTATGCACTTTTTATGGCTCTCCACAGTCCTGCTAGTGGCCCTGGGGTCTTCCACTTCTTTTCTTCATCATTGGTATAAGGCACCGAATGGGGCTGGAGAGATGCCTTAGCAGTTAAGCACTTGCCTGTGAAGCCTAAGGACCCTGGCTCGAGGCTCAATTCCCCAGGACCCACGTTAGCCAGATGCACAAGGGGGCGCACGCGTCTGGAGTTCATTTGCAGTGGCTGGAGGCCCTGGCGCACCCATTCTCTCTCTCTCTGTCTGACTCTTTCTCTCAAATAAATAAATAAAAATAAACAAAAAATTTAAAAATTAAGGCACCAAATGATTACCTCCTCTAGAACCCATAGATATCAAGGGATGGGGCTTTTGGGAGGTGGTGAGGCCATGGAAACTCATGAATAGAATTAGTATACCAGAAAAGGACCCCAGAGGGCTGGAGAGTTGGCTTAGCAGTTAAGACAGTTGCCTGTGAAGCCTAAGGACTCATGTTCGACTCTCCAGGTCCCATGTAAGCCAGACACACAGTGATGCAAGCACGCCAGGTTGCACATGTGCACAAGGGGGCGCACACATATGGACTTTGACTGCAGTGGCTGGAGGCCCTGGCATGCCAATTCTCTCTATCTCATAAAAAAAAGGCCAGTCTGTTGGCTTGCCCTTAAAAAAAGAAAAAAAGGGACCCTAGAGAGAGCTCTTGCCCATATCTTCCAGGTAAGTACTGGAGATTTTGACCGTCTGCCACCAGGTAGAAGGTCCTCACTACAGGTTTGGGGTGCCAGTGAGTACATGGAAGCCTGGTCCTGGTGCAGGGAGAGAGGTAAGCTCAGAGGACCATGGCTGCTGCCAGCCAGCCCAGCCCTGGCTTCCATGGCCCTGGCAACTGGAGGCAGTCAGAGTGTGAGTCACAGGATACGTGCTTCAGCATTCTGCCCAGGCTCCCTAGGGAAAGGAACGCATCCCTTTCAGTCCTGGGTCTCCAGATGTTCCTCCTGGTGCCTTTTCCTTGCTACCAGCTCATGGTCTCCCTAGGTGGGATTTGCAGTGTCCAGTCCACACTTGTCCCCAGGACTGGGAGAGTGGGAAGTCCTTCCTGGGCCTGAAGCAGCAGGTACTGTCGGAGTCCACCCCACTCTGGGGCCAGCTCCCTTGGCTCTGGCTAGGTTGGCTCTTACTGGAGCTCCGTTCTCTCTTAACGAAGCCACAGCAGGAGGGACACAAAGGCCTGGATTGAAGGTTTCATCAGGACTCAGGGCCCCTAGCTGTCTTCTTCCCCTGCTAGGTCCCAGGAAGTTCAGGAAGATGGAAGAGCACGTGGTCCCTTTGATGATTCAGGGTCCCTCTGGGGTGGTTTTGGTCCCTTTTGAGGTGGACCCTTGTTTTTGGATAGGTCCAGATTCCCAGGGGTGATCCTGGCTTTCTTAGGTGGTCATGAGTTCCCCTAAAGTGGTCCCAGGTCTTTGGGTATGGCGTGTGTCCTCTTGGGTTGGCCCCAAATCCCCCTAGGTGTGGTCTTGGGTTGCTGGCGGTGGTTCTGGGCCCCCTTCATGTTGCCATGGGCTCTCCTTCAGTCAGCGTTGAGCCTCCGCCTCAAGGGTGCTCACTTGACCTTCTTGGTGTTGCAATGTGGCTCCAAGCTTTGTCTCCCGCTGTACTTCAGGATCAACTGCCCCCCCCACCCCACCCACACCATTGTGGGAGGACACAGGCGTCTTCCTGCCACTGACCACCTGCCCTTTGCCTCCCTGGGCCGAGGGCGAAACTGAATCCTGGACAGTGACACCCGGGCTATTTTGGAGTTGGGCTGGGCTGGCGAGAGGTGGGGGTGGAGTGAGGGCGGGCCCTCTTTTTTCTAGCTGACAGCATTTGCCCGTCCTTTCGTCCCTGTCCAGTCTGAGGACCAGCAGGAGAGTGGGCTGCTGGGAGGGAACCACGTCGTCCTGGGCCCCAGGAAGGAGGCAAAAACCCAGCAGCCCCCACCTTACCATCTGTGCCCCATCCTGGGTGTCCGGTCCCTGGGAGAGACAGGTAAGGGGATTGAGCTGCTGTGGGGTCTGTTCTGCATCCCTGGAGGGCGACTGGGCTGAAGGTCATGCTGTTCTTCAGAACTGAAGGACCTTCGCAGGTGTCCAGTCAGGCTGAGCCCCTCCCCGGGAAGAGTGGGCTGGATGCCAGACCTGGATCCTCTGGTGACCCAGAGTTGAGCCCTCAGGCTGGGAAGGGGTGGCCTGTCCCCAGGGGCTTGGGGATGGTGCTGACACCACACGCCTACTGCCTAGCTCAGTGGTCCTCCACTCTGTGGGCTGCCCAGGGGTCTAATGGCCCTGCCCCCCAGTTCTGAGATGGATGCCCGCTGACAGCTGGGGCTATTTTGGGCCTGTTGGCTCAGTGGAGGGGACAGCCAGAGGGGCAGCGACACTTGACTCCAGGAAAGAATTTCCCGGGGAGTGGGGGGAGCCACGGGCCCAGGGTCTAAGGTGAGGCTGGGCTTAGGGGCTGCCCTTGGAAATCTGCTCTGGAAGGACACACAAGCCACAGATCTGCTGGTTCCGATTGGAATGGTGTGGAGGGTTAGCAAGGTGGGGCCCCAGGGAGGGAGTGAGGCTCTGTGGGAACAAGTGTCTGTGGGTCATTTCCCAATCTGGGCTCATCTGGAAAAGCTGTCACCCTGCGAGAAACAGAGTGGCCAAGTTCTGTTAAAATTGTGGAGGGGCCGTGTGGTGTGCTGCATGAGCCAGCTGCCGAGGTGCCTGTGGCTCATCTGGGCAGGACTCAGCCTTCCATGGCTGAAGAGCCCTACAGTGGCTCCCAAGAAGCTATCTTCACAGGCAGACACTTGAGAAAGGGGCTTCCCAGGGGAGGGTAAGCGCTGCCACTTGGGTCCCTCCTTGTTGAGGACTCACTGCAGCAGCCTGTTGCTCAAACTAGTTAGAGGGAGGAGGTATCTGTAGATATCCTTGTCTGGGGATGGATTTCTTGGAAGCTCTCCAGGTAGCCTCAGTTTCCTCATCTGTTACATGGGGCGTTCAGGCAGAAGAGCAGTTCCCCAGTCTTCTTTATATCCTGGAGTGTACTTGAGCATTCTTGGATCCCCTCTGTCCTCAGGCCTACTTGACAAGGTGGTCGAGGGGCTCCAAGGCTGTCACTTGGGATGAGCCCCCTCTGATCCCAAACTAGTAGGCAGTGCCGCTGACTGGAAATATGTTTGTGGAGGTGACACAAGCCTTCAGCAGATAGTGGGGTCAAGGAGCAACATCCCTGTAGGTCCAAGGACACTAGCGTTCCTAGTGACTCTTGCTGTTCCAGAGTCAGCATGTGCTGTTGCCGAGGGCTGGGCCCAGCGCCCCTGAAACAGCCGTACCAGGCTGCTGCATATACGTGTTCAAGTGTCTCTGGCTGGGCCGCCTCAGGCCCGGCAAAAGGATGCCCTGTTTTGTTTATGGGAACTCTCTAGATTGATGGCGTGAGTTCTGGGGAGTGCTGGGAAGACCTCTGGCTCAAGGCCCCTGCTAGCTGATGTTAAAACAGTCCTTTCATGAAACGGGTGCTGAATCCACCTGGGCTCTGCTCGATGCTGCCTGGTGGCCATGAGTCCTGTGAGATGAGGCTGGCTGAAAGTGGAGTGGGGTAGGGGACTGAGTTGCTGACTGGGCAGTGAGTCAGCAAACCAGGACCAACCCCAGCTCTGGTGCAGGCTTGAATCCTAGAAGGGGATTATGGGGATTAGGTACCTGAATCACAGGACTGGGCACTGGAGGGCCCCTGGGAACATCGACGACTTCATCCTGCTGTAGGCAGTCCATGTTCAGAGAGTGGAGGCTCTGAGTAAGGGCAGATGCTGGGGGCTGTGGTGAAGGCCTCACACTAGGGTACCTGTGTCTGCCAGGAGTGGGCGAGGTGAAGCACGTGAGGCCAGCCATGGTACTCGCTCCTCTGTAAGACCTAGTGCCCGCAGGCAGTCTCATCCCATCCCACTTGGGTCAGGAGTGGCTAGCTGGGCTGAGTCTTGGGTGGGCAAAAGCCAGTGCCACCTGGAGCCTTTGGTGTTGCCAATTCACAGAAGACTGAAGCACATAACCCTGTCATCGCCGGGGGTCCGGCTGGCAGGGCCATGGCTGAGGTCTGGTACTGACAAGGTCACTGGGCTCCAGGCTACCTAGGCCCAGTTGCTTCCCAGCTTTTACAGGATTGTAATTCCAGGTACTTACTGTGCTCTCCTGATCTCCTTTGGGCCAAACAAGGGCGGACAGGCAGGCGAATTCTAAGAAACTATATATATATATATATCAATCACACACACACACACACACACACACACACACACACACATAAAATCGACTGCCCAGTGGGTAGAGACACTTGTTAGGGAAAGCCTCTGGAGCTGGGTGGGAGGGGGAGGAGGTGGGAGTGTCCTTTCTGTCCTGATGGTTGATGACGAACATGTCCCCTTGGGGCTCAAAGGCTCAGGAGGATATCGCTTTGGGGGTGGTGTTTGGAGCTGGGGGCAGAAGGAGACGCTTCTACTAGTCAGGTTACTTGCCAGACCGCCCAATTCATGAAAGAGCCTACTGAGCAGTGCTGCGCCTGGGGGGTGAGGAAGAGGAGGTTTGCTGGGCAGGTGGTGCAGAGTTGTCCTGTTAAGCTGGCAGCAGGAGATAAAGGAACGGGGGTGGAACACAGGTGAAGGGTTCACCCCAGCACGTCGATGATCACCGTCCCTCTTCCTTGCAGCCCCCGCACCCCAGGCCAACACCATGGACCACTCCTTCAGCGGTGCCCCCCGCTTCCTGACGCGGCCCAAGGCTTTCGTGGTGTCCGTGGGCAAGGATGCCACGCTGAGCTGTCAGATAGTGGGCAACCCCCGGCCTCACGTGAGCTGGGAGAAGGACAAGGAGCCCGTGGAGGCCGGAGCGCGCTTCCGCCTGGCCCAGGACGGAGACATGTACCGCCTCACCATCCTGGACCTGGCGCTGGGCGACAGCGGGCAGTACGTGTGCCGAGCGCGGAACGCCATCGGCGAGGCCTTCGCGGCCGTGGGCCTGCGGGTGGACGCGGACGCCACGCTCGCGGAGCAGGCGCCCCACTTTCTGCTGCGGCCCACCTCCATCCGCGTGCGCGAGGGCGCCGACGCCACCTTCCGCTGCCGCGTGCGTGGCTCTCCGCCGCCAGCAGTGAGCTGGTCCAAAGACGGGCGGCGCCTCGGGGCACCGGACGCGCCCCGCGTGCGCGTGGAGGAGCACGGCGAGGCGAGCGCGCTTCGCATCCGGGCGGCGCGGCCGCGCGACGGGGGCACCTACGAGGTGCGCGCCGAGAACCCGCTGGGCACGGCGAGCGCCGCCGCCGCGCTCGTGGTGGACTCGGACTCCTCCTCCTCCTCGGCCGAGGCTGCCGGGCCGCCCGGGGCCTCCACGGCCGCGCTCCTGGCGCACCTGCAGCAGCGGCGCGAGGCCATGCGCGCCGAGGGCATCCCCGCCTCGCCACCCGGGGCCGCCACGCGCACCTGCACCGTGACCGAGGGCAAGCACGCGCGCCTCAGCTGCTATGTGACCGGAGAGCCCAAGCCAGAGACCGTGTGGAAGAAGGACGGGCAGCTGGTGACCGAGGGCCGGCGACACGTGGTGTACGAGGACGAGCAGGAGAACTTCGTCCTCAAGATCCTGTTCTGCAAGCAGTCGGACCGCGGCCTCTACACGTGCACGGCCTCCAACCTCGTGGGCCAGACGTACAGCTCCGTGCTGGTGGTCGTGCGAGGTGAGCCCTGGCCAGGGTAGTGGGGCTTGTGAGCCTTGAGCGAGGCTCCGTCCGGACTCCCGTCCGCTCGACACAAGTAGGTCTAGGAATACGAAGTCTGAGGTCTGGGTGGCTGTGGCCATTCATGCGCATTTCAGTTTCTCAAGGTGCACGGACCAGACCCTTGGCCTGTCTTATTATGAGGACCCAGTCCCTCTGCCAACTGTCCCCCCCTACCCTCGAAGTCTCTCTGATCCTTCCCCACACCCCACTTATGTCCTAACCCGGTGCGGACTCCTTCCCACTCCACTTCCCTCGGAGCCTCCCACCATCTCCTCCCCATCCTCTCCACCTCATCTCCCACCCCCACTCCACTCTGCCTCCTCCCCATTTTCGTTGCTTTCGGTCCCCTCCCCGCCCCAAACTTCTCTGCCCACTCACGGGGGCTCCAGACATCTCCTTTACCTCTTCCCACCTGCTACCTCGGGTTACCTGTCCCCTCTCTTCCGCGAGAGCGGGTCAGTGTCCTCGACTTGCCCCGCCCCTGCCTCGCCCGACCCCACCCCTCGCCCGACCACGCCCTTCCTCGCCGGCCCGCCCCCGCCCCGCCCCGTCTCACTCGCCCTCCACCCGCTGCAGAGCCCGCGGTGCCCTTCAAGAAGAGGCTGCAGGACCTCGAGGTCCGGGAGAAGGAGTCGGCCACGTTCCAGTGCGAGGTGGCGCAGGCGGCCACCGAGGCCGCGTGGTTCAAGGAGGAGACGCGGCTGTGGGCGAGCGCCAAGTATGGCATCGAGGAGGAGGGCACCGAGCGCCGGCTGACGGTGCGCGACGTCTCCGCCGACGACGACGCGGTGTACATCTGCGAGACCTCGGAGGGGAGCCGAACCGTGGCAGAGCTGGCGGTCCAAGGCAGGCAGGGCGGGGCGGGGCGGGGCGGGGCGAATAGGTGATGTCTGGGGCCGGGGAGGGTGGCCACGGACCGCGGGCCAGGCGCAGGGCAACGAGCGGGTTGTGGGGAAGGAAGGATTGGGATGGAGCGCGGCAGGAGATAGAAGGGGGGCTGGGCAGCCAGGATGAGAGGCACATTTGGGGTGGAGTATAGTAGAATGGAATGGGTCCGTCCGGCTGGCAAGAAGATGCCCAGCAATGGGCGGGAGGAGGGATAAGCAGAGGGACACGACCACGCCCTTGGAGAAGAGGGGTGTGTGAGCAAGAGGTGAGGGTTGAGTAGGGGCCTAGGTATTAGGCATGGAGGCCTTGAGGTTGGGAGGTAGGGGTGTGTGTGTGTGTGTGTGTGTGTGTAAGGGCCCTGCTGAGTGGGTGTGGAAGGCTGTTGCTGGATGGACAGGTGGATGGCATCGAGGCCCTAGGGCAAGTAGGTGGTAGGGAGTCTGGGGTATGCAAAGGGGCCTGTCTTACCAGCTCTGGAATCTTCCCACCCCAGGGAACTTGACCAGAAAGCTGCCTCGGAAGACCGCGGTGCGGGCTGGGGACACAGCCATCTTTTGGGTGGAGCTGGCTGTCCCTGAGGGTCCTGTCCGCTGGCTGCGGAACCAGGAGGAGATGGTGGCTGGGGGCCGGGTAGCCATCTCTGTAGAAGGCACGTGCCACACTCTGACCATCTTCCAGTGCACCTTGGAGGATGTGGGTGAGGTGGCCTTTGTGGCTGGTGGCTGCCGGACAACCACTCAGTTCTGCGTGTCAGGTAAGGTCCTCAAGGAGTTCAGTCTTCGGGTGATATTTTTTCCCCAGCTCTCCCCACTACAGTCCACAGGGCACAGCCAGCAGCACCCCGGGCCTCCCTCACTGCCTCAGGGAGGGGTAAGGGAGGCAGACACTATACTGTGGGTCCCCACCCCCATAGGTTCCTGAGTTCGGGGGGCTTTACACTGTCTCTGAGTGGCAGCAGGTCTTGGGAGGATGGCTGGTGGTCTGGTCTGCTAGGGGCTGAGGGTTTTATGATTCTCTTTTGGGGTGGTCAGAGTTGAGGGAGGGAGCTACCAGTTGGTAACTGTGGCCTATCTTCTACCCAGCCCCCAGGAGACCACCCTTGTACCCCCCTGCTGACCCTGTGGTAAAGGCCAGGACAGAGAATTCTGTGACCCTCAGCTGGTCCCCACCACCCCACGGGGACCACCCCGTTACCATTGATGGTTACGTAGTAGAGAAAAGGCGCCTTGGTGCTTATGCCTGGAGCCGGTGCCACGAGGCTGAATGGGTGGCTACGCAGGAGTATACTGTCGCTGGTGTGACTGAAGAGGGAGACTTCCAGTTCCGGGTGTCAGCCATCAACCGCTTTGGCCAGAGTCCCTACTTTGAATTCCCAGGGACCATCCACTTGGGTAAGTGGGACCATCCAGTAATGGCACAGGGAGCTGCCCCCTGCTCTGAATCATTAGGTCCAGAATTGTGGCCCACTTTCCAGTAGGGCCACAAGCGACCTTATAGGGAGTCTTGATGGAGGCACCAGAACTTTCTCAGGCTGAAGGAGAAGCTGTAGGAGCCCCAGGGGAATGTGCCTCAGCTGTCCCTCCCCGGCAGAGACAGGGGCATCTGGGTCCCGCCTCCTTAGGAAGAGGAAGGGAAGATAGAGCTTCACATCGCCTGGCCCCATCCCCCCTAATGCCAGCTGTCCTGCAGTCCCCCAGCTGGCTGTGAAGACACCTCTGAAGGCAGTGGAGGCCATAGAGGGTGGCGAGGTCACCTTCTCCGTGGATCTCACAGTGGCCTCTTCGGGCCAGTGGTTCCTGGATGGAGAGGCCTTGAAGGCCAGCAGAGTGTATGTGATCCATCATGACCGCACCCGGCACACGCTCACTATCCGAGAAGTGCCTGCCAGCTTGCATGGGGCACAACTGAAGTTCGTGGCTGATGGAATTGAAAGCAGTATCCGGATGGAGGTGCGAGGTAGGCATGAGATGCTGACCCCCATTTTCTCTGGGGTTGGGAACAGGGTGTGGGGAGAGGGACTGAGGGCAGTGGGATGAAGGGGGCCAGGCCAGGAGGGTGAGGGGTGTAGCTCCCTCCAGGCTGGCTGGCATGGGCAGGCATTGTGTGTGCGGATGAGGGGCCCTGTGGCTGGACCTCATCTTATTGTCTCTTTTCTCTCTCCCTCTTCTGTCTCTTCTTACATGTTCTCTCTGCCTCTCTATTTCTTCCTTCTGTCTTCTTCTCCCCACACCTGGATTTTCCTACTGAATCCCTCCCTCCCCTGTTGATTTGTGGCCTTCCCTTTTGCTCCCCTTTCTATCCCTCATTTTCCCCCCTGTCTGCTGCTTGTCTTCCAATCCACCCTTTCCTCTCGGAGCTCTCCTATCCCTTTCCTTTCTCTATTCGCTCTGCATCTCTTGTCTTTGTCCTCTCCTTCATTACCTGTGACCTGTCTGTGGTCCCTCATCTGTCTAACCATCCCTGGCCTCAGGGCGGACTACCAACAAGCCACCAGCTGTGGCTGCACGGGAGGTGCGAGCCCGGCTGCACGAGGAGGCGCAGCTGCTGGCAGAGCTGTCAGACCAGGCTGCGGCTGTGACATGGCTGAAGGATGGTCGAGAGCTGCCACCAGGCCCCAAGTACGAGGTGCAGACGTCAGCTGGGCAGCGGGCACTGCTGGTGCATGATGTGGTACAGGACGATGCTGGTCTTTATGAGTGCATCAGTCGTGGGCGTCGCATTGCCTACCAGTTGTTGGTGCAAGGTGAGAGAGCTGGAGGGTGGTGGGCCTGGCATCTGTGTCCCCCCTGGGCCCCACTGCGGCGCTTGCGGGAAACACACCCTCGGCTCCTGCCCCCAGTCATGCTCTGAGGTGTTCAGCGCAGTCGGGTAGTTGTTATCTGGCCGCGTGGGGGCTGGAAGGCAGGTTCAGCTCTATAGGAGGAAGGACTCCCTGACGCTGGTCAGAGCCTCCTTGGTCTGG
Source organism: Jaculus jaculus (assembly GCF_020740685.1). Classification (NCBI taxonomy): domain Eukaryota; kingdom Metazoa; phylum Chordata; class Mammalia; order Rodentia; family Dipodidae; genus Jaculus; species Jaculus jaculus. The sequence goes on along the minus strand of NC_059107.1, from coordinate 10,361,356 downwards.
GCGAGGCTTTAGTGGCTCATGTGATCTGAGTCTAGGCCCCTTCAATGTGGGCCTGCTGGTCGCCAAGTGCACGCCAAGTCCAGTGCGGTCCTTGACTGGGCAGCTGTCTGCCACACCCCGCAGGTCTCACGGCCCTTCTGCACAAAGGCAAGGCAGGTGTTTGCGGGGATGCTGTGGCTGAGGACCCCCAGCATGGGGTTTAGTGTGAAGTCTCAGAGGCCGTTTCCAAATGCTGTGATACACGGATGGCAAGGAGCTGGGCCCTTCCTGCTGATGGTTCTTGCTGCAGAACAGAGGGACACGGTGTTGACTGGTGATGGCTCCCATCACCACTTGTTTCGGCCATGTGAGCCAGGATGCTATGGCCTTGTTGCCCTGGTGTGAGCCATCAGTGCAGCCGCTACTTCCAGGAGCTCACCCTGTCTGGACCTCAAGAGGATTAGGGTTCCCCATGCCACTGGGCCTCTGAGCCAAGTCCAGTTACACCTCTGAGGATAGGGAGGCCACCTAGCTGAAAACTCTACTGTTGCCTTTCAGACACAAGCGTGTAACCATTTTGCACACGGATGTCCAAAAACCTGCACACACACAAAGGCAAAAAAAAAAAAAAAAAAAAAAAATCCACACCAGGATCCTTAGCACTGTTCATGGTTGCAAGTCTGGTTTTACCCAAGAGTGAAAAAGCGTGATGTTGTCACTTTTCAGTTGCTGGGGCAAGTCAGGACCATGTTCATGAATGACAACTTCCTCTTTCCTAGAGAGCGTGACTGGTGACGGATAGATGAGGGGATGAGGCAGAAAGCTGTCTTGGACTTCACAGGATGGCCTTGTGACTTCATGGTAGGGGAGGGGTCAGGCATCACCCCTCCTTGTGTAAATAGGAAGAGCCACACCCAAGCACACAGGGCACTGAGGATCCCTGTGTCAGGACCTGGGTTTCCTAAGATCCAGTGTTCGTTAGCCAATATCCAAGACTGTGGAGTTTCCATATATGTATGTACAAATTATAGATATAATTTATTTTATGAGAAAGAGAGAGGGAGGGAGAGAGAGAGAGAATATGGGTGCACTCAGGCCTTTAACCACTGCAAACTCCAGAAGCATGTGCCACCTTGTGTGTATCTGGCTTATGTGGGTATTGGGGAATCAAACCTGGGTCCTTTGGCTTTGCAGGCAAGCACCTTAACCGCTAAGCCATCTCTCCAACACCAAGACTTTGGAGTTTTGCTTGGCTGGATCCTCTGACTCTGTGTCCCTGTTTGTCACTAGAACCCAACGTGGTGTTTGCCAAGGGGCAGCCAGCACGCAGTGAGGTGAAGGCAGAGGCTGGGGCCAGCGCCATGCTGAGCTGTGAGGTGGCCCAGGCCCAGACGGAGGTGACGTGGTTCAAGGATGGGAAGAAGCTGAGTTCGAGCTCGAAGGTGCGCGTGGAGGCCTCGGGGTGCACGCGGCGGCTGGTGGTGCAGCAGGCGGGCAAAGTGGACGCCGGGGAGTACAGCTGCGAGGCCGCAGGCCAGAAGGTCGCCTTCCATCTTGACATTGATGGTGAGTGCCAGGATTGGGCTGGATGGGGAGAGGCTGTGAGTATTGGATGTGATACTGAAGGACCTGTCTAAACATCTTAGGTCACCATGAGGCCCTGGCGTTCTTGTTGTCCTTAGACCTCAGCACCATTGTTCCCAGCTCTCTCCAGTGGGTCTTAGCTTTGTCTCTATGTTGAAACTAGAGTAGGTGAATGGGCTGACATGACTTCAGGTGCCGCCTTGCGATGGTGATCTGAAGGTGATGGGATTTGTAGTGAACAGAGCTGTGCTTGGTGCCCAGTCCTATGTGATGGCCCTCCTTGTGTGGTGTTTTCTGCAGTGGTAAGGGCGGGGTGGAGGTGGACATTCAGTGATTGGAGAGCAAGTTCTGTGGATGGCAGGGAATTTCTCTGTCTCCCCATTCATACTTGCTGACCCCCTAGAGCTCTGCAAGTCTTTGCTTGGGCCCTTGGTAATCCCCAGTGTGTCCATCAATGTGTGTCCTCCACTGTCCACCCTATCTCTGAGGACCCCACATGGTTTTAGTATGAGGCCACACACAGTGTAACCACTTTCTCCTGGTGGCCCTACCTGGCATCTTGCTCCGTTGTATTCCTTTTGCAGCATGGCCAAGAAAGATGTGAGTTTCTGGACTGGGGCTCAAAGTGGCCATCCGTCCCAGTCCTGTCCTCTTGCTGTCGATGGCCCTATTGTTGCAGCAGACAGCTTCAGGTTCGCTGAGATGAATTTCCAGACCAGACACAGTTTTGGAGGAAGGGATATTTATTGAAGCTTACAGATCCAGGGGAAGTTCCATAATGGCAGAAGAAGCTGGTCTGCCTTTACAGATCCAAGGAGAGAGCAAGAGAGAGAGAAAGGGAGGGGGGAGGGAGGGAGTGAGGAAGCACAAACCCCAAACCGAAAGCCACACCACACAGCATAGTTCAGGAACTCCAGCTAGGCACACTTTGCAAATCTTTAGATTGGAATCTCCAGCCCACCACCACACTTTAGGGCTGGACTCTGAGATCCATCCAGTGACACTGCCTCCAGCCAGGTGGCTGCAGATCCAAACTACAAGCTAATAAAACACTGAATATATTGTGGGCCATATCTCAACCCTGCTTCCTTTTGCTGTCTATACGGCCCCTTGTGCATGGAGAGAGCTGGGAAGCCATGGATGGCCTAGAATTACTGGAGGACCCAAGGTAGGGAAGAATCAGGATTGTCCTGTTCCCAAAGTTCAGGCTGATGATCTGTCTAGGAGGTCGTCTAGGCTGTGGTAACTTCAAGGGCTGCAACACCTCACCTACCAGAAAACACCATAGTGGGCCTGGAAGTGCTTAGTGTATAGTAGGCTGTGCCAGGAACTGGCTGCATCCAGCCTTCCACATAGGCTGCTTGTGGTACAGAACCTTGTTCACTGTCATGCCATGCTTTTGCTGCTCATGTAACTTGACCATTACTAGACTCTAGTGAGCCACAGACCCTGAGAAGGGACCAGGGCTGGTCTGAAGTCTCTTAACTCTGTATCTTTCTCCAGAGTCCAAGATGGTGTTTGCCAAGGGGCAGCCAGCACGCAGCGAGGTGAAGGCAGAGGCTGGGGCCAGCGCCACGCTGAGCTGCGAGGTGGCCCAGGCCCAGACAGAGGTGACGTGGTTGAAGGACGGGAAGAAGCTGAGCTCGAGCTCGAAGGTGTGCGTGGAGGCCTCGGGGTGCACGCGGCGGCTGGTGGTGCAGCAGGCGGGCAAGGCGGACGCCGGGGAGTACAGCTGCGAGGCCGCGGGCCAGAAGGTCGCCTTCCGCCTGACCATCCCAGGTGAGTTGTGTGGTGGTATGACTTGCACCTGTCCAGGTGACAGTGTCTGCTGTTACCTTGCTGTCACTTTGCACCCTGGGCACACCTTGCCTGGGAGGGCTGATTTTCTGTTTCATAATCAGTTTCTAAAAATTCCCAGCGTCCCTGGGTGCATCGTGGTACCTTGTACATCTGTCGTGTCTTGTTTGCTGCCATGAGGTTGGACAAACCTGGGGCTTTGGTCTTCATGATTAGGTCGCTAAAGCTCTGTGGTCAGAGCAGGGTACCACAGCTTACATTGATGATGGGGAGCCTCCAGGCCCTTGTTATGATTCCAGCCCTGGAAGGGGCTTTTGTTCTCTCCTCCCTTGCTTCAGCTGGTGGGGGCAGTCTGTTCTTTTATCCCTCCTGCCTCAGACCGCTGGCTATCCTGTGTGCCTCCTCCAAGGTGGAAGACCAGGGAGGGCGTGGAAGCTTACATGTGCCTGGTATTGCTGTCTCATCCCTTCAGGGGCAAAGTGACCTGCCTCGGCCTGTGCCCTCCTCTTACCCATCTCCCTGCCTTTTTCCTAGGGCTGGCAGGTGTCTCTGCAAACACACTGTCTTGTGGCACCTCCCTCAAAAGCCCCTGCTATCTGATGCTGGTTGTTGACATTTCCCTCTATTGGTGATAATGGTGGGTTCAACTGCGATGCAGTGGCCGGCCCATTCCTCCTTAGTTTTGAGGTTTCCAGGAGTAATGCAGAGGCTCTAGTCGCTGGTGGCCTACATTGGTGTCCCTTGCTCCCCCTGCTGTGGGGTAGTGTGCTTATTGCTGCTGTCTCAAGCTCCAGGTTCTGGAGACACACTGCTCTTGTAAGTCAGCATGGAGTCCCCACCTGTACCTGCTGTGTCTTGAGGATGCAGGGGAGAAGGGATCATCCCCGGCCAGCACTTCACATGGCCAGGGAACTGCTGCCTTCCTCCCAGGAGTCGTCTTTCCCAGATTCTTCCCTTCCTCCATGCACTGTGGGTGGCTGTGGCCCTACGGGTTTACATGCATGAAGCTGCCTTCTTTTGGAGTGGGTCTTGGTTGTTGTTGGCTTTAGCTGTTAGCTTGTTGCATTAGGTACTTTTCTTTTTTACAAGTTACTTTTCTTGTTGCTGTGAGCAAACACCTGATCAGAAGCTACTTAAAGAGAGGGTTTATTTTTTTGGGCTTTCAGTTTGGGTGGAAGGTTTCAAGGAAAGGAAAGGCATGGTGGCAGGAGCTAAAAGCCAGCTTGTCACATGGGCAGGCAGAAAACAAGGAACAAACAGGAAGTGGGTCCAGACTATAGCATTTCAAGGCCTGCCCAGGTAACCTACTTCCTTCAGCAACCTCCTAAAGGTTCTACAACCTTCCAAAACAGCACCACCAGCTGGGGACCAAATATTCAAACACATGAGCCTATGGGGGACATTCCAGTCACAACACCTGCTAGCTTCTTGGGAGATTTGTTTGTCTCACTACCTTCCTGTCTGCAACTTGGTCTTGGTGCCTCTGTCAAAATATTCTCTGTAATGTAAGATTCCATGCAAGAAGTCATCTTTAGGGCCGGAGAGATGGCTAAGTGCATAAGGCACTTGTCTGCAAAGCCTAAGGACCCAGGTTCGATTCCCCTGTACCCACATAAAGCTAGATACACAAGATGGCATGCATCTGGAGTTTGTTTGCACTGGTTAGAGGCTCTGATGTGCGTGTTCTCTCCATCTGCCTCACTCTCAAATAAATAATTTTTTTAAAAAGAAGTCATCTTTAACGTGAAAGTTAAGGATGCACTGTTTCCAACCTTTCTTTTTGTTTTGTTTTGAGACAGAGGCTCAGACTGGCCCCAGATTTGAGATTACCTTCACACACGACACACACACACACACACACACACACACACACACACACACACGGGATCAAACCCAGCACCTTTCACATGCCAGATAAGTGCTCTACTGTTGAGCTACGTATCCTCTCTGAATTGCTTATTATTACTATTATTATTATTGCTTTTGCAGTCTAAATTAATCTTTTTGAGGCAGGGTATCACTGTAGCCCAGGCTGACTTGGAACTCACTGTGTGACCCATTCTGGCCTCACATCCTCCTACCTCAGTCTCCTGAGTGCTGGAATTAAAGTCTTGAGCCACCATGCTTGGATTAAGTCAATTAAAACATAATAACAGGTTATATTTTGTCCTTTTCATATGTATATATATGTATATATTTCATTGTACCTTACTCATATTCACCTCCCATCCTCCCTTCCCTATCTCACTGTCCTCTGCATGATCCCAGTTCATATGTATGTGTATATATGCAGTAATTTTTAAAACTCTAGATTCTGTATGTGAGATGAAACATGTAATATGTTAAAAAATTTACTTATTTGAGAGACAGAGAGAGAGGGAAAGAGAGGATATGGGCATTCCAGGGCCTCCTGCTGTGGCAAGTGAATTCCAGATGCATATGCACCTGGCTGCACATGGGCACTAGGGAGTCGAATCCAGGCCATTGGATTTTGCTCGCAGTATCTTTAACCACTGAGTCATCTCTCCAGTCCCAGACACTTAATTGATAACTGAGTCTTATCTCACTTAACATAATGTTCTCCAGTTCCATCCATTTTCCTGAAAATGGCATGATTTCTTCTTTTGTGGCTGACTAGAACTCCATGGTGTATAAGCACTATATTTTCTTTACTCATCAGTTGATGGGTATCTAGGGTGATTCCATTTTCTAGATACTGTGAGTAGAGCAACAACGAACATGGATGTGCAAGTATCTTTGTAGTAAGATATAGAGTCTTTAAGTATAGGCCCCGGTGTGGTATGGCTGAGTCATATGAGAAGTAACGAACTGTGAGCCCAACTTTTTTGTAGAAACTTTTACACTGGTTTTCTCAGTGACTGCGCCTGTTTAGTCCCACCAGCCCTAGGAAGGAGGAGTTCCTTTTTCTGTAGATCCTCGCCGGCGTTTGTTGTCATTTGCTTTCCTTTTTTTATGAGCAAATCCAGTTTATTTTAGTGCCATGTCATTTTAAAAGCCTCATAGGTTAGTGGGAGCCCTGGTTCCCTAGGACAGCATTCCAGAGGTACTGAAATTTGTCACCTTTCTCCATAAGCCTCCTCCTCCTGCTCCAAGCAGTTCATCTAAGCCCACAGCTTCAGAAAGCCAGTTGTCTCTTTAGTCAGTCTACTTCTCTGGTTCCTGGTTTTCTTTCAAGGGAGGGAAGTCAGATATTTCCAACAGGGAATAGAACTACAGTGGAGTTTCCAGTTTTGGTTCTTGGAAGATGGAGTGAAGGAAAAGCTCCCCGACTCCAGAGGAAACGACGTAGTTGCAGTTGAGGTAGATCCCTTCATGACAACCTTGTGAAAATGGGGAAGGATCCTGCAGAACGAAACTTAGTAAAAGAGTTACCAATGAGGATCCACTTGATAGTTGAGAAGAGGATCTTCATAAATGGGAACCTTCAGATCCTAGAAATGGGAAGGGCCTAATAAGAGCCCACGAGGAATCTGCCACAAGTAAATAAAAATAATCTGAGGAACAGTTCTTAATTTTGAGGGCAGATTAAATACTTGGGAGCAGCAGGAAACAACAACAAAAGTCCCCAGAACGATGAGAAAATGCTGACGTCAGTCTGGTATAAAATTCCAGCCGAGGTTTCTAGTAGTGGTGGCTGCTTTAGCCTCCTGCCTGTTCTGCTGTAGGGCCTCAAACTTTGACTGAGCAGGGTAGTAGAAAAGGCTAGAAAGAGGGGCTTGAAGAGGATGAATTTTGACTCTTCATCTCTATTATTTAATTTCTTTTATTCGAAAGTAGTCTTCAGTGACAGGGAAGCCTGGCCTCCCAAGATCAGAGCCAGCTAGAGCTGGTTTTTGCTGGAAGAGGGTGGTTGGGGAGACTGATGAGGGCAGAGATACCCCACTCTGCTGGTGGTCTTGTGAGCCTGGGGTGTGGTGGGAAGGGGATGAGGCAGGAATGGCAAGCTGGGCATATGGGACCCAACTCAGTCCCCAGCTTCGTTCTCTTGTGATGTCTCCCCATCAGTGGCATTCTCTGCAGTCTTGGAGGCCTTCACACACTCTTTTTTCCTTTTTCTGGCTTGCAGAACTCTGGAGAAGGGCCTTTAGTTCTGCGTCCTGGACCTCCATCTCAGACTTGCAGAGGTCAGGCTCAAAAGGACCATGAGTCACCTGCATGGGGCCATTGGGCATGAGTAGAACTGTAAATTTAAACAGGGCAACAAATTCACTCTCCTCCTCACAGAGAACATTAATTGGGTGGTAGCAACTCGTGCTTGGCACACTCCACCACACCCACCCTGGCCTCCTCCTCACCTTCAAACGCTCTAAAGTAAATGGCACAGCATCAAAAGGCCCTTTCCACCTCACTGAAAAGGCACGCAAGGTTCTCACTTGCAGCCCGTATTGCCTCGAGGGGTCTCGTTTGTAAGTGGTGGCTCTGTGTCTAGCATCCTGGCCCCTGTCTCCTCCTGAGCCGCCGAGGACACACCACGTTTAAGTCGTGTCCCGCAAGCTCGGTCTTTTCCTGGTTCCTCTGTTGGTCTGTGGGATTCTGGATAGCGGTTTTCTCTCCATCGATGGCGTGCTGCTTCAGCTGGCGTGATAGCACGCCGCCCACCGTGCGCGGTTGGCCGCGTGAGCGGCTGGGTTCCAGGCTTCTCTGCTCGCATGCTCTGGTTTCCGGGCTCGGCCAGGTGGAAGGCAGCTTCAGCGCACAGGTGAGCCGCCCTAATGACATCTGCCTCCCGGCCTGTTGCTTGGGCACCCTGTGCTACACCAACCACAAAAGTGTGAGCCGCGTTATCAACAAAGCCACCCACATGGACCCCAAGACCAATTTTTAGTCAGTCACCTTCCTTGAGACTGTAGTCCTGGACACTCTTCAAAGGGGAGAAGTGACGTCCACAGTTATGTACCGAAACGTGGTAGGAAAGGCAATACCTTTCTTCATTTCTCTTTCTTTCTTGAAGATTTTCCTTGCTTCTTCCGTAATCATGGCATCCCCTTTCTCACACAGACTCAATACCGACACCTCCGAGCTGGATGCGTCCACCAGAGATCCCAGTACCCAGCTGGCGATGTCGCCCCCCATCTTATACTTGGTTATGACAATAGTTTTGCTTCTAGTGCTCATCCTCCCCGGACAACTTCTGCCCCGACCAGCGGGACCTAGTTATTCGTGAGGGCACCAGGAGGACCTTAGCCTGCAAAGAAAATGGGCGAGAGAGGGGAATGGACTCAGGCAAACCAGCGCTTGTCGAGAGTCGTTTATTCAGCCAGAAGGCTCATCTTTTAAAGTCAGTTTTAGGTAGGGGAGGGGTAAGGGGAGTAGAGGGTGAGACAGTACAGAATCTTCTTGCACAAGGCATGGATCATATGGGAGGGGGTCAGGGCGACCTAGGTGGTGGAAGGTTACAAACTCTTCTTGGCCTCAGGCCAGAGACACTGTGGTTGTTCTGAGTAGTCAAAACTCAGGGGCCTTGATACTGCAGGCGCAGAGCAGAATGTTTATTCTTTAGCCAGAATGCAGCAGGGGTGGAGGAGGGGGTAAGGGAAAGATGAAGGATTTCTTTAGGGGTGGTCCCCAACAATCTTCCGACCACCACTGTAGCTTCTCTTTCCCTGGACTGCCGCCTCTGCCTTCCCAGCCACAAGCAGTGGCCAGTCTCCTCACATGGCTAGGAAAGCGCGAGCAAGCGTCGTTTGCTTTGGCAATGAATCCATTCTGAACGGGGTGAGGTAGAACCTCAGTGTCATGTACGTTTGCTTTCATTTGTTGGCCATTTGTATTTGCTCATTCATGGTGGATTCAGGATACTCCCTGTTGGATGTTTAGCTGGCAGAGGTTTTTTTGTTCCATTCTGTAGGCCATCTCTTCATTCTGTTGGTTTGCTGTGCATTTTAATTACGTATCAGCCCATTTTTCAATTCTTGGTGTTATTTCATGAGGTGTTGTTGTCCTTTCCTATGCCTGTATATTTTTGACATGGTTTCCATTAGCTGTTTCAGGGTTTTAAGTTTTTATTTTTAAGTTTATTTCTTCTAAATGTTTTTATATATTTTATTTATTTATTTATAAGAGAGAGAGAGAGAGAGAGAGAAGGAGAGAGGGAGGGAGGGAGGGAGAGAGGGAGAGAACAGGCACATTAAGGCCTCTAACTACTGCAAATGAACTCCAGACACACCTTGTATAGCTTTCTTATGTGGGTATTGGGGACTCGAACCTCAGTCCTAAGACTTACAGGCTAGCACCTTAACTGCTAAACCATCTCTCCAGCCCTAAAAATTATTGCATTTTTTGATGAGAGAGAGCGTGAATGAGACAGACAGAGAATTGGTGTACCAGGGCCTCCAGCCACTGTAGTCAGACTCCAGATGCGTGCGCCATCTTGTGCAAATGTGCGACCTTGCGCACTTGTGTCTGGCTTACATGGGATCTGGAGAGTCAAACATGAATCCTTAGGCTTTGCAGGAAAGTATCTTAACTGCTGAGCTATCTTTTCAGTCCTAAAATTTATTTTAAAAAATATTTATTTATTTGCAATTGGAGAGATGGGGAGAGGGAGAATGGGTATGCCAGAGCCCCTAGCCACTGCAAATGAAGCTCCAGAAGCATGCATCTAGCTTTATGTGGGTACTGGTGAATTGAACCAGAACCCTTAGGCTTTGCAGACAAGTGCCTTAACTACAGAGACATCTCTCCAGCCCCTCAGGGTTTAGGTTTTACATTAAAGTCCTTGATCCATTTTGAATTGACTTTTATGCAGGGTGAGAAATAGGGATAGAATTCCATTCTACATGTGGCTGTCCGGTTTTCCCAGAATCATTTGTTGAAGAGGCTGTGTGTGTGTGTGTGTGTGTGTGTGTGTGTGTGTGTGTCTCCAGACATACATTTTGTAAGCAGAGAGAAAGAGAGAGGGAATGGGTGCACCAGAACCTCCTGATACTGCAAACACACTCCAGATGCATGTGCCACTTGGTGCATCTGGCTTTAGGTACTGGGGAATTGAACCCAGGCCATCAGGCTTTGCAAGCTGGTGCCATTAACCACTGAGCTACTTCTCCAGCCCTCTCCAATGTATGGTTTTTGACACTTTTGAAGAAGATTAAGTGGCTGTAGCTCTGTGCATTTCTGGCTCCTGTGTTCTCTTCCATTGGTGTACATGTCTGTTTTTGTGCCAGTAGCATGCTGCTTTTGGTGCTGTGGTTCTGTAGCGTGATTTAAGATTGACTGTTGTGATACTTCCAGCACTGCTCTTCTGCTTTGGATTGGTTTTCAGGAATCTTTGTGTATCTATATGTATCTTAGAAATCTATATGAATCTTAGAAATTCTGTGAGGAATTTCCTGGGAATTTTGGTGGGGATTGCATTGAATATGCAGATTGCTTTGGTAATATATAGCATGTTCACAATGTTGATTCTGTGAATCTATGAGCATGGGAGGTCTTTCCATTTTCTAGTGTATTAAATTTCTGTCTTCAGTGTTTTAAAGTTTTTATTCTTGAGGAGTTTCATCTCCTTGATTAGATTTACTCCTAAGTGTTTTATTATTAATATTATTTTAATATTTATTTATTTTAGAGATAGAGAGGAGGAGGAAGGGAGAGAATATGAGTGTGCTAGAGCCTCTTGCCACTGCAAAGAAACTCCAGGTGCATGCGCCACTTTGTGCAGCTGGCTTTATGTGGGTACTGGGGAAACAAACCCCTGCCTAAGAGACTTTGCAAGTGCCTTTAACCTCTGGACCATCTTCCCAGTCCTTTATTACATTTTAAGCCATTGTGAGTGAGATTTTTTTAGCCTAATTTCTTCCTTGGCAAGTTTGTTGAAATGGCACTAATTTTTGTATGTTGCTTTTGTTGTATATTGCTACTTTGCTGGAAGTATCTATCAAATCTAAGAATTTTCTGGCAGAATCTTTAGGGCCCTGAGTGTAGAATCATGCTTTCTGCAAACAGTGATAATTTGACTTCTTTTCCTACTTGTATTTTGCTTATTTCCTTTTCTTGCTTTAATTGCTCTAGCTGAGAATTCAGGTACTATACTGAATAAGTGTGGACACAGTGGACACCCTGATCTCACTTCTGGTATTAGAGGGAATAGCTTTTGCCCATTTAATGTATTGTTGGCTTTAGGATTGTTGTATGTAGACTTTATTTTGGGGATATGTTCCTTCTATTCATAGTTTATTTTTCTAATTAAAAAAACTATTTATTTATTTATTTAGAGAGAATGGGCGCACCAGGGCCTCCAGCCACTACCGAAGAACTCCAGATGCATGTGCCACCTTGTGCATCCAGCTTATATGGGTCCCAGGGAATTGAACTTAGGTCCTTTGGCTTTGCAGGCAAACGCCTTAACCACTAAGCCATCTCTTCAGCCTCTTTTTCTATTTTTTTCAGCATCAAGCTTTTAAAAATGATTATTATCAGTTGTGTACACAGTGTGCATACAGCCATGTTGGTACCGTTGGTAGTCTCCTCTCTGCCCTCCCTTTGGCAGGGACCCTCCTTGTTGGGAAATGTGGGTCGTGCATCATGGGGATGGCCATCAGTTATGGGTAAGAGGCAATGTCTCTGTGCATAATGTCCCAACATATGGCTCTAACAATCTGGCTATTTTGTTCTTTTTTTTTTTTTTTTTTTTTTTTTTTTTTTTTTTTTTTTTTGAGGTAGGGTTTCACTCTAGCCCAGGCTGACCTGGAATTCACTATGTAGTCTCAGGGTGACCTCTAACTCGTGGTGATCCCCCTACCTCTGCTTCCTGAGTGCCTGGATTAATGTTGTGCACCACCATGTCTGGCTATTTGTTCTTTATCTGGGTCACCTTCCTTGTTGAATTTCTCATCCGTGTGGTTGACTTTCATCTGTGTTGTTGGCTTTCTTTTTAGGTCCCGAGTTGATCTCCTTGCTTCAATCATTTGTAGTTCATATCCCCTTTGAAGTCATTGATCACTTCTACCCATCCTTTGATATTTTACTCATTTCAGTATCTTTGGATTCAGTAATTGAGGAGTCATGCTTCCTTGCTTTTTCATGTTTTTTTTTTTTTTTTGTTGTTGTTTTGTGTGTGTGTTTCTGTGTTGTGATTTGGGCATCCGTTGGTTTGGACAACTCTAATTTCAGTTTATTTGGAATCTTCTTAGTGAGGGCTCAGTGCCACTCAGTGAAGAGAAAAGTCCCAATTGCATAGTAAAATATGTGTGAGCAAAATGACATCAACTTAGAGGAATACAAACCAATATGCTCTATTGAAAATAAAATTAAAATAATAGTAAGGATAAAAGGGAAAACAAGGAAAGAAAAAACAAACAAAAAAACCTCCCCAAACACAACCTAACAAAGATAAAGATCGTTACCCCAAAGCAAATCTCACCAGTGTGTTGGGGTGTGGGAGGCTGGTGGAGCTCTGCAGTCTGTTCCTGGGGCACCTGTTTTGGAGCTTTCAGGTCCTGTCAGCATTGAGCCCCCTGAGGGAGGAAGAATGCTGCAGGAGTGTCCACTGGGCCTGAGCCTTAGGTTTTTCAGTCCTGGAGTAGAAAACCACACAGCTTCATCTGAGTTCGAGCCATCACTGACCTCTGGCTCAAGGCTGGAAGTCTCTTTGATTACCCTGCTCTTTGCTAAAGATGACAGGGACTTCGGGCCCTAAGGCCTTCATTGCTTCAGCCTCCCTGTCACCTGAGCTGCTCAGTGTGTGTCCAGCCTCCCCCATCTTCGACTGCCTCCCTGGTCCAGTCAGCTGTCTCACCCAAGAGGCTGTGACTTGAGACTCAAGGCTCCCTGACTTGTTCTTAGAGCCCAGGGTAGCTCAGTCAGTGGCGCCCTGCCACAGGCCCAGACCCATGGGGCGCAGCAGTGTTGACCTTATCTCCACTGCTGATCCATCTGGATGAATCTCCATTGTACCAGAACCCCAACTGATGTGAGGCTTCTGAGCCCCAAGGGCATGCTCTGTGGGTAGGACTGTCAGTCATTACGCCAGGGCCACCCGGCTCACCTTTGGGATGAGGCTCTTGTTCTTCCTCTCCGCACAGGTGGGAGCCAAGTACTGTTCACACCTTGGAGGGATTTAAGTGACCTCAACGATGATGTTTTTCTTTCTTCACAGGGTGGGACGCATGTAGGCATCTGTTGTATTTCCTTTTCTTTACTTTGTACATAGTTGTCATTCATTCTTCATGCAATTCTGCGGGTGGAATTCCAGGTCCAGAGCATGCTGGACAAGCCTTACCTCTGAGTTGCACCCCGTCTCATCCACACTCTTACCCACAGGGCAAGGACATGCGCACGGTCATCTAGAAGCAGGAAGGTCAGCTTCAGGAAGCGGAAGGGACACAAGGGCTTTTAGCTGCAGGATATGAGGGGCTGCGTAGGATAAGGCAGGATGATGGTTTGGGGCACATTTTAATTCAAGTGCTTTTTTTTTTTTTTGCTTTATTTTGGTTTTCCTGTTTGTATATCTTAAACTGGTTATGTGTGCAAGTGGCATCTGTTTACGTGATTGCATCTCTGAAGGTCAAGGTCAGGCATAGGAGCAGGGTCAGCAATAAGGATATTTTGAGGAGAACTAAGTGGGAGTTCTGGGGTGGAGTGTGGGTACTTCAAGCTCACAGCTGCTTGCCACTGCCTATTGGTATGTCCTAATGGAGGAGAAAGCATGAGGGGAGCCCCCAGCAGTATGTTGTGGCACCGGGGCAACCTTTCCATGAGGGGAGCCCCCAGGAGGCCCTAGGCTGTGCTGACTTTAGTGAAAAACCAGGTTGGTCTGCCCAGGTGATGATTTCTTTGCTTTGGTGAGGACAGGGTGCTTATCACAATCAAGCTGAGTGTGAGGTCCGTCCTGCAGTCTCGGCATGTGTCTGGGCATGCAAGCCCTGCGCACAGTACTGGTGGCTTTTCCTCTTGAAGGGGGACACAGCGCTGTCCTGGCTTGTGGCACTTTTGGTTTCTGGAACACCTGATTTGTGTTGTATGTCTTGTGACATGAGCCTCCAGTACGGGTCTCCATGTCCAGGGGTCAGGCTGCTGTTTGTCTGTCAAAGGCCGCTTGTCCATCATGGTCTCCCATCCAGTACCTCTGAATCAAACTGGTGTTTCTGTGATCTGGAGGGTTTTTTCTTTTTTGTTTGTTTTTGTTTTTTTTCTTGGTAGAGTTTCAATATAGCTCAGGCTGACCTGCAATTCACTATGTAGTCTCAGGGCAGCCTTGAGCTCAAGGCGATCCTCCTACTCTGCCTCCCAAACACTAGGATTAAAGGTATGCGCTACTGTGCCTTTGACCTGTGTGTTTTCTTTGTCCCCAGAGCCCAAGGAGGTGTTTGCCAAGGGGCAGCCAGCACGCAATGAGGTGAAGGCAGAGGCTGGGGCCAGCGCCACGCTGAGCTGCGAGGTGGCCCAGGCCCAGACGGAGGTGACGTGGTTCAAGGACGGGAAGAAGCTGAGCTCGAGCTCGAAGGTGCGCGTGGAGGCCTCGGGGTGCACGCGGCGGCTGGTGGTGCAGCAGGCGGGCAAGGCGGACGCCGGGGAGTACAGCTGCGAGGCCGCGGGCCAGAAGGTCGCCTTCCGCCTGGATGTGCTAGGTCAGTCTTTTGAGGATCTAGACTTACTCTTTTTTTTTTTTTTTTTTTTTTTTGTGGTTTTTTGAGGTAGGGTATCACTGTAGCTCAGAATGACCTGGAATTCACTATGTAGTCTCAGGGTGGCCTCGAACTCATGGCGATCCTCCTACCTCTGTCTCCCGAGTGCTGTGATTAAAGGCATGCACCACCATGCCCATCTAGACTTATTCTTTTATGGTGGTGATGTGAGCCTTGCTGAGACCCTAGACAGACTCTGGAGCTTTTTCCATGACACTGTGTGACAAGCGTCTGTGTATTGAGGGTGTATTAGTTACATTTCTTTTTTAAAAATATTTTTAGAAAGGGTGGGAGATAAGGGTCTAGTTCCATTGATTATTGTAACTTTTCAGTATGTTTTAAAATTGGGAAACAATACACCTCCAGTTTTTATCTTTTTTTAAAGATTGGCCATCCAGAGTTCCTGACGTTTCTGTATTAATTTTCTGATCACTTATCACATTTTACAAAATGAGGATTTTAGTAGGGTTGGCATTGACCATGTAGATCAGTTTGGGTCGTATAGCCATTTAACACGAGGCTTCTAATCCATAAGTATGGCGTGCCTCTCTGCTTACTCAGATCTCTTCAGTGGTGTCCCATGTGCTTGCACTTGCTTTGTAAGTTTATTGCTAAAACTTTACTTATTTTGCATGTATGTGTGTGTGATGGATATGTGTGTGTTCAGTGTGTGTGTGTGTGGTGAATATGTGTGCGTTCAGTGTGTGTGTATGTGTGTGTGTGTGTGTGTACACATATTGAGGCCAGAGAATAACTTTGGTGTCATCTCAGGAATGCTACCTACCTCATTTTTGAGACAGGGTCTTTCACTAGCTTGGAGCTCATTAATTAGGCTAAACTGTCTGGCAAGTGAGCTCCAAGGGTCCTTCTGTCTCTACCTCCTTCATAATAGGATTACAGGCCTGTGTAATCAACACACAGCATTTTACATGGGTTCTGGGGATTGAACTCAGGTCCTCATGCTTGTGAAGCAAGCTCTTTACTAACTGAGCTGTCCTTAGTCTTAAGTATTTATTTTTTGATGCTACTGTAATGGAATTGTTTTCATAATTCCATTTTTGAATATTAATTGCTGATGTACAGAAGTAGAACTGAATTTTTTGTTGTTGTTGTTGTTTTGAGGTAGGCTCGTGCTCTAGGCCAGGCTGACCTGGAATTCACTATGTAGTCTTAAGAATGGCCTCACACACATGTAGTCTTAAGAATGGCCTCACACTCATGGTGATCCATCTAACTCTGCCTCCCAAGAGCTGGGATTAAAGGTGTGCACCACCATGCCTGGCTAGAACTGAGTTTTGTATGCTGGCCTGATCTGCAGCCTTGCTCAGTTCTTTAGTTGATTCCTTAGGGTATCTTAGGCACAAGGTCATATTACCTGCACATAGTAATAGTTTTATGGGGCTGGAGATATGGCAAAGCCTAAGGACTCAAATTTGACTCTCCAGGTCCCATGTAAGCCAGATGCACAAAGTGATGCAAGTGCAAGTTTTTCATTTTTATATTAATTTTTATTTTATATTAATTATAGCAGGTTATTCTCTTTGATCCCCTCGCCCAGCTCCCATTACCCTGGAGACCCTCCTTAGTGGGGCTTTGGTATTCACTGTAGGGTCATGAAGTCCTCAGTCAGTCCCTGTGGAGTAGTGCCTCAGGATATTCCTACCCAGCCTGTGGCTCTTACAATCTTTCTGTCCCCAATTCCACAATGTTCCCTGAGCCATAAAGGGCCTGTTGGCAGTCTAACTCAGTGTTGAGCTCTGTATTGTTTCTGTACATTTTGTTTTCTTTGAACCCTTTTCTAGTCTATATTATACTTTTCTAACTTTGGGTTTACTTTGCTTGTCTTTTTCTAACTCCTTGAGGTGTAAGTTCAGGTTGAGCACTGGGATGGTTCTTTCTTTCTTTCTTTCTTTCTTTCTTTCTTTCTTTCTTTCTTTCTTTCTATTTCCTCCTTTCTTTCTTCTCCTTCTCCTTCTTCTCCTTCTTTTTTTTTTTCTCAAACTGAACTTATACCTCAGGTAACTTATTAGAAAAGGATAAACATGATAATCCCAAAGTTAGAAAAAGAGGCTAGCAGGAGAGTCCTGCCACTTGTGTAGATTCATCAACAGCAACAAGGAATAGAGAAAATGGTGGCATAGTGTGCAAAGTACTGAGGGAAAGCAGCTGTCAACTTCTAATTTCATACCCAGCTAAACTGTTACTCCGAAGTAAAGTCATTTTCAGGAAGTGTCTTTGAGAGTTTACCTTTAGTAACACTTGCTGAAAACTCTGTCAGTACTTCACCAATGGATATTCTACTTTAGGATAAAAGTTTAATCTAGAGTAACGGAATGGAGTCTTGGAGACACAAGAATTTTGAGGTCAAGGTGGGCCCTCGTTTAGTTTTAGTAACTGGTCTACTTCTGATCCTGTGTCCCTGATTGCCCACAGAGCCCAAGGTGGTGTTTGCCAAGGAGCAGCCAGCATGCAGCGAGGTGAAGGCAGAGGCTGGGGCCAGCGCCACGCTGAGCTGCGAGGTGGCCCAGGCCCAGACGGAGGTGACGTGGTTCAAGGACGGGAAGAAGCTGAGCTCGAGCTCGAAGGTGCGCGTGGAGGCCTCGGGGTGCACGCGGCGGCTGGTGGTGCAGCAGGCGGGCAAGGAGGACGCCGGGGAGTACAGCTGCGAGGCCGCGGGCCAGAAGGTCTCCTTCCGCCTGGATGTTACAGGTGGGTATGTTTGTGTGAAGATGCGCATACCATGTGGTTTGTGTGTGTGTGTGTGTGTGTGTGTGCGCCAGAGGAGAACATTTGTGCTTTTCTCTCTCTCATGCAATCACACACTTTCTTGAGAACAGGTCGTCTCTCAGCCTGGACCTGTCATTTTTGGTCAGCAAACCCCAGGGATTCTTCCCTCCCTCCTCACACCCGTAGATCAGAGTCATAGAAGTGTGTGACCATGACCATGTCCAGCTTTCTACACAAGTCCTAGGGGAATGGAGCCTGAGCAGTCTCCAGTCCTCATGCTTAAGTGGGAAACACTGTTAACCACGGAGTGATCTCTCCATCCCTTTCAAAAGTCCTCTGTTAATACGTACACTTGGTTTTGGTTATCCCTCTCCTTCCCTCTGTCCCATCTACCTGATCCTCTACAGATGAGATATGAGCAGAGACATGGAAGTTGGGCTTGTGTTAGTTGTTCTTAGAGGTGAATGGGGCACACACATCAGTCAGCAGCACTGGGAACGGGGAAGGATGTGAAGAACTGTGATCCTCACACACTGCCTGGGAGAGTGAATCTTGGCATGATAGTTTTAGAAAACTTCAGAAATGTCCTGTAAAGCCCGTTGGGCCATAGTTCTCGTAACAAAGCCATAACACAAGTGTGTGGCCATACCACACTGAGTACACCGGATCGCATCTGATCTCAGAAGCTAAGCAGGGTCAGGACAGGTTAGTACGTGGATGGGAGACAAAACAAGAATGTTCATTTCAGCTTCACTGATTGTATTCCCTTGTAAACAACCTTAATGAACTACAAGAGGAAAAGGCAGTCACAGTGTTTGTACAGCAACAAACTTGTGCTGCATGTTACACAGATGGTGGCTCTTACAGACATGTGTGTGAGAGAAAAAAAATGGACCAGAATGCATTGAATGTGCTGAGAAGTATGTTGTGGGATGAAAACACCATTGTGTGAACTCACACAGTACTACTGTGCAGAAAGACAGCTGTGATGTTTTTGGGTGACACAGATTACACAGTCTAATCTTGGGCTGCACCCTTGACTGGGACATCAGAATGCATTGTATGACTTGTGTGATATCAAAGACTAGGCAAGAATAACTGATGAGGACAGAAGTCAAAGTAGAGGTACTTTTGAGTGTGGGTCCATGTGGATGGGAGCTGGAAATGTTGTGTTTGTCGATAAGTATGGGCTATATGGGAAGTGGTAGGTGCAGTCTAAAGGTCATTGAACTGTATACATACATGTGCACACTTTAAGTGTAGGTTACAATCCAGGTAGAATGTGGGCTACAGTGTAGAGCACCATGGTCACCAGCCCTGGGGATGTTGCATTCGGCAAGGAGGACCTGCTGTGCAGAGCTGGCCTTCTTGTAAGCCTGTAAGTGTAAGTGTTGGAATACCCCAGCTTTCTCATTGTAGCCTTGAAATGTTCCCCAAGTATACTTGAGCTTCTGAGACAGGAGACAGTCATATATTATTCCTCTGGACACATCATATTTACGACCTTAAGAATATAGTTTACGGGACCTTAAAGATCCAGTTTCTGTGAAATAGGTTGGTGGTAGCATTGTTTCCCTTCCTGTCCGCAGAGCCCAAGATGGTGTTTGCCAAGGAGCAGCCAGCATGCAGCGAGGTGAAGGCAGAGGCTGGGGCCAGCGCCACGCTGAGCTGTGAGGTGGCCCAGGCCCAGACGGAGGTGACGTGGTTCAAGGACGGGAAGAAGCTGAGCTCGAGCTCGAAGGTGCGCGTGGAGGCCTCGGGGTGCACGCGGCGGCTGGTGGTGCAGCAGGCGGGCAAGGCGGACGCCGGGGAGTACAACTGCGAGGCCGTGGGCCAGAAGGTTGCCTTCCGCCTGGATGTCACAGGTCAGTTTCTCATGGTTCTCTTTGGAGGTGATGATGAGAGTGGCTAACATCCTGATAGATCTGGCGGTCTCTCTGTTAGACTCATCTCTAGCCTCCCAGGTCCTTCTCTCACTTGCATAACTGACTGGTTAGGGTGTATGCACAAGACAATGGCTCTTTGTATAAACCTCACAAGGCATGTTCACACAGTTGTGTACACTCAAATGTTGCCTACACCCACCTTGAAACTGCCAGATGATCCTTGGTGTCTGAAGTAGTCCAGATGTGTCTCACCTGAGATTTGTGAATTTATTTCTTTTGGATCTTCTGGTAGGTTCTACGTTCCGTCACACAGCCCCACATATCTCACGAACAGGAGGTGTTCACGTTTCACTTGACTGGGCCAAGCAAACATTCCAGCATCCATGGAATTATCCCAGGACTCATTTGTGAACTGTTAGAGTTTTGGGAGTTATGAGACACCCTTCTCCGTTCTGGCATGAATGTAGACATTTTCTGTGCACCCAGATCTGGGAAGGTCTTCTGCACTCATGTACCCAGTAAACTAACAGCAAATCTGGGTAGATACACACTTATGAGATTTGGATGTGTTGTTTTAAGTAAACCTTAGAAATCAGAAGCGTAGGCTGCCTCGTCATGCTTTGACGAACCTGACCTACCATGGAGTTCAGAAGTGTCTACCCCAGTGTATCTCTGCAAACATTTGTGCCCTTGGCTGCCTGGCTTTTAGAGAAGCCCAACACTTAGTGAAGTTTCTTCTAATTAGAGAGTTGTATTCTTTAGCTGTTCATTTCTACAACAAAACACTGGGGGTTGAGTACTTTCTAAAGAAAGAGGATTATTTACCACATTAATTTTAGAGGTTAGAAGTCCAAACAACATGATCCTAGTTCTTGCAGAACACCCTTGACTGTCACACTGTGGAGGATGGACTCTTGGTGGTAGTGTGTCTAAGAGAGGGAGCGATCACACGGTGAACACAGGAAGCCAGAGAGCAGGGAAGGACTAGGAGAGAACCTTAATGCCTAGTAAGGGCAGCACCTTTCATGACATGACTGTCTTCCGACAGGGTGTACCTTCTTTGTAAATATAGACTTCTATTTTTAATTTTTCTAAATTTGTTGTGTGTGTGTGTGTGTGTGAGAGAGAGAGAGAGAGAGAGAGAGAGAGAGAGAGAGAAAGAAAAAGAGACAGAGACAGACAGAGAGAGAATGGGCACACACTAGTCACTGCAGATGAACTCCAGGCACATGTGCCACCTTGTGTATCTGGCTTACGTGGGTCCTGGGGAATCGAACCTGGGCCCTTAGGCTTTGCAGGCAAGCGCCTTAACTGCTAAACCATCTCTCCAGCCCCAGGTTTCTATTTTTGATTATTACACAGTAAGTGTGCCATTTTAGTGCATGTATATAATGTGTAATGAGTAGGTAGGGGTGAATAACACTTCATTCACCTCAGACGTTATCATCTCTGTGTTGGGAAGACTCAGCATCCTCTTTCAGCTATTTAGAAATATTGGTTGTCAGCCACAGCCATCTTCCTGTGTATCCCTCCCATCTAGCTTGGATCATACCTTTGTCATATTGGGACTGAATGTCCAGCATGCAAACCCTGGGGACATACCACATCCCTAGCAAGATCTTCTCCATCCCCTCTGAGATATATTCTGTTTATTTATTTTGGTTTTTCAATGTAGGGGTTCACTCTAGTTCAGGCTGACCTGGAATTCACTACATAGTCTCAGGGTGGCCTCGAACTCATAGTGATCCTTCTACCTCTGCCTCCCAAGTGCTGGGATTAAGGGTGTGTGCCACCATACCCGCTTGATATACTTTTTTAAAAAAAGTATTTATTTGCAAAGAGGGAGCGACACACACACACAATGGAAATGGGTGCTGCAAGGCCTCTAGCTGCTACAAATGAACTCCAGATGCATGTGCCACTTTGTGCATCTGGCTTTAGGTGGGTAGTGGGGATTTGAACCCAGGCCACTAGGCTTTGAAAGCAAGGGCCTGAGATACATTCTTTTAAAAAACTTTTTATTGAAAACCTCTGTGTATATATGCAATGTACCCTGATCATAATCCCTTCCACCACCCTCCTTCGTACCCTTCTTCTACCCCTCTCCATCGAACCCCTAAAAATGTGGAATGCTCCATGAATTTGCGTGTCATCTTTACCATCCATACCAATTTTTCTCAGCATTGTTCCAATTTTAGCACATGTGCCGTGGAAGCAAGCACGCACAGCAAGACCTCATGTCAGTGAGGGTCAGCGGCAGTCCATGCCAACTGCCAGGGGCCAATATGGAATCCTGCGGGTCCTATCACTGTGAGACTTGGGTTTGTAGATGCCAGAATGCCACTATGTGTGTGTGTGTGTGTGTGTGTGTGTGTGTGTGTGTGTGTATTTAATTTCATTTTTTATTTTTCAAGGTAGGGTCTTACTCTAGGTCAGGCTGACCTAGAGTGCACTCTCTAGTCTCAGGGTGGCCTTGAACTCATGGTGATCCTCCTACCTCTGCCTCCCAAGTGCTGGGATTAAAGGCGTGTGCCACCTCTTCTCCCTTTCTCTCTCTCTCTAATCCAAGCCTCCCATCGGCTTTTGTTCCTGTGTGGCATTCCTGACCTAGACGTAGGTGCCTGTGACCCTGTGTCCCTGTCTTTCCCCAGAGCCCAAGGTGGTGTTTGCCAAGGAGCAGCCAGCACGCAGCGAGGTGAAGGCAGAGGCTGGGGCCAGCGCCACGCTGAGCTGCGAGGTGGCCCAGGCCCAGACGGAGGTGACGTGGTTGAAGGACGGGAAGAAGCTGAGCTCGAGCTCGAAGGTGCGCGTGGAGGCCTCGGGGTGCACGCGGCGGCTGGTGGTGCAGCAGGCGGGCAAGGCGGACGCCGGGGAGTACAGCTGCGAGGCTGCGGGCCAGAAGGTCGCCTTCCGCCTGGATGTCGCAGGTCAGTGTTGAGACACTGAGTTAGCCTTGGGTGGAGGGCATGACTGTCTTATGCCCATGTCGGATCCCTGTGCTCTTCCTGTTGCTCTTTTGCTCTTAACATCTCTTGTCCTGCTCTTTGATGCCTGTGGCTGGACGCATACAGGGACAGGTGCTTCCTGTGCACCTTGCGCGGTGTTCCACTCAGTATTTTCCCAGCACCTGCCTGCTGGCCTTCCTTGGTTGGTTTTTGCTTCTCAGCTGACCTTGTGTCCTCTTCCTCCTATTGGAGGCACTGGAGGTCCCCCACTCCCAGAGCCTCGCGTGTTTCTCCAGAGTCTGAGTTGTTTGAATTCCATTGACCGACAGTCAGGATCAACCACAGCCCAGCTACTCAGACCTGTAGGTGTGTCAGGACAGCCTCGTGTTCGCAAAGCTCTCCGTGTCCTGTGGCCTGTTCACTCCTTTTCCAGGGAGATAGAGGTTACCTGTGCACCCACATGTAGGAACATTCTCTCTGGCCTTTGGATGGTTACACTGACTGTGCAAGGTGCGCAAAGCAGAGATTGGCCAATGTGAACTGCAACACTCACTTTTTGTGGAGGAAATATCTTTTTCTTTTTCCCTTTTTTTTTTTTTTTTGAGGTGGGGTCTCACTCTAGCCCAGGCTGACCCAGAATCCACTATGGAGTCTCAGGGTGGCCTTGAACTCACAGGGATCCTCCTACCTCTGCCTCCCGAGTGCTGGGATTAAAGGCATGCACCACCATGCCGGCAAGGAGGAAGTATCTTTTTTGTTTAAAGCACGTCACATGTTCCTGTCATCTTCTGCCAGAACATTCTCTGTGAGTGTGTTGGATAAAGCTAGTGTGGAGAAGTTCAGGAAGTATACAGCCACGTCCCTGAAGGAGCCATCTCTGGCTGGTGTGGTGTGTATGCTGCTCGGTATTTCCCTGCTGACTGGGGCCTTTGGTCCTCTTTGGGTGGCTCACAGAAGCCTAAGAGAAACACTTGTTTTCATTTTGTTAGGTTTAATGTCTTCGTGGACTGCACTTCCACTTCTCACCTGTAGATAGCAGCACCTATCGAGTTGGTACTGTGTCTGAACTATCATCCCGTGGTGGTGGTGTCAGTTGATTCCAGAACCTCAGATGGTTGCAAACTCCTCCCATGTGCCAGTCCTTTATATAAAATCAAGAGTTGCCCATTACTGTGGTGCACTCTTTTAATCCCATCACTCAGGAGGCTGAGGTAGGAGGATTGCTATAAGTGTGAGGGTAGTCTGGAGGAAGGAATTCCCAGTCCAAGTGAGCTAGAGTGAGACTCTGCCTCGAAAACAAAAGGAACAACAAAGTGGATGGGATGTTTGCGTGTATCAGTGCATATGCTGTGCCACATTTCAACTTGTCTCTAGGTTAATTATGCTAGTACAAAGCAAATGTGGAGGCAAAAGGTGCTGTTCTGTATTGCTCAGAGGGTAGTAGGAAGAAAGACTATGTTCAACATTGACACAGTTTCTTTTCAGATGTTTTCCATTTTTGGCTGTTGAACCCATGACAGTGGGCCAACTATACAGTTAATTATGAATATGCACCACTGACCAAAGCCTGCCATTTCTTTGTGAGATATTATTTGAAGAGAATGTGACAAATTATTTTGTGGCAAAAAATTAGATAAATTGTGACAGTTTGGCTAATTCCTAGAAAAACTATGTATCAAAACTGACAGAATGATCCAGAAAATGCAGCCAGATCTGTAGGCTTTAATGCATGGAGATAGTAATTAACAACTTTTCATGGGGAAAGTTGAAGCCCACATAATTCCAAAGGTTCTGGAAACAAATGGCTCTACACTTGTGAAGCTTTTTCAGGGGACAAGGAAAAGGGAGATATATTCTTCAACCCTTTTTACATAGACAGTATGATGCAGATGTCAAAATCTTACAGGGAAAATGTACACATCTTCACATAGGCTAGAATGTTGAACACAAAATTAGTAAACTGTGTTCTGCAATGCCTGAACACTGGGTGATGAAACCACAGCCCAGAAGGGGTAGATGGCTTAGTGATAAAAGCAGAAATGATTGAAGTAATGCAGGTTAATGGATCGAGGGAGAAATGCGCAGCATTTCTATAAGTTCAGGGAAATAATGCTTCATAAAATTACCATCTCCGAGCTGGGCGTGGTGGCACACACCTTTAATCCCAGCACTCAGGAGGCAGAGGTAGGAGGATCACCATGAATTCAAGGCCATCCTGAGACTACATAGTGAATTCCAGGTCAGCCTGAGCTACAGTGAGACCCTACCTTGAAAAACAAAAATAAATAAATTACCATCTCATATCCTAAAAAATAGATGACAAAATTTGGCATGAATAAGTGACATATGTAAACAACTCTCCCTTACTTTGAAAAACAGAGCTATAGAAAGCAATGAGAGGTTTATCTTTGAGGTCAGAACAAGGGAAGGAGCCTTCTGTCACTGCCTTATCTAATGCCCACTCAGTGTGGAGGACAGCAAGCCTCAGTAAGGATGGGAGAAGCAAGAGTGGGTTTTCCAGATCACATGATCACCAGCTCAGAAAACGCATAGGGTGAATTATTAGACTTAGCGAGAAAATTGGGAAAGAGTGCCAAGTACCAGTTTGTCCTACAGGAGACACTTTTCAGTGTACCATGGCAGTGAAGATGTCAGTAATGAAAACTTAAAAGATTTGCAGTAGTTCAGAAGCTTTTCTAATCTGAGGTCAAAAATATGACATCTAGAAGTCAGTGGGGGAAATTATTAAAATGTTTTGAGAGTAAAGATCTGAAGAAATCAATTGCATTTCTAGTCAGAATCCAGAAACCTTTTTAAAAACAAAAGTGTGATGAAAATTGACAAGTTGACTGCAAAGGCCATATATACTCTTGAACAAATGAAGACAATTTTCTTCACAAACTGACGACGTTTATTATAAAGCAACACTAATTGGGGCATATGGGGCCAGGTGCATTAAAGAAGCAGCTAAAAGGAGGAAAGTGGCATCAGAAACAGCTCTTGGCATGACTGGGCCACATCCCCAGTCCTCTTGCCTGTGGTGCTAGTGTGAGGTGTGAGACAGGCCTGTCTTCCCTGTGTGGTACTCAGGGCATTACTGATGTGGGAAACAAAATAGCATTGAATTTCCCAGACACCACATGCTGGAGTCAATAACACATCAGGCAGCAACCTTAGAGGAAGATAATTAGCGGGTTTTATGTAAATTTTTCACCATAGTGAATGATTTTGTCACCAAATTATGAAGGTACAGCCTACAAGGGATCACTTGTCATCTTGTCTCAGTGAAAAGTTTCATCAGAAGTCTCTGAGAGAGAGAGAGAGAGAGAGAGAGAGACAAAGGGAGAGAGACAGAGAGAGAGAGAGAGGTTGAGGCCCACAGGTGGGAAAGATATTTACAACACACCTAGCTGGCAAGACGAGCATTCAAATGAATATGGAGCTCCTGGAAGTGGATCTGAGAAGACAGTGGTACTGGTGTAAATGGGACCAACCTTGAGCAGTGAGGCACCGTAGGGGCAAATGCTGTGGCTGGAGCATCAGACCGTCTTCACCCATGCGCCTCATCAGAACAGTGCCTGTAGCGTTACCTTCTCGTCGCTGGGACAAACCATCCAACCAGAAGCAGCTTATGGAAGGAAATGGCTTATTTTGGCTTATACTTTTGAAGGGGACGTCTCATCAAGGCAGGGAAGCATGACAAGCCTGAGCAGGAAGCCTTGTCACCATCCTCACATCAGCAGACAGGAAGTAGTCTTATCTCTTGGGCTTGGAACTTAGCTATACCACCCCAGAGCCTGGCCTCCAGTGACACACTTCCTGCACAAGACTCCAGCTCCCAAAGGCCACAGCTTTCCCAAATTGCCATTAGCTGGGACCATGTACTCAAAACACATAAGCCAGTTTCCTTGGAACCACCACAGTGTCAAAGAACCACACAGGAACCGACTGTACGCAGACACAGTGTCCACTCAGAATAGCCCTGCTGCACTGCACAATTATGAATGGACTGATTTGTGCTAAGAGACTCTGAGACTACTCCTGGGCCACCTTCTGCCCTCCAGTCACCCCATCCAGATCTTTCCCCATGTGACCTTCCTTTCCTCTACAGTGTATCTGACTCTATGCATCCCTGTCTGTCCCCAGAGCCCAAGGTGGTGTTTGCCAAGGAGCAGCCAGCATGCAGCGAGGTGAAGGCAGAGGCTGGGGCCAGCGCCACACTGAGCTGCGAGGTGGCCCAGGCCCAGACGGAGGTGACGTGGTTCAAGGACGGGAAGAAGCTGAGCTCGAGCTCGAAGGTGCGCGTGGAGGCCTCGGGGTGCACGCGGCGGCTGGTGGTGCAGCAGGCGGGCAAGGCGGACGCCGGGGAGTACAGCTGCGAGGCCGCAGGCCAGAAGGTCGCCTTCCGCCTGGATGTGCCAGGTACCAGCTTGGCCTGTGTGAACTTGGTAATGGGTCATGCCTATCATTTTGACACATCTTTGGCCCTTTTGCTTTCGCCTTCGTCCTTCATGCTTCCCATCTTTCTCTCTCCTCTGTGGCTGGGCTGGGCTAGCCTGATGGGATGAAGACATAGGAGGAAGAGAGGTCAATCTTTCGGCTTTGAGGAGTGTTTCCATGGGGTATTCTTACACCATAGGCCCCTAGCATCTGCCCAGAACTATTATGGTGTTGCTTGGTGTCTTGACCTCTGGCTGTACCTGGTGCATGGGCTTCAGGTTATCAGGTGTCTGTCCCTTCAGTATCGGGGGATATCTTTCCATTGTCTCTATGACAACGCCATGTGCCCATCACTGCACAATACGTGCTGGCTCTGGTCAGCAAGAGGTAGTTCAAGGTCTTTGAATCTGACTTAGGAGAATTGGGGTTGTGTAATCATACCTGAAAGTATATCAAAAGTGAATGCTACATGATCAAAATTCAGGATTCTGGGTACACCTTTTTCTTTCATTTCCATAAAACAGAAGCCCTCCCTGTGATGTATATGCTACGCAGTCATAAGGATCTGTTTTCTAGACAGCCATAAGGATCTGTTTTGTTGTGATGTCTGTGCTAAGAGGATGAGAACTGGAGTGTAGGTAGACATCTACCAGTGATATTTAGGAGTATAGCTTTAATGAAAATATCATTCAGTCTTTGTCTTGGGTTTGGGCAGCTGTGTCATAGTATCCCCCCCCCCCAAGTCATGGCTATGAACACGCTTCTGCAGTGTTAACTTGCTTTGTTGGTGAGCTGAAGCACTGGCTACTGAAGCCATGTTTGTTTCAGAACAGCCGCCTGATGGTCAGTGCAGGGCTCTGCCTCACAAAAGAGGTGGCTTTATGATGAGAGGGTCTGGCGGCCAAATAGGAGTAGGCTGTAATACCACACTGGCCTCTAGGGGCCGCCACGTAACATGTTACTTTATTGGTTATTTGTGGATGTTATCTTGAGAATATAACCAAGCCTGGTATAGTGGTAAGTTTGAAAAGTGGTGACAATTTTTTTGATTTCTAGTGAAGTGTATGAAAACTGAAATAAAAATGCAAATAATCCCATAAATGTTAAATAAGCAAGTTAGTGATTAAATCTTATAATAATTCTATGGAAAAATGCATCAACTATTAGTGAAAAACTGACCATGTTAATGGAGGTGGTTGTGGAGGACAGAGAAAGGAAATAAATCCTCAAGTCATTTTGTGCACGTAGCATAACACGGAAGCCAAGATCTAATAGGGAATATAGGAAGAATAAAAAAATGAATAGACCAATCTGCTGTGAGTGTCGAGGATAAAATCTCAAACACATTGCTGTCAAAGTGAATAGAGCAGAGGATGGACGCTGTAGTCCTGCATCAAGGCTAAGAAAGGTCTGTCTGCCCTGCACTGGTTCATCTAAACCTTTCTCTGTGTGATCTTCCTGATCTAAATGGTGTCTCTGACCCTGAGTGTCCCCATCTGTCCCCAGAGCCCAAGGTGGTGTTTGCCAAGGAGCAGCCAGCACGCAGTGAGGTGAAGGCAGAGGCTGGGGCCAGTGCCACACTGAGCTGCGAGGTGGCCCAGGCCCAGACGGAGGTGACGTGGTTCAAGGACGGGAAGAAGCTGAGCTCGAGCTCGAAGGTGCGCGTGGAGGCCTCGGGGTGCATGCGGCGGCTGGTGGTGCAGCAGGCGGGCAAGGCGGACGCCGGGGAGTACAGCTGCGAGGCCGCTGGCCAGAAGGTCTCCTTCCGCCTGGATGTTACAGGTGGGTATGTTTGTGTGAAGATGCGCATACCATGTGGTTTGTGTGTGTGTGTGTGTGTGCGCGCCAGAGGAGAACATTTGTGCTTTTCTCTCTCTCATGCAATCACACACTTTCTTGAGAACAGGTCATCCCTCAGCCTGGACCTGTCATTTTTGGTCAGCAAACCCCAGGGATTCTTCCCTCCCTCCTCACACCCGCAGATCAGAGTCATAGAAGTGTGTGACCATGACCATGTCCAGCTTTCTACACAAGTCCTAGGGGAATGGAGCCTGAGCAGTCTCCAGTCCTCATGCTTAAGTGGGAAACACTGTTAACCACGGAGTGATCTCTCCATCCCTTTCAAAAGTCCTCTGTTAATACGTACACTTGGTTTTGGTTATCCCTCTCCTTCCCTCTGTCCCATCTACCTGATCCTCTACAGATGAGATATGAGCAGAGACATGGAAGTTGGGCTTGTGTTAGTTGTTCTTAGAGGTGAATGGGGCACACACATCAGTCAGCAGCACTGGGAACGGGGAAGGATGTGAAGAACTGTGATCCTCACACACTGCCTGGGAGAGTGAATCTTGGCATGATAGTTTTAGAAAACTTCAGAAATGTCCTGTAAAGCCCGTTGGGCCAATAGTTCTCGTAACAAAGCCATAACACAAGTGTGTGGCCATACCACACTGAGTACACCGGATCGCATCTGATCTCAGAAGCTAAGCAGGGTCAGGACAGGTTAGTACGTGGATGGGAGACAAAACAAGAATGTTCATTTCAGCTTCACTGATTGTATTCCCGTGTAAACAACCTTAATGAACTACAAGAGGAAAAGGCAGTCACAGTGTTTGTACAGCAACAAACTTGTGCTGCATGTTACACAGATGGTGGCTCTTACAGACATGTGTGTGAGAGAAAAAAAAAATGGACCAGAATGCATTGAATGTGCTGAGAAGTATGTTGTGGGATGAAAACACCATTGTGTGAACTCACACAGTACTACTGTGCAGAAAGACAGCTGTGATGTTTTTGGGTGACACAGATTACACAGTCTAATCTTGGGCTGCACCCTTGACTGGGACATCAGAATGCATTGTATGACTTGTGTGATATCAAAGACTAGGCAAGAATAACTGATGAGGACAGAAGTCAAAGTAGAGGTACTTTTGAGTGTGGGTCCATGTGGATGGGAGCTGGAAATGTTGTGTTTGTCGATAAGTATGGGCTATATGGGAAGTGGTAGGTGCAGTCTAAAGGTCATTGAACTGTATACATACATGTGCACACTTTAAGTGTAGGTTACAATCCAGGTAGAATGTGGGCTATAGTGTAGAGCACCATGGTCACCAGCCCTGGGGATGTTGCATTCGGCAAGGAGGACCTGCTGTGCAGAGCTGGCCTTCTTGTAAGCCTGTAAGTGTAAGTGTTGGAATACCCCAGCTTTCTCATTGTAGCCTTGAAATGTTCCCCAAGTATACTTGAGCTTCTGAGACAGGAGACAGTCATATATTATTCCTCTGGACACATCATATTTACGACCTTAAGAATATAGTTTACGGGACCTTAAAGATCCAGTTTCTGTGAAATAGGTTGGTGGTAGCATTGTTTCCCTTCCTGTCCGCAGAGCCCAAGTTGGTGTTTGCCAAGGAGCAGCCAGCACGCAGCGAGGTGAAGGCAGAGGCTGGGGCCAGCGCCACACTGAGCTGCGAGGTGGCCCAGGCCCAGACGGAGGTGACGTGGTTCAAGGACGGGAAGAAGCTGAGCTCGAGCTCGAAGGTGCGCGTGGAGGCCTCGGGGTGCACGCGGCGGCTGGTGGTGCAGCAGGCGGGCAAGGCGGACGCCGGGGAGTACAGCTGCGAGGCCGCGGGCCAGAAGGTCGCCTTCCGCCTGGATGTCGCAGGTCAGTGTTGAAACACTAAGTTAGCCTTGGGTGGAGGTGATGTGAGCCTGGCTATGGCCCCGGCTGACCCTGTTGCTCTTTTCATTAGACCTCATCTCCTAAGGGCTCCCTTCTTCCTGCTTCTCGTTTTCACGCCTGTTCCTGAGCCAGTAGAGTTGAGCGGGAAGGGACAGGGGCCTGTTGGGAAGCTTGAGTGGCGTTTCTGTCGCCAGTAGTGGGAAATGTTCTGCACCTGGCTTGTGCAGTTCCTTCAGAGCCTGGTGGCCTCTGCTTGGATGCAGCCAGGTCCTCGACTCTACCACAAAGCAGGAAGAGTAAAGCAGAGTATGCAACTTTATTGATAAAGCGGAAAAAGACGAGGCACACCCGAGAGCCAGGTGCAGGCATCAGGAGAAGATCACACCTAAGTGACTCACTGTCGCTGTGTGATTTGGTGCCTTAGAGTCACTCAGTCTACAGCTAAGGTTAAGGATTAGGGAAAGCACGTGTTGATGTCTTCCTTTTTAAACCCACAGAGCTTTGTCCTTGAAGAGGAGACATTTTTAGGTCCAGTGTGTGGCTTGGTGCTGGGGAGGGGTGCTAGTAAAGACAACACCCATCAGAAGGCTACTTACACAGAGGTCCCAAGGAGGTTGGGCTTGAGGTTCATTTAATAATCTCACTTACCTCCTTTCTCAGAAGGGGAGTGCTGCTCCTTTTCAGGTGGTCTGCTCTGTTGTGTTGAAATTCCTGGCTGTCAGCCAGTGATGGAAACCAGAACCAGGAGAGTGAGGGGTCCTCTACTTTCTCACGTCTCCTCTTTCTCCTCACCAGCTGTTCTCACTCATTTTCACATAGTGTTTGACCATTCATTCTAAACCCCCACCCAGGACTCCCTGATACTGTGTGGTGCCCAGAACTGTGGCTGCTGGTGGCAGCCAGGTTGACTTGTGCTAGACCACATGCCTCTCCAGGGACTAGTTGGATTACCTGCCCTTTATAACCTGGTTGGTTTCCAAAAGCCCTCCCTCCCTTCACCACCACACGGGTCCCCACTCTGGAGAGACCTTTGGATTTGTTTCAACCAGGGTAAGGGGAAATGTTAGCCACACAATCATCATGGTATCAGCTCGAGACTAAACTTTGTGTTGTCAAGGCTTTGGGTTACTCTTCCCTCCTATGCCATGGAGGTGGCTGTTATCGGCACCCATGCAGAGAGCACCGAGCAGACCCATGACTTCTGTCCATGTCTCTGCAGAGGAAAACCATGGGCAGAGGATTGATAGATTAGGCACCTGTTCTGCTCCCAGGTGATGGGAAACTGGCTTTAAGGGATATCTTGTCTTACCTTTTTCTTTAGTTAGAGCATTCTGTTAGAATTTTCTCCCTAGAGTTTGATTTATAAGTTCAGAACTGGACAGGTGTAAATAAGTCAAGCTGCATGTAGTAGACAGCCTCACATCCAAACCAGGCACAATCATGGAAGGAAGGAAACTTATTTGATGCCTACAGCTCCAGGGGAAGTTCCAAAATGGCAAAACAACAACAACAAAAAAAAACAAAAAACCAAAACCAAAACAAAACAAAACAAAAAAAACCCTACAGTCACACCAGCACACAGAAGCCCGCTTCAGGATCCCAGGCCAAGCTCAGGCGCTCTTCTGGGTGCAGCCAGTGCAAAGCCTGGAGGACGTTCTGCCCTCCGCCCCCCCCCCAGGCCTCCTTCCTCTCTGTGGCCTCCCTGACCCTGTGTACCCATCTATTCCAGAGCCCAAGGTGGTGTTTGCCAAGGGGCAGCCAGCACGCAGTGAGGTGAAGGCAGAGGCTGGGGCCAGCGCCACGCTGAGCTGCGAGGTGGCCCAGGCCCAGACGGAGGTGACGTGGTTCAAGGACGGGAAGAAGCTGAGCTCGAGCTCGAAGATGCGCGTGGAGGCCTCGGGGTGCACGCGGCGGCTGGTGGTGCAGCAGGCGGGCAAGGCGGACGCCGGGGAGTACAGCTGCGAGACCGCGGGCCAGAAGGTCGCCTTCCATCTGGATATCACAGGTCAGTCCTTTGGGAATAGTAACTTACCCTTTTCTTTAAAAAATATTGTATTTTTATTTACTTGTGTGTGTGTGTGTGTGTGTGTGTGTGTGAGAGAGAGAGAGAGAGAGAGAGAGAGAGAGAGAGAGAGAGAATGGGCATGCCAGGGCCCCCAGCTACTGTAAACGAACTCCAAATGCATGTGCCACCTTGTACATCTGGCTTACTTGGGTCCTGGGGAATTGAACCTGGGTCATTTGGCTTCACAGGCAAGCACCTTAACCACTAAGCTATCTTGCCAGCCCAGTAACTTACTCTCGTATTTAGGTGATGCAGTGGCTGATGGCCTGGACAGTCCTTGGTACTTCATCTGTCTCCCACACTTACCTGTCATTTCTATACATGCCATGTGACA
The DNA here is from genome assembly GCF_020740685.1 of Jaculus jaculus. Taxonomy (NCBI): domain Eukaryota; kingdom Metazoa; phylum Chordata; class Mammalia; order Rodentia; family Dipodidae; genus Jaculus; species Jaculus jaculus. The sequence continues at coordinate 10,328,275 of NC_059107.1, read as the reverse complement.
AGAGTCTTGGCAACGAAGGGCGTATTAGTTACTTCTCATGTTGCTGTGACCAAATGCCTGACAAAAAGCAGCATATGGAAGGAAAGGTTTTCTTTGGATTACTGTTTTATGAGACATAGTCCCTTGTGACAGGGAAGGAACGGGAAGCCGTCAGAAAAGAAAGCAAACACGAGTGGGGCCGGCTATCAAACCACAAGGCTCACCTCCAATGACCCAGTTCCTTCAGCAAGGCTCTTCCTCCTAAAGGCTGCACAGCCTTCCCAAATAGTGCCACCAGCCGGGGCCATGTGTTCAATCACGTGAGCCTGTGGGGGACGTTTCACATTCAAACCACACAGAGAGGTTTGTAGATAATGCAGGGGCTGTGTCCTTACACACCATGAGTTGTGTTTCCATGTGACAATAATTGTGAGCCCTGCTCAGCACCTGTTAAAATCCACAGGTGGTCCATGGCACCTCAGACACTGGCTTTTATCTTGCTGCATGGGTCTGAGGTCGACCGACCGGATGTTCCTTATCTGACGGGGTGGGGACTGTAAAAGTTTTCGGTGTGTGGGACATTCTACTCTCAATGCTCATGGCTCTGGATTCTCTGTTGCATGAACACTTAGCAAAATGTAGATTGGAACGTTATTGCATTTTCTGTGCAAATGGATGAACAGGGAGTTCACAGATATGTGCTGGGCTGCTTGTGAGGCTCACAATGTTGTTTTTTCCTGTTAGTCGCCTTCTTTCCCCAATTAGTCCTCGTTCTGCTTTTTGTTTTTGTTTGTTTGTTTTTTGTTTTTCAAGGTAGGGTCTCACTCTAGCCCAGGCTGACTTGGAATTCACTATGGAGTCTCAGGGTGGCCTCAAACTCACAGCGATCCTCCTACCTCTCTGCCTCCCAAGTGCTGGGATTAAAGGCATGTGTGTGCCACCACGTCCGCCTTTTTTATTTTTTTTTGAGGTAAGGTCTTGCTCTGGCACAAGCTGACCTGGAAATTTACATGTATTCTCAGTGAGTAAGGTGTATGCTACCACACCAGGCTCTGTCTGCTTTTATGTAATACATACATGTATATTTGTATACACTGATACATATGACATCAAATTATACATCCATATTGATACATGGTTAAGTGCAGACTGGACATATGATTCTTTTCTTCCCCCTTATCCTCTCCCTGCCTTTCTTTCTCCACCCTTTTAGACATCTTCATCTGCCTATATTTTCATGTCTCTTGTGTATACTTGTGTATATTTGAAAGATCTAAATTTCTACAAAGGAGTGAAATCATGCAGTACTCATCTTTCTGAGTCTATCTTATTTCACTCACTATGATCACCTACAATTGTACCTATTTTCCTTCAAATGGCATGACTTCACTCTTCTTTACATGTGAATAAAATTGCATTTTTTGTGTGCATGTATGTATGTATATTTATATGTCACAGTTTCTTTTTTAAAATATTTGAGACAGAGAAAGATAGATAGATAGATAGATAGAGAGAGAGAGAGAGAGAGAGGGAGAGAGAGAGGGAGAGAGAGAGGATGAGAATGGGCACGCCAGGGCCTCCAGCCACTGCAGACAAACTCTAGATGCATGTGCCCCCTTGTGCTTCTGGCTTACGTGGGTCCTGGAGAATCAAAGTGGGATCCTTTGACTTAGCAGGCAAGCAACTTAACCGCTAAGCCATCTTTCCAGCCCTGCCACAGTTTCTTTATCTAGTTATGTGTTGCTGGGCATTTAGGCTGGTTCCATGTCTTGACTATTGTGAACAGAGCAGCAGTAGACTTGTATATGTGTGTATCTCTATGGCATATGGACTTAGATTTTCTTTCAGATATATACCCAGGAGTGTTATAGCTGCGTCACATGGCAGTCATACTTTTAGTTTTGGGAGAAACATCCATGCTAATTTTCCTAGTGCCTGCACAAATTTTCTTTCTCCTGGAGCAGTGAATAAGGGCTCCTGTTTCCCCACGCCCTCAGTGTTATTTGTTGTCCTTTGTGTTCTTGATGACGGCTATTCTGACTCAGTGGCAGGGAATTTCAAAGCAGTATTAAGTGACATTCCTGATGGCTAAGGATGCCAAATGTTTCAAATATAGTTATTGATCATGTGTATTTCTTTTAATAATTGTCTGTTCAGTTCATTTGCCCATCTGTTGATTGGTTGATTGGTTTTGTCCTTTTTGAACTCTTCATATATTCCAAATATTAAATCCATGTCAGATATATAATGGGCAGATTTTTCCCATTCTGTAGATCATCCCACTCTGCTGATAATTTCACATATTACTGTGCAGATGCTTTTTAATCTCATGCATTCCCATTTGTACATTTTGGTACTATTTCCTGAGCCGTTGGGAGTCTTTTTATAAAATCCTTGCCTGTGCCGATATTTTGTTTTCTCCTAGAAATTTCAAAGTTTTAGATTTTACACTAAGGTCTATTAATGAGTTTTCAATTGATTTTTATGCAGGTACAACGTAGCATATTAGTTACTTGTTGTTATGACCAATGCCTGACAGAAGGCAACTTAGGGAAGGAAAGGGCTTACTCTACCTTACTTTTTTTTCTTTTTTCTTGTTTTTGAGGTAGGGTCTTATTCTAGCCCAGGCTGACCTGGAATTCACTATGTAGTCTCAGGGTGGCTTCAAATTCACGGTGATCCTCCTACCTCTGCCTCCCAAGTGCTGGGATTAAAGGCGTGTGCCACCACGCCTGGCTGGCTTACAATTTTGAGGAGCTTCATTCTCATTGTTTGTTAATTCTTTGCTTGTCTTCTGGTTCCCTTCCTCCTTCCATGTAGCCCCCTTTTGAATGACGAGAATTATATAAAACATATAATCTAGAAATTGCTCTGAGTTTTAATGTAAGTATCTACAGCTATAAGCCTTCCTCTGGGAACTGCCTTTGCTATATTTCAAGGATGCTGATAGATTATGTTTTCATTTCCATTTGATTATAGTCATTTTTGAATTTCTTCCCAGATTCCTTCAATGACCCACTGGTCACTTAAAAATAGTGCTGAATCTCCATATATCTGTATAGTTTCTGTGCTTTTTCATGCTGTTGATTTCTAGTTTTTGTCCATTTTGATCTGTCGGGATACAAGAACTGGTTTTTATCTTTTTGTATTTGTTAGGGCTTGTTTAAGACATAGGTCTTAAAATGTCACCTGTTTCAGAGACATTCATGAGTATTCCGTAGCCATTGCATAGAGTATTCTGTAAGTGTCTGTTAAGGCCATTTGATCTATGGTACAGTTTAACCCTATGGTTTCTTGTCTGTTTGATCTATGCATTGATGAGAATGGATTACTGAAGTCACCCACTATCACAGTGTCAGGACCTATCAACCCTTTTAGTGATTACTTCATGGAATTGGAGATCCATCATTATTGCATATATATTTATAATTGTTGCATCTTTTTTGATGGATTATTTTTCTAATACGTGGTGTATTTCTTTATTTCTTTTGGCTTAAAATATACTTCACTGGATACGGTATAGGTAGTCCTGCTTGGTTTTGTTTCTATTTATTTGGGCACTGGAGAATTGAACCTGGGCCATCAGGCTTTGCAAGCAAGTGCCTTTAACCACTGAGCCATTTTTCCAGCCCCTTGTTTATTCTTTTTTTGAGACCAACAACAGACTTCTTATTGAGTGTGTGTGTTACAAAAGGTTTAGTCAGGGGCTGGGGACTTAGCTCAGTGGATGAGTGCTTGCCTAGCAACTGTAAGGCTCTGGTTTCAGTCCTCAGCACCAGAAAAACAAAAACAAACAAACAAAAAACCCCAAAAGACAAAATCCCAAAAGGTTTAGTCAAAAAGACCAAAGCCCATGTCATCATCAGACTCCTCAGACTCTTCTTTTTGGCTTCTACTCTCTTCTCCTCAGCCAGGGCAGCTGTGGTGGCAGGGGCAGGGCCTCTTGTGAGCGCAGCGCCAGCCTCAGGAGCAGGCTCACCAGCCCCTACATTGAAGATGAGGCTCCCGATGTTGACATTAGCCAGGGACTTTGCAAACAAGCCAGGCCAAAAAGGTTTAGCGTTCACACCAGCTGCTTTAATGAGGGCATTGATCTTATCATCCATGACAGTCATTTCATCATTGTGCAGGATGAGAGCCAAGTAGATGCAGGCGAGCTTGGAGGCCATGGTGCAGAGTGCTGGACATGGTGCTAGTCACCAGATAAAGTGAGGGCCTCGCCCCAATGCGGCCTTAGCTTCCTTGGAAGAACCAAGCACCTTAGCGGCAGCTGAGGGATGCTTGTTTATTCTCTATTGACGAAAGACTGCAGTATTTGACTTTGGCGTTCACCTCCAGTATTCTTTCATCTGCTTAATCTAGTCTGTTGGTGATGCTGTTATGTTTCCATTTGCATTTATTTCATTTTCATTTCTAATTTTTTTTCAAGACTTCATTCTCCCTGCTGAATTTCCCATCCATGTTGCTAACATCTTATTTACATTCTGAATTTATATCTTTACCTCCTTCTTCAATTTGTTTCCTCTTTGACATCATTGATCATTTTTACAGGAAACTTTTGAAGTTTCTGTCAAGCATTTCAACTGTATCAATATCTTTGGTTTTGATACTTGAGGATTAATGGTTTTTTTTCGGAGGTCTCATGTTGTCTTACCTATTCATGTCTTTTTTTTGTTTCTTTTTTTCACTTTTTATTTTATTTTTTTTTATTGACAACTGCCATAATTGTAAACAATATCCCATGGTAATGCCCTCCCTCCCCGCCCACTTTCCCCTTTGAAACTCCACTCTTCATCATATCCCCTCCCCCTCTCAATCAGTCTCTCTCCTCTCTCTTATTTTGATGTCATGATCTTTTCCTTCTATTATGATGGTCTTGTGTAGGTAGTGTCAGGCACTGAGAGGTCATGGATATCCAAGCCATTTTGTGTCTGGAGGAGCATGTTGTAAGGAGTCCTACCCTTCTTTTTGCTCTTACATTCTTTCCATAACCTCTTCTGCAATGGAACCTGAGCCATAGAAGGTGTGATTGAGATATTTCAGTGCCGAGAACTCCTCTGTTACTTGTTCTCAGCACCTTGGTGCCTTCTGAGTCATCCCAAGGTCACTGCCAACTGAAAAAAAGGTTCTCTAAGCAAAAGTGACAGTAGCATTAATATATGTATATGAATATTAAGAGAAGTACTTACTGGGCAGTTTGATGAGCATAGTATATACATTTAGCCAGGCACTAGCAGACATTACACCCCTAAGGCTCATGACTACCCCTGCTGTAGGTTTTCAGTATCAGGGATGTATTCCCTCCCATGGAGCAGGCCACCAGTCAAATTAGAGGGTGGTTGGTTTCCCCCATGACAGACATGCCACTATTGCACCCCCGTTGGCTCATTTAGTCTGGCTGGCCAAATATAAGGCTTGTAGTGCCCACTGTTGGGTATCTTCACTGGTGATTTCTTTCTTTCTCATTGAACTGCATGAAGTGTGGCTTTTTCCAGCTTTCTGTCAGCTGGTCTACATGGAAGAGGTTTTCAGTTTAGCTCCAGAAGGATTTCTTAGTGAACTTGCAGCCCAAGTATGTAGAGTCTTCAGCAATAGGGTCTTGCCATTTATTCCTGGTGGGAAGCCAAGAGCCTTGTCAATGGCCTGTAATGTTTTGGGGGTATCAGGGACCTCCCTGGCCAACAACTCACTGGAAGGTATCCCATCCCTCGTACTGAAAAATTTCTAGTAACAATCTATGATTCCTGTGTGTTCCATTGTCCAAAAAATTAGGTTTCCATATGTCTTATTTATATCCTCTTAGATTTTGATTAGCCCTCCCTCCACCTTTCCTTTACTCGGTCTCTTCCCCTGACCTCACTCAGGCCTTTTTGTTGTGATTTATATGTCTGTTAGTTTGTGTAGTAGTTAGCCTCATGTTGCTGCGATGAACTTCTTTTTTAAAAAATTATTTTGTTTATTTTTATTTATTTATTTGAGAGTGACAGACAGAGAGAAAGAGGCGGGGGGGGGGGCATGCCAGGACTTCCAGCCACTGCACAGGAACTCCAGATGCATGTGCCTCCTTGTGAATCTGGCTAACATGGTTCCTGGGGAATCGAGCTTTGAACGGGGGTCCTTAGGCTTCACAGGCAAGCGCTTAACCGCTAAGCCATGAGATGAACTTCTAAAGGAGCTGCAGATATGGAAGGAAGGGAATTTATGCGAAGCTTACAGATTCAAGGGAAGTTCCATAAGGGCAGAAGGAGTTGGGCCCCCTTTCACAGGCCCATGGAGAGAGAGAGAGGAAGAGAGAGAGAGAGAGAGAGAGAAGCAACCACACCAAAAACAGCAAGAACGCTTCAGGAACTGAAGGCAGAGCTCCTGCACTTTGCATATCTTTAGAGTGGAATTCCCAATCCACCCTAACACCTTAGGGCTGGACCCTGGGATCTGCCCAATGACACCCCCTCCTGCCAAGCAGCTGGAGAAGTAAACTATAAGCTTTACTAAAACTTCTGAATCTATTGGGGGACATCCATTCAAACCCCCACAGTTTTTATATCTCTTCAGGTTTTATTTAGGGATATTCTTTTTTTCTTAAATTTTTTTTTATTAACAACTTCCATGATTATAAAAAATATCCCATGGTAATGCCCTCCCTCCCCCCACTTTCCCTTTTGAAATTCCATTCTCCATTATATCCCTTCCCCCTCTCAATCAGTCTCTCTTTTATTTTGATGTCGTGATCTTTTCTTCCTCTTATGAAGGTCTTGTGTAGGTAGTGTCAGGCACTGTGAGGCCATGGATATCCAGGCCATTTTGTGTCTGGGGGGAGCACATTGTAAGGAGTCCTACCCTTCCTTTGGCTCTTACATTCTTTCTGCCACCTCTTCCACAATAGACTCTGAGCCTTAGAAGGTGTGATAGAGATATTGCAGTTTGGAGCACTCCTGTCACTTCTTTCTAGCACCATGATGCCTTCTGAGTCATAGGGATATTCCTAATGAAGAGCCTTTTTGAGGGCTCAGTCTCCAGTACCAGTCAAGGAAGAGAAAAAGCACCAAGACCCTTAAAAGGCTAATATAAGTATACCAGAACAATTGATCAGTGAATTCAGAGCAGCCTGTGTTCAAGCAGGGTCGTCCTCTGCCTCTTCGTCCCACCCTGTTGCAGAGAAAGGATGTTCTTTGCAACAACAGTGAAAAGACTTAACTAAGCAGAGGAAGAAAACATAATACTAGATATACACCTCACCTCACTGCCAGAGAGCCAGCTGCTGGTGAATGAGAGCCCTCAAAGTGAAGTTTAAGTAGGTTTTTTTTTTTGAGGGGGGGTGGTATTACAGGCTGTGTAACAACTTCAAGGTAATAGCAGCAGATTCATGGACAGGCATTAGCCACACAACAAATGGATAGATTTGCCTGCCATGAAACTAGTAAGTTGATCCCCCAGAAGGCACCAAAGAGTCAAAGGCAGAGCCTGCACATGGGGAAGGCAGTTATGACAAATATAAACACCAACATTTTAGCAGGGATTTATATCAGGAGCTTTTTTTTTTTTTTGAGGTAAGGTCTCACTCTGGCCTAGGCTGACCTGGAATTCACTATGGAGTCTCAGGGTGGCCTCAAACCCATGGCGATCCTCCTACCTCTGCCTCCCAAGTGCTAGGATTAAAGGCATGCGCCACCACGCCCGGCGTGAGGAGCTCTTAAAAGGAATACAAAAACCATGATGTTATAGAAAATTGGGTAAAACCAAAAAAATATACCAATCTTTGTGAGCTGGGCGTGGTGGCTCACACCTTTAATCCCAGCACTGGGGAAGCAGAGGTAGGAGGATCACCATAAGTTTGAGGCTACCCTGAGAATACAGAGTGAATTCCAGGTCAGTCTGGGCTAGAGCGAGACGAGACCTTACCTTGAAAAATAAATTTAAAAAAAAATTTAAAAAAAAAGAAGAAGAAGAAGAAAAGAAAAGGAGAGAAAACTGGGTGAAACGATCTGTGACGGCACGGGGCCGGGGCACACACTGTTGGCCAAAGACGTCGTCAACTCTACTGTCAGGTCCAGGCAGGAGAAGGCCACAAGTGGTCCAGATGCTGCCCGAGATGCAGCAGCCAGTGATGCTCAGAGCAGGGCTCTCAGTGCTGGTGCCGGTGTGCCCTGCACAGTCCTAGGGATACACTCCATTGTCACCGAGGGACAGATGCACATGTGTCCTGACCACAGCTCCTCCCTGAAGGAATCTTACATAGAGACTGCTCCCACATCTCTTAGAACAGCCCCTGCAGTATGACAGGATGTGTAAGTGATGAACTGGTATTTGTGCTGCTTCTGGGGGCAGTCAGTGCAAAAGCCGCAGGACGTTCTGCCCTCCAGACACCCCCTCCACACCTCCTTCCTCTCTGTGGCCTCCCTTACCCTGTGCGCCCCATCTATTCCAGAGCCCAAGTTGGTGTTTGCCAAGGAGCAGCCAGCACGCAGCGAGGTGAAGGCAGAGGCTGGGGCCAGCGCCACGCTGAGCTGCGAGGTGGCCCAGGCCCAGACGGAGGTGACGTGGTTCAAGGACGGGAAGAAGCTGAGCTCGAGCTCGAAGGTGCGCGTGGAGGCCTCGGGGTGCACGCGGCGGCTGGTGGTGCAGCAGGCGGGCAAGGCGGACGCCGGGGAGTACAGCTGCGAGGCCGCGGGCCAGAAGGTCGCCTTCCGCCTCAACATTCCAGGTCAGTTGTTTAAGGACATTCACTTTGCTTGTCTGTGTCTGTGTGTAGAACGGAAAGATCCGGGCCTGGTGGATTTACTCCTGAGACTAGAGCAGATGCTTTCCAGAGGCAGTTAGAAAGTCAGTGTGAGTATTCTCTCTAGAGTTTGATTTAGAAATGAAGTAGCATATGGGAAGACATATGGAAAACGAGGAAGGAATGTTCAGACGTCTACAACTGTGATGAATCAGTTTTGTTGCAAGAAAATTCCAAATGTGATTAGGTGGTCAAATTCCCTTTTTCTATTTTTAAAAAAGACATGGAAGGGGAAGGGGAACTGGTCGAAAAGAGAGGAGCAGCACAGGAGTGGGAGGGGACAGTGAGGGGGTAATGCGGACAGAAGTGACCGAGGGACGAGCTCGTCCAGTGGCATTCTCTGTTCACGCTGCCTCACTTATGTCACAGAATGTCCTAGCACTTTATCTGCCTGCCTTTCCCTGGCTGCCAGACAGCAGTCTGACACAATGTTCATCTCCCTTCCCTAACTTGACTCAGTGTCAAATAGTGGCTAAGTGCCTGTGCTACCTTGGGTGCCACCAGAGAGCACTTTGGCGTCCCCTCAGTATGCAGTGGTTTGGGAGTGTGTGGAGACACCCCAAACCAGCAAGGCAGCAAACCAAAAACCTTTCTCTGCATCTTTACTAGATTTTATTTGAAGCACATGTGCTACATTACTTCATGGTAATAGTTCAATTTGGCCACTTCCTAGGAATCTATATCGAAAGGGGCACAAGGGGCTGGAGAGATGACTCAGCAGCTGGAGGTGCTTGCAAGCCTGCCAGGCTAACTTCCCAGCACCCACAAAGTGGCACACGTGTAATCCCAATGTGCCCACAGCAGTGGGAGGTAGAGCCAGCAGATTCTAGAAGCTCATGGCCCGCTAGACTGGTGCACACTCAGTGACAAAAACAAGGGACACTTTGTCTCAAGCAAAGTGGAAGGAGAGGATAAACACCCCAAGGTTGCCCTCAGGCCCCCACCCCTGTGCTGTGGCACATGCAGGCCCATACCCACACCCATAAACACAGCTATCCGACCATCCGGCCATCCACACATGCACATGCATAATGATAAAAAAAAAGTGTCACAGGAGAAGTAGAAATTATTTATTTTGCATGTGCATGGTGGTGGTGGTGGTGGTGGTGGTGTGTGTGTGTGTGTGTGTGTGTGTGTGTGTGTGTCAGGATGTATGCACTTGTGTATGCTGAAATGGCTCCCTATGAGTGTGTCTTTGGAAGCCAGAGGAGAATACTGGGTGCCCCTCCATCACTCACTCGCTTGTTTTTCCTTGAGAAGTCTCTTACAGACTGTAGAGCTTGCTGTTTTTTCATGAGCTCTAATGATTTTCCAGTCTCTGCTCCTCACGGCACTGGGATTACAGATGTGAGTGTCTACACCCAGCTGTTTACGTACTGGGGGAGTTGAACTGGCAACTCAGGCTCTCTTTGGACCTCATGATTTTGCAGGAAGCATTCTTAACTGCTGAGCCCCAAGAAGTAGAAATTTTGAACAGTCCTAAAGGCTTTTTATAAAATTTAATTTATTTATCTGAGAGAAACACACACACACACACACACACACACACACACACAGACAGAGAGAGAGAGAGAGAGAGAGAGAGAGAGAGAGGGAGAGAGAATGAATATGGGCGCACCATCTCTAGCCACTGCAAACAAACTCCAGACACATTGCCACCTTGTGCATATGGCTTATGTGGGTCCTGGGGAATAGAACCCTATGAATATATGTGGCTATTTGTTGAGAAAGATGAAAAACATGTTTTTCCATCTTCATAGAGACTATTCTAGACAGCAGACAAAGGAAACACTCTGTCAGTCACTCTCCCAATAGTCTTCTGTGTAAACACATTGCAGGTACTGGCACATGACAAGGAACGTGACTAGAATTAAATTCACCAGCCAGTCTTTAAGGGCATCAAGGGAAAATACCAGCAAACCGAACTCAGTCGTACATGGAGGACAATACCTTGTAATTGATGAATCTTGAATTCATGTTTGATAACGTTTAGCATCAGTTTATGTCATGAAATTCTTAATAACTATATATAGAAGTATGTTTAATTTGATAAATACTACAAAAAACATGTCACATAATGTGATATTAAAAAAAGAGATCTTTGGAGCCAGGCATGGTGGCACATGCCTTTAATCCCAGCACTCAGGAGACAGAGGTAGAGGATTGCCATGAGTTTGAAGCCACCCTGAGACTACAGAGTGAATTCCATGTCAGCCTGAGCTAGAGTGAGACCCTACCTCAAAAAAAACAAAAACAAAAACAAAAACAAAACAACAACAAAGAAAGAGATCTTTGAGCCGGTCGTGGTGGCACATGCCTTTAATCCCAGCACTTGGGAGGCAGAGGTATGAGGATTGCCGTGAGTTCAAGGCCACCCTGAGACTACGTAGTGAATTCCAGGTCAGCCTGGACTAGAGTGAAACCCCTACCTCAAAAAAAAAAAAAAAAAAAAAGAGAGAGATCTTTGGGCTGGAAAGATAGCTTAGTGGTTAAGGCACCTGCCTTCAAAGCCAAAGGACCTACGTTCAATTCCCCAGGACCCACGTAAGCCAGATGCACAAGGTAGTGTATGCATCTGGAGTTCATTTGCAGCAGTTGGAAGCCCTGGTGTGCCCATTTCTCCCCCCCCCATCTCTCCTGCTTTGTCTCTCAAATAAATTAATTAATAAAATAAAAAAGTGCTCCTTAAAAGATTTGCATTTTGGATAGGGAACGACATGGGGAAGCCCACTGTCACACTTCCACCTGACACCAGGTAGGAGGGTAAAATGTAAATAAAAGGTATAAAAGTTGAAGAAAATGTACAAGGAATCCCATATTAGATGAAAGCGAAATGAAAAACATCCCAGAAATTAATTATTAAACCTCATAGACGATGTTTCTGACCCAGTGTGTCCCCTTCTGTCCCCAGAGCCCAAGGTGGTGTTTGCCAAGGAGCAGCCAGCACGCAGCGAGGTGAAGGCAGAGGCTGGGGCCAGCGCCACGCTGAGCTGCGAGGTGGCCCAGGCCCAGACGGAGGTGACGTGGTTCAAGGACGGGAAGAAGCTGAGCTCGAGCTCGAAGGTGCGCGTGGAGGCCTCGGGGTGCACGCGGCGGCTGGTGGTGCAGCAGGCGGGCAAGGCGGACGCCGGGGAGTACAGCTGCGAGGCCGTGGGCCAGAAGGTCGCCTTCCGCCTGGATGTCGCAGGTCAGTGTTGAGACACTTCATTAATTAGCCTTGCGTGGGGTGATGTGAGTCTGGCTATGGCCCAGGCCAACCCTGATGCTTTCTCATTTGATACCGTCTCTGCCCATCTGCCATCGCCATCCTCTCTGCCAGTTTCATCCTCATGGATGGGCCCAGTGGCACTGGTGGGCCGTGCTCGGCATGGCCAGCTCCTCTACCTCCATCCCATTTGTGTCTCAGGCGATGTTGCCATGTGTCCTGTTTACTCTGACATTACCACCAGCTGCTCAGACCCCACAGTGGTCCCTGGTGTCCTGGATTCTGGTCCCACTGGCCATACAAGGCTTAGGTGACAAGTGTCTCTCTCCAGGGTCTCTCCTACAGCTTTGTGTTATCAGACCCACTTCCACACGAGGCCTTTTCCTATCTGGAGAGATTTCTGTTCATTTTTAGTCAGAGTGGGGAAATTTCAGCCACTAGATACTTGATACTGTGTCCATACTGAATATGGGGCTATCAGGGTTCAGTTCGGTGTTCATTTTCTCACACGTACAGATGCTCTGCTTTATTTATGGCATAATCTAGACCCATGTTTTGTGCATGCCTGTGCAAAGCACATACAGAGTGTACAGAGGTAGACACGCACAGTCCCATGCATGGTGAGCCACACACCCTGTTCCCTTCATGTTCACTGAGACTGGGATCAAAACCAGGGACTGGCTTATGCTGTAGTCAGGACAAGCTATGTTCCACTGTGATTACCCAGTGCAAGCGCACCTACTCTGTACAAGAATCCCTGTTGGAATTTGTTTCTAGATCTCAAGATAGAAAGGAATAAGTAGCTTACAGACATTGGCACACTCTGCCAACAGTGAGTTGTCGTCTGTCATCAAGCAGCCTGCAGGGTATTTCACTCATGACTCTGCATCTCTGATCTCAGGACCTCATGTGCTTTCACAGCATCCTTCTTTTTCCTTTTAGGGGAGCACTGAATTCAGTTAGTGTTGGCTGTGGTTCAGTAGTGATGCCTATATGTCACCACGCAGCCGTCAGTGCGCCAGCACTGTTGAACATAATTCCTTGGAAAACCCACAATGCTCCCAGATTAGAAACTTTCTGACTGCCAACAGAGCACCACAGGTCAAAAATGCCACACACAAGCTGGAGAAATGGCTTAGCAGTTAAGCGCTTGCCTGTGAAGCCTAAAGACCCAAGTTCAAGGCTCAATTCCCCAGGACCCACGTTAGCCAGATGTACAAGGGGGCACATGGGTCTGGAGTTCCTTTGCAGTGGCTGGATGCCCTGGCATGCTCATTCTCTCTCTCTGCCTCTTTCTCTCTCTGTCTGTCACTCT